>NC_141466.1:103239192-103849192 GCF_009769465.1 Tauraco erythrolophus | reverse complement strand
TCTTACATAAAAGCCAAAATTAATTAAATGTGTCTAGACTCGTTGATTCTGCACTTCCACAGTCAGAGATTTATTAATGATTCAGAGATGAATAATGATTAATGTAACAGCTTTTCTATGTATAAATTTTAGTGCATATTTTTTCATTATAGATTTTCTTATTGTGGCCTTTTAACATAAAATTGTTTAAAAGTTGCCTCCATAATGGCATTTCTCTATTCTTAACATACAGTCCTCCCTTAAAAAATATTCTCGCCATTGCTTCTTTGGCCTCTGATAATGGTATTTTTAAAAAGAAGTTACCTATAAGGGCAAGCATTGCATGAAAAAAGGTCAAAACACTATGGGTATGGTGGGTGTGGTATATAAAACAAGGATGCATTCTTCAGCTGCTACTGATGCCACCATTTAATTAACCGTTTTGTCACATGGTTGTACTAACACAAAGACTAGTTAGTGTTAGCATTCTAGTTAGACTAGAAGGCTATGGGGAGGCTAAACAGAAGAAAAGTAATTTCTTTGCTTTAATTATCTACCATCAAATCTATTCTGCTTATATAGGAAAGCAGAATTTATGCTGTAGCCAAGTCTGGTTTAAGGATGTCTGAAGCTTTCACTATGGAATCTGTTAACAAAAGTAAGTGGTTTAGCTGTTCATTGTCTCATGAACAAAAATTATCTTCTTACAGTGATTTGTAAGCAAGGACCAAATGTCCCGTGTTCCTCTAAGATACCTTCATGAAGATTTAGTTATCTGCTATTTAAAACATAGAAGATCATTGGTTATCTTTCCAATGTCTTCTGTTACCTTGCCTCTTGACTTTGTCCTGAATTTGTACTTTATTCGCTCAAGCTTTCTTTGCCATTCACTTTGAAGATTCTATACCAAGTACAAAAGTAAGAGATTATACTTTCAATTTAAAAAGAGTTAGTGGTCATGACTGCAATTTATTTGTACTCCTTAAAACAACTGTAAATTTCAGAAAGCTATGAATCTCACATCCAAAACAGTTTAGGAGTTAGTTTACTTTTTATAGCAGTTCTGCAATGCAGAAGATGAGATTAGAATTTAGTTAATTGAGAGGTAAATTAGGAGGGTCATTTATACAATATGTTGCTTTTTTTAGGTGCTGTTTCACTAACTGCATACTCCATATCCGGATTATATACATCTCTGATATATAAGAACATGACCACTCCTGTCTACACCACTTTGAAAGGGGTAACTGTATTACTGTTTAAAGGAAATCTTTAAATATCATTAGGTCTTATGTCCAGGAACTTGCTGTTTCACATTTGATGCTACCATGCCAAATATGTCACAAGATGATGTTTAGAGATCACAGAACTCCAGAAGTACTGGAAATGTTAAATAGCTGGAAAAAAAATTATTGCTGCTTATAAAATGTTACTAGCCCAGGTCAGTTGTTCATAGATTCCTTGCTGATTTTTTCCAAAGGCTTGTTAATCGTTAAATGGAGCCACATGGTGTTCAATGCCATAATTAAAAGTGTGTGTGTAGTGTCTTTGTGTCAGTGCCAAAGCTGTTGATAGTCAGATAACCAGCAGTAACTAATCACAGCATTGTTTGTTTTCTGGCAGCCTTTTGTGATTTGGAAAGACCCATGCTTTGAGCTACTTCAGGTTTCTGTTTTAAATTGTGGGGGTGGTTGAGGATACAGAGGGCAGAGGGAATTCAGTTTTATGTTAATATTTGTGTGCCAAAACTCACAACCCAAGTAGGAACAACTTTGAATGTTAAGCAGCCAGCAGAGCTCTGCTACGGTATGAAGGAAATGACTGATACCCTTTATGCAAGGTATCAAAGAGTGTTGTGTTAATTTCTGCAGAAAGCAACTCAAATAAGCAACAGCCCATTTATAGATGAGTCATCAGGATCTGAGGAAGAAGACAGCTCTCAGTCCAGCTCAAGGACTTCTGAGTCTGATTCTCGAAGCAGAAGTGGTCCAGGTAGTCCTCGGGCTATGAAACGAGGTAGGCAAAAACTGAAAGAACAAGTAACTTCTGGGAAGCTGCAGAAACCACCAAGTTCACATGATCTTCTTAGAAATTGATTTCTTCCTGAAACAGCATGAACATCTTAAATGTAGGCTTTTATCTCAGCTATCAAAGCCATCATCTATTATTCAAGCAGGAGGAAGGACTGTTTTGCGTGGCTTTTTATTGCCGTTATTATAGATGGCTTTTTAAGACATTAATCTAGTAGCTGGCTGTGGTCATGAGGGAAAAGTGATTTTTACATTTAAAGCAAGAAGCTCCATTCTATCTATACTCTGTCATGCAAGGACTTCCTTGACCTTTAGCTTTAAGTAGGTAAAAATAGCCTAGAAAAAAGTGGCCATCAGAAATAAACCCCACATATATTCAAGTTTATAAAACCAAGTAGCAGTTTAACATGATCAGAAAGCAGGTGGAAAAGTTCCCTCAGTAGAGTGTTTGGTTGTGTCTTCTCATGCAATGAAGGACTTCTTTCATTTTTACATGGGGAGACAAGCAAGACTAAGATCTAAGATCCTAGTGAGGCCAAGTTTGTTAAGATCCTTTGTTATATGTTGCTTCAGAAACATTATTCAGTTTTTCCCGTTAAACATGTTAAAATCCCAGTTAGCTGGAGCTCCACTCAGTCACACTTGAGCAGGTAGATATGGCCACTGGCCCACGAGGAGTTTTCCACTGCCAGCTACACGTGGGGTCGAGTCCTGTTTGCTGTGATGTAGTTACAGTTTTGCTACGTGAGTGTGAAAAAGACCGAAAGTTCTGCTTCCCAGCAGCTCCATCTTGCTGAGCAAAACACAGTGCTGTGGCAGCAGACGCATCTCATGTTACATGCTTGCACAACAGGAAAGGTAAATTAGCTAATTTAATAGCTGGTTTCACCCACAATTTATATCCCTGTTTATAAAATGGAACCATCCCCTTTTTCATACTTTCTTCTCAGAAAGTAGTCCTGGCATTGTTTCATGCATGGAAACCTTTCTTAACCACAAAACACATACGTACGTATCTTTGTTGAGATAACATTTTTTTAAAATTTAGGCAGTCACAAATTTCACTTGGCAAATAATTAGCTTGCTGCATATTTATTATAGAAGATTCTACATGAGAAGTGAGGAACCCACTCTGAAAAGCCCAGGTGGCTTACCAAGCAATAAATGAGAAAAGCTTTTTTTTTTTTTTTTATATTGGCAAATGAGTTTGGAAATTAATGAAACAAAGGAAACAAGGCATATTCATTTCAATCTTGGAGAGTGGTCTTTCAGAGAAGAACACTATTCAGAAAGTAAAACTTTACAAAAGGACATGCTCACACATTTGAAAATAATTATTTCTATGATGAGAAGAGTTTGAATTTTTATTGCTGGTTCACTAGAATTGAGAACAAGGTGTTTTTTTTCAAGATGAAAGCTAATAAGCTTTTAAAAAAATACTAAGGTCTGGAATTCAGATTTTTAGAAAACCTCAGTATAAAAATTCATACTAATTGCAAACTAAAGACAGTCACCTACAACTTCAGCATATAGCAGAACTTAGGCATAGCTTCTTCATACACAAGCAGTTGCCTGAAAATTCCAGATACTAGAGAGAATGATAGAAAGGGGAAAGTTGCTTAGTTTAATTAAAGATCCTGTATGCGTTTTCTAGGGAATGAGTATGATACATCGCACTAACTCCCTCCTTAAAAAAGGTGTTGTAATATAACAGAAGGTGATAATATATTGAAGACTTTTATTTGTTGTTTCATTCACAAGTGACTTTGTTTAACTATGGAGAAAATGGGATTAGCGTATTAGCACTGTGCTAATAGTTTGATATGCTGATATTTTAAAAAGTGTTTAGTTCCTGGTAGATTTATGTTGATATTCGTTTTTGCCTGCAGATCCTACTCGGATACGCTTTCTGCATGGATATTCTGATCTCATTTATTTCTCAAGTAATAAAAAAATATAAAGAAACATCTTTCTTCTTTTAACTCAGGGGTGTCTTTGTCTTCTGTGACCTCAGAAAGCGACTATGCTATTCCTCCAGATGCATATTCAGTAGATACAGACTATTCAGAGCCAGAGCAGAAACTTCCTAAGACCTCTTCCTCATCTAGTGATAATGGAAAAAATGTGAGTACTGAAGTTCTGTGAAGAAGTGTACCTGCAGTGCTGTGTGTATATTTACGTTCAAAGACTGCTACCAAATCTCTATATTCAGTCTTGCTGACTCACAGACTGCCTTTTGAGTACAAATAGCAAAATACACCAACAATAATTTAGCCATATAAGACTATAATGATTGAAGGAAAGTGGAGGATAATTCTGAGCTTTTTATATAATGAATGGAAATAGGTGGACAACTCCAGAAGACAATTCAAAGCACTTAAGATTTTCCTTACTTGGAACCAGATCTGGTATCAGATTGCATATGAAATACTAAAATTAGCTTATGTGAATATTCAGGGAAATAGAAGGACATTCACTGAAGGAGCTGGAGTCATCAGGAGAAATCTATGTGCAATAATACATTTCTATAGCTTCCTCATACAGGGAAAACAACTTTAAACATTAGAGAAATCATTAAGTAGGTGATGTGCAAGGACAGGCCAAACAAACCAAAATGTGATGAGGTACTGGTCTTTTTAATGGCCTGTGCTAGTAGTTAGTGTCTTGACATACAAGTAGATTGACTGCCTGGTGATGAAGATAATTTGTTTTAAGCTTTCTTCACAGAGCAAAACTGTGAACTCTGTTCTACAGGTGTACACACTGTGCGGAGCTCTGAATCACAGTGCTCCATATCTGGTCTGTAGGTTAGGCCCTGAAGTTGGGGAAAATATGTATTATCTACATTATATTCACTTTGTTCCTTGTTTAATATAAATAATTAGAAAGTAAAATCAGGAATCATCATATTCTTCATTCTTTTGTATAGTTCTGGGCAAATCACTTACTCTCCTTCATGTGCTATAACTGTAAGTAGGGATATTAGTTAGTTATCCCACATGCATGGCGTTTGTCTTAAGTGATGCTTGTAAAAACTTTGTCATTGGACTAAAAGTCCCACCAAATACTGTAATTATTATTTAGCATGCTTTTAAGTCATTAAAGTATCTGTGTGTGTGTGCATTTATACATATCACTGAGGAGTATAGGTATGTATGTGTACCTAACTACTTTTTATCTAACTTCTGAGTAATCAGGAACCTTTGGAAAAATCTGGATATCTGTTAAAAATGAGTGGTAAAGTAAAGACCTGGAAACGACGGTGGTTTGTGCTGAAAGGAGGAGAATTACTGTACTACAAATCTCCAGTAAGTAAATGTAACCTGCTATTTAATATTAGATTGTTTTCACTGAGAATCTAGGGCTGCTAGAAGGAAAAGAAATGTATTCCTGGTGTCTGAGCTGCTAGCGTGATTCAGGACTCAGTTCCTCAGGAGGTGTGCAAGGTACTCAATGTCTAACTAGGAAGTATTTATGAAGATTAATGTTTAAATATTGATAGATTTAAAATATTCTTTTTTCCATTTTTTCCTTATAGAGTGATGTCATTCGAAAACCTCAAGGTCAAATTGAGCTAAATGCATCTAGCCACATTGAAAGGGGTGACGGAAAACAAACAATTCAGGTGCCTAATTTTCTCATTTGTGTTTCAGCAGGTATTTATTCCCTCCATCCCCAAAACTGACCCCTTGTTCCAGTCCCTGTTGCACTGGAAATCCATGTGTGGACTTGGAATTAATCAGTGCCCTTTGTTGGAAACCAAAGAATCATTTCAATTACAGAAGCTATAGGAAGGCCTGCATGTACACTTGTTCATAATGCTATAATGGTCAGATCATTACATATGACATATAAATAAAGAGAGTAGTCTTGTGGCCAGCCATTAGAGTTGAGAGAAGCTGTTTCTGAAAGGAGATTGAGTTTTCTCAGCTCTGCCGTCCTGGAACTTTTCAGATAAAGCCTTAGAAAGGGTCTGTCTGCTCTGCCTGGCCATGAAATGTTTCGTTAATGGAAAGTACTTTGGGGAAAATAAACCCCCCCGAAGCTGTGAAACTACATTGGGTAGTATTTGTTACAGACCCCACACTGTGGGGTTGAATGTGTCATGTTCTTAAAGCTCAAGATTCTTCTATTACTACATAGCTGACCACAGAAAAACGAACGTACTACCTGACGGCAGATTCTCCCAACATCTTAGAAGAATGGATCAAAGTGCTACAGAATGTTCTTAAAATACAAGCTGCCAGCCCACTTTTCATACAGCCCGAAATCAAGCCAACCATGAAAGGATTACTTACTAAGGTAGGAACACTTTGCTACCCCCAATCTGCTTTATTCCATATTTCTTAAGAATAATATCTAGATGATAATAGCACTACAATAAAATAAATACAAGCAAAACAGACATACATTTGCTTTCCCAGTACTTTACACTGTGAACAATCCAGAAGGACTACCAACTCACCTACTTTGGGCAATATTTTTCTTCTGGTTGTTTGATTTGATTTGCTTTTTCTTTTTGCTTTTCAACTCGTTAGTTCCTGTGTTGAGTTTGTTGAGTTCTCCATTTGCATTTCAGTGGCATCCTAGTTCAGCGTATGTTTCAATAGCTAATTGACCTGTCTTATTTCAGTGGAGTGCTCTCTTTGTATTACTCACTGAGACAGGTTATTTCAAAATAATAAAAATACTGTATAACATTATTTTTTTCTCTTTTAATTCTTCCATTTCCTTAGCTTCTACTAATTTAGGCCTGATCCAAAGCCAAATGAAAAACTCACACTGGCCTTACTAGGCTTTAGATGAGCATCTAATGCTTTAATTCTTATGCCCTTACTAGAATTACACCGTTTTAATCATTTGTCTAGTAATGTTGAAAGGAATTTGAACCAAGGCATTTATTCCCAACATCACCAAACTTCAGACATGGTGAAATGTAGTCTGTATTTCTCTGGCTGTGCTTGTTCCTACTGTTCTGTGATTTCAGGTGAAACATGGATACTCCAAAAGAGTTTGGTGTACCCTAGTTGGAAAAATTCTGTATTATTTCCGTAATCAAGAAGACAAGGTAGGTCCCTTACTTGTTTCCTCAGTGAATGGAAGATAACATACTGAAGCAGATTTTAAACAATAAGTTACAGCTTTATTAAGGTACAGTTGGCCTGGGTAGTTGTCGTGGGTTAGGCCGCTCCGGCAACCAAAGCCTACACAGTCGCTCACTCACCCTCCCCCTCCCCCCAGGGATGAGGGAGAGAATCAAAGAAGAAAAAGAAAAGAGACCCATGGGCTGAGATAGGGACAATTTACTACTACTGCTATCAATATATATATGTACAGATATGTACAAGGATAAATATATACAAATGAGTGATGTACGGTGTAATTGCTCACGACCCCTTGACCGAGGCCCGTCTCTTCCCAAAGCTGCAATTCCAAAACAGATAAATCCTGATACTGCAATCCCGGATGAACGGGAGGCCCTAAATAGAGAGCGAGAGAGCAAGAAAGCACTCTGAGAGTCCGAAAGTGAGAGTCACGGAAGGGCAAAAAGCCCTTCTTTCTGGCTGACCCTCACTTTCATACTGGACATGACGCTGCATGATATGGAATACTAATTGGCCAGTTTGGCCTCAATCCCAAGTCCAAGTACAAATCGTAAGGAGAGTCGTGGACTCCCCGTCCCTGCCATGCTCCCCCCTATCCTGTTGTGCTCCTGCACACTGGCAAGAACATGGCAGCTGAAAAGTCCTTGAGACCTCAGTGCCAACTACAAACATCAGTGCGCTGTCAACATTCTTCTCAGAGTGAGCCTCTGAGTAAAACCAAAACACGGAGCTCTTCTAGCTGCTATAAAGAAGAGCTAACTCTGTCCCAGCTAAAACCAGGACAGTAGTATATGCCCATTTTGTCTTGATTACCAAACATTGAGACTTCACAGATGATTGTCAACTTGGAAGGTTTTTATCTAATAGAGAGTAATCCAGGACTTTCTAATCCAGTAGTCCATTGGTCTCCTTCTTCTACGGGACATGATATATATTCTGCATCTTCTTATCCCTAGCCGAAGGGGGACACTGATTAGCTGACAGTTCAGGTCTCCCTTTCTGACAGGTGTGAGACCTGGCTGTCATATACTCTGGAAGCCGACCATTTCTGATGTGTGTTTGCAGTGAGCAGTGACTGCAAGTTTCAAGAAATTACATGTTCTTTTTATCCCTCAATTGACTTCCAAATCCTGTTCTTTGGTATGTCACTGTACCTCCACAGTGCTGCAAGAAAAGCCAAAAAAAAAAGCCTAGCAGGATGCAGTTTGCTGTTTTGCAGATGTGTGTCTCTGGATGGGATCTGTTCCCATTCCCCATCAGGATTATGGAAAAGGAGCTCACTGTCTACAACTGATGAGGTAGACAGAAACGGAGATGGAGGACAGCAAAAGAAAGAGATGAGAAAATTACTTCTAAAACCTTGGGAAAATACTCTTTGAGGAAGAAATGGGATCCAATCAGCTTTAAGTTAACCTCCCAACATCCCAGATCCTGTAGGACACAAGGGAGCAAGACCTGGCTCTTCCATGTTGGGCCTGATGTTTAGTTCTCTACCCACACTTCTGAATATTGTTGGTCCTAATATTTCCAGTTTTATTTACCTACTGAGACAGGACAAAGGACACATCCTAGTTGTACTTTTCACCTGTCCTTTGCTCCCAATGCATTGTATTTTGTGATCATCTTTTTAATGGAGGTGAGTCAGGAAGAAGACTTTGGAGTCTTCTGCAAGAATTCTTGTTAATACCTCTGAGGCTGTGAATATTTCATTTATACTTTTATTACCTAGATCTACCAAAAAGACTGGTGATACTTGACAAAATGGTAACAGTCCACTGATTCATTATAACAAACAGTTGAAAAAAATACAGAAATTCTCATTTGTTTCTTCTAATCTAACCAAATAATCACACTGGACCCAGTAATTCATAGTCTTTGTGTAAAGCTAGTTAGTCCCTTTGTTATCCTTTCCATTTTTAGCCATGTTTAAACATTCAACTAAACCTTATTTCTAGAACTACATGAATAAGATAGCAGTAAACATCCATCAAAATATTTTATTTTAATTACTCTTTTTAAAAAAGTATAATACAGGGCTGGGGAATCAAATGACTAGAGTATTAATCTCTAGCTCATCTTCCAGAGACATTAAAACTAACTTGCATTTTCTCCTATGAAGAAATCTCTATGTTTAAAGTATCTGAATTTACATATTTTTACCATTGAAGATTTTGGGATTTTCACATGCCCTTTAAAAGCATCTAAGAATTTTGCTGGCTTCTTGTGAATATTTCCCTCACATTTGGAACAAGTTTTGCTGCCCTTTTAAAGCAAAATTGAAACTAATTTGCCAGCTTGTAATAGAATAAGAATTTAGCTTTTGTAAGCAGAATATGTATTAAAAATTTTCCAAAGCTAGTTAATTTCCAATGTTCAACAATTTGCTAATTAAAAACATGTTTGCTGTAGCTGAATGTGTCTGTGTGGAAACAAATTACACAATCTGCAGTGGTTAATACAGTAATGGAGTCCATTTAAGTGGCCTCCTTTCAAAATGGAATTCAAATTAAAAAATCCACCAACTCACAGTTAAACTCAGTGAATAAATCAGCCCGGACGATTTGTATGTGAAATGGACCTCCTGATTCTCAGAATCTTCTCTTGTTCAAGAAGTTGAATGCTTCAGAAGCACCAGAGAAAATACGAATCACCACATGCATCTTTAATCCTTACTAGTGAGAGCACTGGAATGAAGAGCCACCACTGTGTGATGTTTTCTTCAAAATTATTATATTATTAACTGCTCACTTCATCAAATCACTATTCAAGAAACCCACCCTAGATTGAGTCAAATTTACCACCTACTCTCCAGTACCCTATTTTCAGTTTTTAAACAGTATTATTGAGAAGCCTCATCAGCTTGTCAGTGGTGTTGATATTTCAGGATAACTTACGTCAGGCTTACGCTTGAATGTGGCACAAATAAGATGGTAGCTACTGTAGTGCCCAACTATCCTTTTACCAAAGGGAAACAAACATCTCTCTCTTTCTGTTCAATCGCTAAGCATTGCCAGACATCACAAACACCACAAAAACAGTAGCCAAAGTTTCTTCACTACACTATTAAATAACACACTTTGGAACATCCTGATGTCTGAACAGCTAGAGAAAGAGCAGTGGTGCTGTGGGAAGGAAAGGAGCTTTGCATCAAATAGCCAGTAAGGACCGTCATCCTCTGTCAGTTGTACCACCCAGCTGTGAAGATGGCATGCTGTATTTGTGTTCGTTGTGGCTTCCTGTTGATAATGACTATGAAATAATAACTTCTGTGAAAATTTCCATTTAAATGGCTTTTCAATAAAATATTTGCTGATAAGTGATGATAATAACTACATATACAACTTAAAGACTCAAGTACTGTGATCTGTCAGACTGGAGAATGAAACCAACTGGGAAGGTCTACCACACAAAAAATTTACATATTGAATTTATAGCATGAAGAAAATAGATATGTCAACACTACATATGTAGTTCTACACTACAACATATATATATACGTAACATATAACAAACATAACATACATAGTGTCAACACTACATATGCTGTTCTCTGAAATGGCAAGATTATAAAGTTCTAGGCTTGAGTCAGGGAATTTTTGCTTTGAACCAGGTCTAGAAACTCTGAAGAGTTTGTCTGTCACTCTAACAGACATTGACTAGATATAGAAGCAGACCTGGAAAAGAATTTTTAAAAATGACTTTGGCACATATCATTCTCCTTCTGTTGTCTGCAACAGCTGGCTTATCTGACTTTGCTTGGCAGGACCAAAAATGCATAAATATAAATGGGTATTGATGGTAGTTCATGTTTTTCTTTCTATTTGCAGACTAAGAAATACAAAATTAGTGTGCACTGAAGCCAATATTTGCTCGCTCACCATTTCTGATATTTACTTTTAGTTTCCTCTTGGTCAAATCAAGCTTTTTGAGGCAAAGGTTGAAGAAGTTGATAGATCATGCGATTCTGACGAAGATTATGAGGCTAGTGGTCGCAGTTTATTATCAACACATTACACTGTTGTTATCCACCCCAAAGATCAAGGACCTACTTATCTCCTTATAGGATCCAAACACGAGAAGGTAATAAAGGGACTTTTTTACTGAATTTCAGTAACGTGTCTATGAGTATGGTGCGTGCTGTGATATGCATATTTCTTAAAAAGGAGGAGGAGGGGATGTACAGGTCATCTGATTTGTAGTTTGATATAATAAGCAAGGAGAAGATCCAGCTTCATTAACAGTGATCCGTTTGTCTGCGAACCAATGCTATTGTAGGTAATCCTTTTTAAAACAGACAAAAATAAGCAGGCTTGCCCACATAAGGAGATGGTGCAGAATATGAAATATGCTGTAATTGGAGAATTTTGCTCACATTACACGAACTTGTAGACTGACCTGTAGCAGACCTTCCTGAGAGGTTTTGGGATACTGTTATCCATGTTCACTGATAAGACTAACAGTAGGGAAGACTGCCCTACTGAATTGAAGAAGAAATGAGAGGTATGGTTAAAACCATTTTTATTATTATTGCTTCATTGTTCTTAAAGTAATGTTGTAGACCTCAGTTTGCTTTCTGGCCTTGTCCCCAGGTTAGCAGGATCTGGCAGTGATAAAAAGGCACTTACGTTAGCTTTATGAAGAGGAATGGAAGAATGCCCTGATAATTAGCCATGATTTCTGAGGGTTAGAGACTTCTGAAGAGAGCCCTATCTAATCTTCCTTTCCTAATATTTGTAACATAGAGACTATGAATACAGGTGGATTCAAACAAAGGCAAACTCCTGTGGGCTTCAGCAGGAGCGTATGGCAGTGTTTCAAGTTGAGAGCAAAATCTTGATCAAGCAGCTTCTTCCAACATGGAACGAGTGAACTGCTGTGTGTGTTTCTACTTTAGGACACATGGCTTTATCATCTGACAGTTGCAGCTGGAAGTAGCAGTGTAAATGTTGGCTCTGAGTTTGAACAACTTATTTGCAAGTTATTACATATGGAAGGCGATATCTGTAAGTTTGTTTTTGTTTAAGCGTAATAATCTTCTAATACTTATTTACTAAATTTACTTATTAACTGAATTAATTGCAAAACCTATATATTTTATCTGTTCAGCTTCTCAGATTTGGAGACATCCTACGCTTTGCCACAGCAAAGAGGGAATTGCTTCCCCTCTTACAACATTGCCATCAGAAGCCTTGCAAACTGAAGCAATTAAATTATTTAAGGTAAAACCATAGCAGATGCCTTTTTTATTAACTGATTATTTTAACTCTTAGCTAAAGAATTGCTATTAGTTGGCTTTCTAGAGCTGTTCAACAGATACGGAAAAAGAAAATAAGTTTACTCTTATCTTTAGCAGAGGCAACTAATGGACAGTAGCAGAACGTCCCCGTATTATCTCACCAAAGAGTATCACTTCCCATGTAAAGACACTGCTTTTAGCTGTGAGGGAGCAGTTTGGGCTTCAGCTTTTGGCCTTTCTGCTGAAGTTATGGATAAAGTGCAAGTTAGTAGAAAAATCCATGGCCATCATGGATGATAATAATCGTATCATGAAGTTCATAAGCCTCAGAGAACCTAACAGAGTGGATCTCTTGTGTTCAGAGAACTGTATCTTAAATACTGTTTTTTTCAGTTAGATTGCAGGAAGAACAAATGGTAGGCAAACATTTTGTTGTAGATATATTTCAGTCAGCTAGAAGACATTTTAAAAATCTGAAGAAAAACAAAGCAAAGCCAAAGTTTCTAGTTTAAGCAAGTCATGGCTTATTTCAAATTGAGATAGAAGGGAGAGATTCTACTCCTTTTTTTAATAACAAGAAAATCTTTTCTTCATATGAAGTAGCTATTAAAAGACTGATCAGGTATTCTAGTAATATAAATATAGAAAATATTACAAAGTAAAATTATTGAAAGTATTTCACAAGTTTTGTGAATTCACTTTTTAAAATTTTCAAACATCTTTAAAAACACACATATGTATATCTTCAAGTAGTAGTGAAAAGGCGCTACAATTAGAAGACACATAATGGTTCACAACTGCTGTGCTGCAGCTAGTTTCTTGAGAATTTTTGTATACCAGTAAGACCTTCCATCTTTCCCAGTGAAAGGCCAGATAGGTGGTTGATACCTATGAGAGGCAATGCCATTAACCTTCTTTCTCCTCTCTCCTGCCCTCACCCAGGTTAAAACTACTCCTGAACATTAACTAATAGCTAGGCTATAAAGTCTGTTTCAGAGACAAAATAAAATCCTGCTGTTCCTTTATCTGTACATTGTGAAATAAATTACAAGTTGTAAGGCATGGCGCTTGGATAAATGAGCTTTCTCCACAGAACTTACATAAGTCTAAAGACCAAATTCCCTGAAGCATCAACTACCTGGAGAATTTTGATGTAATGATTCAGATCTAAAAAGGAATTCGAGACAGGCACCATATGTTCAGTCACCACCACTTGCAGGCAAACTTTCCAGCTGGTTTGTCTGAAATGTTGGAAGCACTTTAAAGAAGTACATCCATCTCATTCTCTGCAATCCTGCAGCATGAAAATGTAAAAGGGAATGTACTTCTCTGATAAAAATCAATTTATATTTATTTGGAAATCACTTTCTGAAATATATTTCAGACCTAATTCAAATCACAGACATTCACCTAAAATAAATAAATAAGAGATTACTTTTATGACGTTTATTGAAACTTTGTATAATTAATTTTAAAAGTCAGGGAATTGATTTAGAAACAGAGCAAGTCGATGTTTCAGTTATTCCATCGCTCATAAAACTTACTCCTGTGCATCCATATATTTTCAGATAGACTAGAAAGAGATTTGCCTTCCATCCATTTCTCGTGTTTTGCTGATATGCTTTGAAAATTCATCAGCTACTACATAGAGTAAATGCAATGAGTGATATGTAAGCTTTCTTCTAATGCAGCACAACACGCTTAACACCTGGCTTTCCTAAGACAGTACTGGGGATCGGACAGGTTATTATACTTACCCACAGTAAAAATACTAGTGAAAACCAAGATGTAAAACAAATGGCTGAGTTACCGTTTTCTTATCTGTGTATATTCTGCCATGTTGTACTCACTGCTTGCACAAGCATTTTACACTGGCTGCCACTGGGAGCTGTACACTTTGCATTTTAAAGTCCTGTAGAGGGGTATGGTATGGTCAGCATGTTCTTAAATTTGCCTGCTACCACAACTGTTGCAACTCCTGCTAGAGCTCACTCCATTAGACACAGAGTGAAAAGCGTGGTTTTTTAAGAGGTGTTTTTATCTTAAGTCTCTCATGTAGCTTTTCATCCATTCTGGCCCCTTTTCGCTGCTTTTTGCAGGGCCAGCGGGGCTTCCTTAGTCTACTGGTAAACTGACTAATAGTAACTTCAATTATATCACACTTCTGTTATACCGAACATCTAAAAGATTTGTTGGAGCTTTTTGTATGTAAACTCACTTGCTTATTATTTTATATCTAGACCTGCCAGTTGTTTATAAATGCTGCAGTTGACTCTCCTGCCATTGATTACCATGTGTCTTTGGCCCAAAGTGCTTTGCAGATCTGCCTCACACATCCTGAACTTCAAAATGAGATCTGTTGTCAGCTTATTAAACAGACTAGACGTCGACATCCACAAAACCAGGCAGGACCAATACAGGTAACCCATTATTTAGTTCAATGGTATCTATCTCAACAGCAGTCAAGGAACTACACGGACTGTTTAGAATGGTAAAGGGGCTCAGCTCTTCTGTAGCATCTGCTTACTTGAAATCAGATAAAAAAACAGAACGAACATCTTATTACTGCTTTGTCTTCCTGAAAAGAAGCTGATGCTATCCTCCATCAAAGTACAAGTATCTGGTGATAGAGTGTGTCTACACTTGTGCTAGTTTTAGAGGCTGGACATACAATGGGCTATCTTCAAGTTAAGTGTTGAGTAAGACATTGTGCCTGAAACCTAATTCTCTTTTACTGCATCTTTCCTAAGAGAAGTGCTGCATCAGGAATCTTGGTGGGCTAAACTGCATGGCACATCTCTATAGCATCAGGGTGAAGAAAAGCTGTAGAGCCATGTTGTGGAATCTCAGATACGCCCAGGGTTTCTGATAGATGTCCCCTCCTGTATGTCATACTCTTCTGCATGAACCCTGCATGCTAGATTATAAAGACATACTTAAAATTCTTCACTTTGTCTACTGCCAGCTATTCACTGGTATCCAAACGTGTAACAATTAAATGAACCGAAACTGAACGGAAAGCCAATACTTATAGTTTGTGTAGAATTAAGAGAACTAGAATAATAGTGCTTATGATGGAGCAATACCTACAGAACTAGGAGAGTGATAAGAAAATGAGAAGGGAAATTACCATATTAAGGCACATTCTCTTGCTATAGAAAGTGGAACATGACCACCAGACATACCTATTCTCTCGAAAGCCCAAATCTGGGATATAGCCAGAATGTGTGCATTGCTAAAACATCCAGAAAGCTTTTATAACAGACATAGCACGTTCATGTCAATTTACACACACTGAAGTTACATATAGCTGATGGAATTCAGACACTTTCGTACCACTGGCAAGGCCTTCCCTCTGATACAGATACATAAATTGTTGCTATCATAATACACTGGCATGATTTTTAAGAGTTAACATGTCACTAAAATGTCTGCAGCCTCACACTAGTTTTTTAAAGTCCTAAATTCATGCTGTAGTCTCCCACACTTGCTTCTACTGCAGTGTCTTCCTGAAACAGAGCCCGTGCCATCTTCCATCAAAGTAGAGGTATTTGATGAAAAGGAATATCTGTGCCTATCAAATTTCTATTTAATAACAGATAAATCAAGATAGAGAAACCTCATTTTCTAAATTTGAGTATGATGCATTGATACAAATGTGAGACAAGTAGTTGCAATGTTAGTAATTGTATATCCAGAGTACATGAAAGCAGTCAGTATTAAGTGAAGCCTATGGATATATATTGAGCAATGAAAATATATCAAAATATTAAAAAACTCTTTTTTTCAATAGTTACTATCTACTTGGTAAAAGTAATGGAAAGTGCCTTGTGGGTTGCTTCATAATATATATAACAGGAGAGGTGAACTAAAAGTGTACAGGCTTCTCCTCATTTCTTAGTGCTTGGCCTTGCAGCCTTAGAATTTTTTTCCTGTGTATTAACTGCTTTTTATACAAACTGATCTGCTTTCCATCTCCAGCCCCCAAAGAAACTTGCTGTACACAAGTAAATAGAAAGAGAGCATTTTAGCCTTCCAGTGAGCTGACATGCTTATTTACTTAGCTTTTTCTCAGTGTTTTGGGTTTTTTAATTCTGTTTACAGCTGTCTGTTACTCAGCTTGGCACAGTAAGCTGCACTGCTGGCCAGCAGCCACAGCAGGAAGTTTTACTTTGTATGATGTTTAAAACAGCGATGTCTTTCTTTTGTCCAGGGCTTGCAGCTCTTGGCTCTCTGCGTTGGACTCTTTCTGCCCCAGCACCCATTCCTTTGGCTTCTCAAACTTCATTTAAAGAAGAACGCAGATTCCAGGTGTGCCTGAATATTAATTACTACCCAGCTAGTGGACTAGTCTTTCTCAAGTACATTACTTTCAATCTTTCATTTAATCTTTCAGATCTTTTGACATATATTTTAAAATAAATTTGAGTAGAATTGTGCTCTGTTGCTACTAAAATATAGTACATGTTGCTTCTATGTATCACTTGGGAAAGTTATCCTTTGTTTTGAAAAATACTCTGCAGTGGAACTCTGACTGTATGTTGCAAAACCATGAAAACCAAAATATAGCAGTTACACAAAACACTGAGCCATGTTCATCTTTGGCACAATTCTGTCGGCCTCAATGGACTAATTTTCTTTATAATTCCACATGGAAAAATGTGTTGGAAATCTTGCAGGGTGAAATCTGAGTGCTCCTCCCATCTGGCACCCCTAGAGAGATTTACTCACAGTTTACTATCCTTTCGATCAGTTCCCAAGAATTGCCTTATTTCTCTTTTTTTCACAGGACTGAATTTGGGAAATATGCAATATATTGTCAGCGATGCGTAGAGCGTACCCAGCAGAACGGAGACCGAGAAGCCAGACCTTCCAGAATGGAAATCCTTTCCACTCTTCTGAGAAACCCATACCACCATTCACTGCCCTTCAGTATTCCAGTTCATTTCATGAATGGCATATATCAGGTAATGTCAGGCAGACCATGAAATCTAACCTCCCAGCCCCTTGCTATTAGCAATACATGAAGTAGTGTATCAGAAACAGAATTTTACGTGTTAAGGTAATCATGGTTCAGGTTTCATCCTGTGCCAGTGCTAGCCATGGCAGGCATAAGGTAATGGAGTAAGGTTTGTTCAAGGAAGAGTAAAGGTTTTGGGAAAAATCTTTAAAAGAAAGAAAAAAAAAATCTTCTTAAGAGTGAGAAATTAGACTAAAGTTCTGTTTCTTATTTAACCTGACCACCAGATGAATGAATTAGACTGAAGAACAGGGAAAGGTATTAAATTCCACATCCTTTCATCAAACATCTTGAAAGTTAAATATCTCACTGAAGGCCTGGAAGCCCAGCTGTAACTCCCCTTATCAGTCATGAAGGATGACCATATTTGTTACAAAACAAACACAGCTTCATTCTTAACTCTTTTGGGACTTCATCAGTCAAAGCCTATAGGAAACTTTCCATGGGCTTCCATGCGTATTGCTTCACATCCTGGTTTGTGTTTCTGGCCATGAGAGCTGGCTGAAAAGAGTTTTTGAACAATTCACAGTGTTCCTAGACAGAAAGCAATTTTTTATATGAAATCAAAACTATAGTGAATAAACTTTTCATGTCAGATCACAGAAGAACACTGCTGGTTTTTCCCCTCTAAATTTCTTAATTGCTTACTAATTGCCCAGTAAAACAGAAAAAGCAACATGTATTGCAATCATCTTAAAAGGTTTCAAAATTGAAGTTTGAAGAAGAAAAGGAATAACTGCTCATTAGCTATTTATCACTCAAAAATGTATACTTAACAGTTGTGAAAATTATAAATAAATAAATTACTTCACTGGGATGAACAAATAACCAATTATAGTGGTATTGAAAACTCTTGTATTCCTCTCTAAAGCTAGGTTCAACAGATTTTTTTTTTAATTCCAACCACTGAGAAACCCAAAATAGAAGTCCAAGATCCTTTTCAAAATATTTATTTAACAAAAAGAGGTAAGAGGCCTTCTTCAACATATCAAATACAGGAAAACACCCTCAAAGTAGATGTAAGTGAACATTAGCAGCCAGTATCTGTATAAAAGCCATTTGCTCTCTCTTGCTAAAATACTTTAACACTAGTAACAACAGAAAAAATTCAATTTGGGAAAATAAAACTTGGAAGGCTCTCTACTGGCCGATGTAGTACAATGTAGTACTGACAGAGCAACATCTGTAAAATATTTTGGATCTTCCAATGTAGATCTGCCAGTAAATACCCCTCTGAAGTTGCACACAATGAAAAATTATTAATTGATTTCATTTGTTTCACCACTATATTGAAAAGTGTAGGAAATTAGAATTTTCTTCGTTTTTCAAGTGGTATTTGTCACAAAAAGCTCAGACACTAGACTGCTTTCTGTTATATGAATTCTGTAACAGAAATTCAAGTGTAGCAAGAGCAAAGAGACTAGTATAAACAAAGAAAAGAAAACCAAAAATATTACATTTGGAAGCTTTTTGATAGTGACTTTGGTTTCATAAACAAAAGCCAGTGAAGTATAATCTGCTGAGAAGTTCGTCAATTTTTGAATGGAGAAAAACTCCACTAAATTGACTTCCCACGTGGAGGTCTGGAATCTTTTCCAAACCCTTTATGGAATTTTTTTCTTTCCAATGACAATAAGTTATTCGCAGGGGATGGAATGGGTCTTATATTGCCACTAGAGGTATTATGCTTCAATATCTTTGATTTTTTGGGGGGAAGGTTGGGTTTTTTAAATAAGTTTGATGGCAAAGTACATTTTGGCTGCTCTTTTAGGTTGTCGGGTTTGATGCCTCTACCACAGTAGAGGAATTTCTGAACACCCTGAACCAGGATACAGGAATGAGGAAGCCAGCTCAGTCAGGATTTGCACTATTTTCTGATGATCCCTCTGGCAAGGATATAGAGCACTGTCTTCAAGGAAACATCAAGGTAAATAAAAACCTTTAATGAGCTCTGCATATAAAGCAACAAAATATCTTCGTTTTACAGAGCTCTCTTTAGACAATGTAAAGGAAAACATTCTTCAAGCTGAAAACTGTCTTAAGGTTTTTTCCCTTATAACATAAAAGGAAAGATTAAAAAAAAGCCCACCGCTTTTTCAATTGCTGAAATTCATTCAGTGAACTATATTTAAAAGCTTTGTCTAGGAGACTGACATTATTCATAGAAGTAGCAGCTGGGTTAAAAAGTTAGCTGTTACTAATCATAGTCCTTTAAAACTAAAAAGCAGTTGGAGTCCAAGATGCATTTAGAGATTTCAGTTAACATTTCTTGTATAGCTCCAAAGGATGACCATTTGAGGTCCAAAGAGTCCTTCATACTGGGGAAGAAAGAAAAAAGAAAGGGTTCCTTATCTAGATACTGAATAATTGGGGTTCAGTTCAGGAAATTTCCAATGTTTGGTTAATCATTGTTCTGAGTTCTGAATTTTAGTTTCCTCTATTGCTAGCATTAAATTTTTTGCAGTAAAGATTGGCAGAATGCAGTACAATCTGTGTTTTAATAAAACATTAGCTTTTTTTCAGGCATTTTAGCAACTAGTGAATAATCAATTTTTTGTGCTTCTACCAAGTAGTTCTTTTGCACCCTTCAGCCAATGTTCACAGCTGCGCTTTGAGTCACAAGGTGCAGTACAACTAGGCCTTAGTGACAAACAAAAGCAGGGTCATTGTGATCAGCTGTCTTTCCCTACTAGAATAATTACCATATGGTAAGCAAAATGTATAAAAAATACACTTATTTCCATGGTATTTGCAGCTTCAGAAGCACGTCACATTACTGCTTCCCCAAAGGCTCTTTTATGAAGTAATGGTGACATGACACCCATCAGGGCTCTCAGGACCTCCGTTCCACCTCCTCCCAATCTGCCCACCTACACCACTTACTGTGAACCACTCTTGCTGCACTTCATAACAAACTTAGAATCATAGAATCATCTGGTTGGAAGAGACCTTCAAGATCATCGAGTCCAACCATTCACCCTGCACTGTCAGGGTCCCTAAACCATGTTGCTCAACACCAAATCTACACATTTTTTAAACACCTCCAGGGATGGGGACTCCACCACCTCTCTGGGCAGCCTGTTCCAATACTTCACAACCCTCTCTGTAAAGAAATTCTTCCTAATATCTAACCTAAATTTCTAACCTAAACTTCATACGTACTTTATAGCAGTTACTAGAAAAGACCTGAAAGACTTCAGCATGCAGCAGAAAGAGAAGGCAGAGATCAAAGGCACTTGATTAATTATACAACTTCTCTCTGTATAATTACACATTGATTGGCTGCTGCTAAATCGAGTACCTGGCCTTTCCATATAAGCATATTATGGCTCATTTCCAAAGGTAGTGTGTGTGTGTGTTGCAGGATAAACAAACAACAAAAATGTTAATTATTAAATGCTCCAACTAAGAAATGCAAGTAAAGTTATCTTTCATTGAGTTTAAAAATTGAAGCTACGTATGTTTCTGATCTGTAATAGGTAAAAGATATTGAAATAAGAAGACAATTTCCATTCAGAGGTCTTTTCAAAGAGGAATACGTGGCAAAGTCAGTTTTGTGTTGCTTTCCTTCTAGATCTGTGACATTATTTCAAAATGGGAGCAAGCCTCCAAAGAGCAACATCCTGGGAAATGTGAAGGCACAAGGACTGTCCGCCTTACTTACAAAAATAGGTTTGTACAGCAAGTTTAACAGCTTTGCCTTGTCCCAGGATTTGTTTCTAATTCCTACAGTTTCTTCATCAGAAAAATACTGGCTGACTCAAAGCTTGCAACAAAAATAGTAAATGGGTGTAACTGGATAATCTTTTTTAAAAAAAATATAGTTAATTTTCTCTAGCTCTCAAGAGGTGAGCAGGGCTACTAAAAAAAAAAAAAAGGCGACACTGAACTCAGAAGACTGAAATTAAATATTTGCCCACTGCTCCAAGTACAAGCATTGCTCTGCTAATGTGTTTTGACGCTGACGTAAACATGTCACATTCAGAGCAGATACTGCTAATCCTCAGGGCTAATGCATTTCCCTATCTTCTTTATTTAATAACTTTCTGTCTTTTCTGTAGGCTTTATTTTTCAGTTCAAGTCCATGGGGAGACGGAGAGAGAGAAGCTGCTGCTAGTGTATCAGACAAATGATCAAATAGTCAATGGACTTTTCCCTGTAAACAAAGAACTAGCGATGGAATTGACAGCTCTTTTAGCTCAGGTAATCCTTGTGCATTAATGACTCACACCGCAGTTTTACAGATGAAAAACTTAAATGAAGAAGCGGGTCCAGGATTGTCTGCCAGTCAAGTGACCTTCACCTTTTACACGTGATAGTGCAGGAGATGGGGCTGGAATCTTTGTGTAAAGCTAACTCCCTACTTCAGTGGAAATGCTTTACAGCATAATGCTGCTGGTGGCACCAGTATGGATCAAATGTGCTTTACCTTCTACAGAGTCAGGCCCTCTTTGATTAATCACATGCCATTTCTTCATTTGCTGTTCCTTACATGATTTCTGCAAGTTAATACACCAAAGTGCCAGCTGTTTAATGAAAGCCTAAGTCTCCTTTACTAAACATGGTCTTGATAAGATCTCTTTTACTTTTAAAAAATTAAAGGCTCAAGGGAAGGTTAGTGAGAAAGTTATTTGATGGTGTTATTCAATAAATCTAAACTGGTTTTTTACCAGCTGGAGATCTAGCAATCTCGGAGCAGAACTAGTAAGTATGATATTTGTACAATTTATACTTGATATTTTTCCACAGTAAATATAAAATTAAAAAAAATAAAATTACTTGCATGACTCATATCGGTGAAAAATATACATAAATTGGCAAACTTTTTCATTTTATACTTGGCAAGACAGAGGAAAAGATAGTTCATAATACCCAGCTAGAAAATTACTCTGGAGTAACAAAAAATTGCTTCTTTGTCATCTTTCCCTTAGGTAGATATTGGAGAATTTGAACGGCCTTTCTCAACTCCAGCAGGACAAGTCACTTCCCAGTCCAAGTCCAATCAAACGTTAAAACAAGTTTTGGAGAGATTCTACCCTAAGAGATACAGGCATGGTTGTTCAGAGGAACAGTTAAGGTGAGATGTATTTTGTGGTTTGTATTCTCTAAAAATCTATGAGTGAAATGAGAAGGTTTTAAATTGTTATTAGGTAAAACTTACTGTTACGCCATATTTGCCTAAACCTGTGTTTGAAACTCATATTCTTGCTAAATTGAAGAACCCATTCCCTCTGTATGTTTCTAATCTGAACAGAGGACCCTCATTAAGCACACATTCCAGCAAAAGCTGTACAAATTACTACATAGTATTACAAAACCCAGTGATTTTGAAATCCCTATTTTTCTTATTCAGCAAATCTAAATTAAGTCTGTGCACAGACTAAAGATCTACTGAAACGAAAGGACATGAGGATCTGATCTGAGTGTTTGCTATTCAAATGTGCAATCTCTGGCAGCCAGTCAAACTGGCAACGTGTTAACTCCGTGAACTTGCTAGCAAGGTGTCAATTTAAAATGAATAATCTGCAAGTCATTTCAATCAACACCTATTAACATAAAGAAGAGCAGAACAGTGTAATAAATTATCCAAAGTCAATGACACAGCAGTTTTGAAATCTAGTAAACATCATAGAAATGTTTTCCTCATTCTTCACTACAGGATTGGGAAGGTTTAAAACTCTTACCATATGCACAAAGTAACTTTATTACATACTCTGAATAGGGACATTCAAAAGTATACGCACAACAAATAGGAAGTTACGTAATTTAATTTCAAAGAACAAAGTATAAGAGGACCTAGATCAGACTAAGTCATAGAGGGTAAGTCAAACACCTGTTGAACTGTTCCAACAGTCCCTAGACTACCAGTTGTCAGAGCTGGAAGTCTGGGGCAGGGAAAGAATCGCTATACCTGCCCTGTTTCTTGTCTTCTTTTGCTAAGTGTGCAATTTGACTTCATAAACGTCCAGTAAGAGTAAGCTGCAAGTGAAAGATCTCCCTTTACTACACATTCCCCCTCCCTTCTGTTGGGCTGCATCTAATAATCTTGTGGCTGCTGGGTGAGTCATTCCTGCAAGTCAATGTGCTAGAAAGGTATTCTGGCGTGGGGTTTTTTGAGGATTAGCTTTCCATAGGATCATTTTATTGAACCAGCTCACCATGGGGCCAAAAAAGAAAAGAGCCAGTGTGAACACATCATGCATCAGAAGCACCCTTTTTGGTAGCAGCACCCAGATGACACATGAAAAAAGAGTAGTGTTAAGCCATATCTTCCACATCTACTGTTGGCCACAGAGAAAGATATGTGCTAAGATGGATGGATTTTTGGAATGACAACTAGCATAGCTGTTGAGTACTGATAAAGGTAGATTGATTATCTGTAGAGACATATTAGAAGCTGTACTAGACTTTTTCCCTTTATGCTGCAACTGCTGCATCAATATTTAATCATAATGTTGCAGAAATTAGAAGATACTTCATAGTTTTCTTGTGCATAAAAATATTAAATGACATTTTGGATTTACTTAATACTGTGTAAATGATAGTTGTATTAAATGAAATGGATTTTTTTTTTTTTTGCTCATTAAACTCGCTGTGGGTAAGCATTTACATTCCTTTCAATAACTAAATTACATATTTCATTTCAACAGACAGCTTTGTCAGCGATTGTCTACAAGATGGATGGCTCTCCGGGGGCACAGTGCTGCAGACTGTGTGCGCATTTATCTCACTGTAGCCAGAAAATGGTCTTTCTTTGGTGCTAAATTGTTTGCAGCAAAAGTAAGACACTTTACTGAGTTTAAGTGGTGGGGGTTTTTTAATATAAATATAATTTGCAAATAGTCATACCCTTTTGTTGAAAACGAGTGTGTTACACATGTGCCGATTGAATCTCTTGTCAAATTACTAATTTGTTTTAAGCCGTATATTGGTGAAATGTACTAGTCATAGTACTAAGTATACCATAATAGTAACTTTCCAATACGCTTACTGCTTGTTTTATGTTATTAATCTAGGTCTTTTCATTTTCTTATATCTTAGTTTGAGATAACGTTTTTGTTTCAGACTTTTTTTACCTGATAAAAAGTAGAATATTGAAAAGGCATCATTAACTGGCTATGGAGGCTGAACCTTGCAGAAACACTAAATGTCGTTGAGGGTATTTAGAGCACTCCCTTCTGTGCTGGCCTCTCTCAATTTCTCTTAAACCACTAGTATCTTAATTCTCTTGGTTCAAATAACAGGTACATTAAACAAAACTTTCGCCTCACCCCTTATATTTTATTAGGCAATCCCAGTATATATGTAATTGCTATTGACACTCTGTTCTTTGCTTATGTAGACATATGTGCTAGTGCACAAATTTTATAACACCTGACTTTTTTTTTTGTATTTTATTAATGAGACTATACATTTTATTGGACTAAGCACCGGGGAGGCCTCAAGAGTATTAGATTGAGTTCATAGTTCTGCCACTGGCCACCTGCATGCCTTTGGGCAGCTACTTCAGTTCCTTTAAAACATCAGTTCCCTCCCAGCGTAAATCTCAGTAAGATCTGTGGATGGAGAAAGCTCTATAATAGGTGAGAGTTTATAATTATTTACATATCACCTCATTTTGAAGTAGTAATAAAAACATTTCTGGTTTTAGCCTCTAGCAACATCCTCAGTTGAGAAGCCCTTCATATGGTTTGCTGTACATGAAGATGGCATAAGCATCCTAGATTACAGCTCTATGGTAAGTGCAATTCTTTTTTAATTTTGGTCAAAGTAGATTTTAATACTGAGTATATGGAGAGATTCACCACCATGCTACGTAAAAGATGGCATTAGCCTTCCCTGCTAAGTTATCTAGTCTTTCTGATAAAGCAAAAATTCATTCCTTTCAAAACGCTTTAATGTTATCATCATTACAGTAGCACTAACAATAGAAATAAGTAATGAATTCTTTGCACAGAACTTATTTTTGTTTATCAGATACAGTTTTTGTATCTTTTAATGGAATGTTAATGTTTTAATCATTCAGATGTCAGGAGATCCATAGTTACAGTTCTTACAATAACATTAATTTTCTTTTCCTGGAGACTTCATTTTCCATTATTATTCATAATACATACACTCTGCAAAGAGCAGTTACTTTAAAAGATTGTTATTTTCATTGTATTATTTTTGTTTAATAGTAGGTAATATAACCCAGTGTTATTTAATTATGTCATTTTAAGCTCTGATTTTTCTTTGATTTGCAATAAAAGTTTTCACAGAAAACGACTCACGGTAATCAGTGTAAAAAAGCAGCGCCTGAGAAGATCCCTGCTTTAATTTATATCCTGCAAAGAAACAGAATGGCATGGCGCTATTAGCAAGTGCTAATATTGAATATCAGAAAATTAAAATCTCAGCTTTATAATTCTACTGATATGGGCCTTTTCATTACCGTTTCTTTGCAGTTAAAGAAATAATAAAACAAAGAACATGAGGAGAGCAAACAGCAGCTCTGTTGAGAGAATGAGCAAAACGAGCTTGCGTCAGACTGCAGAAAGCTCTATAAACACTATCTTCTCACAGAGCTAGCTATGGCATTTCTGCAGAGCACTGCCAGTTTACAGTATCAGCAGGCCTCACTTGCCAGTCAAGAAATGCTCGTTTCCAGGGAATACTAGTCTGATTTTCTCTAGGCAGGATCAAGTGTATCAGAACCGATGTTGCAAGGGGTAGTAAAGAGAAAACATTATTTCAAAATAAGGGCAAAAAGAGGTTTAGTAACAGAAGGGCGTTAAGTCAGTTATTGTACAAGTATTGTCTCCTGACAAATTTTAAATGTGGACATCTGCAGCACATTAATACAAGCTGTAATGATAAATTAAATGCTAATCAGAGACTCAAAGGTCACTAGTGTGGTGCTGAACATAGAACAGTAAGAGCAGAGGCATGGAAAGCACAGCAGCTTTGAAGAACATTTATGTTTCATCAGAGATGTGAAAAAAAGAGAACAGAATTTAATGTCATTTATGTGTATGTAAACAACATCACTGCACAAAAAGAAGTCCTGGAGTTAAATTCCTTTAGATGTCTCATACTCTGCCATTTAATTTACTTAGACACTGCTTCGATTTCAAATGAAATTCCTAAGATTAACTTATCTCAAAGTCAGTCAAGACTTGTGTAAATTGAATTACACACTTGAGTTGAAACCTGCTTATAATATCTTTGATCTAATTAATTTGGAATAGAAACAGAGGTCAAACTTACAAGAGTCATCATCTGCAGTGGAAGTTCCTCACAGCGAAGGTCTGAATGAAGCTATCCCAGAATTTACAATTCATTTCAAGATTTGTAAGAGACTAACATTTTGAAAAGCAGACTTGTAATTCTACTTTTAAAAGAAGCATTTGTCGTAATCTGTTTTTCCTGCATTGTCCTGCTTATAGCTTGGCGTTTTGTTTTGGTTTTGTTTTCTTTTTTTAAGCGATTAACAGTTACATATACGTATAAGAGCCTGATGACCTTTGGAGGCTATCAAGATGATTTTATGTTGGTTGTTAACAATGCTCAGACAAAGGACAAATCAACTGAAAAACACCTTTTTGCCATGACAAAACCAAAGGTTGGTATATTACCTGAAATAGTTTCCCACCATCTGCTACTTTTTAACTTTTTCTAGCGGGTGATCCTTAACAGATGTGAAAGATCAAACACCTTCTTTATTCTCAGATTATTGACTTTCGCCAGATGGTTTTAGAGAGTGAAACAATTAGTAATATAAGAGCTAACAGTGACAATGCTGATTTCTTTTCATGCCCCTGTCTATAACATTCCAAATTTTTCATAGAAGGACAAAGGTGGCTATTAAGGACAGGAAGAATATGCAGGACCTAAAAACTAGTCTGTTTGCTTGATCGGCACCAGAGATAATTATCAAGAAGGTACATTTCTGCTCTACATGGAATTTTAGAACACAAGATCTGAAAGCTCAGTCACTTCTTAAAAATCCTAGGATATTTTTTACCTTTACCTGTTCATGCTTTTTAAATCTAGATTCTGTCCTTCACTGGTAAGATTGACTATATTTTTTAAAAAGCAAAGATTTCAAAGTTGACTGTTAGTCAGAACAATTTATGAAATAGAATACAAAATTCTACTTAAAAATTTGAGTCAAAACATGACTCTTCATACAAATACACATAGTGAAATACATCTGTTCGAGTTTCCCTCAGATTATGCCCTTACAGGCAAGGCTATGTGGTTGCAAAGAGAAGATACGGCAAAAAGGTCCTAGAAGTCTCTATTCCTTTTATCTACCCTGTGTCGTTGGTTCTCTGAGCACTAGGTATTTTCTAGCAAAACTGAGGGAGCACATCATGAAAGCTTTTCTAAGAGTGTCATCTTTCGGACTTCAGAATCTCTAAGTGCAGGAAACCATCTGTTTGAATCATTTAAGACTGTGGAAGACAACGTATCCAGCATACTGATGGGAATAACATTACATTATTGGCGAGGAGCAATAGAAAAAAAAAGCTCTATTAGGCATCTTCTCTCTCCCCATCATTAATTTGTTTGATAAAGTACTTTTCCAGTTGATGGTGATTGTCACTTGCTAAAAAGTTAGCTATTTTTTCAGCAGTCAAAACACATCACTGTATTTTTTCAGAGAGTTTTCTGTGTTCCTGTTATAGATTCTTGAGATCACTCTACTGATTGCCAGCTATATTAACAACTTCCATCAGCTGAAAGGAGCTGCTCATCACCTCTCTGCTCCAGCATTACTGACACCTCCAAGTGGACAGAAACTCAAGGAAACAGGGAGTCAGCCACTTCTTGCAAACAACAGACCCACGAAATGTCCCACTCTGTTATGAAAGGATTAGGTACCATGGTGATCCATCTTTGCTACAGGGTTTCTACACTGATTGAAAACTTTTTCATGTACGAGACAGAGCATAAACAGGTTCATAAACAACAGAAAGGCAGACAGGTTTACATTCATTTCAATGGTACGTAACAGGTGGAAGCCTTTATTTAAAGCCCTGGCCTGAACTGGAACGATGATGAGCCAATTTAAGGGTTACGCTTTCGTGGTGGTGGCTCGTGGCTGCAGCTCAAAAATAAATGTGTCGGCTGATAGTGATAAGGAAAGGTGGCCTTGGGAACAACTGTATAGATTTTAGTCATTTTCCATGTATTTACTCAGGGACCAAACTGTCTTCAGCTCTAACTCTTCATCTCTGTTTTTCAAAATTATACAAGTTGTATAACCTTCATTTTGAAGAGGAATTTTTGTTTAAATAAAAAGTCAAACACAGAATATTTTCCACTTCCAGCACCCCTCCTTATTTGCAATACAAGCACCATGGGACTAAAAAGAATGAACTGTTTGATTTGTATAATTCTTTGTCCTTAAAAAAAAAATATAAACACATCATGTAACTATTATAAATCTAAAGAGTATTCTCCTGATACACTCTACCCTTTGTTATACAGCTATTTTACTTGGCAGACCTTCAGCCTTGGTCTGGCAAATTTCTAAATAATCCCTCTCTGCCCTAGCCTTTTGGAAAAATCTAAATTGGACAGGCACTGTATTTAATATAGTTTTGTTAAACAAGATCCCATACCTAATTTCTTCTTTAATCCATAATAATAATACAATACAGATGCAAGAATGACTCACAACTGAAAACACAAGAATAACACAGAAAGACATTGCTTTCAACTGTTGTGTCTAAACTTGGAGACAAATGTGACATACAAAATCCATGTGTAATGTGTCTAATGTATATAGAATGATTCAGAATAATATTTTGTAAAAGTTGTACTTTTGGGGTTTTATTTGTATCTATGCATTTCATATTATAATACCAATATAATGTTCTTGCACACTGAAGACATAACGCTGCATCTGCCCTGTTGGACCTGGCAGCACTTTCTGGTTGGCTGCTTGAGCTGCAAGCCTCGGTGCTACGGAGGGTCAAGTACATAGAAACTACACCCATTTTTCCTTCCAGTCCTCACACTTTCGTCTCTGCACAAAGAAACCACTTCTGCAGGCTCTGAAATAGATCAGCAGCATACTCCAATAGGTATTTTAGGTCCAACCATAGAGAAGGTAGTCAAACAGAAATTGCTGATTCATACACGTTTCACAGTTTCCACTTCTGCTCATGCTAGTCATCATGGATCATTAATCCATGCTAGCCCTCATCATTTGCCTGTTTTTCAGTTACTTAAAACTGAACAGGGAATGAATTGAGAAGGACTTGGGAGTACTGGTGGACGAGAAGCTCAATATGAGCCAGCAATGTGCTCTTGCGGCCCAGAAGGCCAACAGCGTCCTGGGCTGCATCAAGAGGAGCGTGGCCAGCAGGTCAAGGGAGGTGATTCTCCCCCTCTACTCTGCCCTCGTGAGACCTCACTTGGAGTATTGCATCCAGTTCTGGAGCCCCCAACATAAGAAGGACATGGACCAGTTGGAGAGGGTCCAGAGGAGGGCCACAAAGATGATAAGAGGGCTGGAGCACCTTTCCTATGAGGACAGGCTGAAAGAGTTGGGGCTGTTCAGCCTGGAGAAGAGGAGGCTCCGGAGTGACCTTATAGCGGTCTTCCAGTACCTCAAGGGGGCCTACAAGAAAGATGGGGAGAGGCTGTTCAGGAGGGCCAGTTGTGATAGGACAAGGGGTAATGGTTTTAAAATAGAGGGAGGTAGATTCAGGTTGGATATTAGGAAAAAATTTTTTACCATGAGAGTTGTAGAACACTGGAACAGGTTGCCCAGAGAGGTGGTGGATGCTCCATCCCTGGAGACGTTCAAGGCCAGGTTGGACGAGGCCCTGAGCAACCTGATCTAGTTGGAGATATCCCTGTTCCTTGCAGGGGGGTTGGACTAGATGACCTTTGAAGGTCCCTTCCAGCCCTAACGATTCTATGATTCTATGATTCTATGAAGTAATTTCACAGTGATGAATTTTAATATTTGAAGGCTGAAAATCTCCTTTGTTTTATGACACCTAAACATTTCAGAGATATACATACTCATATTGAGAGAAAAAGAATTTTCAGCTGTTTGCCCTCTATGAAAGGTAGGAAGTATCCTCCCAAAGAATTAAAATAGATTGGAAGGGAAACACAGGCTGTGAAAAGAACATGTTCTTAAAAAGTGGAAAGACAAATTGGCAAGCTGACTCGATAAATAACGTTTCTTCTGAAAGCTCTCAAAGTCCTGCCATGGCTACTTAAGTCTGCATGACTCAGGCATCATTTTGTGAACGGTACAATGGGCCGATACTTTGTCTTGAAAATTACAAGCAAATAACAAGCATGCTACATCGTGATGCTTTCATATTTGCAACCAGGAAGAGCTTCCTGGTAACTTTTACTCTTTGGTGGTGGTTGTGGCACTGGATCCTTCTCTTTCAGCGAGGCAGGGCCATCAGCAAGCAGGAGGTTTACCTCCTACTGTGCTGCCCATCTCCCATCAAGGAAAGCACACTGGAAACTACAAGAGACCCTGGCACCAACTGCAGCATCTTTTTGTGCAGCACCACCACATAAAGTGATGCAGATAGTGTGGTGTAATTGGGCTAGGAATTAACATGCCCTTGCCATCAGCAGGACAGTTAACTTCCAGCAATTTCAGGGGGAAAGGTATGCGTGCAAATTCAAACATGCTACTGCATTGGTTATACACAGGTCATACTCTGAAGCTTCTCAAACAGGATGATTAGAAACTGCAATTGACAGATACAGAAATTTTCATGTCATCATGAAATTATGATAGCCATCAACCTAGAATGCTCTAACTAGTAATTCTTTCCTAATTCATAGAATGGCATAGGCTGGAAGGGACCTCAGAGATCATCTAATCCAACCTCCCTGTCATGGGCAGAGACGCCTCTCAACTAGATCAGGCTACTCAAGGCTCCGTCCAATCTGGCCTTGAACACCTCCAGGGAGGGGACATCCACAACTTCTCTGGGCAATTTATTCCAAAGTCTTACCACCCTCATACTGAAGAATTTCTTCCTAAGATCTAATCTAAATCTGTTCAACTTAAACCCATTTCCCCTTGTCCTATCAGTGGACACTCTTGTAAAAAGTCCCTCCCCCGCCTTCCTGTAGGTTCCCTTCAGGTATTGGAAGGCAGCTATTAGGTCCCCCCGAAGTGGCAGATGAGCTTCTATTAGAAGGCAAAAAAAGTGGAGCGTTGTTGCTAGTGAGCTTGGTAATGAAGTTTTAAAAATCTTTGTTAAGTTTGGAGACATGATACACAATACACACAGCTGATGTGCAGATTTTGAGTCTTTTAAACAGTTTTCAGTAATACAGCCTTACACACAGCCGTTTTATAAAGCCGTATACAGTCTATGAAGTATAGTGTGGTGTTCCTTCCTTTGGGTAGGTAACTTTAGACACTGCTTTGCGTTTTGGCATTAAGCTCTTGCTGCTGCAGTACGTCCCTACATCATAGTGCCAGAAGCAATTCATGCCTTAGTTTCCCTTGTCTTGGCAGCACTTTCCAGACTTACTACCACTAACTGCTCATTATAGGTCACCATTAATCCCATATAGTCACATTACCAGAAATGCTGTGTTGATTTTTATGAAATAAATGCACTCGGAGTCACCGTTACCATGATGCTACATTAAACAATTAAGTTTCTTCCAGGATTTTGATTAGCAAGCGTGAGGTTTCCGTAGTATGACAGTAACCTCCTCAAGCAGACACTTCCCTTCAAGTAAACAGTCAGCAAGTAGTCTCTTTCACACAAGAGCAAGCACACTTCAACATCTCAGCTTTCAAACACAGCTGTGCAAGTCTCGGGGAACTGGTTCCATGTTAATCCATAGCTTCAGAGCTACTGAGAGGATACCACACAATGTAAAACAGCAAAGCTGAAAATTTCAGAGTCCAGGCAGGTAATCTGTTCTGCCTTCCCCACCCAGCCCGAGCCTCATGAGTGATCCACATCTCAGTCTTCACCTTGAGTTGTCCACCAAAACAATTCATACCGTGCTACCTAATCCATGACTAAAGCCCAGGTAGGGACTAGACCTTTCTCACCTTCTTACCTTCAGCAGTGATGACGCGATGGGAGCTGTCAGATGAGCAGTGACCTCTAGGACTGGTGTTGAAGAACTTCCCGTGCTCCAGGCTTTCAGAACCTCTGCTGTAAAGATATTCTCAGGATGAGATGAATATGTTAGCACGTGCAAGGAGACTTCACCTTCTATGACAAACTTTAGAACATCTTTTGTGCTTGCTTTCTGGTCAGTAACAATGATCAGTATAAGCGGTCAATGAAACTGAAAGATCACTGGTAACTCAATCACATTGATTTGAAAGCAACACTTGGAATGCAAGTTAAATTAATATATTGAACTTCGCTTTACCTTGTCAATTTTTGTGCAGCAGAATTAGTAAGCAGATTGCTCATTTCTAAAACAAGCAAGACCCAGTTACTCCTGTAGTACAGCAGACAAATGATAAAGCTTTTGAGTTTTTAGTACAATCCACAAAATTAGTGTTTTTCTGTTATTTTAATTTGGGTTATATTTAAATTTAAAATAGAGGCATGTATTTCTCTATAAAAGGCGGCTGGTAGGTACTTGGTGTTGGAGTTCCTTGTCAGACTAACACAATTTTTATAGGTTAGGTCCTGCAGGAAAAAAAATCATCCTTGCATAAAGGAATGCACCACTTAAAGCTTTAGGTAGAGATTTATAGTCCATACAGCTCAGTGCAATCCATTAGTTTGAGTTAATTTTAACTAAGGTGATTGTAACTCAGTAATGAATTAGGAAGAAAAAAGTTATTTTTTTTACAGTTTCTTAGGGCAAAGGAAATGAAACTGAGTAAGGTGAAACTTAATATATTGAAAACTCCAATTTCATTTCCAGATTAGACTTCAGTACAACTTATTAATTGTACAAGCCTTACACAGTGCTTCCCAGCTCAGATTTGTACTGCAGCATCTTCCAGATTTGCCACCTCTCTGCCAGTGAGTAAATCACTGTAAAAATACTTTGCTTTTTAGTGTTACGCTCTTGCTGCAGTAATATATCCCTAGATCACAGTGCCAGGAGCAATTCCTACCTTAGTTTTGCTTTCTTTGGCAGAGCAATAGCAGCTTTGTCCAGGCTTTTCACCACCTCTAACTGCTGCTTATAGATCAGCACTGGCTTCATACACCAAGATATCAGAAATGTTCTGTTGACATGAAATTGATGAAAGAAATGCACTGAAGAGAGGCATAAGCACGACCTGCCACTGAACAGCACTAAACAATGAAGTCGCTTTCTGGATTTTCATTAGCAAGACTGTGGTTTCCATAGGGGGTTAGCAAATGCTTTAGAAGATCCATATAAAAACCTGGAAGAAAAGACAGGGGAAAATAACCACATGAAGGCTTCTGGAACTGAAACTGAGCGATATGCAAGCTAAACTTAGAAAAACCTCTTATTTAAAGAACAAGTATTACTTAGGGTCTGTGAAGGCTACATAAGCCTTTAGGGGTGGAAGAAGAAACAGTTAAAATGAATTCTGGGTTAATCATTATGAATGAGGTCACTTTCCTGGTTTTGATCAAACAGATAGGAGAGGATTTTACTTAGGTTTTTCTCTCTCTCCTCTCTCAAGATGCAAAGCAGCTCTTCAGCTACCCAAGGTCAGCTGTAATTACTGTCCTGGATTTTGGGCCACTTCCCTGACGGGACACTTTTGACTTGTTGGGTTCACTTGCATATCCCTTTCCTATGCTCGGTCATCCCACAGTTGTACTGCAGCCTGTAAATCCTACTTTCTAATCTAACCCTAACTCAAGCTTTGGATTTGATCTTTGACGGATAGATCTTATTTGAAACAACCCAGCCTCTGCCTCCTGTCTGTTACAGCATCTCACTTCAAGTTAAAATAGTTGATTTGTACACCCCAGTAACTACTACATAATTAGTGATTTTCTTATACAGCAGTTCACTTATTAGGGGGTGGGAATTGTCTCAGGTCTTGTTTCACTTTGTTAATAAAGCTGTCCTGAGGACCATGAGTTTACCAATGCTTAAGGCTGAGGTAAAATAGTCAACTAAACAAAAACAACAAAGGACTCCCGCCTTTTTGATGACTTGTTTATACATCCTCGGCCTTCTCCACAGCTGAAGTATTTTGCCTCCTCACAAGAGCCACAGCCGAGGTCCCCCAAGGACCCCGCCGCCCCTCGCATCAGCTCGGGTGTAAGGCGGGGCACCGTTTTCAGCACCCGAAAACACAGAGGCAGCCGCGGGTCACACCAACACCTCCGGGGTCCCGGGGGCGGGCGGGACGACGAGCGGAACGGCCGCGGGCCTTCGCTCACCTCAGGCGCTCGCCGGCAGAGACGCGCCTCCCGCGGCACTGCTGCCGCCTGCGAGGCCGCCCCCGCACCGCACACGCCGGCTGCGGCCGCGGGGAGGGCTGCGCCGAGAACGGCGCCGGGGCGGAAGGCGGGTTGGGGCCGCGGCACCGCCCTTTTCCCCTCCGAACGCCCCCCCCATCGCCGCCCGCGGGACTACAGCTCCCAGCGTGCCCTCTGCCGTTCCCATGGCGACGGGCAGCCGGGCCCGCGCCCCGAGGAGCGATGCCCAAGGCCAGGTAACGGGGAGCCCTGCCCGGGTTCGGTGGGGGGGGTTCGCCTCCGCTGCCGTGTGGGGAAGGAGCCGGGGGCCGCGGCAGGACAGCCCCGAGGAGGGAGGGAGGGGGAAAAGGCGCCGTTTCCGCTTCTGCTGCCGAAAGCGCGCGGGGCCAGTGTGGGGGCCGGCGGCTCCTCTGACGGACCCCACAGAAAAGAGGGAGGCCTCACCCACCCCCGCCACCCCGCAGGGGCCACAGGGCAGCCTGAGAAGGCGGAGCCCTCGTTGCGCCGAGCAGTCCCTTCTCCGGGACCCCGGGGGCGCGGCCTGAGCCCTCCCGAGCCCCCGGAGCGGCGCTCCCGGTGCGGGCGTCCGGGAGCTCCCGGCGCCGGGGGCCGCCAGCCCGACCCGCAGGGTGCTGTGGAAACCCCTGGTGGTTTTACAGCCTCTTAAAGGTGTCGTAAACGTTCTCAAAACAAAGCCTCCCGCCACACGGCTGGTATTTATTTACTCAGCGTGTGCCACAAATGGCTGTTTGGGTTACCCGAGTAGTTCTAGTTAACCTGGCGTCCTGGTTCTTTGTTAGAAGAAGTCCCTCAACAAGCAGAGGGCATGTGATATGAAATAATCATAAATAATAAACCGCAATGCTCTTCTTTTATACATTTAGATATTTTCAGGAATTATGGTCTAGGGTCTGTTGTTTAATGACACTCTTATTTTGTTTTTTTATCTAACTAGTGATACCTTATGGGATCTTGCTATAGCTGAAGTGGAGAAGAGAGAGAACCCTGACGACGATGGCAAGCATGTGGAAGTTTGGGAAAAATCAATATTATTTATGGGAAACAAAAACGGGGTAATGCTAAATACTGCACAGTTCTGTGCTTTTTGCACATGGCTTGTGTCAGGGAAAATATGTGATTTTTTCGGATATTAAGGTCCACTTAATTCTTCTAAAGACAAAATATGTCATGTTCTGATTCTGCAGAGAACAGACCGTTGACCCGTTAGACATTATTACAATTCGCAAGTTCAAGTTTAGGGTTTGGAGGGTCAAAACTTCAACCACTGTTATGGGTGATGTGCTAATTCTTTGAGGTTTGGCTTAATTCATTTTTGTACAAGTAACTGCTGGAAATAATGCTACTGGCTTTAATTGTTTGACATTTCAAATTTCCCCTTGTAAAGGTTTAACTGGTAACAATCCAATTTAAGTGCATTGATACCAGTTTTGTTGTAAATAGAGGCCTTGACATCTTGCTATGAATTTTGTCTGTGTTACATCAGACCTATTGGAACGTGCCTTATCAGTCACTGCAAACTCATGATTCCACATGCCTAAGGTTGTTTTAACTCATTGTCCCATAAGTTTGGTCATTAGTAATTTCATATTTTTCTTCCGTTAGCATTTATTTGTAAAGTAAATAAGGAAGTACTTGCTTTTTTGACCAAGTGAGTCATATTTTTGAGAGTACAATTTTTGTTTTAGAAAGATTGGTATATGTGCAACCTCTTAATCAGTGATTTTTTTAATACCTTTTTCAGAGAAAATACAATGACTTTTCAGATTTACCTGAAATTCACTGATTTTTAAGATAGAAAAGGACACAGGGGTAAACTTTAGAAATGCTAGTCCCTTCAGTATGGCACAGTACTCAGTGTCTGAATTTCAACAGTGTAAAGACATATTTTTCTGTATGTTTACTTGTATTTTAAGCATTCTTTTTATTTCCATCTCATCGATAATAATTAATTCCAGTGGAAACCAAACATTACATAAATGTATTAATAATTAAAAACTGTTAAACAGTTTAACAGAGTTGGCCAGGTTGATCACTAGTGTCTAACTTTAAAGCACTCTATTCCTATTACTGTGTCATCTCTATTAGTTTATAATTATAATAATGGTAGTGTAACTTGTTTTTGACAGAAAGTTGGCAGTTAAGTTTCCACTATAAGGCTACAAACAATTACATGAGTTTACACTTTTCCGGTGCTTTATTATTGGAATGTTGAATGAGTGAGTTGCATGTAGTGATACAACTTTTATGCTTTAATGACAGTACAGTAGGGTTCTTCTTTGTTTTTAACTTCCAGGGAAAGACCACTATTATACTGAGGTGTCTTGACAGGTATGTGTTAAACTTTGAAAAGCAGTTTTCAACTGTGGATTAGAATTTTACATGAATAGTTATATTGTGTGATAATTCATAATATATGTATACAGATGTTGTATTCTGTGACTGGTTGACCACTTATAGATAAACTTACTTCCCTTCACTTACCCCTTCAGTCCTTCTTCTACGGTGTTGGAGAGCTTAAATGGCTATCCCTTCAGGTTGGTGCTGCTACTTCTCAGCAGCTGTCTTCAGCAACTGAGACCTGTTGTCTTATAGTGTCCTCTCTGTACTGCTGTTTGTAAGCCAAATTTTGAACTGAATGATAAATATAATTTAATAACTGGAGAATTAACTTTATTTAGAGGATCTTGACAAAATGAAGTTATTTTCCCTTGCATAGGGAAGAGGCTCCAAAGCCAACATTTGCCTTGGAATATACTTTTGGAAGAAGGGCAAGGAGACACAATGCAGTAAGTATCCAGAAATTATAGTTTACCATATCTTTATATATACACACACACGCATAAAAATAATATGTGTTTTATTTTTATGTATAAGAATCTTAGGGGTTTTAGCTTATTGTTTGTGAAGGAAAAAGTGTTTTTTTATATAATTTTTTTTTCAATTAGGCGGCTTAATTTTGTATTTTAATCTGTAATATGTTTTTCTCTCTCACTAAAACACAGTAGATCAGAGATCAAAGTATAACACAAAGCAATCGAATTCCTCTATAAAAACAACCTTGTTTGTCGTGTTTGATTGCTTTTATTTTCCCATTGTAACATAGTATGCATGCCTTTAACTTTGTCTTTAAAATGAAAAATGAGTAAAAACCAATGAAGATGCTTTACAACCGGTGTTACGAGAGAAGCAGTCATCTTAGAAGACGTTAAATCATAATTAAAATTTTGGGTTATAGGTCCGTATCGCTAAATTTCTGTTAACGTAATCTGCAGTGCAAAATATTGAACCCATTCCCATGGCAGCACAACACTGCCCAGCAGCAGTAACTATTGCTGCAGGTAATTGCTGTTTCTGTTACTGAAGCAGGGAGTGGAAAATCTGACTCTGAAAGATAAAAATCACTTAAAACTTTTCCCAGAAACTAAACATGAAGGTAGAGATTCATTACTTTTCCAGTTGCAAACTTCTCAAAAAGCATTAATCTTGAGCTGCAATAAACAAAAAGAAAGAGAAGACAACTTGATTTTTTTAATGTTTATCATTAATCACGCTGCTTCCTGACGTTTTTAGTTTACCATAGTAATTTATCGAGACAGTCATGGGCATGCCAGGAGTCTTTTGTAAGTAGTGTATGGGATTTCTTGAACAAGTTTTTTATTTGGTTTTGCTTTTCAGAAAATACTAGTGAAATAATATATGTTTTTGTTCTGAGTCATTTGCATGAAAAGACAGTTTATCAGATGAAGATCTCTTGGTGTTGCATGGAAGCACATGTTTCTAATGTAAAGAAACTCTTTCACAGCCTAAAGATATAGCTCATTTTTGGGAACTAGGTGGTGGAACTTCATTACTGGAACTGATTCGAATACCAATCACTAGCAACAATGTAAGGTAAGGGATTAATATTGCAATTCCAAAGTTAATTTCAGCTTTCCTTCAGTCTATAGATTGTAGGAAATCTAGTAAATCTCTAGACATTTTATTGTGGAAAACTCTTTCCAAAAAATGTAAGATAGAACATTTATGATTTTTCTGAAAATCATTGTAATACCCCTGATACTTTGCTTTGATCTTCCTTTTCATGGTTCTCTCCTAATAAGACAAGTTCCTAGCAATCTCCAACACAAGAAAAAGCAATAACCTGAAGGAAATAGGTTGGCCTTAGGTAGACAGAACAAGAAATACAGAAAAAGAGAAGACATAATATGTTTACGCTCTGTGAAAGAGCAGAAAAAGCAGCTTGGGGGCATATGAAAAAATAAGATCTTGCTTCTTATTTCTGTACGCAACATAGATGCTGTCTCTGCGAGGGGCAGTATTTTAGGGTGAAAAACAGGGCAGAAAATTGTGACCAAAAATCTGGATTTTTGGGAAGTGAAGTGGCCATCTGATGAGAAGAAGATCATAGAAGAGAGGTGGTGTTTCTGAGAGGGACTAAAACTATTAAAATGATTTGGAGACAAAAGGAAACAGGAGTTTAGAGAGAATTAAGAGAATGCAGTGACAAAAACCCATAAAAGTGATGGAATAGCATAGGAAGAAGAAATGCATAAAGAGTTGCATGAAGAAATGAGATAGGGATGGGGAGTGCATTTTACGTTTTTCCTGGTTAGGGAAGATGGCGTTGAAAGTGAAAGAGGAGAAAAGGATCAAAAGATATGTTTTGTGTTATGATGCATTGCTTTATTTCTTTAGTGAGATTTAACTTCTGTGGGGAAAAAAAAAAGAAAGAAAAAAGGAGGGATACAATTTTTAACATATACATTTGCTACTGTTTTGGCTATTGAGATAATGCCATTATTTAGTGAGAGACAGACAGAAGGCATTAAAAAAAAACCCACTTCTGGCATTTGAAGCTTTTTGTTTCTAGAAGACCTTGGGGGAAAAAAATCAACTATCATTTTTCAGCTGTTGTCTAAATAGACCTAACTGAGCTCCATCTCCATCAGTCTTTTCTTCTCTTTTTACTGATAAGGAATCTTCTGATGTGGATGATCTTAAGATTCTTTGATGGGATAGCAACATTGTTCTGTAAGACCGCTTGTGTTCATAGGGCTCTATTTTAATATGCTAGTCAACAAATCTACCATTTCAACTAAAGTAGAAGTGCTTTTCACTGGTTTTCTCATCTGTCTGTAGTCAAGCAATTTGCTTATTTAAAAGTTCCACGAACTGTATCTAGTTTCACCAAGAGACTTTTCACCACATTTTTGCCCCACACCATTTTAAAGTGAAATTGAACATTCTCTTTGCTTTGTTGTGTTTCTACCACCACTCTGGTCTGGAATCCCCGTTTTCAAGTCAGGATGGAATGTGAAAGAGTGATTGCCTCAGTTCAAATGGCTGCATTTGCAATGTTCTTCTTTACAGATGGACTTTAATGCAGTTAGAGTTTGGAGGCAGTGTTTTGGAAGGAGAGGAGTTTATACGTAAAACATTTCTCATCATAACCCACTTTTAAAAGCCTGGTAATTGCTAAGTATGTCTTGAGTACTCTGACTTCTTCCATTTATCTTTCAGAAGGTTTTCTCATACACCCATTTGAGGTCACAGCTAATTGGCACAGTCCATGGCTTAGAATATTGCCCTTAACCAATTTTTTTCCACTTCATATTACAAAAGAATAATGAAAGTATAGAACTTTCTAATACATTAATGGTGAGGAACCTAACCATTTGCTAACATTGCTTCATCTGGGATTGTAGAGTTAGGAGATGGCAGGGATACATGTCAGTAGAAGTGCCCAGCCATATAGGAAGGAGGAGTTAAATGGGCTCAGAATATTTGCATATTTTACTTCTTTGAAACAAAGTCTCCAGAAACAAAGTTTAATGTATACAATCCCCCAAAAAACCTCTGATGGAAAGTCGCCAAAGTAATAGTTCTGAACAAGAGATGAGAGTTTCTTCAGAGCTCAGAGTATCCTTAAAAGCCATCTTCCTTTGCTGTCAGAGTTAATTCTATCTTAGTATTTGTTATGTTCACATTTGTTGCTTTCAGCATTTGTAGGGCATTTCATATGCATTTTCATGCATATGAAAACGTTAATTGTCTCATGCACTAAAGATTTGACCACATAATGCCTCTTTAATAGGTCATTTGGTGTAGTTCTTGTATTGGATCTGTCCAAACCTAATGAACTCTGGACTACTATGGAGAAACTTCTGCAAGTCACCAGGAACCATGTCAACAAAATTTTAAGCAAATTAGAAAAGACAAATCCTGAAGTAGCTACTGAAATTAAACAGAGGATGCGGAACAGTCTGCAGAGGGATCATCCAGTAAGTTACCTCTAATATTTTCTCCAGATGTCACAGGCCTTTATACAGTTAAAGATAATGCTTTTGAAAATCATAAACAACTCTTTTAGATTTTTATGCATGACTGAAAATCCATTTGATGTAGATGAACCTGTTCACTGGAAAATTATAGCAATTTAATAAAAATTCAATAAGAGCTGAAACAAGGAAAGAAGGTTTCTTATATCTTTTTGTTAGATATCTAATGTGATTGTTATGGCATGTTACACCAATCAAAAGAAATAGTTTTAGAGTAGCAGTTTGCTTTTTTTCCCCCCTCATCTTTTTAAAATGAAGATGAAAACTAGAACGTACAAAAGTCATCTAGCAAGAGACTCGCTGAAGGTACAAATTTAAGCAAAGAATATAGTTATAACAGCCATCAACATGACTATATACTTTGCATTTATTTAAATGTCTATCACAAACTCAATGCCTTTTGATAATCTGACAACTAATTAAATTATAAAGTTTCAGAAATGTTAACATCAGTCCTTTAAACATAATTGCTAACTAAATCTCTGGAAAAGCTAAACTAGATTATGCGCAATAGAAGTGAAAAGTCATTGTGCATTAAACCTCTGCAAATGTTGTGTGTATGTAATGCATAAATAAGTATTCAACAATTCAAAGGCTTGGCACATAAATCTAGTTACTCTAACTTCTATAAAATGCTGCAGTACAGCAAATGCTTTTATAGCTGAAAAATTTAAAAGTAACTTAAAATTTTTGAGAAAGCAACATATGCAACACAGCAGATTTAGAGTATAGGGTTTGAGATCTGCTGGATTATGATTTTAATTTTTACTTTTAGAGAAGGTAATTCACAAAAAGAAAATGCCTACAAGCACACTTCGCAATAAATCATGACCAGTGTCAAGTTTACATATAGAGGCTTACATATCAGAAAACTGCAATCTTTATTCAATAATTAAAAAGAATAATGCCATTAATTGTTAAGAAGAGAAGACTTGTTATACTTGCCCCATAGGGAGCACAATTATACCTTCTAAACTAGAATTTCTCTTCAGACTTCATTATCGAAACCAGAAAGGATGCAAACAAAATGTTATGTTACTCCTTGGTTCTCTTTTTACTTTCGTCATTGGTCAGGAAAAAAATATGTCAATTTTGTGGGAGGGAGTAGTATCTTTTATACTCAAAGTAAATGCCAGTTTACGCAGATTTTTATTTGCCTTTTATAGCTAAACATATTTTTGTGATAAACAGGAATTGATGAGGTTATTTTAGAGAAAGATTAGGTATATTCCATTGGCCTGGATAAAGAATTACTGACTATGATGATAAAGCATACCAGTTGCAGACCTTGTTTAAAAAGGCTGGATGTCCCTGAAGTAGTCCATAGTCAAAGATTAATTCCATAGTCAAAAGATGAATAGGGTTCCGTATGCCAGTTTTAATGTTTCTCATGTTATCCCGAATTATTTTTTTCTTAATTAAGAAACTAAAACTAATTCTTTTCATTTCTATGCATCCAGTTTTAAGATAATTTTGCTCAAAGCATTTGCCTTGATGGTGTATGAGTGAAGCCATTATTTTCCCTGTCAAAGTAGAGTATTTTCAGTACGTACAGCGTCTTGCTAATACACTGACTGTCATTTAACCTGGATGTGAAATAACCGTGTTTGGAAGGGAGCAGTTAACAGTCAACCTCTGCTACAACACATCTGTTTTCCACTCGGCTACAGCCAACAGCTTGACTAATTAATTGTGTGAACAAATGAGGGGATTGTCTCATTTCATATGGACTACAGGAGAACCTTCCAGATAACTTAACAATTATTATAATCTATTTATTAAAACTTTTATCACAAGTTAACTATTTAACAGCTAAATCTACATCCCCAGAGCTGTTTTTGTCCATTGGTGTCGATTTGCATTTTCATGGTCGTTAGGTGACGTTTCGTCTTTCTGCTGATATCAAACATTTGAAAATCACATTAAATATCTTTTAAGAGTTTGGAAAATGTGATGTGGGGAGGACAAAGGTGTGACACAAGCAAATCATTCAGCTTAATTTTCTTGAGCTTTTGTCTGTATTACTTTGGATAGGATGCAAGGAGAGGGAATGTGTCAAAAAGGCAGTTCTACTAATCCAGTCTGGCAGTTTGAATATAAGAGATTTTTCTTCTCTTCCCTTCCCATCCAATATTGGAGCTGGAGTATATAGCGTAAGAGTCCTTTTATGCCAGTACATGTTCTGACTGCTGAGAGGGATTATTTCCTGACCATTTATGAAGAAAATGATCAAATTGTAGAATATGGTATGGATATTGCGTTGAAGTTTGTTCATCTAACTTAAGGTTTTGAAAAAAGAGACCTTGTCTTCTGTGAATTAATTTTAACCCCTTTCAGTTGTTTTAACAGTTGCAATCTTCCACAGTTTGTTTACACTGCTTAACTGTCATGTATCTCTTTAACAGGATTATGAGTTAGTTGACCCTTTTCCAATACCCTTGGTGATAATTGGAAGCAAATATGATATTTTTCATGTAAGTGTTAATTATTTTTTTTCAAATAATTAAAAGATTCCTGGTAAAGATTCCATGTACTAAAAGCTTGCTAATATAATAGTAATAATTTGAACAACAATACGGCCAGTCAGCTTTCTACCACAAAAGAATATCTCTGTCCAACAGCGTTATGGAAGGCATGCTGTCATTCCTTCACAAAACACTCCCAAACTAATGATTTTTGAGATGTACTTGGAAAAAATTGAGATATAAGTTGCTGCAGACCGAAGAGGGAAGCAAGAAAACATCGTGTTGATGATCTCTTATGAGAGAAATCCAACTCCATGTGTCCCTTCTGACAGCAGCTGTAAATTTATGGCAGAGGGGCATCTCTTAAGTTGGCTGGTCAAATTTTCTGATAGTTGTGGCAGCACAAACAATAAACTATCATTTCAGTCTGGAACTATTTTTTGAAGTACTTCTTAAGTTTTTAGAGACAAGTGAGTAATTGCATCTTTTAGGGAGGAGAGGGAAGAAATGTCACAGTACTGCTGGATTTTCCCCCAGGACATTAAACATCCAAAAAAATGCATGCTCAGTTTTCAAGCAGCACTTGATCATGAGCAACTAGAACTGTATGTTTGATTTTTAGCTGCCGTGCTGGCAGCCTGTGCTTCTCTGGATGAATACATAGTGTGTTGATACTTGGCTGGCTCTTTGAGTTACTTAGTTCTTTATTAGTAAGGTGCTGTGCCTCCTTTCATACTAAAGCTTTATGCTGAGCCACGACCTCTTCCAAAAAAATCAGTGACTCTCGTGTACTAGGCACAGAATCACAGCCTAATTCTGTTGGGGTCTATGGACAGACTCATGCAAGGCTTCATTGGGACCAGGTTTTCACCCACTTTGTCCAGAGAAGGCCACCTGTATAATCTTATCTTAAAGAAACATTGATGAAAAGGTGTTTTTATGCAACTTTCAAATCTTGCAGGCATTAGAATTTAGAAAGCATATACCCAAAGGTTTACCAAAAGTTAAATATTTTCACAAAAAGAAAAAATCCTTATTCTTCTAGTAGGCAGTATTTCTACTTCTAAAAATTTAAAACAAAATGAAACAGATTAATTGAAAATTGAATACATATTCCCAATTAAGAAACTTTTTATGGACTAACATATTGCCTGAATTAGGCTCCCTCTGTAGAAGAGAAACAAAGGGAAATTGTGACATTTCTTTTCAGAGTAGGCTGTTACTGATTCTGTCTTTAAGATGTAATTATGCTGACAGCTGAAAGCCTCACATATTGTAGCCTAAGTGCATTGCAGTTTATACAAAAAAATGAAAAGTTCTAGCTATAGTATTTTGGTTTTTGTTTCTTATGTGTATGTTCCAATATCAACTTTTTCAGGAGTTTGACTCTGAAACGAGGAAAATAATAAGCAAGACACTTCGATTTGTTTCACATTATTATGGAGCATCATTAGTGGTGTGTATATTCACTTTCTAACTAAGGATAGAGAAGATGAGCAATGTTTGTGTTACAAAACAGTATTTAAAAAAATAGAAAGGTAAAACTCCTATAGAAAATGGGATTTAATTGGTTTTAGAGTAGCTTTCTTCCTGAGCTAATCTGTCAAAACGGGTTACAGGTGTTGGCAGGCCATGGATGGATATACCTTGTGAACATTCAAAGTACGTAATTCCCAGTATCAGCAAAAACTAAATAAAAATAGTTACCTGTTAGCCACCTCGGTTGTTGCATTGAGTTTACTGCATGTCTGGCAAAATTTTTTTGGTACAAGAAAGGAGGACGGAAAAAAGTGCTTGCCCTAGATAGAATTAGATGGTCTTTTTTTGGCAGAAGCATGAACTTATCTAGTGACCTGGCATCAGTAGATGTTAAAAAATTAGGCCTAAGGTCTCATCTTCACAGCAGTTTAAGCATACCAGGTTACACCACTTACAGTGTTGCAGAATAAAAGCAGGGATTTTTTTACAGTAATGAGTAGGAACTGCCAACCAATGATGTATTTATGTTGATTTTGAGTTTGGCAGATCATCTCCTCTGTAAAAGCAGAAACATGCATGCTCAGGTTCAGAATCCAAAAAAGCTGCCTCTTGGGCTCTCTCTACATCAGAAGTTGGTTTTAATTGTATCAACCATCATTTATGTAATAAATAATATTGAAAGTGGCTTGATTACCAAACAACTTATGTTTGCTTTAAATTCTTATAATCACAGCGTGTCCTTTTACATCCGTGTAAGATTGTACAGCTCTTGTACTTAGACATGTGAATTCATCTTTTGTTAACTGAGATTACAACTCTAGATTTTTTTTTTTAAGTATTAAGCATTATTGTAATTAAAAATGAAAAACTAGGAGCCCAAAACTCTTTGGCTGCTAAATCCCTATTACTGTTGAAATGAGTAGGAGAAACTTACTTTCCCACAGTAGGGATCTGACTGCTTTTATTAGAGACATGAATCTGTTAGGATACAAAAGCCTTTAGACAGGAATAAGCATGCTGTTTAAGAAGATATTCTGTGAGCTGCTTTCTAATAAATCTGTACCAGTTCTGCCACTGTGAAGCTGTTTTTATGACATATCAACAATTTTATAGTTATTCATTACATTTCTAAATGTTTATGGTATTCTGGATAATTTTTAATGTAGTTCAGAATCTTAACAATTCATTAGTCTTGGGCAAAAAATTTGTGACTCTTAATGTGCATACTTCAAAATTTTGAATCAATATTTTAAAATTTATTCTTTAATCTTTATTTATGCTATTTTTCATTTAATCTTTCTTGACCTATATATTCAGTGACAAAATACATTCATGTTCTGGAAATGGAGAGTGAGATTTTTATTCTAGTAAATTCAGTGAACATATACCAAATTTATTGAGGTCAGGAATTAGCCAGGCTGTATCTGAAATCATCTATGTAGATGACATAATGTAATATTTCTATGATGGAAGATTATAACCTATATTTCATTTTCTGATTCATTTAGTTTACCAGCAAATCTGAGGCTCTCCTGCTGAAAGCCCGTGTTCTTATTAACCACTTGGCATTTGGCTATGATAAAAGGTAACATAATTATTGTCTGAGAATTAAATGTCTTGCCCAGGGTCTAAAAGTACTTATTAAAAAATACTTTAATCACCAAAACATTTTTTTTTTCTTGAATATGATCCCTGAAAGATTCTTGTTCGTGCACTGTGACTCCTGTGTCTCAGCTGCCTATTTCTGCACAGGACAGTGATAACTCCTTGGTTTTGATCCCAAAATGGATGGATTAGAAAAATGGTCACCACTAGGATTGAGTAGATTTTTATTTACATGTATTTGTATGCAGAGCCTAGTAAGAGTCTAGTCTTGGCTAGAATAATGTAATTTTTTATCGATTGCTAAATGCTCACTTGATACATTTTCTTTTTTCTGTTTAGCAAGTCTGTATCAGTGGATCACAGCAAACCTCTGTTTATACCAGCAGGCCTGGATTCCCTAAGCCAAATAGGTTAGGACATTTCTTGTTCAGTATGTTTCTTGCTTAATTGTCTTTGAAAACAAGAAGAAAAATTTAAGCAAATAGAAAATAAATTATAGAACATCAGCATCAGTTTTAACAGATTATTGAAAGAAATGGCTTAGAAAGTTTAAAATTATGAGTCAGTATTTATATTATTGAGAATTACTTGTGCATGTTTGTTAAGTAGTTTAATAAAATATGGGGACTACTTCAAATAGCAAAGTACCAACAAGCTTAGATCTGAAATAAAATATAACATACAATACCACTCAGCCCATTTCGTGTAGGAGATCAATAGTTTTTTCAGACTTGTTGCAGCTTGTCACTGTAGAAGATAAAATATTAAATTAGATGGCTCATTATCCAAAATAATTGGATAATTTATGTTGTTATGACAACATACTTGTATCACTTTGTGCTGTACTGTAATCCTTAGGACCACCACCAGCCCCTGACAGTGATATTGGAAAGATGCGTGCAAACACACCGTTGGAATTGTGGAAAAAAGTGTTTGAGAAAACGTTTCCTCCCAAGGTAGGTATTTACTACTGAATTTTGTCTTTCAAGTCCCGTGACTGGAATTTCAGTCTCTCTTAGCAGTCCTGTTCCTTCCAACCTCTTTAATTCATACATTCTTAAAAAATACAGATTTGTATGTAGTGGCACTTTGATTATTAGCTTCTGCACCTTCAGTCACTTCACATTTAGTAATAATGAAAGTACTGATGTAACCCTCTGTCTTTCCTTGTATTGAGAGACAAGTTATACTCAATGTTTTTAGAATTTTTTAAGGTCACATATCCCCTAATGCCTAAACCAAAAGACAGTGATGTTCCAAGAGGAGAGCTCTTCATGGCTGCTGCAAGCTGCCTTGGTCTCCTAGGGCATGAGGCTTTGAATGAGGCGAGTGTGTTAGAGTTCCTTGCCAAAACCTGTCATTTTTGCTATGGGAAGTGTTTGGATTTGCAAGGTAATTAGAACCCCTTGGCACCTATGTGGTGCTAAATCTTGTACATATTTCAGAAGTTTCCAGTCCCAAGAGGCAACCCCCCTAATACTTCTTTTCAATAAAAGTAATTGTTCTTGTTAGGAGATCAAAATTCTTTTCTATTTGACCAGAGCAAATACAGACTGCTGCTTTCTCCTTGTGTACTAGACTGTATCACGGCTCTTTATCCCTGTCCATTTCCTGCCCTAATGCTTACCTGGGCAGACAAGGAAGTCAGTTGGGGCTATTAAATTATGTGCCTCAAATTATGGTGCACAAACTGGGTTTTTCTAGTTTCAGTCTGTGGATCTCCATTCTTGGTGAGGAGAAGTCTAAATCCACCCTTTCCCACTTACTTGACTGCTACATATCAAAGCCTACAAATGATTTCAGGTGGTTTGTGACCAGAATAAATTATCACTAAGATGCTGTTCTCAGTACAGTTTGCCCCAACATGATAAAAACTAAACTTTACTTTTCAGAAACTATACAGGACTGTTACTTTTCATGTTACTTTTGCTCATAACCTTTTAAAACACAATAAACAAACATCTCCTGCCCCACCCAATACTCCTGAACTCCCTCTGAAACAGCTGGAGAAGTGAATACATTTCTCATCTTGCAAGCCCCATCAGTGTTCTAACGTATCAGTTTAATTAAAGAAGATTTAAAGAAGATTTGCCAAGTAGATTCCTGGTCTTTTGTTTTGGTTGCAAAATATGCTTTAAACATTAAAGCAGTTTTTATGCATTGTGAATTTCTATCACCTCATCTAATAGTAATTATAATTCTGGATAATTTTATTCCATCATTTGTATAATTGCCTTCTTGCTACTTTCTATTTTTTATGAGTAAGGAGAAATGTACAGGACAATATCAAAAAAAATTTCTTTATTTGATAGTGTTTCTTTGTATTAGTGTATTTGCTTCTTTGGAATTAAAGTTATAGTTCCCTTAAGGTTAGTAAATGAAATTTCTGGTATTTGGCAAAAAAATATTAATCAATTTCTCAGTGATTGAAGTGACGCTTCTGGTAACTGGAACTGAATTCTAGTCTTGAGTATGAAATGTTCTGGCAAGAGTAACCTTAACTTTGCCCAAATGTCATAGGCCGGAAGTGATATTTTCATTTAGAGGAGAGAATAATAAACAACTACCAAATAAGAACACGTTCTTTCCTTTAAGATACAGCTGCACTATTACTTTTTCATCATTTTACCAATCTAAGATTCTTTTTTATCTAATCTGTATCCTATAGCACAAAATTCTTCCATAAATGCAGGATTTTAATACATTTGTATTAAAAGCTAATACTTCCATTAGATCTATAGCATGGCATTTTCTTGTTAAAAGAACAGAACATAAATTTTATCGTTTGGGTTTCTGTCATTTCTTTTAGAGTTTCTGTGATTTACAAGATACCAAGGACCCTGCAGAGGATTTACAATACGCTGAGTATGAAGTTGATGTCATGAGAGCTCAGAAAAACCAGGTGTGTGGTTGTTCTCCAGTTGCTGTTCACAGTCAGGTATTCCAGAACACCAGCATTGCTGAATTAATTGTAGAATATACTCGTAGTCCCCTTTTTGCCTTTAAATAACTTCAGCTTTAGTTTTCAGCTTAGTAGCTGGTTGGGGTTTTTTCCATTGGTAGACATTAAGCTGGTAGGGCATTGTTAGATCTCAAAGTTTTGGCTCTGTAGTTTCTTTAGAAATGAATAATTCAAATTTTCCCCTCTAGCTCTCTTCCAGAATTATTTCACTAAAACAATATCGAAGCAAAGCTGTGAAGCTTTCTTGGCAGTAATTTCTTCATTTCTGCACCTTGTACTCTCATTTGGATGTTGACTAGCAGAAAGTCCAGGAAGGCAGTATCAAGGTTTGGCATGGGGGCTGTTTACTTCTTTTTATTTTTGCCTTCCTCCTTCAAAGCTTTTTATTTAAACTGGAAAGGTACTGAGGTAACATTTCTGACTCCAGTTTGCAGGCTATGTATGTTTTATCTTCAACAGAATGAACAGAATTATTCCACATAGTGATATTTGGCTTAACCTCTAATTCCAAGAAAGACCTTTAGTGGGAAAGGGTCTTTTATTTTTTTCTTATTAATTTTTAAGTCTTTCTGCATTTCCCTACATTTGTGGTGAAACAATTTTATAGAACAATTCTGGGGCAAACTAGATGAAGGCTAGAACACTGCTTTATAGATATCAGTGTACAACATCACATAAGTAGAAATACTGTATCTAGTCTTCATCAAAATCATAGGTATGGATCTGTTAAAATCAGTCTAAGATTTATGTGTTTGCCTTTGTTTGAAGAAGTATCACATATTTATTCTGGAAACTCACTAGTTCATGTAGATCCATTTGTTTCACACAGAGAAAATTCTTTGCTAGAATAACTGAGAAACATTCCACTCTTGTCACAGCTTATATGTGGGCTGTTTGTACCCCATTTAACTTCTTTGTGGACCAAGTTGCTGTGGTTAAAGGAGGTTTTTCTAACAGTGCTTTAAGGAAACTGTACCAATCTAGATCTCACATGCTTTTATAGAGCCCCACTCTTAAGATGAAAGGCAGTTTTAGTGAATTGCACTGCAGTTAATCTCAACTAACCCTAAAGTACTGTGGCAAATTTCATATTTTGCATGCTTGTAAAAGAAAGCCAAAGGATTAGATTATTATTGCTATCACGTTTTTGTAGAGTTTAGTTAGATAGCATAAGGCAGTAAACCTGCAGTTACCTGATCCAAAGAAATACATTAATAATGTAAAAGAATAAAGCAATTTCAAGAATCGCCTGCAGTCTTTGAACCTGCACATTACCTGTAATATCCTGTTAATGTAGGCATCAGTTCTGAATTTGTTACATCAAGAGCAGTCTTAGAAATCATTAAAAGCACATTGCTTTTGGAATTTATAATGTAATCTCATACTCAGTATATCTGTATATCTCAAAATAACTATATAGTGTACTGGGTTTGTTATTTTTAGATAATACTTACATCTTGCAAATGAAGATACTGGTACGCGTTGATTAAATCATATAGGAAGTTATTAATTTTCTGGTTTTAAACAAAAGAGACAGGCTTTTAGAATCTTAATCTGTTCAAGGGCATTGCAAACCAGTGTAGCTTCTTTGAGTTGGACTACTACAAGTAATCTGAGCATTAAAGAGAAAATTACTTTTGTTATCTGCAGCTATTTCCTAAACTTCTCTATCACGAAATTCAATTACTAGATTATTTGCATATTATTAAAATATTTTATACTCCAAGAATTTCATTCAATTTGAAATGTACCAAGATAGCAAATGCACATCTAAAAGAACAGAGCTCTGTAGTTGCAGTGATTCTGGAAGTGTCTTTAGATTTCCTAGTTATATGAAGAGTGGCACGAGAATCCTATTTTTAAAGCAACGTTTTAAATGCATCGTAAGTCTGACATTCTTTATGGAGTCTAATACCTATTGTGCAGGAGGAACAGTATATTAACATGTTTAATATGCAACATTTGTTAATGAAATTATGAAACATAATGCAAAATGAAAATTCATATGACAGTGTATATTCTGAAGTCCTTTAAGTGCATGTTATGATTTTTCTTAGTTACTTTTGGTTAATTAATATGCCACTTTGGTCTCTAAGTGGTAACCAGTTTGCTTGTTTATCTCCAAGATAAGCTTTAAAGGAAAAATAAACACAAAACCATGCCAACAGAAACAAAATATAGCCCCTGTCACTGAGTCTGACGGAAGAACTAGCATACCTGAGTGATGTTGCAGTCTTAGTTGGGACTGCTTAATAATACTGGAATAGATTTATGGATAACTCTGGCAATACAAAGTGTAATTAAATCGATTCCGACTTTGTAACCTTGGTTGAAGGGTGTGTCTGCAGCTAGGGTTTGTATGCTCTAGCAGAGTAAAAGGTTAAAGTCTCAAGTATAAAATTGAAAAACAGTTTTAAAAAAGAAATATAGAAACAGAAAAGTACCTGGGTCACTCCCGTGTACTAGCTGTCAGCTAGTATTTGTCTGAGACACTTTTTGGCTGTAGAAGTTGAGAGTCCAGCTCACCAGCACTGTGTCACAAGAGTGTTTTCTTTCAGACAAGATTATTTTGCTTCCATAATATTTTCAGAGTTAACTACGAGACCTCCCACTCTATTCCTAGACCTTTTTGCTCTGAAAAACTCAAGTTTTGAGTCTCTTTGCCTCACGGTGCTTTTGGTCAAGATGAAGCACATCTCTCTTTCTCAACTATGTCCTTTCTGAATTCTTTTCCTAGTTCTTAACCTACAGACACGCAACGTGCAGGTTTGTAGGAAATAGTGCTGTTGCAATTGTTTACTGCTTTTTCATTCTCTGGAGTTAAGCTATGAGAGAGACAATACAGCACCAGGGAACTTTTTGAAATTCACGTTTTGGATTTATTTCTTAACTAGCAGATTCTCTCAGGGAATTAATGGGGTTTTGTGCTCTTTGCAGGGTTTTCAAGATTCAAGAAAAACATTTGTTTTGCATATTTATTAGGCCTTAAATGTGTAGCTTGCTGTTAACTCTTCATACAGCCCACATAAAACATAAATAAGACGGCAAAAAACCTGTCGTCTGTTTCTCTCCATTCTCGGCTAGCTGTTTGGCTTTCGATGCTTTAAGGTCACCTTAATTTCATTTTAGGTACACCCATCACTTGAATAAGAGTGAGGTCTTTTAAAATAACATTGTCAATTAGAGCTGCACATATACCACCTGCAGCTGTGAGCACTTAGGAGCGCAGGAAAGTCTCGTACCTTAGTTCCTTCTAAACGGTTGTGGCAGTGAGATGGCACATGGGGAAGGCTGCTCTTTTTCTTTTACAAATGCTCTCTACCACAGAGGTAAGTTACTCTAGACTTTCAGGTCTTAGCTGCCCTGTTATACCTCATACTGCTAACACTCAAAATAGGTGCTTGGATCTTTTTTATCTGGTCATTTTGACTGTGGCTTCATGTGTTGAAGCGAAGGATAAAGCTGACTTTGAGCTCAAAGAATTGGATAGTCTCCCAGTCAGGTACTTAAGAAGTCAGTGTCACACAATGCCAAAGTTCACACTGACTGGTCCTTGTTACACAACGGTGTTATTTAGGGATTGTAGGGATTGGTGCCAGTTTTAGCTGAAGCCTAATGCCATAAAGTATAGTTAAAAAAAAAAACAACCAAAAAAACGACGTAGGTGGCTAGTGCTGTTTGGTGTCAGCTGACAAGTAAAGGAAGCAGATCTCAATGAAGAGGGCTATAACTGTTGAAACTTTAACCAATCTTAAACAGAAGAAGGGAAAGTTCTATGACATCTCACAAGGAAGTGTAGTCCTATTTCCCCTAAAATAAATAGGAGTGACGTATTTAACCATGTCATTCATAACTAAAAGTCATCTCAGTGTCAGACCTGCAGTTGTCTAATTGAGGTTGGGCCAACAGAACAAGAACACGATTTTTTTCAACATACCTTGCTGACATGACCATATTGCAGAACTTCAGGAGACAATTTCACTCTCATTCAACAACAGAAGATTGCACATTGCGTGATGAACCTCTTTGGTCAGACTGGTGTTACTAGGCAGAGAAGTATGACAGGCACCTTAACATGGAGAACAGAGCAGTTGCATCTTCCGTTTTCTGCAGAGGAGGAAAACTGCTAGTCTTGATATTGTGGAGAAAAAGTTATTTAGGATGTTTACAAAGCTGCCAAGAATAAGCTTTCTCATTTTCATATGCAAGCATGTGCAAATGGATTTATTTTTTTTTATATATATACCAATTTAAGATCATTATTAGGGCACTGTTAGTAAATTTCCTACTGAAGTTTAGGTGCTTAAGATTTGTAATCCTTGTTTCAGTACTTGGTTATTTTCACCATGTTCCAGACTGAGGGCACTTTCAGTGAGAAACTGCATGAAAAAGAAAGTTAAAGTCATGTCAGTCCATCAGAACTGAGGGAACGCAGCAATTAAGGCTTTTCCTACAATCTTAATTTTTTCTCCTTGTTTGTAGGCATTATAGTATTGTCTTTAATTACATGATCATATACTATTTTGCTGATGTCTCAATTCAATTGTTCAGTATTTCTTTTCATCATCCTTATTCTTTGTGTACCTTATTTCTCAACCTGCCATTCAGACACTTCAATGAACACAAAAGTATTAATTTTTTTTCTCTGAGAATGTGTGGTAATGTAATCTTAGATATCTGAGTGCCTCACAAACATCAGTTAAGTCGTTCTTCCCAATCCCTTTATGAGCTTAGGTGTGATCTTCTCCATTTGACAAATGAAGAATTTATAGAAACACAGAAGCATGAAGGTTAAAAAAAAATTCTAAAAATCCACTTTATACCAGTGTTGAGACATCTAGGGCAAGTTGTTAGCACTAACAATGTTTAAAGCTCTCAGAGCACATTGAAAGCATATTTGAATTGCAATTGTTAATTCTTCGTAAATCTGCTCTGTGACCCCTACACTTGGTACCCAGAAAATGAAGCATAATGCTAGTGTGAACGTTTTGGTGTACTTGGAGATATAGTCTTTTGTAGGATCTTCTTTCCATTTGGAGAGAGGATATCTAGCTGAGTGTATAATTAAAGTATATTCCAGAATTCCACTTATGTTTGTAGTGTAGGACTTTATGAGCAGGAAGGTACCCCTTTTTCAAAAGGGTCTCTCAAGTGATCTTTAAGCTGTATTGGAAAGATTTTTTCATTACATTTCTGATTTAGGGGGATTTATTTTACTTTCTATTTTGCATGAAAACTCAGGAATTGTACTTTACTTTCCTGACAGCATTCTTCTTCCTGAATCACTGAATTTGTTAAAATTTTTTTTTTTTTTGTAAATATCCTCCTACTTAAGTTCTTTTTTTTTCTTTCATTTCTCATTGTTTAAATGTTAGTCTTATCTAGATATGTCTCCAAAATAAAAATTTCTCTTTTTGTTCTGTATTTCTTTATGTAATGGAATAACTATGCCATTTTAATACGTGCTGTGAGTTTGATACTTTGCATTTCCGTATTGCTTTGATTTGCCTTTACACTGAATTGCCTTCCAGCTAACTAAAATTACAGCAAAATAAATTCTGCTGAATTACCTGTCTCTTTCTTGAAACAGTTTAGTCAGATGATAAAGCTGTAAGGCAAATTATTTAGGCGACACCTCTAGACATGACCTCCAGACAGCATTGTCTTTATATGTAAAACTTCGTTGTCTAATTCTACCCCTTCCTGTAGCCTTTGAGAAAGTTGTTAGAATGGAAATTATTTACTTAGCGTGCTTCTTAAAACATCACAGTATTCTCTCTATTTCTAACTGTTGGCAACTTTCGAACAGTTCTGTATGTTCCAAGGTCATAATGACTTTATAGTAATAACGAGGGAGTGAAAATACTGAGTAAAGACTGGCCTACAGATAGAACAGTTCAGTAGTACAAGAGTTGTGTTTAATAATGCAACTTACTAGATTTAGACTGGACACAGTACGTTCTGGGTCAGTCATCTCCGAGTTACTTCCCTGTAAAACTAGACTCCTGCAAGCATCGTGAAGAGTCTGCACTAACCTCTTACTGCTCAGAAACCTGAGATGCTTTCTGAAAAGTTTACACTGCTGACAAAACTGCTGAAGTGATTTTCTGAGAGAGGGAAAATTCCATTTATTATTTTCATACGATTCTTAGATGATTATTTCTTTGTTGTTCTGCCCTTTATTTTCTCCTTTCTCCCTCTGTGCTCTGGGTTGATAATTAATACTGCTGTTAAATGCACTGGGTGTGAATTTTATTATTTTTGTCAGTTCTTGTCTCTGTATCCCTACAGTGAAACCCCCTTACTCTGTTAAGTCAATTCAGTTAAATTAGAGATGGGTTTCAATTTAATTGTTCAATTAAAATCAGAATAACAATCATCTAGAGCACATGCTCACCTTTGAGAGTCTTTGCTACATTTATACTAATTTCTGGTTTATGTTCACCTCTTTCTGTGATCTAAGTAAGAGACGATGACGTTTCTGTATTGCAAGCAGTACGTGATCAGGTCTAATAGTACCTCGTTAGAATATCATCTTCCTGCAAATATGTTGGAAGCCACCTTATTCTTAAATGAACGAGAAGCAATGGCCGTGCTTTCCAAATTAATTTTTGCTGAAAAAAATCTTCAGAAGTAATTCCTGACAGTATGCACCACTACCTAAAATTCAGAAGATGAAACTGTTGTTTTGTAATGTTGCTAGATCCTTTTATTTTAGGGTTCAAAATTCCCAGTAGCACTTTTGACTACCTTGCTAGTACTCAGCTGATGTCAAGTATAGCATAATGTAGACTGCATCGTTTTTCATACCTAATTCACTTTGTTTATACCTCCACAACTTGAGCCTCTGTTTGCTTTTAATAATCTAATTACTACCTAAAAGAGGCATAATTTTAATTACCACATGGGGTTTGCATTTTAATTTTACACACAGATGCTAACTTTTCAATCTGCTAAACAGTAGCACCTGAAAGAATATTTTAACTAGTAACTGAAAAACAAAAGAAAAGTAAAAGCACAGCATCATTGCCTGTCATGAGTAATACACTTCCTGAAAAACCTCAAGCAATGATGAATATTTCCACAAATATCCAGTGCCACAGACTGAAGAGACATGGTATGCTGATGTCCTAAACACCCATTGCATTCCTCTAAGATATATTTCTGCTTACTGCTTTCTGGACAAGCCCATGTTCTGCAGGGTTGTCCAAGGTCCACAGGTAGCTCTCTACGTTAGCACCACTGGTGATGTATAAGCTTACAGAAGTTCATTATGGCCTATGCTTAAAAAAAAAAAAAAAAAAGAAAGTAGGCTTTATTTTTGTAGTTTCTTTTCTGTAATCTTAAGGAATTACCGATCCATTTTGCTTCTTGAAAGGCCCTGACTTCAAGTGTGTAACAGTAGTTTCCGTTGGGTAATTCTGGTTTCTGTTTTGAAAACACAAGTAGTGTTACGTTTCTGTATGTTTATAGGGAGCCTGGTTTCTCAAACTGGATGTCCAAGAGACAAAATTTCTTCTTCCCTAGAAAGTATCTAGGTCTAAATAAATAAAAAAAACCTAGCTCCCTATATGAGAGTAAATGTGGCAAAATTTATAGCGCTTTTAGTATAATTTTGTTAAAGATAAAAACATATATAGTATATTTTTAATACAGTGAAAAATGCTTGTACATGCTTTAAATATTCAAGTGGCTAACATATGTATCTCATAACTTTTAGTATCGAGGAGATTAGATTAAGATGTTTGTATGTTTCTGTTTTAGGAACTTGAGCAATACAAAAGAAATGCCTCTAAATCCTGGAAAGAAATGAATTTTGATTCCGACTGATGAACTGCTGTAGGTGTCTTCAGCAATTTAATCTGATGCAGTTGAGAATATACAATATCAAACTACAAAATTAATATTTATTAAGTATTCCTGTTGTTATTTTTAATAAAAAGTGCTGTTTATTCCTTCAGTCCAAATTTAAGTGTATCTTGGTACTCACACAGAATTCAAAAAAGTGGGGAGAAAGGAATTCTAGAGTGTTCAGAGATGGGTTTGAATAGAACAACTGGCATTAGTCAGTTCTACCTATTGAAGTTATAACACGTTATTTGGTTTATTTTTGAATGCTTCTGCCCTAAACATGTATTTAAATATAAACCAGTTTTCACACGCAAGATACGAAACTGCCTAGTAAAGTGTGCTAGGCGTCTTTGCTTAGTTCTTTGCAGATATAATTCAAAAGCAAAGTTTAAGAATATATTGGCATCATTGTTTGATATATTTCAATAGGATAGGTCCACAAAAAGTGGCAGAATAAGGTGGAATTAAAACCGTGTTTGACCTGAATTCAGAAGTTTGCCTTATCTCTGCTCCAGTATTACACAGTTTAATACCGGAATTATTTCTTGCAATGTATAATGTTATAATAACTTGCACAGAATTTAGAAGACAGACATGTCTGTCAAATACTCAAATGCTAGGAAGTCAGTCTAATCAACTTGACAGATATTTAGTTAGTAGTGGAAGTATAATCGATTCACGAAAGCTGGTGAAATGCTCGCCTCAACTAGATACGGCTTTTTGTCTATGGAGATCCTCACTAGTAGGAGATGGACTGAGTGTTTTGAGAATCTTCAGGACAAGATCTAGATTAAAGCCAGAGGTGTCTCTGGAGAGTAAATGTCTGAACAGTCACTTGGCAGACCAGATCATAAGAATGTTCCCTGATGAACAACCCTACATCCACATAAAAATGGGAAAGAAACTAATGTGGTATCTTTCCAGCTCTTTCAAGTTATTTGTTATTTTTAACATATTTGTTCACCAAATGTTTTTCTGATATAATATTTGTATCTCAGAATATTATACGTAAAGATATTAGGAAAAAAAAAATCTTGGCCTCACACTTCAGTGTAGAACTTGCATTTACTCAAGTCTTTCAAATTCTTCCTTACAAAATGCATCATCTTAAAACTATGAAATTATCTCTAATCATATAATGAGGGAATTTCAAGATACAAATATAATTACCTCCTCAAAGAAGTCTCTAGCTATCCCTCTGTAATAAATAATTTCTTCACTGAACATAAAAAGTAAGTTAAAAAACTTAGGAATTCTGTTAGGCTTTCAATTTTGAGAGATACTTATATTTATTAAATGGATAAATTAGACTTTTTTTGATGTTTGTGAGCCCATGAAAATAATTTCCAAAGATGCAAACTACATCGCTTCCATGAACTGGCAAACAACTTGTATATTTTTTTCCCCAGTTAGATTGGCATTTTATTAACAAATGAAAAATTCTTCTAGTAATTAACAAACTGCTTCAAAAACAAGATTTAGAACTTGATAATAAAAAGAGGGAACAGATGTAAATAACAGCTGTCTTCTCTGATTTATCATCATGTACATTAGAAAAAACATGTTAGGTAACTTCTGTGTTGCTTAAAGATCCTGTACTCATTGGTTGCATAATATGCATAATATGTTTGTTCCCTTTCTACAAATCGCCAAAATGGTATCAAAGCAAGCATAGGACTTAAAATACAATTCTAGAAATGAGATTTACTAGCAATTGTACCCCTCTGGTTATTGGTAATGGTTAAAAAACAAAATAGTGGGGAAAAAGTTAGAGCATCATTGCTACATTGTTAAAAATTGACAGCACCAGCTGACTAAATTAAATTCAGAAAGTCCTTTAAAACACGTACTACTTTTGATTATGGCTGATTTGGGAGTGGAGAGGGAATACCAATAGCAGGAAGCCATTCACTCTCTTAAGAGAAGATTGTTTTTCAAGATAGAAGACATCCAGCTAGAAACAGACATGAGAAGGTGAATGTGTTTCTACATGTATAATCACTTAAATTCTATCTAAAAATCCAACAATTTAAGCCTTCAACCATAATAAAGTTAAAAACATAGTATTAGACATAGAATTGTGAGAACCGCTGCTTTTTTATTGCCTGCCAATAATTCTCTCTCTTATTTTGAAGCTCAGAATTGCTATAATGGCAAGTCCTGGTAGAAAAGCATAGAGTATTAGGAAATCGATAGTGAACCGGGACAATGCACCAGGAAAGTTTTCTTCAATGAACTGAAGGCCATGAGATAACATACACTCAGGATGATTTGCAGTGGAACTGTTGGGCTCACCTGTCAAAAGAAAAAAATAGTATCTTTAGTAGGTGAATCAGTAAGATTAAAACTCAGGCTTCAGTATCTAGCTCATACATTTCATGTGCCTAGCCCTAACGTTATTTTAACACAGAACTGTACACACAGCAGTATTTCCCATCATTTCGGAGTAAGAACAGGCAAGCCGTATGTTTCTGCAGTTTAATCTGTGCCGTGTTTTTTGAAGGGCAAACTAAAGGGTCACTAGGAGCCTTCTCTTTAGTTCATGTTAAACAAAACAAGATTGATGGCTTTTCAGACACGTTATCTGGAGGGACCTTCAAGAAGCAAGTCGCCCAGTGTGGTAGGCTTACAGTGTTCCTATTTGTTGAGTGCCTCCAAGATTCAAGAAATGGAGACTGTCTGAAGGGCACATTAAAAAGCAGCTGTTTATTATCACTACCAAAGTCATGGACTCATTTTCTAATGTTTGTCACCTATGGTTTCAGAATAAAGAGGGGCAGGAGAGATTAATGGATAAAGAATATATAACCTTGGAGAGGAGCACAGACACCTGGCTACAAAGCCCAAAATATCTCAGGGTAGGTCCAAAGCTGTTAAGTTTCAGCCCCATTGATGGATGTTAGCTACTAATGCTGCCAACCTGATTGATTCTAATGTTTTGCCGGTTATCTTACAAACAGCAAAGCACAGCCTGACAGATCTGAGCTGCTCAATACATGCCATGAAGACTCACTAGTGCAAGAGGAAACATATGGTCAGATGTTACCTGACAGTGCTCCCTGCACTGATGTTTGATCTCATACCGTGCAATTCTATTGATCTTCTATTTGTGTAACGCTGCTCTGATAAGCACATAACAGGCTGCAAAGTTTACCTTCCAAAATGCCCCCCAAGGAGGGATGAAAGAATAGATAGAAGAGAAAGATGAAAAACTGAAAGAGTGAGAAATGGTTGGAAAAAAGAGTCAAACCTTTGGCTAGCTTGCTGATATGGCACTACAGTGAATCTTACACTAATTAGTAAGCTTTTTTTAACAACTCATAAGTTACTTTTAACTTATCAAGATACTTTTATCGTACATAGAAGGAAAATAAGCATTGAAATCTCATTAAAATTATTTACAATGGACTTAAAGGCCTTTTTTTTTTGGAACACTTACCACATGTGAAGTTTAAGCCATAAAATTCATTGACTATAAGAATCTCACTACTGTATTTTTGAAAGGTAAGATAACTGAGAATTTTAAAAGGTGTTGGCATTTCTTCGATGGTCCTTAAAGAAATAGAGAAGTTAAGTCGGCTTTTGCTATGTTCCAAGGGCAAATTCTACCCCAAATTAAAACAAGGTCTCATCTTTGGTCATAGCCTGTTACAGAAACGGTTCTTGGCTGCACCTGTAGAGTTTTCAAATATAAAGCCCATTTTAGTGCTAAATGAGGAGACAGCCATGAAGGCTGTCTCTTGACTTTGGTCGCAATGTTCAGCCCTGACTTGTTTATGGCCAGCCACGAATAATTTTGTGAAGTTTTTTGATATTCACATTGCAGTGATAAACTGAACATGATGAGACCCAATATAAACCTTAATTGCAAAAACGTGTTGCTTCCAAAGTAAAAAACCACCACCCCCTCACTCCATCTTCAAACCCAAAAATGACTGAAAACCAATCCACTGGAACAATAACAGCAATACAAAAACGATGCACAGAATAACAAGAAGAGAAACACAGTATAAAAATTTTGAAATAACATTATTCAACAAGACGGAGCAATTTCTGCACCTAAAATCCTGCCAGACTTTATAATTAAATGAACAGAAAAAAAAAAACCACCAGCAACTCAGGTCTCAATGCTATTTTTAATATCCTTCGTTGCCTACGAAGTTTAATCATCAAAGAGATTCACTATTAATTAGCAATGTCTGTACTGCCAAACTAGGTTAGAAACCACTCCAATACTTTTTAAAAGTTATCATTAAGGCATTAGACTATGGTAGTGGGAATAACTGTCTTGTCACTATAAACACACACCTTCCTGAGCTTAGGCAGGGACCAAATTAATTAGATATGAACTTGGTTTTATTTGATAAGCAAGTATTAGCTGAGATCTATTTTGAAGAGTCAAAGCATCATCAGCTTTCTGAAGACTCGTATGCTTTTCTTGAGGACAACTCGATATCTTTCATTAGGCTTTGTTTTGTTCATTTTTATTGGGAAGATCTCAGGTGAACATATCGTGTTTGCTCAACATCTCAAGAAAACTTTTTTTGACAATAATTTATTATGTTTGTTAAAAAAATAATAATTTCAGTATTCATAGATTCATAGATTTCTAGGTTGGAAAAGACCTTGTAGATCATCGAGTCCAACCATCCCTAATCCCCATTAAACCATATCCTCAAGTAGATCATCCACCCTATTCTTAAACACATCCAGGGATGGGGACTCAACCACCACCCTGGGCAGCCTATTCCAGTGGCTGACAACCCTTTCAGAGAAGAAATACTTCCTAACATCCAACCTGAATCTCCCCTGACTAAGCTTATGCCCATTTCCTCTTGTCCTATCACCCATCACTAATGTAAAGAGCCCTTCCCCCACCTCCCCACCATCTGTTCTCAAGTATTTATAGGCCATAATCACGTCTCCCCTCAGCCTCCTCTTCTCCAGGCTAAACAGCCCCAACTCCCTCAGCCGCTCCTCATAAGTTTTATTTTCCAGCCCCTTGACCAGTTTAGTTGCCCTTCTTTGGACTCGCTCCAGGAGCTCAATATCTCTCTTAAAGCGAGGGGCCCAAAACTGGACACAATATTCCAGGTGTGGCCTCACCAGTGCCGAGTACAGGGGCAGGATCACTTCCCTGCTCCTGCTGGTCAGTACAATACTTGTATTGTATTGTCCAATACAAGAGGAAAACCATTCAAAGTTCATGCAGTTACAATGCAAAAACATTTATTTTCACAGTCATAGAGCACGTGGATCATAATTTCCCCACATATTTACTACACTACTTTTTTATTTATTGTTTTTGTGTAGTGCAGTCTGCACAGGTAGAAAAACCATCTGAAAAGTTTAATGGCTAAACTGGAGAATACACTAATAAGATAGCTGAGAACAACTTTTAAAACCATCATTCACAGTGTTTAATGTTTGACAAGTTCCAGCAGTTACTAGAAGTAGCTACTCTTTGGTTTTGTAGACACGTTTATGAGCACAGCATTTCATGTGACAATATTGGCATAAATTAAAGCATTCAGCTGAGCTGATAGGTATTAATTGCTCAGTTTTATCTTCAATTTATTTGCAAAAGTGAAAAAAAATTTAATATCTTCATTGATTAGATATCTAAAGTTATTAAGTGTCTTTTTTGTGTGTTCAGTGCAAAGTCTAACATGGCTAGGTAGTTCTGTCTCCGAAGGATAACAGCCACACTTCCTCTCCATTGCTACCTGTGCATTGTTGTGCTTCTGCAATACACACTGTTCACGACACTCTTCTTCTTTGGGCAGATTATTTTAACATCAACACCATAATGAAGTAAAGCTTCTTCCTACCTTAGCAGTCCAGCTCCCACTATCACACCTGCTGAATTAAGTAGCACCACTCCACTTTGGACTATGTTTGGGTTTTGAACCACACCGAGCATAACAAGTGTTAGTAGTTCACCAATTATATGAGACGCTAAGATAACAGCAAAGAAAGTTCCAAATCTGGAAGCTTCAGGATACAACCCCACAGTCCTGTACAAAAATGAGCAAAAGAGCATTTAAAAAACAGTGGTTTGGTACTGAACGTGGAATGTAGCTTTTATTTTTGCTTTAATTTATTTTTTGCAATTATAGCTCAATTAATTGAACAGGTCATGTCTTAATCCTTTGTGTGTTGTTTGGAGCCTTAACGTTAAGGATACCCGCTTAATATCGCGACATAAGTGCAGATATATTAGGTCTTCTCCGTCTAGATTAAAGAAGGTTACGTCAAGATGTAATTGTAGCAGAAATCCATGTTGGTTCAGGATAACCACCGTGGCTTTTACAATCCCTTAAACTAATATCCTCCTCCTTTTAGAGTCTATGCAGCGCAGCTTGCATAAATAAGTCACATATTTAAAGAACGTCTTTAAGCAGATAATTAACGGATGGAATTCTGCACTTCTGATACTGTGCATGCCAATGTAAAAATGGATGTACTCAGTTAAATGGAAAGCTAATTGAATTCACCACCCATATAATTCATGCAAATGCAATTTCCTCCATACTCCTGCACTATTTAATACAACGCATTCTTCCTAGATTTTCCTTAGCGCACCTAAGGAAAACAGTCCCCTCCAAACCATACGAAAGATGAAAATGTTAAGAAAGGCCAGCAATTGCTTGGAAAACTTAATTCGGCCTTACAGTGTATAGACAGATGACAAAACCTTTTGTCACATGGTGACATATTACTCTTTTTCCAAAATACCTCTTACCAAAATTGCCTCATGCTAAGTACATGCACGTTTTGCTTAGCTAGAACAAGCAACTCTTCAGCACTTATATTTTCTTTTTCATTGCTCAATGCAAGGCCCTATGTCTTTTTTTTTTAACTCCATCATGTTCGAACATGGTCTTAAAATAAAGGTATTAATTTTCTTACAGGTTTCCCGTAACATTTTTTGCACGTAATACCAAAATAATTCTTCTTATAAATAGATGGCTGAACATTGACTCTTCAAGTATTAAACATTCAACAAGCTAGCAGGTGTTTAACAGCCTTTAATCACAGATTGGTGCAGAAGGAACGGCTTTCCAAAGTCCTAGCATAAAAGTACCACCGTCTCTGAAATGCCCTATTATTTTACACAGAGCTGTGTAGATACAGACTAGTAAATCTGGGGTAGGAATAAAGAGAAGAAAGCTAAAAGATAAGGAAAAAAGCAATTCTTCTGAGATAATATTAGAGCAATAGAATGGTAGGATAACATAAGCTGTTAAAACATTTCCCAGGGCTATCTTTAGCCAAGAAAATCTACATAAACAGAATACAAAAAATGATTGCAAAAATGGCTGGTTTTGTTCTCGGCCAGAGCCGCCTCGTGCCTGATCAGGTAAGAGTTTGCGTCTGTCTGACCCTACAAACATAAACTCCGAGAGAAATGGCTTGTAAGGACACATACCAGGGGCTATCAAAGCTTCTCCAAAAGTTAGTCCATCCAGAAAATTTTAGTCCTGCACAGATACAATCTTCAAATGTGACAGAGAAACTGCTTGCCCTAAGAGGTCTACGGGCACTATGAAATCACTCTGACACAGGACTGATGGCTTCCAAACAACCACAAGACAGCAAAGATGTGTGGAGGGTAACAACTGTAATTATTACCCATTAACCGGAACCATGCTCTCTATTGTTGATTGTCTTCGAAGCTACCAAAGCACAAGGGCAAAGTCTCTGCCCATGCAAATTCCCTGTTCGTTAAGGAGTGAGTGTGATAAACAGTGGCTCGTGATCTTCCAGAGCTCCACAAACCTTCCTTCATTGAGCCTGAAGAGCTGCTTTGCAAAGGGCTGCCGCCTTGGCAACCAGCTCACCAGCAGACACAAATGGAAGGGCCCTGATGAGCACAGTGCATCCTCTAAACACTTAGTGGGAGAAGGAGTAACTCCTGTTTGCCTGTGAAAAAGGACTTCTATAGGAGTACCGCCTGAAGCAGGCAGCACTGACAGCTCACAGAAATAAAAGCCCAGGTAGCTAAGGGGACAAAGAGAAAGATGGCCTTGCTTGAACAAAACTGCTTCTTTCAATATCAGCACCAAACCACCGAAAAAACAAACCATGCACACAAGTCCTCACATCTGGAGGAGCAGAAATCTCTCTCTCTGGGCTTTTGTCTTTTCATCTAGGAGCTGACAATTACTGAGATCTCAAACAGAAAGAATTCAGTCAGTGTTGAGCGCTTCCCCTCAGTACCTACTACAGACCAGAAGGAAGAAGAAATCAGTGATCTTTTTCCTGAGTTTTTCTAGATGGGAAAACAGCTATTGCAAAATTCCCGTGGCAGACTAGCTCTCTGTGTGGAAGTCTTTATTCAGTAGTCCAAGCCATTTGGTGCAGTTTTACTTCATTCATTTTCAAACCGCCCAAGGGCATCTTAGTGCAAAGAGCTACAGCAGAATAGTGCCTTCACTTGCACTTTAGCTCTTTTACAAGGGTCTACCCACTTGCCATTTCTCAACAGCTAACCAGAGAACACGCATCCAGGACGCAAACCAAGACTGCTATTCATTTGTACACATTTTGCTATAAACTGCCATCTGATTGCAACTTTACTATCAACTGTCACATGAAAACAAAAGTTAACTTTAGTGCACTACACATCTCTCCTTTCATAATTAGGAAAACAAAAAAAAAAAAAAACACAAAGACTGAAGGACAGAAATTGGTTCTTGTTACTTTGCTAGTAGCTTACATAAGCAGCCATGAACTCTATTGAAGGTGAGAAATCCATGGAACAGAAATGAAAAAGAGCTGATCTATATGACAAATAAGGTGATGAACAGATGAAATATTTCATCATCCCATTCTGAGGTACTACTTCACAATGATGCAAGGAAATGAATGTACGGGGGGGGGGAAGCAAGCTTTACAATCAAACCCTTCCTCTCACGATCAGAAATCCATTTTTGTGCCTTACTCTGGAGAGCGGAAGAGAGGGATCCAGATTTCATCACTTCCATATGCTGTAGCTAAACCCCAAACCTCTCAGGAAATACAAAGCTTTGTTACTGTCACATACCTACTGCTGTCCTCCTCACTTTTTTCCCCTCTTATTTCATATCTTTCTAAATGTAATGTAAAATGACACTTTCTGCTTTTGGTATGACACAAGAATGATAAATGTCCCAGGCCTGTTAAAACCTCCCAGGCTACCTAGAGAACTGGTAACTTACTCACTTAGTAATTATTTTAACACTGCCTGAAAAAGAAGGGTTAAAATTGTGTTGTCTTCCCTTAAACTTTCTCTGTAGTCATTCTGAGAGGCAGTATCAGGAAGACAGGCCAGGAGGCCTGTTGCTGACATGGGAATTGAAACTGGTAACAAAAGGAAAACAGCAATCCAACAGATGGTACAAGTGCTTACCAGTATATAAAGGTGCTGAAAATGGCCACGCTGATGACACTGAAGGGCAGGAAATGTACTATATAAGCTAAAACCATTTGCCATTTCTTATACAAGCCATCTTTACTTTCCTGGTCACTGATAGCACGTAAAGGTGGGACTGGATTAAACAGAGAAGAAATAAATTAAATCACCATTGAATAAAGAGACTAAGACTTGTTGCTAGCAAAAATGACCTGAAGCAGAGAGACAACTGGGAATATATCAGAAACATTCTGTACAAACCACTCCGATCGCTTTTCCCCCCACTATATATGCGAAACATGCTCCCTGCAGATTGCAAAAATGTGTTAAGCTTAATGCAAGAGGCCTAACTAGGCAGCATGCAGGACAGCCTTCTCTTTTTGCCGATACAAATTAAAGCCATGAAAAAACTGCCATCGCTGGATAATTTCTTGAGGTGCTCTCATCTCAAGGGGATGACAGCCATGTATGTTGCCTACATAAGCAGAGCAGTTTTTAGGGCTGTAAACAGAAACTTCTGTTGGTCTTAGTATGGCAGCTGTAAGAGAAACATCCTCTAAGAAAAGCGTAATCATCAAATAATACTCCTAAATCTTATTACGCTTAATTGTTGTCAAAGCCGTGTTGTTCTTCCATCATTTCTGTTGTCTTTGGTTTTGATCTCACTTAAGATGTTAACTACAGACCGAGGCTCTTGCACAATTCAGAACAAAGCCTCCAAACAGAGGCCAGCTGTAAAAGGGAGAGGCAGGGATTACTTCATTAAGCACAGTGAACTTGGAGCCCCTCTGATGGGCTAATCTTTTTTCAGTGGTGCAAAGGTTCCTGTTGCTTCACCTTTGAATTTCATGCTTCTATATCAGCTCTGACATGACTTATAACAATTCAGACCCTTTAAACGACTACCTTCAAAAAAGACTTTTCCGTATTTACAAAACAGTGGCACCAATACCTGCTGCTGCACATAATACAGTACAGAAACTCACAAAGGGCAACAGCATTGAGTGTCCCTGTGAGTGGAGGAGCACTGACGCACTGGTAGATAAGTCCCACACGGTCCTGCATAGCTCCTTTTAGCATGTCAGTCCTTAGTCTGAGAAGGAAAAATGCTACAAACAAGCCAAATAACAGGTTCTGGAGGAGACGCATGATGATGCCTATCTTATCTCTGGAGAAGTTTCTTGTTGTCCTCCTATTAACGAAACAAAACAATAACAATATACTTGTTAGCTATGACTGTCCACATGTTGACAGGGTATTTAGGTTTGAACAAATCTTACACCACAATGTCCACAAAGAGGTAATATTTAAAAAAGACACTGACAAGTACAGCGGTAGACCAAAAAACCAAGAAAGTGCATTTACATATATGGGGGGTGGGGGGGTGGGGGGGGTGAGAGGGAGCAGTGCAGGATTAGTGGAAGAGGGAAAAAAAAAAATCTTAAAAAAAGAAAGAAAGAAAAAAAGTCTTACCGTAAAAGAATCCATAATTTGTAAAAGGCACTGGGTGAGTCTTTGTTTTTGAATGGTATTGGTGGCAGCTCTCTCATGTACTTTGTTCTTTCAATGGCTGCCAGTTCTTTGTTAAAGATCTCCGAGTTCTTGTAGGCTGATACAATTACCTGAACCCTCCTGTAGGTTTCGAGTTCACGTTCCATGCTTTGGGTGTCCACAGATGTCAGATCCACTGTAAATTTACAAAGTGTTTACTATAATACAATCACTTTCCCTTCTTAACTCTTCCCCTCCTCACAACTAACCTTTCCTTGTCTCTATGCTAAAATCTGCAAAGAAGAAAAGGTCCATCGAAAGTATTCAAGGTTTCTTTTACTCCTCTCTTCCATTAGAAGCAGCATGAATGAATAACTGTGTGGCCACAATAAATTTCTGTGCTTTGTGGCCCCTGTAGGACCCTGAAGTTCGAGTCCTTTATCTGGAAACGCAAAGACTGAGTGGTGTGCTGGTCAGACCTTCAGTGTTGTCCTTGCATGGCACAGAGCTGTGCCACTAGCAAAGCACTGCTTGCTGCCAAGAGCAAGACAGAGCACCAGCTGATGCTGAACACTGAAGAGGATGAAGAAACAGCTTTCTGGTCATATATTTCTGAGGTTTCCAGGTAAATACTTGGACACGGCTTCCTGATTCCCTCTTGTCCTCTGCCTGCTCCTTCATAACCATGGAGCTTTATTTTTCAGTTAGTCTGAGCTCATGCTGCAGAGACACTGCTCTTCTCTACTTGAGCTGTTCCTGTGTTGTTGCACTGGGTTTCATCCACCTCCTTCTCAGAGTGACTTCTGTTTTAATGTGAAGTTAGATGATGTTCAGCAGGCCAGATTCCCCCAGCAGGCTCAGCCCAAGCTGAAGAAAATATTACTTCCTGCTGTGTAACGTAGGAAAGGTAAATACTTCACAGAGTTAATGTTCCTTTCTAATAAATCCACTTATACCTATTCCTGACACCAATAATTCTTTTACTGGCAGATGGGAGCTTTGTGTGTCCTATTTGTACAAGCCATACGGATTCAGCAATAATGCTAAAATGTAATAGAAACTTTCCTTTTCCCTAATAGCAATGAATTATCTAAGGCTTCAAAAAATTAGATCGTTGTTCGCAGGAATAGCTGTTCTTACAGACCTTTATATTACTTTTTCTACATCTGATAAGACATCTTTATCAGTTATTTATTCCTAAGGTTTCTGTCATCCTTAGATTTCGGTTTAACAGTGTTATGCTCAACTTCAAAATACAAATTGAAGAAAAGAAAAGGAGCCCTTGTCCAAGATTCTTAATTTGTCCTCAAAACCTGAATTAAGCTTATGAATACTTCCCTGGTGTTCTGAAAGCTTGAATTCAGCAGAATTGTCTTTAATGGTAAACGTATCCAAAATGAAGTAAGTCTTCACTTTCGTAAATATGAACATCTGAAACATAGGCACACTTTTTAAAACCTGGCCACTGTGACTTGCTGGAAGTCACAAAGTAGATAAATGGCAACCAGGTGTGTTTTAAAAAAAATTGCAACACCAACTAGTCACTAGACCAAATAGCTAATGCCGCTCGTGCATTTGTACTTTTCATTATAAACACGTGTGACATTTCAATAATATAATCCACGCTCAATATATAGGATCTATTTTCCTCTGTTGTTGGTGTAAATGATATCAGAATCTGTCCCTTCCTTCACATCATTAAATCACACAAAAAATATAAACTACCAATTTTCCAAAGACTAAATATTCTGATGATTCTTTGCTCTAAACTCTGTTTTTTCCTTTTCTTGTCACATTCAAAGGTTGACACTTGAAGAATGCAGTACTCTCTTTACCACGCTTTTTTAAAAGTGGGTCTAAATCTCAAATCATCTATGCTTTTCAAGACTATTCAAATTCATGAAGGCAAAATTATCCTCACTGTCACACCAGTATTTTCAGCTTCATCCCAACAACCATCCTCTCTTCTCTCTGAGTTTAGGATGCCATCTAGACAATAAAAAACACTGCCTCCTCTGAATGTGCCATATTTCTGAATACAGCTCTTTGGATTGGTCAAATTCCCTGGTTAATGCTCAGCTAGTATCATAAGAAATCAGCCTAAATACTAGATCAAAAAAGATAGATAGATAGATAGATAGATAGATAGATAGATAGATAGATAGATAGATAGATAGATACACACACATATGGATGTACATAGACACACGCATATGGATGTACACATACACACACACACACGTTCTTCAAACATGAGTCCACTTGGATCAAGTACACAGATGCCCTGCAGCAAAACCAAGCCTCATTTCCAAAATCTCACACTGACACCTTTTTTCATCCTGAGTTGGTAAAACAGTGCTGTTCAGTTTCTGCCAACAGCTTGCTATCATCGTCTCCTGAAGCATTTGTATGTGCTGCTCAGTAGCTTACCCTGGTATTAGCAACTCTTCAAACTTCCAGAAGCAACTCCAAACTTCCAAACCTAAACCTCAGTACCTCTGGAAACTGATGTCTCATTCATCCCGTATTTACTCTACATCCTCTCCTCCAGGCAACAACTGTCTTCAGTTGCTTAGCATCACAGAGTCTGTAAAAGCATGGGACTTTCCACAGTTTTGGAATCAAATCAATTTTCCAACGTTCAGAGGACAGTCACAAGGAGATGCCATCAGAAATTCACAGGTTTCATGAAGCTGAGATTCCTTTTTTCTTATTGGTAGTTTACTCCTTTTCGCTGTGTTTCAGACCTACTGCAAACTTTTGCTGGTTTATGGACTCAGTGGAGGTTGCATGGGCCCAGCTCTTGCTCTTCTCTGAGCTGAGAATAATTACAAAGTTAAGGAAGAATTCAAACACATTTCTATCTCTGGAAAAACTTAATTGTGGGGAAGGAAGCAACTTGTTTGTCTAAAGAAAACCCATATTTTTACCAAAACAACATACACAAACTTACCATAGAAGTCAAAAGGATTTGATTGCTCAGGACAAGAATAGCCACAGTCACTAAAAAACGTGATCATTTCCATAGGGTTCCCACAGAAAACCATTTCTCCAAAGCTCATGATGGCTATTTTGTCGAATAACTGTGGGGAGCAAATTAGTACATTAGCAATACATACCAAGAAGCAGCACATTAATTCTTGAGTACAGCTACTGTCTTGATAAGAAAAATGCTTTGAGAGGAAAAATAGTTTTGACACGTTCAAACTTCCTTAGTATGTTTCTGTCAAAGGAAGTTTGTCCTTTCTATTGCACCCCTCTGGTTATGCAAGACAAAACATTTGTAAGTTCTTAAAACTACTGGTTCTCGAGACTAACAGGCAGCAGCATACAGAGGTAATTCACAAACAGAAATGGGAGCTGCAGACTTCTGGCTTCACTTCTAATGCATCTTCACTTACTGACTGACCTCCTTTGGTGCTTAATAGCCCCAGTCTGTAAAATCCCCAAATTGTTGGGAAGATTATCCTGAAGTGCTCAAGGACTTTAACAGCACTGCTCTTCGGGTGGACGTTTGCCAGGGCAGGGTTCCCACCAGCTATGATATTCCCAAGGCACCAGGACCGCTTTCGGTCCAGAAAAGCACTGTTGCTCTCCTCTGGCTTCACAATCACTTGCGTTCACTTTAGTCAGCCGGAGAAAAGGTGCCTCCATTCCTGTGGTGGGTGGTGGATGTGTCAGAAGGGCAAAGTACGAAACGGTAACGGGAAGGGAGATAATGCTCTCCCTACCACAAGCCCCACAAGGCAGGCCTGCCTCATCACATGACCAAGGTGTACCCAGATCGCCCCACACAAAGAGGAAAAAAGATATTTTTTTTCCTTTTCCTTTCCATTCCAAGTCATGGCTTTATCTGTCTGAAGTTGCAAGTGTTACTGAAATGTGAATATGTAAACATAAATAAAGTACTGTTTTTTACAGTGCCTGCACACCTAAGGGATTTACATGGCTTCCCCTAGTGTTTTTGATTTGGGTAGCTGCATAACACAAAAGTTAGGCACACGGTCAGTGTACATACTGTTTTTACATATTTATGCAGGGGGGAAGGAAGAGACGCTTTGAAAGCAAATATACTGGATCTTGTACTTCTATCCTGAAAAGAACCTAGGTACTAAAAAGCCTGGTAAAAAGAGCAAATGGTGTGTAGGTATCATTTACCCTGAAGAGTTCTGAGCGAGGCTGATGAATTGTGATAATCACAATCCTGTCTTTGTGTGCAAGCTCTGAGAGAAGCGAGACAATCTGGTTTGCAGTCAGGCAGTCCAGCCCTGTTGTTGGTTCATCGAGTAGCATGACCTCTGTGAAACGACGAGGAACAGCATTAAAACTTAAGTAAATGAGGAGCAAAAGTTATAGCTTCTGCCTTTGAAGCTAATTTGGCAAACAGTATAGAAGTTACTTCACATGTGAAGTTCCACATGTAAAACAGGGTATGCATAGATATTGCCATGACGTGATCTTTCAGTTTTCGTTAGCTACAGCGGTTCGGTTTCAATGACTAGGGATAAGGACATAAAAAACTACTGCAGGATCAGAGCACAATCATTTTTTCTAAGTTCAGGTGAAATCTGAAAAATATCAAAATTAATTTGATGTATACATCAGCTTCTAAGAACAATAATGATAAATTTCAGCGTGTGTACAAATGTAAATATAACTGACATAATTAGCTAGACGTTATAATCTGAATTATATCTACATATACACACAGAGTTTGTTATGAGCAGATTAAGAGTTGCTAAAATAAGGCATATATAATTCCATAGATCAGAGAGGTGAAGGATTTTTACTGCATTTTCTTCATGATTTTATTGTGTGTGGAAGGGTAAAAGCTACAGTCAAAGCCAGTACTTTCACATAGAGAAGACATGGCACAGAAGAGGATAGTTCAGCCTTGATGAGGATAACGGGGGGAGGAGTGCTTTCTTTGTATGTTTATCTACATACAGTTACTACAGGCTTTGTTGATCTTGCTGAGCAATAACCACACCCAGTGAACGCTCCAGGAGTCACCAGTAGCAGTGATATACCTCACTTTGCTACTGAAATGTTTCTTCCTGCCTGCTATGCAGTCCTAGCACATCTGCACCACTACGAGGACTCCAGAATCCAACAAATGCATGCTACATTCACTCCTTAAGATTCTGGCACCTTTAAGAAACTATCTCAAAAATGACAAAATTTCCAGGTTTTAGCTATGTCCCATGGCTAATCCATCTAGTCACCCTGCTTTGATTTTCATTCATTGGAATGGATGAGGCTTTGGGCAACCTGGTGTAGTGGAGGATTTCCCTGCCCATGGCAGGGCGGTTGGAACTAGATGATCTTTGAGGTCCCTTCCAACCCTAACAATTCTATGATTCTATGAATTTTTTTGGCTCTGGAACGTACACGGCGCTCACACATCCGTGGCTTAACGGCAGCTTCTCTGCTACAAGGCTCAATGCTTGCATACATATGACTCTAACGCACTCAAAAACTATAAACTGATGGTCCACAGCCAACATTGCATACCCAGGAAGGGCAAGCCCAGAAAGACTTAAAACGGATAAATGCAAGTCTAAACCTACGTTCAGTCCCTAAGATTTTAAAATTGTCTGCCTTCCAAGATCAACTAATAGATTAATGGCAGACCTGAGTTACTGCTCATCCTTTTCTGACATTACTAGACTAGCGTTTGCTGATTACAGAATATAAATGCTTTTACACTTTAAAGTGCTTTATGGAGGTCCATGGTAGGTGCACAAAGTGACACTGCTTTGTTTTATTTGGAAAATCCATGCAGTGGTACTTACTGGGATCTTGCAATAGCTGGGCTGCAATTGAAACACGACGCCTCTCACCCCCAGAAATTCCTACAAAAATACGGCTTCCAATTATTTTGTCAGCAATGTGGCTGAGACTCAGCTCAGCCATAACCGCATCTACCTGAAAAATAATTCCATTTTAGAAAGACTAAACACAGTCCAACTCAGATACCTGTGTATGTGAAAAAATGAACATAATTTTAAGCTATGGTTTTCTCAATATGCTGCTTGCATCCATTCTAGTTGGAAGGTATCTGGCCTCATTTCTATTTGATTATTTTTAATATATTATTTCAATTATTATTTTTTAAATTTTATTTTCATGTATTCTGAAATGAGTAGAATTTTAGCTTCAGCTGACATTAAGAAATGAAGAGTTCAGAAATTAAGGTATGAAGCATGATGTGCTGGTCTGGCTTCCAAAATAAGGGAGCAGAAAAGCACATCAATTCTGGGGAAGTACAAAATACTGAGTGGAAGACAAGTTAAGAGAGAAGATAAAGAGCAAGAGCCTTTGGTCAGAAATATCCAATCTTTACTCCCAACAGTGGGCAAAAAGTGTCCTTTAAGAGATCTGATACACATCTATTTTATCAAGAAAGTAGCCTGTAGGGGGCTTTTTAGACCAGTGCTTTTTGAAGCTGTTCTGATTAGTAAGAGATGTGTCCTACAGGAGCCAGAGTCACCTTCGCTGTCCACGAGACTTGCCAGCACGTACAGCCCTAAACACCCCAGAGAACTGGGCTTCCCAGCTGGGGAAGGGGAACTGACCTCGATACCAACAGCAGCATCTCTTGCAGCAGTGAACTGCTGCAGCTTTGAGAGGGAGAGTTTTGTCCCAGCATAATTATGATTCCCTGGGGCATCAGCACAAGCCCCTTGCAGAGGCGGAAGCACCAGAGAGCTTGTGTCCTACTCCTCAGCTGGAGGATTTCTCCCCATTTGCAGAATGAGGATTACAAAACCTTACATAAACGTAAACCACAGCCATGGATGGAAAGTGCTGCTGGTGAAAGCATTACATGACATCACGTCTGCCTTTCTGGTGGAAGACAATAGAATACAGACCTTCTTTTTGATGAAGTCGTCAGAACGTCTCTGAAGAGTCAGTAAAGCAGTGTAGGTCAGACACTCTTGTATGGTAAGGAAGCTCAACAAAGTGTCATTCTGAAAAAGAAGGTGAAGAGGAAGAAGCAGTTAGTCCTGTGGTAATGAAGACTTTGCCCCTGCTCACACAACCTTCATTCATTCATACAATTTATTAACTGTTTCATACCAAATTTACCAGTAATATCACAGTCAGCTCACATTACTCCATTACACTAACAACTTTACTCTCTTTACATGAGAGGAAGCACAGAGCACAAAAATAAATGTAGAAATTAACCTGTGGCACATAAGAGAAGCAATCTCTAAACTGTTCCTTCTTCAGCTGACGCCCATTCACATACACTTCACCAAAGAAGTTGTCTTTATATCCCAATCTTCCTGATATTGCATCCAGAAGTGTTGTTTTCCCAGATCCTTTCAAACAAAATAAATTGAGCATCTAATGAGATGAATTTTACGATTTCAAGAACAGTAGCCTCACTTGGTGGAGACATAGGAAAAGAAAAATGTGGGTTTTTTTTCTCAGTAACACTAAAATAATAGGTCCTGAAAATGAAGCTAGTTAAGGGGAAGTAAATGGGAAACCTAGAACGTGTGTAAATTATCATTTAATTCATACAAATTCACACTTCATAGTGCAACATTTGCATTTAGAAGTAACCTTATCTTTTATTGAAGTTATAACTGTTAGTTAGACGACAGAAGATTGAACTCTGAAAACCAAGCACCATAATTCTACAAAGCAGAGGTTAAAATCAGCTCAATTTCATTATTTAAAACACAGACCTTAGCCACATTCATCCCACTGTGGAAGTCACCGTTATTAACTCCGTTTTGATTTCTTTTAAAGTACTGGAACAACTTACCAGAATTTCCTAAAATCCCCATAATCTGACCACTCTCTATGTGAAATGAAACATCCTTAAGTATTTGCCGGGTCCATTTTTTACGATATAAAGAAACGTTCCACCATGGGCCAACACGTTCTCTTGAAAAACAAACATCAAAAAACATTAAATAGACAAGATTTTAAAATTTTGCATCAAGTAAGCAAATGGTTTATAGCTACTTGCATGTGGGGTGCGAGTCTGCAAGGATTTTAAAATATTTAAAAAAAAATGTATATATATATATATATATATATATCTCTTCCTCCTCCCACCTCAGGCTTTAGCTTTTTAACTTCAGCGTTGTCTGGAAGATAAAACGAAGCCTGAACAGATTTTTGAGAGTGATTGCTAGGAGGCTTTCGGACTACAACTAAAAGGCGAAACGCAAACTGAGGCTTTATTTGCTGACGGTCTTTGCCAGCCATTAATCCACCTGGCTGCCTTCTTAGGGCCTCGTTGTCATCCTTCTGGCAGCAGTAAGAAAGGGCATGATCTTTGGAAATCTCCTTTAAAGCACCTCCTTCAGAGACACGAGAAGAAGAACTGGTGAACTGCCCAGTTCTCTGCCCTCCTCAAGCCCAGTACTCTGCCCGGTGCCATGGGGCGGGTGACCTGGCAACCTCCCTCCTTCTCCCCACATCCCACTGGTCCCGACCCCTCTCCCCTGGCTCCCTGGGCTCGGAGCAGCTCCCGGCAGGCAGCCACCCTCCCCGCTCCTACCTGACGGTGTAGGAGATGCCCTGGACACTGATGCTGCCAGAGGACTGTGTGACAGCCTTCATGTCGCCCGTCTGCTCACCACTGCCGCTCCTTTCCGGGGCAGGAGACCCTCTGCCCGACATCCTCCGGCACCAGGGCCCCACGGGCCACCTCCTTCATGCAGCTGGGCAGGCGCCTGGCGCTGCCACCGCCATGATCCCTGCGCTGGGCAGGGGCTGCTCCACGCTGCCCCGGGTCGGAGCGAGTCGCTGTCCCCACCGCTCGTCACCCTGGGAGGTGCCCTAAAGAAAGGAGCGGGGTGGGGTGCTCAGCCTCCCTTTTGCCAGCTGACAGGTGATTAGCCGAGGCCACTATCTGATGTACCTTTAGCCTGAGCTGCTACCATCCCACAGGTGGGGAACGTTTCCTGGTCCATGGGGTCACTCCTGCTGTGGAGACACGGCGCACCAGGAGAAACGGTGCTGCGGTGAAGGCGCTTGGAACGGGCTGAGCTCAAAACCAAGAGGAGAAGGATTTCCACAGCTTCCAAAGAGACGACAGTCAAACCACGGCAGGGACTGAGACCTTCCGCCACCACCATGAAGGAAGACACTGAAAAAATCTCTCTGGATGGTGTCGGCTGGAGCCAGGTGGCACGCGAGGGCTTGCCGGTGAGTGAGACCTGCAGCGAGCTGGGAGGGACCCGATGGGCTCGACCATCCCGCAGCCGCAGTGCTTGCCCGGGAGCCGGCAGAGGCGGGTGGCCAGCCTGCCCACCGCCCTTCGCAGGTGGAGAGCCCTTACTCCCTCCAGCCACAGAGGAGCTGGAAGCGTCCTCACCCCCACGAGAGCACACTGGGGATGAGGCCGCTGCCATGCAAGCCGTGCTCAGATGCCACAGTGCTGGACCTGACAGAGGGATGTCAAAAACGAAAAACGTGGATGGAGCAGAAAGTCCCTGAGCATAGCCTGGACTGGCTTTCCCAGGACATGCCTTTGGGCTGTAAAACCAGCTCCCCACATTTGCTGGAGACCACGTGTGATTTTTTTAAAGTTACATTCAACTTAATCAAGAGTGCAGAGTGCTTTGGCAGCAGGGGGAGCTTGGAGGGCTTTAATATGGCTTTGCAGGCTGCTGGTGTCACATTGCTTTCTGTTGTGTATCTAGACCAAAAAGATTAACCAGCGTCATTTGCTGTGAGGGTAGGAGGAGGCCAAAAAGTTTGTGGTCACCATTTGCCAAAGCTACCACAGGCATGGACAGGGTCTGCTACACAGGGAACAGGTACATTTGCCTTGGCTAGGATATGAGTCTGACTCGTAGGAACGGCGCAAGGCTGTGGGAGAGATATGGCTGGCCAGAGTAAAACCTACAGGCTCACACACCGAATTAAACCCAAAGCCAGAAAGCTGCCTCAGCAAAGACTTCTTAAGCGCAGCTGTATGCAAAAGATTAAGCAAGTCAAGTAGACACTGTTATTTTAACTGGTATCTCAGAATGCAAAGTTCCAGTTGACAAACTGTGAATTTAAAAAACAAAAGAGGAGAAAAAGAGACAGTACTCGTGGTTGCACACCTACTTGTTCATAAAGCCATCGAGTTAATGAGTCCCTGTGGAATTCGATAACGAACATAATTCCAGTAAACCTTCATTTTTAGCTGCCATAACTCATGAATTTCAATATGCACCATTGTGATCTAGGAGACTAACGTTGCTGAAGCAGTACATTTTTTCCTCAAAACCAGAAATCCAATCTCTTTATAGTGATATGACATTTATCTCCATTTTGAAAGTGATCTCATTTAAACTGAAAGCAAAGAAGAGCATAGCACATTTGGCCCTCATACATGTGCTAGAACAATGTACATTTCACACTGATTAACAGATAACTCATTTCAACCCTTCAGATTTTTGCACTACAGTAACTCATCAACAATACTGTTATATCCCATAAAATATATTTCCCTTTGTGCTTCACCTTTTCTGAACTCAAATTTTAACAGCACTTTAGGAATTGTAATTAACTATTGTAATTAATCTAATAACTTTTCCAGACCAAGGTCCAGGATGCTATTTTTTGCTCTGAAGAAGACAACAGTCTGTATTTCACATACAGTGGCAAATCAAACGTTCTCGAGGTCAAAGAACTCAACTACCAGGTAAAAGTTGTAATTTATACACCTCCGTTCAGCAGGAAGCATATCCAGAAATGCCTGTTTCTATACGCAAGCCATTTTAAAAGCCAAAGAAAGTTGAAGTTCACAACATAAAGTTCACGTGACTGTTGCACAGTCAAATACACAGAAGTTTTGTGAGCAGAAACATGCTTTTGGCTGCAATATTGACAGCAGGTGAAACCCTTCATTGTAAACATACCTAGCAAAGCTAGGTGGTAAGACAGGAAAAGAAGTCTGTTTCTAGGTTCTGTTTTCTCTCAGTCTTGAGCCAAATTATTCCTCTGAGGGCTGGGGCAGAGGGACTTTCTGTCCAGCTAGGGATGGTGGGAGCCCTTGTTGGCAAGAGTAAGTATGTGGAAGGAGACAAAGAGAGGATGACTAACAAGGAGGATTTCAGGGAACCAGTAAAATTTTTCATCTCTCTTTGTGCCACCATGGCATCTGAAGTAGATTTCACAGTTTTGAGTTTTGCATAATTTCAAATGATATTAAAATTTTTAAACATTTAGAATTCACAACAGGAATAAATTACTAAAGTAACAGTACAAAGGTAGCTTTAGCGATTAACAGAATAAGAAGCAAAGCATGAAAACCATACATCTGCTGTAAAAGAGCTTTCTTCAATGTATTTCTGAAGATTAACAATATTATTTTAATATATTCTCTGCTCGTAACATCATAACTTCAAAGGTATTTATTGCTAAACAGTTTATTGTTCGAATTGAAGGGACTTCAATTCAAGCAGGTTAAGGGAGGTGATTCTGCCCCTCTACTCTGCTCGCATGAGACCCCACCTGGAATACCGTGTTCAGCTCTGGGGCCCCCAACACAAGAGCAGCATGGAAATGTTGGAGCGAGTCCAGAGGAGGGCCATGAAGATGATCTGAGGGCTGGAACACCTCTCCTATGAAGACAGGCTGAGACAGTTGGGGTTCTTCAGCCTTGAGAAGAGAAGGCTCCAGGGAGACCTTCTAGCAGTCTTACAGTACCTAAAGGAGGCCTACAAGAAAGCTGGAGAGGGACTTTTTACAAGGGTGTGTAGTGATAGGGCAAGGGGTAATGGCTTTAAACTGAAAGAGGGCAGATTTAGATTAGATCTAAGGAAGAAATTATTTCCTCTGAGAAAGTGAGGCAGTGAACCAGGTTGCTCAGAGAAGTTGTGGATGCCCCACCCCTGGGAGTGTTCAAGGCCAGGTTGGATGAGGCTTTGAGCAACCTGCTTTAGTGGAAGGTGTCCCTGCCCATTGACAGGGGGGTTGGAACTAGGCGATCTTTAAGGTCCCTTCCAATCCAAACCATTCTGATTCTATAACTCGTTTCTTTCTTTGTTAGGTTAACATGGCATCCCAGGTTCCTTGGTATGAAAATCTTGCGCAGATGAAAATGCCCTGGACCTGGAAAGCGGATTCCCATTCTCATGTGACAATAATCCAGAATCTGAATTTAAAAGTTCACAGTGGTCAGATGCTAGCTATTATAGGAAGTACTGGTAAGAGCAACCAAATGTTGTCATTTGACCAACTCTCAGATAAAATGTACACAGCCAAGAGGAATACTCTGCAGTCTTTTGAATGCCAAAATCTAGTTCAGAAACAACTATTGGAAATGTTTCACTTAAATACATTCTTTAAAATGCATGAGGAAACAAGAATGATACCTGGGGACAAAAAAAAATAACATTTATTTTAGAAAGCAATTTTTTTGGTGACTTTTACACATTTGCTGTTTGTTTCCCGAGATGTGCTGGGGTATTGTTGTTACTGCGGCCTGCAGTCTCAGCCCTGCTGGGCATCAAACAGCTTCATGGCTCAGATTCAAAACAGGCAAACTGCAGACCTTTCAGACAAACGAGGCCAGGCCCTGTAAGAAAGATCAGTGGCAAGTTGCATAGCCATAAGCAGGAATTCTCTTTGGATTGAAACAATTCTAACAGGATAACATATCACGTTTGGATTAATTAAGAGAAACTTATGGAGAAGAAAAGACAGTTCCTCTTCTGTTTGGCTTTAAAATGAGTCCCTGCTTTCTTACAGCTGTTTTTGGTGGTGGTGGTGGTGTTTTTTTTTCCGCCCAATTTCTGGTGGCACTGGTTTAATCTTCCCCAGGGTGAGGCCGACTAATGGAAAAATGGCCTTTACCCTATGTGGTTAGTTGAGCCTAAGCTCATCTAGGGTGATAGGAAGTAGACACGTGATCTGTTAATGTGGAGTTAAAAGTACTCATATTTTGGAGGTAAAAACCCTCATGCTTTGTCTCCACTAGACTCTTACATCAGGTTAACTCAGTGATTCAATGAAGATACTCTCTCTCAAAGGCAAGGCATATTTGCCAAAAAAGTTTTAACTTTATTTCTACAAAAGAGGTTTTTCTTCCCCATTGCCGCAGGAATTTTTTTCTTAGCACATATCCTTAATGTAATTGAAGTTTTACCTTAGAGATTCTCCCGATAATAAAAGGAAAAGCTTGTGATGAAATAACATATTGAGTTACAGATATAGTACCTTTGTAAGGTAACATACACTAAGCACAAACCTCTTTCAGCAAACTAGTCAAACTATTTTTAAAAGCTGTTTATCATCTATTTCATCAAATGCCTTAGTAAAATGGATTAAACTGCTGATGGGTTTCACATAGTCAATGGCAATCAATATGTCACTCTTAAATAGAGCAATACATGGTTTACAGATGGATGGGTTTCTTTTTTAAAATGTATATATAAAGAAACAAGTGTGGAGTTAATCTTTCAACGGGGATACTAGAAATAAATGACATCTAATCATAATAAGAGAGCTCTGTGTGTTTACATACAGTATCATACAGCAAAAGGAAAAACTAATTTGCTATTTAATTCCAAATCAGGTGTTGTTTTCATTGTTTTACTTTTCTTACCACCATGAGCCAGCTTTTCTTAATTATTCAAATGGCTTTTTGTCTTATTTGAAGTCATAAGAATTTTTATTTCAATCATGATTAAGATTCTTATTGTCTGCATAATCATTCAGCGCCTTACTCATTCAGCTGCTCCAGCTGCCATTTCCGAATCCACAATTCCCTTCACAAAGCAAGCTCTTGCCATGCATTTAGGCACCAGTCCCACAGCCAGCATGGATCACCATCGTTCACCTATATTTCAAAAGTGAAGCAGAGGTAAGAAGAGCACAAAGAGATCATGCTTCTTGAGTTCATGGTGCTACCCTCAATGCCCAATTCTACTCAATTCTGCTGAGAAAGGATCAAGGTTAAAACCACGTACTGCATTCCAAAGGAGAGAGATTGCCTCAACGTGAGCTTGTAGTTGGTATTTTCTTTCAAGACCATTATGTCTCTGTGGCTTTGGAAAAGCTTCATGAAGGTTTGGGGAAAAGATGTTAAGGAGTGAAAACTTGTATCTTCTATGACTAAATCACTTTTCAAAGTGATCCCTTGGAAATTAATTTAATTTTCAATTTTGGTTTTTCTAGCTGGTGGAAAGACATCCTTGCTTGATGTGATAACCTGCCGGGATCATGGAGGCAAAATCACGTCCGGTCAAATCACGATCAATAACAAACCCAGCACTCCCCAGCTTGTTAAGAAATGCATAGCACACGTGCGGCAGGATGACCGACTGCTCCCCCACCTGACTGTCAGAGAAACGCTATTGTTCGTTGCCAGACTGCGCCTTCCAAAGTTTTTTTCAGACTCACAAAGGCAAAAAAGGGTAATTAAGCTGTTGGTAAAAAATAAAGTTGTCAAAAAATGTGTCTGACAGGAATTATCCAAGAGATCCTGTGTGTTTGGAGTCAGAACAGCTAATCTGGCATTTTTTTTTTAATATAGATTATGAATTATAAACCTTTTTCTTCTTTCAAGATAGAAACCAGCAATTGTTCTAAAGCTCATAAAAAAATTACAATCTAGAGAAAGCATTAGAGGCTGAAAGAAGAATTAAATTGCTGATTGCTGAGCCTTTTTAATATTATGTCTGAAATCAAGATTTGTTTTCAAGTGTCTCTTGATCAGATAGCACTGAAACATACAGGTGAATTTTAACCACACTAATCATATTTTCAGCTTTAGCTACGCACAAACGTGCAAATGAACTCTTGCTTTGTCTCTGTTACCCTTTGGATCCCCCCAGGTAGAAGATGTTATAGCGGAATTACGCTTGCGTCAGTGCGCAAACACCAGGGTAGGGAACGAGTACCTCCGTGGTGTTTCGGGAGGTGAGAGGCGGAGAGTGAGCATCGGTGTGCAGCTGCTCTGGAACCCAGGTGAGCAAAACCCTGACACTTTCCTTGTGCCCACGACAGAGCACTGGGGGAAATGGGGCAGTAAATGAAGATAGGAGCTTTCAGGGAAAAGTGGTACACAGTTACCCCTGGGGCAGCTTGAGGAGTTCATACTTGGGACACTTAACAGGTCTTGCGTCACCTTCTGCCAGAGATTGCCTCTCCATAGCAAAGTCAGACACAGTGACTGGGTGCTGGTCCATGCCCTTAAATTGAAGTCAGTGCTGATTACAGATAATACCGAAATTATTCCAGTAATAATTCTGTAAATGGAGTGTTTGGAGAGGGACTTTTTACAAGGTCGTGTAGTGATAGGACAAGGGGTAACAGTGTTAAACTGAAAGAGGGTAGATTTAGATTAGATCTAAGGAAGAAATTTTTTGCAATGAGGGTGGGTGAAACACTGGAACAGGTTGTCCAGAGGAGTTGTGGATGCCTCGCCCCTGGAAGTGTTCAAGGCCAGGTTGGATGACGCTTTGAGCAACCTGACCTAGCGGAAGGTGTCCTTGCCCATGGCAGAGGGGTTGGAACTAGATTATCTTTGAGGTCTCTTCCAACCCTAACCATTCCATGATTAGATATAAAGAAGAAATTTTTTACAATGGGGGTGGTGAGGCACTGGAACAGGTTGCCCAGAGGAGTTGTGGATGACTCATCCCTGGAAGTGTTCAAGGCCAGATTGGATGACGCTTTGAGTAACCTGATGTATCAGAAGGTGTCTCTGCCCATAGCAAAGGAGTTGGAACTAGATGATCTTTAAGGTCCCTTCCAATCCAAACCGTTCTATGATTCTATTTTGGCAGCCATTGGTTTGTGCTTATCAGTATGAGGTTTGTTTATCTGACCACATGCCACAAGTTACTTTGGAAGCCTATTACAACATCAAGATTGTTTTCCTTTCCTCCAACTAGCTCATTTACAAGTGCAGAGTTAACAAGGAAGGTCATTTTCTTGGCTGTATAGTCAGTCATTGTGGTCTTGGGCAACTCAGTCACGTGGCTGGCTCATGCCACAGGTGACACAGAGATTTCCATCGTCTTCAGTAGAAGCAAAACGTGAGGCTAAATCTGCAGTTGATTTTGCAGGATTGAATGCCCTGTCTGCTCTTATAAATATCAACAGCACTACTAATCTTGGCTGAGTCTCTTGTTGAGCAAGATTTCCCACCAGCTCTTCCACTGGGAAAGGGATCTGAGAATTTTTTGCTTGTATAAAGTTATATTTTTGTAATTATGGGGAAAGCAGAGGTGTTTTTTTTATAAGAAGTGATGCTTAGGAATAGATGTGCTGGTACTGAAGTAAAAAAAAAAAATAATTAGTTCTAGGAAAAATAAGCGAAGTTTTCTTTACGTTTCAAATGGATGATATCCCTCAGCACAGAAACCACATCTGTGTACAGATGTTGCCTTTAGTTGATTGAGGGCATTAAGGTCTATAATAACACAAACACTGCAAAGTAACAAAACACTTTCAAGTTTGTAACAACCAATGACAAACCAACCAACCAAACAATCCAAACATATGAATATCTCTTCATATGTATGTGTGAACAGGGGCAAAATAGAGCGCAGGTTGGGAAGAGGAGGAGCTAAATGAATACTGTGTGAGTATTTACACATGAATAATGCAAGAAGTTTAAGTATCAAGCATTTAGGTTAAAATATTTCAGTAGGTAGGATACAAAACTAGTACTACTGTGTTAATTAATATTCTTGTACCTGATATTCATACAGACAGTGCAGAACTGCAGAGAAGAATGTAAATTTAATAAGGAAACTGAATCTGCATCCCTATAAAAATTACAAAAATCTCTTGTTTCCAGTGGGAGCAAGAAAAGCTTTAAAATAATTACTCTTGGTCATCGTGTTCAGTAAGATAGGGGAAGAAATTGCCATTGTTGAATATTATGTGACGCTGGCATGAAATACACTTTGGACTTTAAAAAAAAAAGGAATATATCCATGATATTTCATGCACTAGCGTCGTTTCACTTAGAACATATTTTCCAAATCAAACACGCTGCTTTCTACAGCTAAACTTATTGTCTTTGGCAGGAATACTCATACTTGATGAACCAACATCTGGACTGGACAGTTTTACTGCACATAACCTTGTGATAACATTATCCAGACTGGCCAGAGGAAACAGATTAGTTCTTCTTTCACTTCATCAGCCCCGGTCAGATATCTTCCAACTGTTTGATTTAGTTCTCTTGATGACTTCTGGAGTCACTGTCTATTCTGGAACAGCTAGAGACATGGTCCAGTATTTCACTGAACTAGGCTATCCCTGCCCAAGGTACAGCAATCCTGCAGATTTCTACGGTTAGTATCAAGCACTGCCATGAAAAAAGGTTACTGGAAATCACTCACTTCCATAAGTGTATCAGCTAACATTGATTTTTATTGACCATAACTGTCTCAGAAATGCCTTATAACTGACTCAGATCAATACTGCAGCACATTCAGTTTTTAATAAGAACCTATTTGTCAGTATGGACAACATCAATTTTAAATAATCCTCCTTCTAACCCTGCCAGGTGTAGCAACTCTTCCACATGTTTAGCGCACTTATTCCTGTGTTTTAGCTGGTTGAAACTCTTGCCCTCACTGAGAAAGACATGGATGAACTGATCAACTGCATTCTGTAGCTACTTCTCTGACTCAAGAGGAGTGCTGCCAAACAGAGTGTACTGGATGAGAGAAAAAACAAATCCAGGACACCAATCCTTTTATTCCTCTTTGCAAAGAAAGTTAACTACATCATTCCAAATCCATCCCTCTTCTGTTTTTTGCAACATGCAAAGGGAATCTGGCTCCGTTAGTCTAATGGCAGTAGTCTCTTACCACTGAGGCTGGTTCAGTTCCAGCCCTTAGGTCTTTGCACTCAAGTTGGATAGGAGACCTGTACAGACACCAACTGCAATGCTGTGGAGTAACCTTTTTGGCTGTGCCTGGCAGGTGGCGTGAGCTGGTGTCAGCCATGCAGAGATAAACAGAAGTTAACCTCAATGTCAAGCCCTGCAGAAAGACCTTTGTCGCCACCATGGTTCAGAGCAGTTCTTCGCAGCCAAGCACAGCCGTGAGGAAGGCTTCCAAGCACCCCCACGTGGGAACGGAGAATTTGAGGCAGTCCTGGGGAAACCCGTAGCTAGAGCCTGTGGTTGCAGAGATAAACCCCTACTACAAGGAAGGTGGGAAGGGATGAGAAACAGAGGTGGAAGATCATTTAGTGATATACACCGAGCTAGAACCCATAGAAAACGCAGAGAAACATGGGCAGCAGGAAGGTGGAAATGGGGCAGGATAGTAGAGGATGCCACAGCATGAAGGAACGCCTGACAAACACACAAATGCTGGCTTTGTGTCAGATAGAGAACAGGAGACCATGGGAGAAGGTAAGAGGTAGGGCAGATTGCAACTCATTTCTGATGGACTCCTGCTGGAGAGGCTGAACGGAGACAATCAGCCCAATGTAAGGAGCTACAAAACGTGCAGTGCTAGTTCTCTCACAAAGCATCTGCGAAATGTCAGATATTTTCACTCTACACTGAAGGTCAGCACTGGGAAATAACTACTGTAAGTTGCTGCTACTATGTCATCCTTGGGTAATATTCTTGGACTTTCTCAGTATCAGGTAAAGTTTATGGCACATCTGTAAGAGAGAAAAAAGATAACTATCATTCTGCAGATGGAGAAAAAAACATGATTTAAGTCAAAGTTACATAACAGATTGTAAATGCCTACACCCCAGGAAGGAAATTCAAACTGTTTATTCTCAGCCTCTATTAAATTTAGAAAAACCTGAAATAGTAGTTTACAATATTATAATAATCAATTATGAAATCTCTCAATGATTCATTGAATGACTAGATAAGAAACATCTCCCAAGACAAAATACACATTAACAATCTGTTCTTCTCAAATTACCTAAAATAACTGATAAAGTTTCACCCATTGTAGCTTAATGCAGGCACACAGGTCGTACTGTCTGTTCACCATGAAATCTCTGATTCTAAACATATCACGAAGTTATATCACATCTATAGCATGTGTACTCTTGTCAAATAATGTCTTGCAGTTGATTTGACCAGTATTGATAAACAGACTGAAGAAAAGAAGACGGAAAGCCAAAAAAGAGCAAATACTCTTGCCAAATTGTTCCTAGAAAAAGTGAGAGATTTTGATGATTTCTTATGGAAAGTTACTGAAGGAGACAGCGTTGCAACTGCATTCAGCAACCAAAGGTAAAGAAGAGTGTCATACAGCACATCTGAAATAACAGCTACCGCCTGTGATAATTTCAATTTCTTTTCCTCTTTTCTTTTGGGTAGGTCCCATTTAGATTCAGAAGAGACTATCAACATGCCTGACCATTCAAGTGATCAGTTACCAGCAGCCTTAAAGCAGTTCACTATATTATTACGGTAACCTTATCTCCAGCTTAAACAGTTATGTACGATGCCCATTTGTATTTTAAAGCTTAAGAAGCACAAAATGAGAACTGCATGCATGCCAAAAGTGCACAGCTAGGGCTAGGCCTGAGCAAGCCATAGAGCAGAGGTGTTGCTGTACCAACTCACCCTGATCCCCTGCACAGGACAGCAGCCAGATGTACAGCCCCAGCTTTCTGCTCCAGGACTCCTTCCAGACAGAGCCAGCTCCAGCTCTCATTGCTGGGAGTCTGCAATTTTAAGCGGCAGCAGGAACCTCGAGGCTCAGGAACGTTAGTCCCGGTTTTGAGTACTGCCATCCTGATACCCATGCCTAAGCATGGTGACTCAGTCCTCAGCAGGCCCAGGAAGTTGCATGGTAGGCTTAGGCATCGCCATCCTCACACTTCTGCCTCAGATTTGAAGCCAGGAGGCTTCACTGATTACAGCCAGCATAGATGGGAATTGTAGCTGTGTCTCACGTGTGTGTACTCAAAAGAAACACAATCAACTGGTTTGATACATGTAGACATCACTACCAGTGTCTCCTGCTGTTAGCATACCATACAGGTCCTTAACAGAGAGACTTCTATAACTCAGATAATTGCTTCTGTGTCTCTGAAATTCGACCTTCCTGCCCCCATTGCCTGCCTTCAAGCTTTCAGCTTTTCAGACCTGAAATACTAGGCAGCTAGAGACACTCAATAGCTTTGATTAGGTAAAATCCTTTACAGAACCAGACAGTCTAACTTCCATCCTACTCAAAACCATCAAGTTCCACAGACTGATGTTAGTAGAGCATTTGGGCAATATATCTGACAATAACTGGCATTAGTATGTGCAATACCTTATGGTCAATGTTGCTGTTTTCCTAGTCGTCAAGTCTCCAATGACTTCAGAGATATTTCAACGTTACTAATCCGCGGATTTGAGGCCCTCTTCATGTCATTTTTAATTGGATTTTTGTACTACAGCCATGAGAAAACCAGACTCTCTGTTCGTGACACGACAGCACTGCTGTTCATGATAGGTGCCCTAGTCCCGTTCGCAGTGATTTTGGATGTTATTGCCAAGTGTAAGTGTCAGTTTTCTTGTAAATATTATAAGCAATCAAAACCAGAAAATTCCTAAATCAATAAAAAAATTATACTCCTTAATGCAGCCTTAGGATGAAACCAACCTGTTTGTTTCTACCCTGCAGGTCATTCGGAAAGAGCTATGCTTTATCATGACTTGGAAGATGGAATGTACTCTGTTAGCTCATATTTCTTTGCTAAGGTAATTGGTTTTGTTGCCAGGAAATGCACACAACTGGCTTTAACATTAAAAACCACAAACAAACCAAAGCCTTGTTGTATAAACGATCACATTCATAACAGACTGTTCTTTTGTGTCTGCCAGCTAAGGCTATCATTCTTGCTTCCTTGGAATTAATGGACTAAACTTCACACTACTTCAGATATGTTGCCATAAGTCACAGCTGAGATCTCACCCCAGAAAAGCTAAAGAAGAATTTTTCACTGGGTTGTTTGGCCAAAATTTGAGAATTCCCAAACTCAAATTTGGGGGTTTAGATAGTTTTACATACCTGCATATTTCATTAGCTGAAGCATCTTCGAAAGTCTGATTACACGTCTTGATCTGTAAAACAAAATATTCATATTAAATGCTAAAGCAAAGGTAAACCAGAAATGACAAAATGCTAATTGTGATATTTTCAGTAGTTGTTTGGGCCTGTACTGGTCAGAGACAAACAATTGTATTAAGTGCATAAAGAGTCAGAGTTTCTGGAAATAAATAAGAACTTTAAAAAATTATATTCTCTTTTTCAAAAGGGTTTAGAATAATCCCTTCTTTGTGATGTTGCCACTGTTAGATGAGTTCTGCCTGCCATGGCATCTGTAATTTAGGTTTCCATTTCTGCACAAGATTTTAAATGCTTATTAGTGGTTGCCAGAGAAAAATATTCTCTGCATTGTGTCACAAAGATTGCACATTATTCATAGAGAAATCGATGTAATTTGTTACAACCTTAGTATTAGAGGATAGTAGCAACCCACTTTGGAAGAAATAATCATAATACTCTCTATACATATCTTTAGATATTTGAGAAAATCCTAAGCATGTTTTTGTTTTACAGTGAGTTAAGAAGTTAATAACTGGACTGCCTTTGGGACAAAGTGGAGAAGTGACCAACAGCCAAATTTGTCTCAATTTGTTCTCACGCTAGGTTCAACGACATTTGGACAAAACAGAGAGATGTGATGAGTCAGTAACAGTATCGCTGTTACCAAGTGCACCAGTTCTCAGGGACCAAGTGCCTTAAATTCTTAGAAGCTGCCAAAACTGTAACAAACCAAGACATCTAATCTGTAACAAGAATACTCTCATTTTAACAATTAGTTATAAGAATTGTCACAACTGGAGAAAAAATTAGTGAGGATTTCAATTTCTGTTGTGGATTGGTTTTGCATGTCACTGACAACACCTAACAGGGAGGTGACTACCTTCTAAAGGAGTATTTCCTACAGTTTTTATAAACAGTCTGTAAGTACATTGAAGTACATTTCACAAGGTTTTGTGATTATCATTCAACTTACTTTCTCTCTTTCCCCCCCCCCCCCCCCCCCAAACAGGTTTTGGGGGAGCTCCCAGAGCACTGCGCTTTTGTTATACTTTATGGCATTCCCATCTACTGGTTGGCAAACCTCGTTCCTGACCCAGAACATTTCCTGCTGAACTTTCTCTTGGTGTGGCTGGCTGTATACAGTGCCCGCACGATGGCACTTTGGGCAGCAGCACTCCTGCCCACATTACAGCTCTCAGCCTTCTTCGGCAACATCCTTTTCACATTGTTCTACCTGAGCGGAGGTTTTGTGATAAGCCTGGAAAACCTCTGGGAAGGTAAGACAAAGCTCCCATCATCCCTCCGAACTGGAGCATTGATGGTTTTTGTTAGTGACTGGTGGCTGTGAGGCTGAGTGAGTCCTGTGCAGGAAAGCTCAGCTTTATTCCCACCTTCGCTATTATTTTCTTGGGTGGTGACATTGGAGTGAGATGGTTCATTTTACATCGGTTTCTCCACCTGGAAATGAGGTAACAATAAGTTTGGTCAAAAAAAACACTAGTGAAGGGCTGGATTGTTACATGATCTCTAAATTTCTCAGTAAAACTAATTACATTCAGTAGATGAAGACTGAGCTCCAGTGAAACTTTGTTGACAGCAGGAGTTCAATGAGCCTCAACTGGAGCTTTTTCATAATTTTCCATCTGTACAGAACAATATAAAGTATATTCACTATTTTGTTAAATAATAAGCTGTTCTGTGTTTACAGCCTTTGGTTGTCAAGAAAATAGATAAAACTGCTATATTTGGCAGCAACACAGGAGCTTTTGAGATCTCAAGTAAATTTTGTGTATGTATATAAATTTCTTTCGTTCTTTTCTTTTTTCCAGTTCCATCTTGGTTTTCTAAAATTTCTTTCCTCAGATGGACTTTTCAAGGCCTGATGCAAATTCAGTTCACTGACGTGACGTATGAATTCACTGTTGGAAATATTACTTTTTCAATACCAGGGAAACTTGTAAGTCACTAATAAAAACTGTTACAAATGTTTGATAAATAGCATTCTAATTAGTTATATGCCTGTCGTATTTAAGTAGATGTTGTAGGCCTCATATTTGGCAAGCATTTAATTTGTGAAGTCCTGTTACACTTCGTATATTTTAAATTTGTCTCTACAGATGTCCTGACTGCAGTCACTCCTTTTATCCCTTTCTTTTTAGTGGGGAAAAAAAAAAAAAAAAAGAGGCAACTATTCTCTTCGCAAACCCCACTTATGTGCTTGGCGAAATTGTTCAGAAGCTGAACTGTTTTCCTCTGAAACACCACAGCCACTAGACATAGTGTAGCTGTAACCAGCTATCAGACCACTCTGAAAGTAACATCAAGACGGAAAACGAGGAAAGAGATGTCAGGGACCAGAGAAGTTCACACATAAAGCACACGTCTCAGATCCAGCGTGAAAATGTTGCGTCCGTTCCTAATTTTGTATTTTCTGTGGTTACAGATCACTGGCAGTCTGGATATGGACTCCCAACCTCTCTGCACAAGCTATCTCGTCCTGGCTGGTATCATTTGCAGCTTCCTGCTTTTATACTACTTAACTCTGAGGTTCATCAAGCAGAAATCACACCAAGACTGGTAACGGCAAACCCTTACCGAGGAGGCAGCAGGTTACAGCGTCCTTTGCAAGAAATCAAGGCAGGCTCACAAGCTGATTTTTGGTCACCCCCGCCTGCAGCCGCGCAGGGGGAGAGCAGGTGCCCGCCCGGCTGCCACGGGATGGCAGCAGAACACCAGGAGTGGGACAGCAGGCTCTGAGTCTCCACGGAGCCTGCCACAAACTGGGGCTTCAGCCTGGGCATGGCTTTTGGGGCTTGTTTTGGGGCTTGCTTTATTTTATTTTATTTTTTTTAAATTGTTTTGCTTGTTAGTTTCTTTGTTTGCCATATGGGTTTTATAGGTGGCAAGACGCTTCCGAGTTCTCCACGCCTCGAAACATTCTGAGCTTATCAGGCCACTGATTTAAAAGGACTCGTCCCACTTTGTAATTGCTGCTGCTTTAGTCCGTAATGTTTGAACATACAGTGATGACACACTTAATTCATGGAGCTCCGAGAGAAGCGGGATCAGCACACACAAAGCACTACTTTCTGTAGCATGTATAACATCCAGCACTCACAAGCACAGTGTCGAGGAAAGCAACGCAAAAGATTTCACTGATGCTTCAGGAGAACATGCAAGGACAGAAAACACAACAGCTAATGATTCTGTCTTGTTTCTACTTGCATATGTGTTTTAAGGCTTTGCCTTTGTGTTCCAGTTAGATGCTGTTGATGCCCAAAATGTGTATTTTTCTCTCACTGTACAGATGATTTGTCGTAACGGATCATTTTAAGTCACATTCTTGGATTTATTTCTACAGCATAAATACATACCAATGGATTGTTATTAATCACATCTTTCTCCACAGCAATAAAATCACAGCGACTTGCCAAGTTTGGTTCCTAAGGTTCTCAGGTAGAAAATATCAACCTGCCCCTCCAGTAATTCAAAGTCTAACGGTGCAATCTATGAAACGCTTGTAATTGTGCACCTAGTTACGCTCAGCCTTGAGACACAAATACTCAGAAAACAAGCAACAGTAAATAAACAGCTGTAATTCACACACAGCCATGGTAAGTGCACGTGCAGATTAAGTGTCCAGTTCTTGCAAGCATTTCAGGAGACAAACTTGCTTGATTTTAAATGTTTGGGTGCATATCTCTGTGCTTACATACAGAGACCCAAAGCACATAATCTACTCTACTTTCATTTATATGTTTCACACAGTGAAAAACTCCTAGAGAGATCGGCTGTAATGCCCCAGATACTGTTATGTAAATACTTTTTTCTTTTTTAAGGGAATAAGAATGGAAGGATATCACTATTTTATTATTCTATTTCGCAATTAGGGATGCCACACTACTTTCCACAGGTTCCACATGGTAATAAATTCCCAGGAAGACACTAGTCTAAAGATGTTAAGCAGGTCTGATAAGACAGGAGCTTCAGTCCCAGGAAGCGCTAGGAATTCAAAACACTCCAAGGTTTTTCTAAGGTGAATTCTACCATTTCTTTCTGGTTCTGCTGCAATTCATTTGAGAAAAAAACCCCACTTGATCTGATCCTAGAGCCATTTTGAAATTATCAGATTTTCATTGCCTTTTAATGGCAAAGCCAATTCTTTCAGTCCAATTCAGCATCATTAAATTGTCAGAATAGCAGCTTCCTGTTTGATTCTTAATTATTCCTTTTTATTATATTTAAGACACTTGATTTTTTTAAAGTGGTTTACTCTTCTTTGTAATGATCTGTTGTGATTAGAATCTCTTTTATATTACACTGAAGTTTTAAGAGTATATATTGGTACTTCTAGCCTAAACCTCTATTTTCAAGGTATTTAGAGGATTAAATTCTAGGCTGACTCTCTGTTGTGAATTCACTTTGATGTTTAATAAAAAAGGAGAGACACAATGGGAGAAATTAAAGACGTAAGGGACAGCTCTGAATTTTAGGGGCATATTGTCACGCACAGAAATCCTCAGGCATCTAGATAAGAATATACCATAGCCTTAACTTTGAATTTCCTTCCTTTTGTGAAATTAGTCAGGCTGCTGACATTACTTAAACAGCCTTTTTCAATTTAAAATTCCACCCTCTTAACATTATGCAGCAGGACCAAACGGCGTGAGTGTTTCAGAGGTGGTGTTATGACAAGGGGAGATGTATACATAATGGGGACTTGAGCGGTGAGCCTAGGCACAGCCATCGTATGGAGTGTAGGAAGAGCTATCATAGGATGCGGCCAGGCCTGTGTTTACACAGAAAAAGCTCATATTCTATATACTACAATTACATTAGCACGCTGCCTATGATCATATCTTGTTTCCTTGATGCCTAGAGATGGGGAATATAGGCTGTGATTATTGTTACAGGCTTTAGCAATAAGAAGATAGGAGCCTTGAAACACCAGCAATTAGCGTTCACGCCTAACAATAGCACGCCGTGGGGCTGTGTACGGAGAAGAGCACGGGGAAGAGTGGGTGGATGACACACAACCTGCCCCACTCACGCTACTGGGAGTTGGAAAAACAGCACAAGTTTAGGGGGAATGACGCACCTCTCAGCCAGTGAAGGCCACGCTGTACGCTCTGGCCTCTGCGTCCATGTCCCGCTCCACGTTAGCTGTGAGCGGGAAAGGTTTCACACTTCCACAGCGGAGCTGCTGCTGCAAAAACGAGTGGTTAGCGAGGGAAGAGAAATCTTCCCGGGAGCTCTGACCAAGGCTAAATGTTGTAATTTAATTTCAGCACAGCTTTGCTTTCCAAGTTTGAGAGTAGCCCTTTCTTTTCCTTAGAGTCCCCTGTGTCAGCGGCAGCTCAGTGTGCCCTCCTGCCTGCGCTGCCTGTATCCGTACACCAAAGTTACGGCAGTCCACAACAACCACAACACAAAGACCGAATACTGCAAGGCAAGACACTGCACAAAACTCATTGTGCTGCCCCTTCCACACACACAACAGCCTTTAGTTTGTTACTTAAGCACTGTGGTAAGGCAGATCTGCCATTCCAGCAGAGCACTGCCTGCCACTCCGACAACGCTGCCTGTCCCGAGGATTCACCCACTATGGTCTTTGCTCTCCTATATCCTCCCTGGCCAGGTTCGGAAAAGATCTCCTCACCTCTAAGTCACGGTCCCTGCTACTGCAGGCAACCAAGACAGTGCAAAAATGGTTTTGAAAAGGCACCATGTTTATTAGGTTGCAGAGTTCCTAAGTTGTTTTGCCCAACTGCGCTTTGAACTGCCCAGTGCTTGACCTATTTGCAAGAGGCTGTGGGGTTTCACTTTCCACACACATCAAATTTGGGAATGGGAATACAAGCAAGGATGATATTTGTAAGAAAAATTCACCAAATACAGAATAGATAATAAAAAAAAGAAAAAATCATCTGTGTTGGTTACATGGATACTATAAAAATAAAGCAGTCTGTGGACAACAGAACCGTATGTTCCTCTAGTACCTAGAGATGTTGTCTTATCCATAAAGAAACAGTAAAGAAAAATTTGTCTTTGTTACTTAAAATATTTAAGACAAGGAGAGGTGGGAAGTTCTTCCCCAACCTCCACTCCAAGTTTATGCAGTCTCTCCACTTGGCAAAAGGGACAAACTTTTTTAGCACTGGAAAATGTATTATAGAAACACTGCTTTGCATATTGGCTTATGGGTAGTGGCAGTCCTCCAAAATACTTTTAACTCGTCGTTTGCAAAGGACTAGCTTTCACTCTGGCTAAGCTAAATTAATAAGTAGCTGTTGAAAGTTTCATCTCATATTTGTTCACTGCAAAATGCATTCAGAAATGTTAAATAAGTAACAAGTATCAACAGTCATCCCTTTTACTTAAAAAAAAAAAAGCCATGACATTCCTTTTTAAAGAAAAAAAAAAAAATCACAGACAATATGCTATGTAAGGAGACTCTACAGACAAGAAATTCCAGGTGTTGGTATGTCCACTTGTACCAGGAATAACAAACCTTTCTGGTTTTAACCACAACGATTAATTTTAATGGCAGTAGACAAGAAACAGTGTACATGGAGCTCTGTGACGTGCTGCTTTTTTTTTTTATGCTCTGAGAGCCAAGACAAGCCCTTCATATGTTAGCAGCTATTAATTAAGGCAACAATGTTTAAGCAGTGGTTTGAGGTAATTTTAAAACCGCTTAACCCTTTTAAGAACTGAAGTGCTTTAAAAAGCATATATATATATAAGTGTGTATGTTCATATTAATATGTAGAGGTATGTGCATGAATAGATTACATGTATATGTATATACACACAACTGTAATGCCTATGATAGCTCAATTTTTTTTCAGGGAATATTTAAAAAGCAATTCAGACCCATAATTTATAAAAGTGCCGTTACCAATTTATATAATTGATTATAAAACTGTTTGTTGATGTTGTTGTTTTGTCATTAAACCAAATTTACGTCTATTTTGAATTGCAACTTTCATTGGCATTATTTTGCTTTCATGGTCACCATTTGATACTTTCAATGCTTCCAGTGTTAAGAAACCACAACTTAACAGATCCCCTCAACCTTCGCATCATGGCTCCAGAACCAGCATCTCCCATCCACACCACATTTGGATCTTTTGCTCCTTTTTAAGCATCTAAACAGAGTTGTATTTTGCTGAGATTCCTGGCATATCTCAGTACCATTTCTGCCTCATCTTGATTTTTCATGTTTAACAAGTGGATTTAGAGGCATAAATGTTGAAGTATTGGCCAGAACCAATATGGTGAGTAAATAAACAATGATACTTGCCTCAAAAATAATTTGTATTTTGTACACAAGCAAGTTAGTCCAAAAATAGTCATCTACTACTTCAGTATCAAATTTTCAGGCAAATGCATAGCAATTGGAAAACTATGAACGTTCACAAGTATTCAAAACCAAAATGTACAGAGCCTTGTGATGATATACAACCGTACTAGTTAACATCATCATTCTTCAAGACAGTACCTTTGCTCACTTTCATTTACTGGGGGCTGGGGGAAGAGTTTATAAAACAACAGAAACATTTTTAAAATAAAAAAAAAAGACTTCATGTTTCACTGAGAAAGTCAGAAGGAAAAAAAAAAAAGTAGCCTCACTGCTCTGCCAGTCCAGCCTCCTCCAGCAGCTTCTCCCTGACACAAGTAAACATCTTCCTTCTCACGATGCCGAGAGGAGTGCCCTAAAACAACTGAGTATTACCTTAAGGATTGCATTTCCACAAACACCCAAATCTTCTACTAGTCTTAGTTAAAAATAGCTAATCACCTTGCGGCAGTGCTTCAACTAATTGTAGAAAGGCACAAAGCCAAAAAACAGAGTTCCAAAGCAGGCACCTAACAACAAAGTGTGCTGCACAAACCAAAAAACTTTGAAAACCAGGACAGGTGCTGCCTTGCCTCCAGCTGCAGGATGTTACATTGCAGAAGGCAGCCCTTGGATTGCCAGGTGGGTAAATTGGAGGTCAAACCTGCAGTAGCCATCACCCCAAGAGACACTGATCTCAGCTGAGAAAGGCAGAGCACCAACAACTTTTTCTGCTCTTTTAGCATCCCCTTAATACAACCATTTAATAAACTTTTTGGCTTGTAATTCCTAGCAATACAGGCACGACTTGCCATCTCCCACAGAGCCGCGGGGCCAGCGGGAACAGCCAAAAAGCCGGCACCGTCCCACCAGTCCTGCAGTAATTCTGCGCACGGCGGCTCTGGCTGTTCACATCACGTGCCGTACCCGCTTCCCTGCCTTCCCCCCGTACCCGCAACTCCTACTAGTAATCATGTAAAAAAGCATTTTGCCCGGGTATTATTGTTGCCTAGGAAAGCGCGCTGCCTGATTACAGCCGAGCTCGGCACTGCCGAACGCTTTGGGTGCACTCGCTCCGGGTTTGTCCCTTCTAAAAGCAAGGCAAAAGAAAAGTGGATGAATATTAACTTTATACACTTCACAGGGAATTTCTCAGTGCTTTTGTATTCGAAAAACGCCGTGCAGCTTTGTAGTACGCTCAGCGCCAGGCGCGTGAGAAATTTCCACTGGAAAAAAACTCTTGTATGTGACTGACAACAGTAAAGCCACAAATTACCGTAATTTTATGCCCCCTGCAGCTCATGGTATAAAACATAGTTTTCAACCTTGTTTTTACTTGCTGAATTTAGACAAATTTATAATGTTATTGATGACAGTGAGCAAGACACTCAAATGCAGAAATTGCATTTCTGGGCACAAAAACAATTGGAGCACAGCATTTTATATGTACTACGTATGATGAAAAATACAGCTGTCATTAAAACTATAAAAAAAGACTGAAAACTAAAGTGGTGGTGTTTTGGTTTTTCTTTTTTTAAAAAAAAAATAATTTAACATCATATATACATTTATTTATTTTCAACTATCACAGTTGATCAGGGTTTTCTCCTCCCTGGAACACTGAACAGTTAACCAGATGCAACACGTGATAGTACTTGCTCTCTCACTCTGAACATTTTTGTTTGAAATACAGGTTGAGTCCAACAAAATCATGGAGGAAAGCAAAAATCTTGTTTAAGCAAAGTCTATGGATATATGGCTCCTAATGGATTTTCCAATGAGCACAGACTTTCTATCATATTTCCAATTTTTGAGTGTGTTTTTATTTACAAAGGGTTCCGAGGGGCCCTAAAAATGGCCAACTGCTAGAGACGGTCAAGACTTACAGTTGAGCTAACCTCCACACATGAACCGTTCAAGCTACCAGCTAAACTAGTGAGAGGGAAATCCCAGGGAAGTCTGCAAGTAACAAGGGCAACTGCTTGATTTATTTTTGGTTTAGGCAGGAGGTTTTTCAGAGTGTGGCTAGTTAGCAGGCTCAGCAAACTAACACAGTTGCTTCGGTGACAGCCTTATCTCAGGCTGTGGCTTCAGTATCAGAACACGCAAAGAAATCGTAACAGCCCCAATGCTGCCCCGTATTCGGACTCATCTTTAGAACCACCCTAAATTCTGCTAATGCACTTATTCCTACAGTTGCTTTTGAATTTGAGACGCATGAGGCTTAAGAGGCTGCTGCTGGAACAAACTTCCTTTGGGATTTTCGGCACATGATGATGCTTCCGTTTCTTCAGTTGCCCAGCTGTAATTACAGGACTGGTACTGTCATGACTCCCCACAGGAGAACAGCAGGAAAGGATCAGGCTTGGCTCAGCAGCTCTGAAGAAGGTTGGCCAGGCCAATCTTGTCCTACCCACATCCTCCTGCTTTCTTTCTCTCCAGTCCAAACTGTTTTCTACGTGAAAGTCCACTCTCCTCTCCTGAATATTCATCTCCACTATCTAAAAATTCTTCCCACAACTCCACTTTTCGAATTTGCCCTGGTCTCATGGACTATATGAAGAAGAGCAGATACAAACTGCTTGCAAAACAAAGAATTAAATTTGCTGCTGGTTTTCAAGACTTATCGCTTTCACTGTGAGACACTGAGGTTCCTTGCTTTCTGAACCTTGAGTTCAATGGCACCTATAGCCGAGTGAAGTAACTATGAGAAATAGAACTACAAAGAGGTTTGGAGCTATCGCTGTAGACAGTAACAATTCCATAGAATTGTAACTGCTTTATCACAGTGTTATAAGGGTAATGACATGAGAAACCGTGAAGCATTAGCCAATTGCAATATAGAGGTTTAAGAGCATCAGAGAGAAACCTTGCATTAATAGTTTCAAAGTAGATCAATGTGGAACCCCCCCTGTCTATAGCAGGCACTGCATAAGACAGTTTCTATTATCTCATTTTCCTAATTACAGGACACAGTAGAGAAAACTCAAATCTCAAAGTTCCATATCTGCTCTTATTTCCATACCTAATGGGAAAAGCAGAACGTTGCTCCTGTAGCTGAGGATCTGCACACTCAGAAAGATGCCCTAGGATTGCAATACAGTCTTGGAGCCACTAACTTGAAAGGATATTGGGTTTCCTCTGATTATTGATTCACAGAAGTACTGGCAAACCGCCAGAGGCTGCAGCCATTCTGGAAAGGAAGTATCTTTTTGCAGTTGACTTCACACAGAAATCATGAGAATAATTTTAAGAAATGGAGAAAGCTTTGCTAGAAAAGACTAAATTCAATGACAGTGTCAGCTTTCTGTTACATGCTCACTTTTTTGACCTTTAGAGCAAAAATACACCAGTGCAGGAAATCGGACATTCCTTCTAGATGCTGACAGATTTCTCACACTGAACAGAAAAGACTCCAGGTCACATCCATCACTTCTGTCACTTCGTCCTCTGCTGTGTTCCTGGAGAGCTCAGAAGCACACCTTTGAGAAAAGCAACAAAACCAGTAGAACTGTGGTGAACACGCTTCCAGTCTATTTCTCTGTCAATATGTGCACTCGTGATCCTACCTTCACTGTATGATCTTCCCTTGTTACTGTAAACTGCAGCTGGAATCCTGCTGACTCAGGCATTCGATCTATAAAAACCTTCTGAGCTGTCACTGCCAAAGACACGATCCGTTCACCTACTCCATTTTCAACAGTGGGTACATATTAAGAAAGTCTAAAGACAGCTACTAACCTACCAAGCTACATTTCTTGCTAGAGAAAAGGGTCTCGGGAGACAATGAGTTGAACAAACTGTTTTAGTAGGTAAGGATGGAACTACAGCATGTAATTATCATGCTGCAAAATGACTATATTACTAGTTAACAAGGAAATTTTTCCTATATTGAGCTCAAAAACCAAAAAGCACCCTCCCTCTGCCCCTGCCTCAAGGGGAGTGAGGGAAAGAAGCGAGCCCATAATGTGGTGCAGGGCACAGAAGTGAGATTAAGCCATCTCAATTCAAGCAGCAAGCTTTTTCCAGTCCTCTCAACCCCAATCAAGACACACTATTATGCAAACACATACACACTCACACAATTTGCTTTTTACGGTAACGTGTCAGGTCATTTCATGTCAGCACACTCTCAGCTTCCCACAGAGGCCTCTGGAAAAGCACACTCCTATCTCACAGACACCGCACCTGGTCTGGGTCTTGCACAATCCCAGTTATCCACTAGCCGGTGGCAAATAATTCTTTTCTGCTTTAAAGAGGTAAGTACTATGGTCAGTATGACAGAGTACGTTTGGTATCTGGACTAATAAATCACCATGACAAGTTTGCAAGACTGCCATTCTGCATTTTGTCATCTCGCAGGTTTCCCCCTTTGAATACGAAGAAATAAATAACGAAACTGCCTACTTATCTGGTGGAGAAATGCTAACCTTCTAAACCACATTTTTATTCATGCTTGAAATGGCTGAGTCTCAGCACACCAATGCACAAGAAATATTATCATTTCAAGCGTATTCCAGAAGAGTCAGCACAAGTGCCGATTCTGCAAAACCCTCCCGGTATAACCTTGTTTCAGACTGAGATGATTGTGTCCCGGAGTGGCACAAATCCCTCACTGTCCCACATTTTAAAGACAGGAGAGACTGCAGCTCCTCTGTAATCATTCCTTAATTGTACATGAAACATTTACTGGAATACAAAATTGGAAATATTATCACAAAATGGCAGCCTTTGCCTATCCTTTGAAAAACCTCTGCTTTCCCATCTCCACCACAAGACTCCGTGAGCCAGGGCTACTGCAACGCACTCCCAAGTGGTCAGTGGGCACCTTCACCCATTACCCTGTCACGGCTGCCACAAAACCTGGGAACTGTTTGTCCTACCCTCCTGCAGTGCCTCAGTGATGTTTAATCAGCCCAGCGGCCAGCTCATTCAGCCCATAATTTTCCATGAAGTCACTCAAAATGCAACTTCAGAGCTGAAAACAATTCAATTTATATTCTTCAGTTACAGGCTATCAAACTTACTTTCCAGTTCCAGTTCCACAAGTGCAACTATTAAATTATAGGGCATTATTCTGTTAAGAGTTCAAGTCAAGCAAGTTGGAAGAAGAATGTGTAGATGGTAACTAGTACTAATCCTGCATGGTCAGACCTCGTGCATGGGCACAAGCAAGATGCAGCCCCACACCTGGCTGCGACCTTGTGTGCTTCTTTTCTGCCTCAGAAGGCAGCAGCCAGCAAACACAACCTGCCAATATCACCACACAGACTAATGATGGATGCAGCCCCCTGAGAGTTAATTGCACCTGGTCCAGGACCACATCAGATTCCACCTCCTTGTCAAAAAGGTGGTTGAGATCTACAGATCCGCAGTTAACTTCCTGCGTGACAACCTCCCGGTGTTTGCTTCAAGTAATATTCATTCTCTTCCTTATCCTATGTGCCAGTTTAGCTCAAAAACACACAGGCCCATTGCCTCCAGTTATGCTGAGATGTGACTCCACTTACTGGAACACAGCTACTGCTGTGAAACCGAGAGATTGACGAGACGACCTCTAAAAACAAGAGCTGTGTCACTAGAGAAAGGGTTGCAAACTATTTGACATAGTCTTCAATTATGCTGCTATTACACTGAAACCCATGTAACATAGCTGTAGCTTTAAAAAAAAGGAAACGTCTCCGTTTGTGAAATGAAACAACCGGAGTACTGCCCAGGCTTGCTTTCAGACAGGACACACGACCATTAGGCTATGAACGAAATCTCAGATGTTAATGCCTCGTCTTGACAACCCAGGAACAAAGGGTGCCAGACACAGCAGCGTAGGTGCAGCGTGCTGTCGAGCCTTCGCTCCTGAAGTAACACAGGTCATCATCGTAAAACCACGCCACCAACGGAGCAGACACAGCTAGGATTCATCCCGTTCGTATGGAAAACAAAATTTACCACTCTCCTCAGTCTCTGATTAGTTATGTCTCATTTTTTAAGTACAGCAGAAATTCTCCGTGTATCTGTAAATACAGTAGTTAATGAATGGGAAATTTTACTTTAAAAATTAGGTCCCAATTTCTTTGTCACTTTGACACATTCAGGTTACTGTACAAGTCTTTCAAAATTTTGCCAAAACCTCGTGTGCATATGTGAATTTTTAATTATCATTGCATTGCCTATGTGGAAAAACCTAAAAAAAGTTAAGGTTAACTAACTGAAAATGTCAAGATCAATAAGCAAAGTTATTAAACGCTTTCATTTCATTAAAACCTGTTTGAAGTACTGCACAGGCACCGTATTCCATTTGTTAACCCAATGTGTGCATTTCTGAGTTTCCATCATTATTCACACAGATAATGGATGTATTTTCCATGTATTCTTTCATCTTCGTGATTTATAAGTGTCTTATTTTCATGATTATGCAACTCTGGGCTGTAAAACTTCACATCAGAGAAGGTTTACACCCACATTTATACTAATAAAGCATGCCCACCAGTCTCCCAGCAAGGAAACAACTGCTATCCCTGCAAATAATGGATGTTCTTTTGTCTAAAAGGCATGTTTTCATGGATATGTAGTTCTTGTATCCATAAAATTAACTGGACTAACAGTTATGGGAATGAACTAAAGAGGCTACAAAACTACAACACACAAGCTAGAGTAAAAATGTAGAAGTATTTTGTCTTTACCTATAATATGAAAGGCCCTAACTAGATGCTTAACACAAGAGAAGTACATTTAGGAGAAATCTAGAAAAGATGTGTTTATTTTGTGTGTAGATACAGAAGCATCCTGAAGATGATGTTCTTTACCCTTCTACGTTCAGCCCAAAGTACATTGACCAGGCAAAGAACAACAAAGGATAAGACGGTTTGCTTAAGCTACAGTTACATACCCCTCTAACAACTTTCTTCATATACATATATTTGGTGAATCAACAGGAGCCAAAATACAGTTGAGGTTATAGTAGATGACACATTAAAACAGAAATGGCCTAGAAAGTTGCATCTTGATATTTCATTAGCAATTTTAACAGCATTTCTATTAATGAATGTTTCTATCAATTACAGCTATGGAAAGTGCTATTTAAACACAAATTTATATGAAAAATTACACAGAAGAACATGCTTTTTAAATTTTTTATTGGATGTAATATTTAAACAATTTCATAAACAACTAAAGCATAAAAGACTGTCTGTTCATGATGCTTCCAATCTTCCTTTCCTCCATTTTTCCACATAGAACTTCAGTGTCTCCTGTAAATAGAGTGGAATAAACAAGTTCAACATGGTTTCAACTCAAAAGTTACTAATTCTGAACAAAGTCTTATGTCCTTACAAAAGCAAAATCTATTATTCTCTGTCATGCAAAACTAGATCTGTATTGAAGTCTGTATAATTAAGAGAAATACCAGAGAGAGAGAATAAAAGGAAAAGGAAAGACTTGCCAAAAATGCATAATGAAGCTTCTATTACAAAATGCAATAATATAATAAATTTCATTTTAAAAATGAAAATACTTTTTAAGTGCAATCTCCAATTGTGTCAAAAAAAATATGAGAGGCTTTTAGAGACCAAGCTGCATTAGAGAAAAATTGAACAGGGAAATCAGAAAATGAATCATTTCAGTGGCTTTGAAAAAACACTTATTTTCACTAGCTACATGTAAGAAACAGACATTCCAGGTTTTAAATTTACACAGTCCTAATAAAAACTCTGATTATAAATTATGTCAAGGTTGCAGAAAAAACTCCACAGCTGTTAAAAGGCTAAATCAAACATTTCGTGCCAAAATTTTCTCAATATCTTTGCAAAATAAGAAAAGAAAAATTGCATTTATCATGAAGCAATATGGCGAAACAGCATATAATCAGGTCTTTATAGAGCTACAGAAAAACACTTATTTTAGAACACAAAAAGTGGCTAGAAAATAGCAATAACGTTTGCTTAGAGAGGGAAAATATACTAAGTCTGTAAAGTCTGCTTCACTAAAATGGTACTAGCAGACTATTAGTCAAAGGAATGATGTGAAAACTATTTACAGTCTTGACAGATTCAGTGTCATGCCACTTGTCACCCTCAAATGAGATACATTTGCACAGTTGCATGTATCTGTTGGCAAGGCAGCTAGAAGCAAAGCTGCAACAGAAAAATAATTGCTACAGTTCTAAAATCCCATCCTACTAAAGCAGCAACTTGAACTAGATACGAAACAGGTAATTAATGAAAACTAAAACCCATTAATTGTTAATGCAATACACATTCTATAAGCCTTTTAAAGTTCAATTGCTTAGATAAATGCCCCAAGGACATTTGATAAAGGTACACCTGTAGATGAGTGCCTGATAAAGATCAGGTAGTTTAAATATCGGAAGCCCCAAGAGGTTTTATTTCCTCAAGTCAAATCCAATGCAAGATTTCTACGGCTCCTACAACACTCAGTACTTCCTGCATTACCTCCTTTGAGGAGTCTCTGCAGAGATCTAATCCCAGTGTAATTATTCATGCAATTTGTTTTATTAACATTGAACATACGCAATTCTGCAGATCTATGTCTTAATTAGGAAATACTCACAGGGGGTTCAGTGAAAGGGACAGGCTCTCCTACTTTCTTCAGAAAAGACGCTAAAGATTTCAGAGACAGCTCGTGCAGCTGTATATTCTTCGCTTTCGTTTCCTCATACACAGCCTTTACAGAAGCAACATCCTCATCCAATTCTGAGGAAAAAAATAAAAAACAAAAAACCCCTCTGTGGTTAAGTGTTTCTCTTTTCACCTGTTTCCATGATGTTATACATTCCTACTACTTGCTAAAATGTATTATAAATATTTTAATATACAATAATCAAAATATTCTTGATATTCTTCATATCCTACTGACAATTCACATAAGAGAACAGAATGTACAGCTTTTCTAGCTTTCCTTTTTATTTGGGGCTGGATGATCAATTCCTTCAAGAACGTGCTGGAACCACAAAGGAGTAGGAGCCACCCAGTAAGAACACACCACCCTAGCATGTGAGATAGAGGCACATGGCTCTGTTTCTGAAGCAAATGGTAAAATATAAAGCCAAAAGCTAGAACAAAAGCCACCCGAGTTCAGCATGTGAGAACTCTAGAACAGAATTTAACTCTGCTAAGTAAGGGCAGAACGTTGTTCCAGTTACAAGTGCTGGCTACATGAAAATTATAACCTGAAGGAAGAAAGAAAACAAAGGTCAGATGCTCATTTTACAACACACAGAAAAATCCATTTCATCCTCTTGAGCAGGAGAAAATTTTTTGCTGACCCACTAACACTGCTAGAAACTTCAACTGCTTAGGTAACCGGTAACGTTTTTATGTTCCATAAAAGGCACCATCCCCTGCAAGAGGTTCTAACTAATCCATTCTTCATTTATTTAAAGCACTATTCACTTCTAGCTGTAGAAGAGTGGAGTGCAAACTCCTCTTTCTACATTGACTCGTGCTTAACCATAGACTTTTCTGCTGCTCAGGCATTTGCTTGAGAAGCATCAGGATGAAGTTAAAGTGACCCTGACAGTTTCACTGTTGTCCTCAGGGTCCTAGAAGCAGTACAACAGTTCCCAGCACCTTGCTAACAACAAGGAAGCCATCATGTCCAGCTAAATTAATTTTGTTGCTTGGGAAAAAGCCAACACCTGCAGTACAGGAGCTGTCTCAGCTTCTTACTTGTTCACATTTGGAAACACCATCTTTACAACCACAGGGGCTACAAAAAAGATGGTTCTTGAAGAGACAAAAAAAAAAAGCTTTAATTATGCAGAAACGGATAGCTTGCTCCCCTTTCTCATGAGAAAAAAACCTTCCCACTCACAGCTGGCAACTGGCTGAGCTCCTTTTTGAATGTGGGAGGCTACTGCAGAAACTGTATGAAGTGACGGTTTAATGAAAGCCTAATAGAAATCATTAAATTTCTATTTCTTTAAAATAGATGTATTTACTGTATAGAAAACAAAACAAAAAAAAATAGCTAATGCTCCGATTGTGTTTAACGGACCACGCAAATGTCATTTTACATATTCCCTTTTTCAAGGGTACATAGCAAAGAATTATGCATCTCACCAGACGAAGGAAATCTAGTCCTAGCAGGGGATCATATCTCAGGAAAAAGAAAGGAGTAAGCATCCTTTATTTTTTCAGTCATGGATGCCCGATATATGATCAGACTTCTTTCAACTGTGATCTATATATTCTACTATATCTTTGCTAAACACATAAATGATTATCACTTTATTTGTCCATTCATTTTGATAACTAGCAACAGTAATCAATTGTAGTAATAGTATCCTGTTACCTTTCATTCCTCTTTCTAACTAATTAAAAATAACAATGGGTCTGATAGGAGAATCATTTGTTCTCTAGAAATTGATGATGCTACAAGGTTGGAGTTGGCCCAAAACGAAAAATCATGTTTTAAAGCTTATTAACTGTAAAATGAAGAAAAAAAAATCTTTTAAACAAAAGATCTTATTTCTAGCCCTCTTGGCTAGAACACAACCTAAGCATAGCCTTCTAAATTTTGTGTTAAATATTTTGCCAATGTTCATTTTAACAGCCAAATGAAACTAACGTACTCACCATTGCAGAAAGTATCAAAAATGGAAGAGAATGGATGAAGGGAAGAGGTAGCTAAACTGCTGTTCATATATACAGGTCCGTACATATTATACATGGTGGGGACAGAATATAGTTAATATCCCTGAATATCCTAAGAGTAGGACAACACTTTACTTCTTTAAAACAGAAAGATGCAATAGAAAATGCAAAGACATCCTAGCAGGACCCATCCAGCCCAGCCCTGGTAAAATGGGTCAAGTAACTGATGTGCACTCTTCTACCTGATACAGAAGTGGAATCCATGTCTCATACAGGTGAGACGCTAGCACAGAATAACCTGGCAACAGCTTTTAAAACTCTTCATGAATGTCTCCTCTAGAACTTGCTACGAGCCAGCTACATCCCTGCTGGAAGAAACTACAAGAACCATCTCTTTACATACAGTGTGGCTTCGCATGTCGAATACACACTAACCACTCTTTTAGGTATAATAGAGCAAGTGGGTGATTCTCTGCAATCTCTTTATTAAATTATTGTACTATGATGTAGTTGAAAATGATATGGAAAAAATTGATTAGTTCAGCTATGGAATTTTTACTGAGGTAAAAGCAGTAAAGGGCTAATGGTAGGTAGTGTCAAGCAGCAAGTACAATGCTGGTGACAAAAGGGCCGCTTTTTGTTTTATAAAAACATATTAGAAAACTTATCCTGCTGTGAATTAAATTATGGGGCTAAACAATTTAAGTAGCGACTGCTGGTTTGGATGTTACAAAGCAAGTGAATTTTTTAAGTTAAATACTACATCACGAGAACTTCTACAAGTTGATTCAAATACAGTGACGTTTGTATTCCTTTAACACCATACCTTGGATTTGGGTTTGAAGTGTTTTACTTCATTATTCCTATCTCTGGTGATAAGCTGGAGTAAAAGGGCTTCTGTTACTGTAACTTTTTGTAATACACATGTGAAGAGTATTTGCAATAAAACTGGAGGACTCTATCAGGGTACACAAGGCAAAGGACACTACAGCACAGAGATGCAAGCTTCCCAGTGTTGTCAGAGAGGCTTATACGTCCTGGTTTTTCAAGAGTGAGTGTTGCAAATAAACATATTTGAATAAGCAACTTGATTTTTCAGAGCTGTTCCTCTCCGACTTAACAAATAAAAAGAACTAATTAGCACTTAAAATCAACCGTTTGGGTAAAGCCGAATGAGGCACCTGGAATATTAAATTTGGCAAAATTAAAACTGGTATAAAGAATCTACACTAGTAACGATAAGGTCCTTGCACATTATTGATAGACTTAATCATTTATGATGTTGAAACACATACATAAAAGGAACCAATATGCTTATTATATGTTTTTGGAGAATAAAAAGCTATATTCATTTTAAAAGACATTCATTTCTATAGTATTTCTCTCCATGGGTTAGGACAGATTCTTTTTATTCCATGAAGACCCTATTTAGCCTCTGTTGTAGCAGTACCCTTTAATCTAACACAGCTCCTCTTGTAAAGAATTCAGTGATAGCTACGACAGTATACACACCCAATATACTTAAACAACAAAAACCTCAGACAAACCCCCACCTCTTCGTTGCTTAATTGTTTTACAGTTTGAGCCACATAGGTCCTACTTCACTTTCTACAGCTTTCCATGACCTTTCTGAATGCCTCAAGAGTTCTTACTAAAAAAACTATTCCAAAGAGAGTAAATTACCATAACATTTCATGAGGTAACGGTATGCCACTTCTGTATCTAGATGCTCAGGAATCAGTTCTAGAAGCGTCTTGATCTTCTTTGCCTATGAAATTTAATGCACAGACAAAAAGAGCGTTAACTTCAAATCTTAAAGAACAAAATAAAACTGCTAAAGTTATAATAATTATTTCAGATCTTTTAAGTGATATGAACTGTACTGACAACAAGGAATAGACTGTGAAACTGAAAACTGAAAGCAGACATAATAACTTCCTTGCCAAAATTTCATATACAGATGTGAAATAGTAAAAGAAATCAGGCACTAAACCCCATACTCTAAAAGCCTAAACATTCGTTTTTCTTTTTTTTTTTTTTTTTTTTTTTTTTTAAGGAAGCAATACATATATTAATGAGAAAATGTCAGGATTTCAACCAATTAAAAACAACCCACAAAGTACTCAGCAGCCTTCATTGACCTAGGGGTCAACAGTACCTATGATCAGTTCTTAAAAGAAGTCAGATCACTAACTAACGTGCTTACATTTGGAACCTACTTCCCTCAACCTCTGATTCTAGTTTCAAAAAACTGTCAGGTCTTGAATTAAAAAAAGTTTACAGAAATTAACAATATCTTTATCACATACTACTAACTTCTATGTGTTATTAAAATTTCAGCTTGAAGAGCTAGAAAATTTCAAGGTTTCTTATTTCTTCTGCAGACACCAAAACATGGTGTTCATCATGTTTATCATCATCATTTAAACAGAAGAACTTGCAATCTATGAGTATTTAATGGCAATTTCCACAAAACATAAATGCACATTTTCACTCATTTAAAAAGTATTTATTCTAGTTTGTGTATTAACTGTCTCCTGATGCTGCTCCTCTATGAAAGAGAAATTAATGTGGTTTTGCATGCATGTGTGTGTTTTGGGTGTTTTTTTGTTGTTCAGTATTGGGTTTTTGGGGAGTTTGTTTTGAAGGGTTTTGTTGGTGGGTGTGGGTTTTTTTTTATTGCTTTGGTTTTTTGGGGGCCATATGAGAAGGGAGGAATAGGAGTAGAGCACCTGTATAAACGAGAGCATTTCAAATTATAAGGAAGGAGCACAAAGCCAGGAACTCGAACAGATGCTCAAACTAGATACATGACTAAATCACCAGAAGAAGAAATACAAAATGTGTCTTTTAATGTAAACAGAGGCATTGTATCATTAGAGAGGCTGAGGTTTTAACTTGCATTTGTATTCATGCCATGTAGCCAAGAAAGTAAGTACTTTCAGGTTGCGATACTGAAATGGATAGTGCAGTAAAACATTTAAAGCACAAAGTTTGTAGGACATAAAGTATAACATAAAAAATGCAGGAAATTACTGAAATAATAGAAAAATATTAACTACCACCTCCCTTCCATCATGCACCATAAAGTAAACTGTTCCTTTAAACGTAACCAGCTCTGCAAATTAACCTCCCCTCTCCCCAAGAAACCGGATAAAGCTGTCAACTGTGAAGTTCAAGATCGAAAACACTTCGATAAAGGTTGAGAAAATAGTACTTTGCCACATATACAATGATATACATGAGAAAATATTATACCTGTCCAGGTTTAGATGCTGCTCTAGCCATAAAACTCCCTAATGTTCTCTTGTCCTCAGCTAACGCACCATACCTCTAAAGAAAAAGAAATAATTAATGTAGCAGTCATGAGTAGGCTAGTGATAAACAAAATGACTAAGGTGAAAATTTACAATTATAGATGTTTAAAATAACACACTAATACATTACCCACTTACAAGGTAAATAATTGACCATTAGTTTGGAAAAAAACAAACACAACAACAAAACACCAGTGAACACAGGAAACAAGTTCATTTAATGTACTGTTTTGGTAAACATTGGTTTTAAAATCCTAAGTATAAAGTTTGTTTAAAACAAAAGGGGGAAAGAATTAAACTAACACCTCAACATACCACAAAAACGAGGCTTAGGACTGCAAAGAATGAAAAAGAGAAACACTATTCCTCTCCAATTATACTGCCAAGCATTCACAAGTGAGCTAGGGATCATAAGGTTAATTATACATTTAATAAGGTGTCAGGGAGATAACTGCTCATTTCTTTATAAAAATTAAAATGTACAAAGCAAGTTCTCTTTAAAGTATAATTACCTATACTTATGCATACAAAGGACTGATTTCAATCTCTCTATTTTATAAAAGGCTTTCACTGCAATAGACAGTGTTTGAGAGAGAGAGAGAAGTTGAACTTAAAAAAGTTTGAGACAGACCAGATAAATCAAAAATCTGTCTTACTTTAGAAACAAGGGCAAAATAAAATACACAAGACAGTATTTTTGCTTATGTTCCTCAAAGGTGTCAGTCTTAAAATTCTTACAATGCACAGTGCTTTTTACCAGCTGTAAGATACTTTATCAGTACCAAAATGTACAGGAAGAAGAGAATATTGTGCATATAAAAATACACGTACCATGAATTTACTAGATTCAATTAGTATTTTAGACATATGAAAACAAGAAATTTTGGGTTATCCCACTATGAACATACTGTATGTGTAATATGGCTTGACAAGGTCTTTAAAGTCCAGATGAAAAGGTGTGAAGCCTGATTCCATCAGGTAAACTGAGACAAAAACGTACCTGTAGCGTTCTGACAAAAAAAATGCTTTATGGTGATAAACAGAGGCAAAATATTCATAGGAGAAACTTGCAACATTTATTTACTGATTCTAGCCATTCTCACGTACTGTCAGTATAAGATATAAAGATGCTCTGACAGGAAGGAGACAGTCTAGTTGGAGAAATGTTTTCCACACCCTGCATTCATGCTGAAACATCAAACCACTTTTGACTTTCACCAGTAAAAGCATTCTCCCTCCAAACAGTACAAAAGACACTGTAGCTGTTTCTTGAACTTTTAAATTGCATTTAAACTTATATATGCGTTTTTGAAAGCAAGGATTCTCCATGTATACACTAATATTTCAGGTTATTAGAAGCAAAATAATTTAGATCGTGGTTTACTTTTCAAGAAAATAACAACAGACAGTGATTATTACTATCTTCTAGACACCTATTAGTAGAATACTTGATCCACACTAGCAGTCAAGAATGCTTAACACAACTGAAAGTTTTTCCTGCACCATATAAAACCAAATTTTGTCATACACACAGAAGTTTCAACTCAAGCTTATCTGTGAATGTTCACTTAGAACTCTGTCCCAAGATACAGTACACACAGTGCTATTTCAAGTATGCTGTACAGCCACGAATTTAATTCCAAGAGTTGGATGCTGTTGTAATAAAAAATTTTAGGAACAGATGTATGGAAATCAGTCCATGTTTTGAAAAATTTTAAGAACATGCAGATTTTACTTAAAAATGCAACCCTCCATCTTCACAAAAGCAAGAAATCGTAACCGATTGGCATTGACGCATTCAATTTCGTTCATTTCAATCAAAGAGCAAAAAGTCAGGAAGAGTAAAATAATTTGAGATTTTTTTGCATTTTGATGTTTAACACTATTATATAGCAGGAGGATTTGATATCCAAATTATAGTGTCCTTTAATTTAGTACTTAGATGACCCATTAGGCAAAGCAATAAACAAATTAATATTCCAGAGTAGGGAACATAGAAATACTACATCTTACACTGTAGCAAAAGTAACTGAACACATTTATTTGTATGCATTCTTCTCAAAAAATGGTCTTGGAACATCACAGAATGTCTGATGGATGAAGCAGAGCTTATTCTTTAACAGCTAAAAATACTTAGGAACTGGTAAATGAGTAGCATGCATGACCAGAAGATATTAAGAGGCCTCAAAATTTGAGGCAAGAGCCTATGCGGAAGGAACAATCTGTGGAATCAGCGTGGCTTCTGGACTGCCACCTGCTGGGATGAGCCTCCCTAACGGACCCTGCTTGTGCTGGCTGCCAGCAGCGGCTCCCATCAACCATAGCTCATCCCACCTCTGGTTCAGCTTCATCTGCAACTCTGTATGAATGGCGTGAACGCAGTTGTCTCATTCCCCGGAGATCGCTAACTCAGCTGAGACTGTGGCCCAGAGACCAGCATTTGTCTTTCAAAGCATCTGTGACACTCAAGTGAACAGAAATCCAGTTCTGCTCTTAATAAATCTTCAATACAGCATATACAATATAAGCAACCACGTGAAAAAAAGTCCATGAAAAGCAAACGTTGCCTGCTTCTGGTTTGCAAACTGTACAGCTGTAAGACATGGTTATGTTTACAGCACTTAAATTATGCAAGAAGTCACAAGGAAATGGTTTGCAAGAAGCAACTGCTATCTAGCATAAAACTTATAAAAGAATATTCGCTTTGGATGGAATTTCAAGCAATACACAATTCTTCCTTTATTTCCTTCAGGTTGTTAGAAGACAAAAAACCTTCTGACTCTGGCACCTGCTACTGCTATTAGTGCTAGAGTACTAGCTCACGGTTTAGAATAGTCTAAACAGTGCTACTGCTACTCATGCTGTAAATCAAAAGCATACTAGTACCAGCCTATGCTAAACATCACCTCTTTTTGACAATTTCTCAGTTAACCTTTGAAAAGCTCTAAGCATTTCTTTACCTCTCTTGTTATGTCATTACCTGTATCAGCGATCTGGCATCATCCACTCTGTCTGCGCTGACATACTGAAGGAAAAGATCTGTGACAGGTCTGTAAATTCCAAACTGACTGGCCAGTCGTTCTGCCATCGCAGCAACTGCAAAACGATGGGTATGTAAGGAAAAAATCTCTGATTGAAAAGCCACTTTTGTAAACTTCATAGGCATGATTTATGCTGACTAAGCAGGTTTTACATGTAATAGCTCTTTCATAACACCTCTGTCTAGTCAGAATATTTAAATATCATTACAATTAACTTACATTTTTCCAAAGCTGGTTCTAATCCTTCCTCAGACACTTTTCTTAACAAATAGGAAATATTTCTGACAGCTTGATCAGGATTCTGTGCACCAGAGATAAGCAGAGGCTCAAGGTATTCCACAGCAGCATCAAGGTCATTGCTAGGAAAAGAGATTGAACTGGCTTAGTTTCTCAAATCAAGATTTCTAAACCTAAAGAAGCAATTATATTAAAGTTTTTGTTTTCTACATTAAGGTTAGAGTTCCCAGGAATGGTTGAGTACCCATGACTTCATTCAAATACTGTAGAAGTGAAACCATTTATAAATGGAATGAATAAATTAATCCATTAAAATAAAGGACAGACCTTTGACCTGTACAACGCCTAAGTAATTTTGACACAAATTTTTCCTCATTAAGAAAGAAGAGTTCCGCTACCTGCTTTAGGAAAATGTGTTCTGCAAATATAGAAGGCAAAATCAAAACATTAACAGAAAGTATCTGAATAATTAATGCATGCATCTCAAATATTTTTTTAAATGCTATTCAATTAATTATTTACCCGATTTTTCCCATGCTTAGCTTTTTGCATGCAAAAGATAATAGTAAATGTCATTTGGTCAGTACCTTTGTCTAAACACTTCTACTCTTATGGCATAAGTATAACAAATGCTAATAAAATAACACAAGAAACATTCGCTAAAGTGTAAACTCTATTTCTAGCACTCTAAAAAGTTCAAATGACAACATCTCTTATCGGTCCACTCTAAAAACTGATTTAATTGCAAAAAGAAATTGGAGCATGATGAATACTTTTAAGGTGAAGAAGAAACACAGCACATTTGAAAGCTATGAAAAACGCTTTGAAAACTGTATAAGAAACATCAATCTGTCAATAAATGAACAAGTATTAAAAATATCTATAAGAATCTGTTTTTTGTAGTTCTCAAGGTACAGCCTACAAGATCTTTAAGAACATACAAGGTGCATATTATTTATGCTCCTGCTACTAAGTCTTTTGATATATCCAAGTTAGTTTCAGTATGAGAAAAGAATTAAACAACCCAGGCCTGAATATAGCAATTTATTTAGTTACTTTTTCTTGTCACCAATCTAGATCTTAAGAACAGCGCATGACTTTGCAACACTTTCATGACACAGAAATGCAGGAAAATATGCAGCTTATGAGACAAATCCTGAAGTATCACTCCTATTTGAAGTGTTTAATTTAGGCAAAAGTCAATGCACTAGAACTGTGTGCCAAGGACCACTCAGATCTAAGTATTTACAAGATCAGTCCTTTACAGACAGATCGTTTTTCAGTGGCTGATAACATAGTGAGCTCACTACTGGAACTGGCCTGCATGGTTCTCCTTCAATTCAAGTGCTCTTGCTGTTCCAAATCCTTCAGTGACTATTCTCTCTGGTCTGGCATGCCTGAGGCGGTCAGGTATCTCTTATGCACTACACGGTTCTACAGCTTTCCTGTCAAATTAGGCACAGGAGCTCTCCCTGATGAAACTGGATTGAAATAAATATGCTTTGCAGGAACCAGTCTTCAGGAATCCTACATATCCTGTAAATCTGAGAAGTTCACAGTATGCCCTTTCTCACAGAAGTGCTTCCCCCATGCAGTTTTTATACAAAGGATAAACTAACACTGTACCAACGCATCAACCAAAACAAAAATGCTAGACAGCACATGATACTGAAACAAACAGTTGAATCAAAGGATACTCAAAGTGTAGAGATAATTATCATGATCAAAACTGTGGCCTAAACCAGGATAGCAGTAATTTTTTTATAATTCTGACAAAGGAACTCCATGTGCCTGGCTTGCACATTTTGAAGGTAAACACAGTAACATTTTGTCATTTCAACTACTGGAACAGATAGCAGATTTTTCTTTCCAAACAAGTATTATATGCATAATCTTTGGGGATAACTTGCAAGATTTTTTATGTTTATATTGATGAAGGAATTCAATTTTACATTCAGATTTCATAGGGCTTTTGATCTAACACCAAGGAGAACAGTTTGCATGAGATGTAATACGTTAGAACAAAGGTATCAAAGCTAAATTACACCACCAGAGAAGACCTTATCCTCTTCCAAATGCTTCATAACTATCTCTGTATTTCATTAAATGAGTTTCAACCCCAAAAGTGTTTGAAAAACAGTATCAGAACAGAACTGAATGGCACACTGCTCAACTTGACCAGAATTTTAACATCTAGGACACTATAAGAATGGAAATAGAAATGGAATGGATAATGCAAGTGATTTCCCACCACTCCGCGTAAAGGAATTACATATCCCAGAAATACTTACTTCTTAGTATGAGCCAATGCAATAGCATTGGCAATTAGTGAGGCAGACACACCAATTGATTTCATGATGTCTTCCAGCATGTTTTTAAGTGCTTGCAGGTTGTTTAGATCTCTTTTCTCTGCCAGTGCCTGAGTGAGCGCAATAACTGCTGATCTAGTAGGCAACACGCCGCTGTCAAGTACTCCTTTTAAAACAGCCATGGCGTCTAACGATGGTAAAGATATAAGGGAAAAGGAGATCAGATTGGAGTTCAGAAGGCAGCCAGGCTGCTGGTATCATTAATCCTACTCTTTTAAAAACATGTACAGAAAATAATTCTCTTGCTGAACTTAAGACCCAAAAATTGCTACAGTGAGTAACAACTTGAATATATATACACACCAGTAAAAACTTTGAACAGTAATTCAGGTTAAAATGTGTTAATATCTTCTCAATAAAGAGTATTAAGACACTTGTAACATTTTATTAGTTTATTTTAGCATCCCGCTCAAGGAAAGCAGCTGTGTCAAACATCCTCCCTTATGACCTTAAAGTCATGACCTTTTCAGCTTGTTTTTTCTCCAACCTATAATAAATTTTCATTACTAAAACCAAAAAGTGTTGCATACTGAAGAATAAATATAGATTTAAAACATAATCCATTATTGAAATTGCTAAAATCTAGTACTTAGATTTGTCTTTTTAAGTGCGCACCAAAACTTTGTTTACTAGCATATAATTTTTAAATAAAAGCATGGGACACAAGTTTCCATACAAAACCATAAATAAACTCAAAACAGGACAGTTACCTCAAGAATTCCTAAAATTATAGCAATTACCTATGTCAAAACCACACAGAATCAATCTCCTGTACATCTGCCAAATTCCCCAAACCCACCATAGAAGCAGTCACTCTCATTTCTCTAACCAGAATTCTTGTCCATTTACATTATACATAAGCAAACACACATAGACATGGCCCTCTGGTAAAAATCTATTACTCCTTACCAGCACAGGCAGCATTAATCACAGATAATAATTATAATACCAAGGGATAACACTTCTAACATAATACACACCCACTTGAACGCCACAGCTTTAACATTCCAATTCAATATGCAGGTACTGCAGAAACCAAATATTACCTTTTACAAGAGAGGAAGAAAAAACATCCTGTATGGCTAACCTTCCTTCACAGGAAATTTTCTTCCCACACCCCTCTCCCCTCCTCCCTCTTTCTTTTCAGGGAAAAAAAAGGAGCCATGCATCAGTGGCAAGATTCCTGAAATTTAAAACTCAAACTGAAAACACATGCTAAGTTCAAATTCTCTCCTGACTAAGTGCAGACTCCCCCTTAGCATGGAGCATGACCAGCCTTCTCAAGAACAAGGACAAAGATTTGAAAGTTGCATGTGTGCAGCACTACTGCAAGAAATTATGTCCTAGTAGCACACTAGATAATACTGCTGGTATTTTTTTTTTCCTTATGCAAAAGCACTCATTAATACTCATCTGAATTCATAATTTAATCTCTTGACTTTTCAGTACTTAGAAGCAGGAAACTATGTGCTGGTGAAAACCAACCATTTATCTTTTAAAAGGCTTTCCTATAAATTCATCAAATTCCATACTGTGAAACTCAAGTTCTGACTCAAAGTAACCTGGGTTTTACCAAGTTCTTGCTAGAAGATATTAGAGCTCTTATGAGTATACTTAGGGATCTACATAAAAAATTTTTAACTGTACCACATTACATAGCAAAGAATGATGGTGAACTACATGAGGAAGTGATAAAGCAAGCAAGTTTTACATAAGTGAAACCCTTCACAGGATGCAGGTCAAATGGAGCTCATCACCAAAGATTACAAAAAGACTGTGCCCAAAAATTTTTTGGGTAAATCTATGAGCCTCAGAAACTAACCAGTATCGCTGAAATATTTAACAGCTTGCATTTTCAAGGCTTCACTTACAAAAAGAGAAGCAGCACTCTTCAATTCAATTCAAATTAAAGAGAAACAAGAATCAAGTCTGTCTATTCAATTAACTTACCAAAGTAAAGTTTGTTCAATGCATAAGACTAAGGAAAACATAATTTTGCAAATCCACGTAATTCCACAGACTTCTTGAGAAACTTTGTATTGTGCAAAAAGAAACATTGTTAGAGTACAGCAAGGGAGAGGGTTGAGGCGGCAGAGAATTTAGTATGCTAGCTAAAAAGATAATAGTTAGCACAAGAGCTTGGCAGAATACAGAAACATCAGTGATGTTGTGTAGAAAGGAAGATTTTTGGTGTGCAGTATTTAAGAAGAACTGACAGAACTTCGTGGCACACTGGAGAAGAAATAGCAGATGTTTTATTAGAATAAAATCAGACAGGAAAGTCAGGTGAAGGACTTGAAAGCTGCAAAAACTTAAGACTTGCCAAGAGCAAGAGAAGCAATTGCGTTCACCACAAATACTTTAGTTGACAACAGTTGGCAATGACGTCAGACTGGAGATTGAATGGGGAAGGAATTTGAAAAAAAGACAAGTATATTAGCGGCAGGAAAAGTACAAGTGAGAAGATGCATCTGAATGCTTGTCTTAGATTATTTTAACATATCTGATGTTACATGGGCGTGGGCTATACAGCTACACACAATGGAACGAAATAGAATTAAAGTGATGGCAGAATCAACAACGGATTTTCTGGTATGAAAGTAAAAACCTAATTCAGTGTAACGCATTTTTCTTCATATGTAGCTGCTTTATCACTTAAAGGTACTGATGAAAACATGTATCAACACTGTTCTTACGTTTGCACAGGGATAAAAGACCCAGCACTGCACGTAAAACTCTGCTTGCAGAGTTTTCCTCTCTCACAAGTGTTCTACAGAATAACTAAATCAGTAAAACATAATGCTGTGGAGCTCGACTCTTGGCTGCAAAACGACCAATGCCTAGAACTAAAATAACACAACTGCAAACTTTATCCACCATCTTGTTGGGTACCCTTACGCAGTCTTCAGCCACCATTTTCTTTTCTATCATCATTATTACGTGCGAAAGAAAATCCAACTGAATATTTTGTTCCTGTTGATATTGAGAACTACTAAAAAGTATTTGATTAAGTTTTTAAATCAATATTATAATCATTTTGTGCACAATCATGCACATTTAACAGTCAATTTAACTCATCTGGTATCTCACACAACCAACACAATATGCAAGAAACAACTGCTGGGAATTGTTTCAGATGCTCTAAAGTATGTTAATTTCCAAAGCAAAATGACTTGTGCTGTGAATTTTAACGCACTTGAAAGCCTGTACTTTCTCTCGTTCTGGAGCACAAATTTTGCATGTCTGAAGAGCTGTGATTCATCTTAAGAAAACCCATCTTGTGTTAAATGGAATGGAAACTGGACTAAGTGGTCAAATGACAAGTACATTCATATTCAAGCTGTATTATAAATGCATGTACAGTAATTTACGTCTCTCAGCTACCACAAAAGGCTCTTGATAAGCAGGTAATTTGCTAAATGGACTCCTTTATCCAAGTATTCGAAGGGCGTTACAAGAAAAATCTGCAGAGGCATTAATGTGACGTAAAGGTCAAGCATTGTGACATACCTTTCAAATAATCCCGCCTAACTTGCGATATGATGAGGAGGCTGCTGGCAGCACTGTTCAGTGTGAAGCCCTTGATGTGGGTCTCAGCACTAAAAGAAGCAGACATTTAGAAAGGAATTACTGACATGCTTCTGATACGATAATAAATGGTTGAGCACCAAGGTGAAATTATAAAAACTACTGTTCGTATGTTAAAAATATTGCTGCAAAATATCGACCTGGAGACAGCTTTTGTGTTATCCTGTCAATGGTTATAGAAGGATAATTTTTTTTTGCATTCTGACAGATGACAAAGTTGGAAGTGAGCAACAAAAGAAACAAAGTACAAGATTTTTTTTAAACAATCGGTTCAGATTCTTGAATGCTGACATATTAGATGACTAAAATAACTGCATGCCCTGCATTGTTCTGTTGTATCCTAAGCTGGATACTTTTTCTTCTTTTTTCAATAGTCACCATAATTATAAAATGTAAAACTATTCTTTCAGCAATAAAAATGAAACATTTATTTTCAGCACTGTATATTTTAAACATAAACTAAAGCATATTATGAACTAACACCATATCATTTGGTTGATTAATTTCCAAATTTCTGTCATCTAGATGTATACAGGTTTTAAAGTGAACATACTACGTTTGCTGCCTTAGCCATATTAAAATTGCATTTCACTTATCAATTCTTTATCTCCTGTAATATAAAATGTCACGTATCTATAGCAAAGAGAATCCTTACTTTAATAACACTGCTGAAGCTTTTCTAACACTCTGAAAATTAGTCAAGAGAGACTAACCAGCAATCCCATTGATCTTATACTGCAAAATGTTACTGTTCCTAAATGACACATAGCCACATTTTCAATATATAAGGATAACTTTACAAATGTTCATTTCTAGATTACAAAATCCCTACACAGAAAAGGGGGGCATTGCCATTTACCATATCAGCAATCAAGATAAACCTCACTGATCATCTTGTGGCAAACAACTGAGCAGCCTACCTACTTGAACTTAGAGGCTGAGCGGATTGGGAGGTAAGCAGGGTCATTGCTAAATTATTCTCCTCAATCCCAAGAAAATCCTTCACATCGCACACAATATGACTATCCTCTCAGTCACTTTCAGCCTCCCAGGCTCACAAATGCAGTCACTGGACTCGGGATTTTCTTACTCTCCCAACCAATCCTCTTAATCCCTGCCTAAGCACCCACTGCTCAGTTCCGCCTTTTTTTTTTTCTCCCCCTTTGTCCCATCTGTCAAAGCCCTTAAGTCAACAATTCATGCATGAGACTGTAAATTACATATAACAAAGGATTTACTTTCTCCAATCTTCCAATCTTTAGTGTGATTAAATAGATGTTAGCTACTATTACAGAACTAATCCATCATTCCAATACTCCTAAATTTCTATTTAAAACTTCTTGGACTAAATGCAGTAAATATTCCTCAAAACAGTGCCAGAATGTCAAAGCAACTAGACTTGGGTTGACCAGCAGATCGGTAACCTTCTGGGTTGTTTAGGGTATTTTTTCAAATGTAAAGTAGGAGTGCAATTTCCTTCTACCACATCACTTTCTCATCAAAGTTTCTCAGTTCTGATAACAGGAGAGAAGTTATAAAGTTACCCGATGTTTTTAAATAAGAAAATTACTTATTTTGTCGCCTATGCTAATACTCATACTAAGGCTCTCTAAATATCATTTACATTTCAAATTTGGCTTCAAGACGAGTAAAAAGAAAAATGTTAGCTTATATAAATGATGGTAGCTTTCCTGTATTTTATGAGAATACTAGGAGTTGCACAAGTTTCAGGCCACTGCACACATTTAGGCTTTGTAGGAGTAATCTCTTTGTAATATGAGGTTGGAAAAATTGTCAAGCATGCAGAAATGTGTGCGAAACACACAGATTTGCTATTCCTCAAGCATGTGTATGCACACAATTACTTTATTTCAGTGAATAATTTAAAACTTACTGACTTTTGAAAATGCTTAATGTAAGCATGATTTTGTTACTAGAAAAAAGATACACAGATCAACACCATGAACACTGCCAATATAAAGCATTTTCTGTCTTTATGCAACAGTGAGCTGTTGCAGGCTCCTTAGAACGTCATTATTTGGCATTTCTATGCTACAAGATGGGGTATGAGAGTTCTGAAAAGTACAGGGGTTATTATGATGGTTGGCTTTGACCTGTGACCAAGAACAGATCCTCTTACTAAACCCTATTTTCTTTTTTCCTAAATATCTCAAGCTTCAGAGGCTTAGTCTTTTAAAACACATTTCCAAGTCTTTTTGTCTTTAAAATTTTTTGTACATTTTTTTCCTGCATTTTGGATTTACATACTAAACCACTTATCTAAAGTGGGAATTCTAAATCATCGAAATACTAGGAACAAGTCATCACCTTCCTTCTGCTTTTCCAATCTACAAATTACTGCTGGTAACATGCAATATTTTGTGCTCCTTCCTTACAAGTGTGTTTGAGCTGTGGAGCAGGGAAGCAGTCAATGAATGTGCAAATATTCAATAGAAAGTTTCAAACTTCTTTCCTGAATAATCTTTCAATACCCCTTACGATACATAAATATTTTCTGCAAATGTTTAATGAGCTACCTAAATTTTATCAACATTCTTTGTACTTTTAAAATATGTCCTTTCTATCTTCTATTCACAAAGATTCATCAATTACTTCCATTTCAGGGAGCTTAATTTGATAAAATGTTTTTCTTTGATATAAGCCATATATCCATCAAGCACAAACATTTCTTATCATAAAGCCCAGTTACTGAGGTCTATTTTAAAAAACTTTATTTGTTCTTGTGAATGCAAATCTCATTTACTTCTTCAATGAAAGACAGATTTCCTCAGTCTAAACACTTTTAAAGAAAACATGAAAATAATACACATCTTGCACTACACTGTTCCTGGACATCAAAAAACTAAGTTGACTCTAAAAATGATTAGATTTTTATAGTGTCCTACCCATCATGCAAGTTACCTACAGGCACTTTCAAATTCACTGTATTCAGTCAGAGAACACACGTGATGACAACCACTGTTCTTGTTTTAGCTGAAGAAACTAAAAGACTTAAATTACTTAAATTTTTGTTCTTCTTACCTCTACATTGATGAGTAGTAACACTTTTACTTTGAAGCCTATAATCTGACCAGAAGGCACATTACAGGCAATAATTAAAGCAAGTGGTGTACCATACAACTCACTAAAGGTTATTTCGATTCTGGTGATTCTAATAATGCATGACAGCAGGTTGGATTTATTTCAGAAGTGTAAGAGTTGGATCTAAGGTTTACGGTCATCTCCTAGCCACTGGCATCACAGTCAAACGTACCATTTTGCATTTGGCAGGCAGCCAGCTGCCAGGGAGCGTGGGTAGGGGAGGACAGCAGCAGGGATGGGCATGGAGGGGAAGGCTCACGGGCAGTTAAGTGAAGGAATCCTGTCTGTTTGGATATCGCTCTGAAGAGGAAAAGGCAGACTGCCAGAAGGGTAGACTTTTCGTTCTGATGCCAAGTACATTTGTTGATACTGTTAGCTGAAATGAGTGATTAGTCACTCTAGTATCTTTTTAATACATGGCACAACACTCTATGAACCACCAGTGTATTTCTTACCATCACTCCTAATTAGCAGTCATGACCTTCTTTCCCCCTAAGGACTTACCTGAAAATGTTCCAGAAATTATTTAAAAACAGCTCTCGCTAAGCAACTAAAATCCCCCAAACACAGAAAAGCCTTACATGCGTTTGACATTGATGGCTTCTTCAAGACAATTCTGTGTTAACAACGCTCTTATAAGGGCAACATAAGAACGATAATGAAGCTCACTCTTCCCTTGCATTTTCAGGAAAATATTGTAGGCCTCTGAAAGAGAAAAAAAGGCAAAAAGAAATGTCATATTGAGACAACGTTGATCGTAGAAGTCATCTATTCATTGAAAAGGTCTGTCTTAAATCTGTTTATCCTCTACTTACATCTTTGAGCCCAAAGCTGTTGGTCACAGCTTGTTCAAAACTGCTTGTATACAACAATCAAATGACACATACCTCCACAGAATAAAAAGTTTGCTGCTGCTGTTTTTCTATATGTGGCTGTTGCTTAAATATCAACACAGCTGGTTAGAAGGGGAAGACTCAGGATTTTTAAAGCAACACCTAATTCTGGGGTATATAGTTACAGTGTCTGGTGCGTGATCACAACAGCGTTTAACAAATAATATAGGAGGTGATTCCAATATGGGGAGATCAAATTATTTGGCTACGACAAGATTTATACAAAACATACAATTTACAAATATACAGATATTTAACAAGTAAACTACGCTGCATTTGTTTGACTGATTAACAGTTTTATTTCATGCATTCACAATAACTGTCAGTGTATGAAAAGATGTTACCAAAAAGGGGGAGAAAAAATGATAAGCACAGTTTTCAGTCATGAATTTTTCTGAAACAAGATTATGCAACTATAAACATGCAGCTAAGACTGCCACCCAGGCTGTAACATATGCTAGAAAGCTGTGTTAAGAACCATAAATGATCTCTTACATCTAAACTGTGATTGCATGTTTCTTTTAATGAAACTCAAAAAATAATCCCTTTGTTAATTCAAATCATAGCCACAATAACCTTTAAAACGTTTCTGAAATACATGGACTATCACTACAAATTTCACAGCTAAGCATTAAGTTCTTTCTTATGCTTGAAAGTAAAGATGAAGACAATTCATTTGAGTCTTAGTGTCCTAAGAAACATCACACTACTAGCACTTAGTACAGTGTGCTGCAGAAATTTAAGCTGGCATTCCCCAAACCAAAACTGTTGGCGTGCTTTTTGCTCTGAATCTTAAACTTCTTCAACCGAAGAACATACACAAAAATCTTCTGAAACGTAGGCACAGAAATGACTAGCATAAAGTTTATTACTTACAACACACAAACTCTTACTGAGTTCATAATTAGAATTAACATTGCCATCCATAATCTACTTTGCATGCTTGGAGCTACATTAAATATATATATGAACAGAGATGAAGGATAAAAATAACACAGTAAAAAGTAAAACCACTTCCGTGTATAGGAATTATATGCATACAAGAGAGACAGAGACACACACGAGAGATGGAGAGTGAACATGACTGATGTCTGACATAACAATAGTGATGGCATTGTCAACCAGACTACCAATAAAACAACAACAGGATGACACAGGAAAGTCTTCACCACCTTTACTTATAGGTCTGAGGCTAAAGCTTCGCCTGTTGCAATGTGCTGAACTTTCTTGCTTACTCAGATGCTGAACACCAGCATTCATAGTGTTCACACTTAAATTCAGCGGGAAAGACATTTTTTCTTCCACTTTTCTGAAATCTGAGGCACTCGTAGACTAGCAATCACATTCAACAATAGCAAAAACTCTTTCACTGGTATAATCTATTACAAGTATAACTAATTATTTTCTTAACAAAAACATAGCTGAGAGGTGATAGGTTTGTTCTTTCTGCTCGTGAAAGCCTGTTTCAATTTTACTTTTTAAAATAAAATCTCCTTATGTTTGGAGACTCCTACAAAAGCTCTGCTGTTTTCAGGCTGAATTGGGATTTCACTCTGTGTTTGAATACTGCTCTCCATTGGTTGGGTACAGAAATAGACCTTGTCACCACTGGACATGATGTCAAGTATATATTACCATCAATTATCACAGTCCACAAAATACAAGACATCTTTTTTGTAATGACTAGTTTAATAAAGAACTAAATGTCTTGGTATAAATTTTGTTTTCCTGTTCTAGGACGTTTTGTTATGTATTCTGACCTCAGAATGATTATTCCATTCAGATTATTTTCTTAACTTTATTTTGCATCAGTACAAGTAGCATGTTTGAAGTACACCTAGATAAGCCTTGAATTAAGACACACGCCTGATCAGGTATTATCAGCTTATTACTTCTTCAGATAGCATCTAAAATTACTAAAGTATATTAGCATTCAAAAGAGAAAGTTCTTGGTTTCAAAATCATATTGAATTGCTATTTCAAGCAGAAAGATTTGTTAGAGAAGTGACAACTTGCCAAGAAAGTCTCAGTTCTCAAGACAGTCAAATTTGTTTTAGCAATTGCAACCGTTTGGGATATGTGTAACATGATCCCCTAGAGTCAAGTTTTCACACTGAGGAACCAAGATAAAAATGAAAATATGACTTTGCATAAATCAAGCACTTCAGAGAACAGATTTTCATAACACCTCCATGTCAGAGCTGGTAAGTTCATGAAATTAGTTACATAACTAGATTAAGTTAATCTTTTTCCTATCAAAAAGCTGATGTTGATAAAGAGTTATATTCTGCCCTATTACATTCACACCAAAATTACATTATACTGTTACATATAAGCAACAATTTAGTTTTTATAGGTTTTTTTTTAAGACAAAGAGCACTGTTTCCCAACAAGAAAGGAACTGTTTCTCAACATGTCTGTCTTCCCTTAATTCTCAATAGCTCTAGACCTTCTCCTCTCAAATACTGCACCTTTAAATAACAGAATACACAGGAATAATTTACTGATAAATTCAATATCAAACGTCATCATAGACTGTTAGTAGTCACATTTTATATTTTTGTTTTAAACTAGTCTCCCTACAAGGTCCAAGGCATATTTAGTTTCCTCCTGCTCTCCATTTGATCATTTATGATACCCAAGGCACAGGACACTTTTCTAGGAATAATGTTATAAAAGGCACTCCATTAATTTTGCCTGGTTTTCAGTGAAAACTATTTCTGTGCCTCTCATTTTCTTTTGATTCCCAAAATTTACCAGCATGAAGAACTTCCTGAAAACATTAACTTTATGTCTGTTATAATACACAACTATTAAATTCCTATACATAACAGGAGATTGCACTCCATATACATGGAATATCCAGACTCCACTTTAGACTTCTAATCAGTCCTCCTGTGACTGAATAACTCTATTGGGTCATTTCACTAACAGCAGAAGTTAACTGTGTGAATGACTGACGGATTCTTGTTTTAAAAACTCAAAGCTTAAAAATCTGTATGTCTAAGCTGTAAAATATACTGATAACAGCCAGAGAAGAAAATGACTAGTTACCTTCTAGTTATAAATCTTTCTCATTCAGCAAAATTAAGTTTATTAAACCTATTCACTTCTGTTTTCTGATCTGCTTTCAAGTGAGATACCTAGTTATTTGTCATAGATAGATGAAGAAAATACGATTTCCAGAATATTCAAATGTTCGGTACCTTGGCAAATGCTAAACATGGACTGGCCCTTGAAAGGCCCAGTAATACTAGTTCTGACTCCGTAACCCTGCTTTGGGATGAGATGGATAGGAATGGATTTCCAATGATTTAAACACAGTCTAAATCAAATGAACTGCACTGAAGCACACTCCTCCTTTCTATATACAAAGGCAAATACCCGTGCATAAGTTAATTCTGGTTTTATCTGAGGCAGAGAAGTTTGCACAGAAGAGCTATTCATTTTTTGTAGCAGAATTGATCTGAAGCTATCTCTCAATAAGGCCATTTAATTTGTGAGGTGGTACCCACAGGCACAGGGGTTTGGAAACAGTGAGCTGTGGGGACACAGATTTTGATCTTTTGTTTATAGTTTGTGTTTTTCTTTGGGACAGGAACAATAGGAGGAAAAGTTTGAAAACTCAACAGACGAACATGCACAACTAATCTTAGCTGTAAAGAAGCTAAAGACACTACACAACACATTGAATCTTCCCTTCAAATAGAAATAAATAGCTTTGCAACATCCAAATAGAAAACAGACTAACAGATAAAAGCCAGATACGAAGAGAGCAATGATTATCTCCATAACATAGCCTCATCTCATTACTCTTATATAATTAATTTCTTTGCTGAATCTATAGCTTAAATAAGGTACCTGAAGTAAACTTTGGAACCATATCTGATTATATTACTAAGACTTCAACAGCAGGGGCAAATACAAACATCTCTGAACAACTTCTTTTAATAGGTAATTGCCTTCCCATAAACGTCTCAGCTATTTCAGCTGATATTAATCTTTCTTCTCACTGCACTTCTCATGTCTCACACCATAAAACTTGTGACCAAGCAGCTAGATTTTCTGTAACCATAAAAATGGTATTTTTAGCATCGACCCTTTATATAAATTTAGCTTCTGGTGTTTAATGGACACATTTGAAAGCCTAGAACATGATGTTAGCCCAATAGTATAAAGTGAACTACAGACCAGTAATACTTCCGTTAATTTTAAAATTGACAACTTCACTCTAGCCTGACTTTCAAATATACTTTCAAAAGTCAATATTTCCAATGACATTTTAAATATTTTAGCATATCCTTCTCATATTAGCTTCTGAAACAAAATAGTGGCAGGTAAAATTATCATGTACCTTTCCTAACATAGTGGCAAACCAACAAAATGCAGCACCAAGCATCTTTTGCTGCTCTGTAGTTAATTGAAACCTTAAAATTAATGCTGAAGGTGGAAAGAACCAGTGAGTTTCAGTTTACCTTCTGCATTTTTTTTCCCACAAAGCATCCTTATTTTTCTTTCTTCCACATTAGAAGCACTTAAACTTCTGGTATCTTCATGTCTAACCTTTAAAACAAACAAACTTATTTAAGTTACTGTCATGCTGTTGACATTTTTCAATGGAAAGAAATATTTTCAAAAGTATTGTTAGCTAGGAATCTTAACACTCCAGTTACCTTAGGTACCTCAAATGGAACAACCTGACCATTCTTCTGAAGTATATCAGCCAGTAAGGCTAGTGTTTTCTCACGAGGAACAACATTTTCTTCTTGAATTTTAGTCCAAATAGCTTCAGCCTTTCTCCAGTCACTGTTGTTCTCTAAAACAAGATTCAAATGTTCAGATAAAAACACAGTCAAAAATATACATACATACTTAAAATGATTCAAAAAAGGTATCTTTGGAAAATAATTCATCAACTGATCATGTACTTCAGCTTCATATGATCATCAACTTGAAAATTTCTAAACTACTTTTAATACACAGAGGACATCACAAGATTCAAACATATAAAAACTCAAAAGGATCGTCTGAATTTTCAAATCAATGAGAAAGCAACTCAAAAATACTGCAGAAGTGTTCCTCCTAGCTCATTAGTTCTAATATTCTTGATTGTTAATCGTAAAAACAATTACAAAAATTTCTAAATTATTACAAAACATTAAAACCCTAAGGTATCACTTCTAAGTTCTGTTCTGAAATTCTTGAAATGAAATCCTCTGGTTATGTTGCTACTAAGTTAGAGCACCTAAATCTCAGAAATTTACCACTTTCAAAAGTCAAAGTGTTCAAGGCCTTCGGGCTCTCACTTTGCTAAGAAAAAACGCGTATCTGAAAACTGTAAAAGGTTAAGTTTTCTGAAAGAGAAAAAACTTTATAAATTGCTACCAAATTCACAGAAAAATTCAACAAATTCAAAAAATTTCAACAAGAATAGCAATTTATATATGTACCATTGTACAAAACCACAAACACATAGAAAGCTGGACTTCATGAAAGAAGACAGTTAATTACTATTTTACTACATACAGCAGGTGGTTTCCTGCGTCTCTATCACAAGCCACCAGAACAACATTGACTTCTGGTTGTAGGTCCTATTCACAGCTACCTAAGACCAATATCTGCTAGCTGTATCTGTCTGTTCCATGGCTTAATTCAGAATCCCAGAAATGAAGAGATGCAAGGCAAGAAGGCAGCATCAGGAAGCGGATGATGGAATGAACCATTCACATGGCAGTATCTCAGCCTGTAACAGCAGCTCTTCAGCTATTCTTCCGCGGTTCAGTTAAGGAACTTCAGCTGTTCCGTAGCTCAGGCTCCACTGGAGTGAGTCATAACAAAAGAAAAAGCTGGAGCAGACACATGGAAGTAGCATGACATGCTTGGATATTCTCTAGAATAGTTATAAAGTTGGTGCTTCAATGCAGTATATACTGCTCTGCAAACAATATCGCAATGCAATACTGAAATGTTACAGTGTAACGTTCTCTTCTCTCCAGGAGCAGCATGGGTTTAGGAAAACACATGGATACCTAACCAGGCCGGTTCAAGATCCGAGCCCACTTTTAAAAAGGTTCTGGCATCACTTCAGCTTTTTAGAAGAGGCAGCAAACTTGGTGACTACCCCAAGTCAAATGAAATGGCTAGTTTTAAGGACTAAATACTGCACATAACATTTTAAAGCAGATTATTACGGCAGTTAACAGAGTAGGATAGACTGTCTTAACGCTTTTTCATGTGTTTGTCCCTATGTTTGACACTTGTGAGGCCACATCTAGAGGACTGCATCCAGTTTTGGGCTCCATAACTATAAAAGAGATGCTGGCAACTGGAGCAAGTTCAGCCATAAAGATGGACAAGGGGCTGGAGCAGATGGAGTCCAAAAGGAAGGCAAAGAAGATGAGTTTTGGGCAGCCTGGAGAAAAGCAGGCTAACAGGGGATCTAATCGCTGTCTTCAGTTACCTGACAGTTACAGAGAAGAGGGAGTCAGTCTCTCCTTGGAAGTGCACAGCAAAGGACGGAAGGTGATAGTTCTAAGTGGCAGTAATGGAGCATCTGAAGATGATCAAACCCTGGAATAGGCTGTTTGATTTCCACCCTAGGAGGCACTGAAAACTTCATTAGAGAAGGCCATGATCTGACCTAACTTTGAAGCTGTCCTAGCTAGGGAAAGGGGTAGGCCTACAGCTCCCGAGGCTCCCTCCAGCGTAAGTTACTCTGTGATTCTGCAAAACCAAATGCATCGTTTTCAACATTTTTGATCACAGCTCAGACTAGATAGTAGATTTTTTTTTTTTTGTATATGCTTAAAATAGATCTGAATTTATGGCTTAGGTGCATAATGACAACTGTATTTGTGCACAGGGCAGCTTGGACAGATAACCTAAAATGGTTGAAAGCAGGAGCGTGCATGGTTTTTGTCTTTTATGGTACAGAAACCCACAAATGTTTTCCACTTCTTTGAATAGATGGAATTGGTTTTGTCTTTTGAAAGAAGACTGAAGATTTTGCATGACAGAATTTGACAAATTTTATCTTCTTAGATTCTCTTCCTAGCAGGTACACTGTCAGACTTAGTCACTGCCAGAGGTGAACAGGATGACTGGAGAAACAGGAAGGCTCCCTCTCTGTTGAGAAAAGATTGCTTTCCAGGCCTACTTGATTTTTTGATGGTGAACCAGTATGTGCAAAGCCAAAACTGGGTAATGCTACAGTTTAGTTCTGAAGTTTTCTGAGGCTGTTCAAGAAATAAAAGCCAAAGTTCTCAAGGGGTCTCTGGTCATTTTTTTTGTGGAAGTGCTCTTCTCTTCTGCTTGTGATAAGTGCAATGGGGAAGAAGCCTCCATCATTACCATATGAAAAGACAGTTCAAATAGTGTTTTATTTTGCATTAAAACATTGCTAGTTCTAGTCAACTAAAAATATTCATGAGGATCAGCCTAAATTTACTTCAAATTCAAATGAAAGTTTTCCCGTGACCAAATATATCAAATTGCTGTAATTTGGTTCATTAATATATATACACATTACCGAAGTACATAGCAATCTCTGTAATGCTATTTTTATATTCCAATTTACTATTTAGTACTCCATATTCGATCTTAACACAAAATATTTTTTCAAGACTCTACAATAACTAGAACTGAAGTTTCAAAAATTTTTACTACGTACAATACAGTATGATACAACTGTATTTGAACAACAAAACCAGCACAGACTGAAAAATACAGGAGGAAATGAAAAACACTATACATACATCCTACACTAAGCCTGTAGCATAGAAATGAATCCTCAATTTTAATAACTGTTACATTCCTATAAATGATGCAAAATTTAGGTTCTGGCTGGTGAAAAATTGGTAGATTTTTAAAAAAATGGACCTTTCAGAACCAGATCCAATTACAGGAGACTCCAGATCTTTATCAGTTATGAAGATATAACAAAGGAGCAGTTTTTCTTCTTTAAGCATATTAAAAACCAAAACAGAGTAAACTTTCAAATTAGGACACAGGACAATAGCATGGATTGGAAGATTTGTACTACGTAAGTTCTATGTAAGTGTTGAGGTCTACAGGATAAAACTGTATTTTTACTGAGATGTATCAGGATAAAACTCCTCTCCAATTCGGGGTTACCTCCTATCTCCAATCACAAAAGAAAAAAGGTTAAAACATGAAAAAGATCACAAGCCCACTCACCGCACAGCTGAAGCAAGTAGTAGTACATCTCATCTCTATCACATTCAAATAGATTTTGAGTTAATTCTACCAAGTGTTCCAAAGTCTCCATCTTTAAAAAGAAAGAACAACATAGTTATACCTCAGCCAAACAATCATTTTTCTATATATGTGCACTTACATGCAGTGTGCATTCAGCTAAAATAATATTTCTGTTTAAGTACACACCAGCATTTACACAGAGCATTAAGTTCACCTCATCAGCCTGTCACACATCCTTTCACAAACATAAAAATCAAGCAATGAAATATTTCAAAACAATTTTTCTTGGAATATAATGACAGTTACATAGAAGACATCATACGAGTCATATACCTGATTATTTGATATACACTTTTTCACAAACCACTGCAGCCTTCCAGAGTGTGCTCTCAAGCCAGGAGTCTGTAAAACATTTCCACAAGAAGAAACACATGACTCCACATAGAACATTCTAAGGAACAGTAAACATAATACACGTACTCATAATAAAAGTTTATAGTTTTTGTTTGGTTTTTGAACCTGAATGAGACTACAAGCTCATAAATAATCAAGTTCAGTTGCATTTATAAGAGACTTGAAAACTGCAGTCACTTGAATCAAGACTTTTTCCTTTTTGGTTGAATGCTGTCAAGGGAGCTGATTTAAAATACATTCAGATCAACTGAAACATTAAATAATTTCTATCACCACAGTAATAGAGTATTATTCTTATAATCATTTGAATTACTCACGGTAAAGAACTACACCAAATGTTTCCAAACCGTCTTCACAATCAAATGTTGGTACCCAACACCACTACAACATCTTAGTAACTAGAAAACCCTGCCTCTCAACTGCAACATCACCATTTGGTACCCCTTCCCTGCTAACATTAGCCATTTTCTCACATCTGAAAAACTATTGGTTTTACACTACTGAGACTTCTCTTGCTCAAGTAAGAAAAAGAGGAATTTACAAGCAATACCTGTTACAACTTTAACATGCTGCCAATGCAGATGCCATGTATTGCCAGGCATACTAACTGTAAGGCAATTCCTGACCCAGAACAGAGCAAAGGCTTACTCTTAAGCGTGTGTACACGGAGGAACTGATGTATAATAGCTAACAAGCCATAGCTCTTTGTTATTAATTTTCCCAAGTTTGATGAGCCTTTGCTTTTGAAAACAACTCCTTTGTTGTTTCAAGAAGACTACATCTTCAGAATACACATTCTCAAAAAGGTATCAATCCTTGGAAACTCAATCTGGTATAGACTACCACACTGTGCCTTCTCAGCACCACAGGCTATAATCAAAATACCAGTTCCTCCACTACAATAAATTATTAAATAAACATAGGAAAATTCAAAGTTCTTAAGGAAACATGTTACAGGTATGCCAGTACTTATGTCCAACATATCTTAAAAAATGACGCAAAAAAACCCCTGTGTATGAAGCATCCATCATTTTCAACTCTTACCCTTCCCTCCCACAGAGTACTTAAATTTCTTTATACTCTCTTGTTTAGCTCAAGGATCATTTACAGAGACGACTCTGCTTTCATTTCAGGGCTACAGATTTTTTTTACCATTTTATGCAATCATTGTAAGTTTTTAGAAAACAGAACGCTAATCCCCCCGGTTTTCAGTATGGGCCATCTTCTTTATGTATTTAACTGTTCTATAAAAATAGTTTCAACATATGAGGTTAGAGAAAAACAGTGGCTTCTCAAGTATTAAAAAACGGTACACATTAAACACAGTTCTGCTTTCCAGGTATTTGCTTTTTCTGCCCGATTAGTTTTTTTCCCCAGAGTTATTTATGTTTATAGGTACCTGTTCAGTGCTTTTTTAAGAGCCACCAAGCAGTTCCACATAAAATATGCTGAAACTAAGTCAAGAATTAACATCTTACACAACAGGCTCTTGAAAATGAAAAAGAAAAAAAGTATGTTGCCTGCATTTGTAGCTAATCCTCTTTAGGACATGGTAAAATTCAAATGCTGAATTCACTTACAACTTCCAATATCATTGCTGATCCGAATGCCAATGAACTCAACAGCTCCCAAGCTACAAACTTTTTATAGTAAATCCTTTCCTGTTCAGAAATGATTGATGCGTCTGTCACTACAAGGACAGCTGAGTTATACAACAGATATCCTTGTGTTTCATTTTGAAATTGAGAAGTGTTTTCACATACTGCAGGTCTCAATCATCAAAAGAACATCTAGGTCAGATTAACTAAATCTCCAGGGCTTGCCTGATAGTCCATATTTGTAGCTTATCCCTTACCATCTTAGGGAATTTTAAACATTGCATTTAGCAGGCAGCAGACTTTCTACAATACAGTAGACTAAAATACAGAATAAAAAATGCAACGAATAATAAAAAAAGTGAAAACCTGTTACTCTAATTAGTCTTTCAAATTCCCATTTACTATTTTGATCTTGCAAAAAAAGTCTTAGTGTTTCATTGCTTTGTGGTTTTTTGTTTGTTTTTTTTTTTTTTTAAATTGTAAGATATTCACTGCTCTACAGAATGGAACAACTATTGAGTGTCTCAAACAATTCACACAGCATATAAACTAAACATGGAGGTTTTCCAGCTTTTACATTCTCTTGGAATACAAAACAGTTGTAATGTACCACACCAAAGGTTTATGTAGCTTGTTATTCTCTCCCTAGCAGTGCCTATAGGAGAATATACAATGACAGAAAACCCAGCAATACCTCCCCCTTTGTGCCCTTTCACTGTACAAATACTTGAGGTTCAGCGGGTCACACTCTTTCTAGTGATTTCTCTTCCATGAGCTTTTCTGATTGCCCCTGGAAAGCCATATGATTTATTATTCTTAAGATCTTCTGGCAAAGGGTTGCCTCAACTACCTTCTGCAGAAAACAACCAGAACACCCCTTTTGGTTTGTTTTCAGCCTAGCTTCTACTAGTTTCATTTGGAGCCCCTGGATTTTGTATTGGAAGACAATGTACGATTGATGATTCTTTATCCTCTCCATTTCATATTAATTTATGGCATGGTACATATAATAATTCTCTGTTCCACTGTTTCTTCTCCAGACTAAGCAGAACTCACCTACGTAGTCTTATCTCCTATAGAAATCATTCCATGCTTTTGATCACATTTGTTACTATCTCTGAGGCTCAACATATAACCCTACACTGATTTACTCACTGATTCTATACCTTCACATGCAGAAAGGAAAACCAACCAGAAGACGAAAAAATATACTGCATCTTTAGAAGAACTCTTGCCAAGCAGCACTCAAAAATCATGTGAATGCAACAATCCTAAGACACGGAAAGCATTTGATTTGTTCTTCTCCTCCTTAGAACCAGACACTTCAGATAGGTGACTGAAGGGGTCCAATCACCGGAAAAATCTTTTCTGTACTAACGTTTTTATTTGACCTAATTTCTACCTATTACAGCTGAAAGAAAACAGATTGTCTGGCAAAATACTGACCTGTCAGAGAGGAATCTATTCTATGTTTTTCCAGACTTTTAGATAATGATAGAACTATTCAAGTTTTAGTTACGTTAGTGTTCTGTAACTGTTAAAGCTGAGAGACCAATACTATTTTTTTAGTTTTAAAAAAAACCACCTTTTTTTAAAAAAAGTAATTTACAGAAGACATATGGAGAATATTTATTTACTTCTGCCTACTGCCTAAAGCAACCTTTTTCTCTTTAAACACAAAATTAACTTACAGAGAAAAACCACAAAAAAAACAACATACAGACCAGAAACCTTCAAAAAGAAGACTTTGTTGAGAATGTCCCCAAACAGTACCACTTTTGCTATAGCTGGTTTAGGATGCACAACCATTTAAAAGCCAGCAGAAGTATTTTTCATTTGGCACATGTGACACGAGATGGATTACTCTTTTGTTTTAACCTTCCAACACTGCACTTCCACAAACTACTGTGCCCTGGTTGACACAATATTTTTTACGTATTCTGGACAACTTATTCTAGCCTTTCGTTGTATAATTTCACTGTGAATAACACAGAAATTCTAACCATTCAAGTGTAACTGCCCTCCTTAAGTATTTTATGCTTTCTCCTAAATCCTTACGTTTTCTTCCCAAAGTTCAATCCTTTCTTAGGGAAACAGTTCTACTATAATCACCAATCCAAACATATTGGAGAGAAAGAGCCAAATTTTATAAACACCACCCATACTGCACTTTCTGATGGTATTTTTTGGACACGTAGATCCACTCATTTCTCTCTTTGCAACTGAAAAAGCCAGTAATAATAAGAGACAGCTAATGCTGCTAGAGGAAGAAGAACGTTTCATGATGAGTTACATCAACAGCCATAACAGACTTATGCTACCAGTACCAGAACCAGTTACTGAGATTTAGATGCCAAAGCAATATCTTGCAAGAAAATGCGTTACTTCTCCAAACAGACAGCCTTGAACAGACAGCTATAAGAACTGATGTATGTCATTTCTAGCAGCTCTCTCTAACATAAGCATCAGTGAAAACAGAACATTTGATGGGAAGTTCTTAATTTAAAGACAGATTTTTCCCTGATTCCACAAAAATGTCTATGAAAATCTCACAAATTCCATGCAGCTTCAGTAAAGCCTGGGATATTTTTGCATGGCAGCTTACTTGAACAAAGTTTTTTACAACATAAACACTGCAAGCTATGCTTGAATCTTCCCCTATGTTAAAATTCTTGGCAAAAGTCCTCAGTTCTAAGCAGCAGATGTGCTGCTTAATCAGAAAGTTAAAAGAATATGAAGACAAAGTTCTTGTACCTAACCTAGCCATAGTCTTGTTGATAGATGAGATGGTTAAAATTATCTTAGACTTTGGTTAATATTTTTGCCTTTTATTAAATACTCTCTCACTTTCAAATTGCAATGCATTAGTTGGAAAAAAAATGCTGATTAAAACACTTACATTAAGATATCTTTTTTAAAAACACTCTTAAACCTGTGTTCATATATATGAAAAAAGTATACCTCTTTGTTGTATTTCTTACATTATGCTATAAAGATTATAATGTAAGTGAAGTACTATAGTGAGATATACAGCAAATCTGGAAGACTGTTTTGAATACTGGCTCTGAACATACCAAACTTTTACGCAATAGTCCAGAAGTTTATAAAAGATGCAGCTTTAAAGACTGAGGGATCCGAAAATAACCTCTGCATGAAAAGGATCTTTCCTGTTGCAATCTTATCAGCTATCTAATAAAACACATTACTTCTCCCTAGCTCAGCTTTTCTTTAAGTCATTGTGCTACCGGAATAACACCAGAGCTACATCTGTATATGGCAATTGCAGTAATACTTTTTCTACAAGTTCATTTTCCACTTTGAAAGAAGTTTAGCTCTTGTGAATTTCAAAACTGGTTTCTCTGGTGATGGCACAGAAAGATACTCTCATTCACTTTACTCTTTCTAAACAAAAGAAAGCCTTGCAAACTGCTCAGAACTAAGATGGGATTTCTCTAAAAAATGAGTAATTGCTTTTGTTCTTTGTAAGCAATTTTGCCCAGAAATAAATATGACTAAACACACTCCAACCCGCATAATATTGATTTCTTTAATGAGAAGCTCATCTGACACTTTTTGGGCAAGCAATAACTGTATGAAAGCTTGAACACAATTAAATCTGGACCTTCAGTACGACTACTTTTCATGTTTGATAATGAGGACAAGTACACTAATGCAGCAGCAGAGTTTTGAAAATTGTGAGTTGCTCCACTGCAAGTTATGCCTTCAAAACCTACTCGTATAGAGTGTATTTGATATTTTATTTGCACTACCCGGTATTTAATGAAAGGCATAAACGGACACACATCTACATACTTATCCTCCCTAACTCTCCTATTGGGAGTGATTACAATTCAAGCTCGTGTTCTCCTTTCTGCCTATCTGACAATCAGCCAAGGTAGCAACTAGCCTGCTTCTGCTAGGTTAATTTTTACATAAAAAGCAGCAGTAGTTCATAATAAGAAAACGCAAAGCTTATAGTCTCTCCACTGGGGAAGTTTTTACTGCCGGGTTGGTGTTTTTTTTCCCTGAAGTATGTATTTGCTTTAAAGCTTCTTTCGGTTACATAGTCCACTGACTTTACCAACAAGATTACTATTGTTTGAGTAAATACTCATGATTCTATTTATTTCACTTGAAACAGGAATATATGCTGCTTTATATTAGGCAGACATTGAGAAAAATGTAAGGAAACTTGATTATTTTCCAAAAATACCAAAATAAAATCAGGGAAGAGCTTTACAACTTTAGCATTACTCATAACAACTGAGACTGATGTATGTTTAAGTACTATTGGAATATTCTACATTTAGTGGTAAGATTTCAAAGAGAAAATATGCCTTACAGTATTTTTATAAAAATATTAGACAATAAGAGAACTTCACAACAATAACCACACTGGAAGAAGAGGTTACATCAAAAATATGCAAATACCATATATATGCAAATATACAAAATCCTCAAGAATGTTCTAGACTCAGAGCAAAAATTTGCTCTTTGTATTGGAATGTGGCTTTATGTTGTATGATGAATGAAAGAAGCATTACAAAACTCACTACTATCTTCGCTCTAACACAAAGTCCCTGGAGCTAAGAAGGGATGCACAGCTCTTACCATGATCCTACATTCCAAACACATTACCCTTTCCCTTTCTGGGAGGAATTTGTCCAGCAGTCATCTCTTTTACCAAATTTACTTATTTGAAACATATTCATTTGCTTTCTTTTAAGAAAGAAGTATTTAAGAACTTTTAAATAATATACACTGAACAAGTAAGCACTAATTTTTTTTATGAACCCACATACACACATATGCATAGCTACAAAACCCAACTTCACTAATAGCTGTATCAGAATCCAACGTCATAAGAAGTAGTAATGCTTTTATTAGACTAACACGACTCACCAGTAAGAAAAAAAAAAACTTTTCTTGTAATTATAGGGCTTGCATGCCTAAAAGCTCTTCACCCCTTTCCCCTCCCTCTCAGTTGTAAACAGTTACTCTAATAAAAGCTATTACACCCCCTACAAACTACTCCTCAATCTCAGACCACCATTATCTAATACAAATTGCATTCAACATTCACAAACATTTAAATTTTGTTTTCATCACCTCCATCCTTTTAACAGGACCAAAAATAAGTCTTTGTAGGTAAATTCAGACACTAGACATAACCATCACTAAATTATATATTAAAAAAACCCCTAAATCCTGCTGTCACAAATCAAGAAAGCATCTTCTCCCAATAGTTTATCTCTAGCATAAAATCAGCAAGACTCAATTTTATGATGTAGACTCTTAAAAAAAAGCAATCTGGATGAAAGATGGTTGTAATCTCTCAATATCGAGTAGAAATATTCTCATTGTTTTTATGGTAGATTAAATCCAATAGCAACCGGTATCTTGAGATCTGCTGATAGTAGATGTCACAATTCTTTGCTTAAATCTATTTACCTCCTAAATTAACTTGACATCTGTTGATAGATATATTTCTGTACACTAAACTCACCCAAAAGAGTTCTTTTGTCAGGTCCTGAATTTCAGCAGCAAATGCCTTTTTCTGCATTTGTTCATGTTAGACATATTTCATTAAAATATCTCACAATCATTTGTCCCTCAGTTCTTCACATAAATGTCTTAAGTATATCATACTATATCTCACATATCTCAACTATTAAGTATAAATGTTATCTTTAGTATGAGCGCATAAGATAAGCAAAGTATCACACTTAATTGAAACCTGGTTAAAAGAATTCTGAAGCCATGCACTATGCATTGTCATTTTCAAGGAAGGTTCCTCTTGTGGTAGCAAATTTGTACAAGTTGGTCTTCCACTAAAAAATTTGCCATATAGTTCTGAGATCTTTCCCTATATCCCACACACAGTAATCTTCTCTCAGCCTTCATTTCCATTAAAACTACAAACAGAGCAGAAACAAGAGCTTTTACTCTTTCATTGAGGGAACAGTTTTAATTCAATAGCTGATGTGATTTGATCTAGAAAGATTTGAAGAAGTACCTGTCAAACAACAAAAAACAGTTGAACATCTCTACCAACTCCTAGTTTCTATTAGAGGAGTCCATAATCTCCTAACTAAAAATGCCAGTGACCTGATAACCTTTTTTATTGTGGTGCTTGTTTTAGTTTCTTTACCAAAGTATTTTGCTGTCCAATTAAATATAGTTTAAGATGCAATGATTTTATCAATACAGTGGAGAAATGGATTTAACACCAGTTTAAAACTTTGCATACTTTAGCCATAGGTGAAAAGTGTTCATTTCTACTTCACGAAAACACGGTTTAAACTTTTGCTAAGCAGATTTATAGAAGGGCTTGCCCCTCTGTTGCAGGACTGCTGACAGTACTTAAGAAGATGTAAGTCTTGTAACTCTACCAGAAAGAGCCAAGAGTGGACATGGCTGTAACGACACACAGATTCAGAGAGTATTTTCATAATGGCATTCAGCATGAATAACAAATGTAGGAAAAAGGGTGAGTCTAGAAATACTCAGCTGTCGTGCAGGTAAACCAGTTGCCAAATACGAGAACTCAGTGCAAAATTCAGAGACGACCAATAATCAAAGTTGGACCAAAATGACAGACAAGAACTACATTCTAACTACTTTAGGTAGTGAAACCTCCATGCAGCATGCAATCAAAATAACAGAATAACAGATGAAGTGGGAAGGAAGTAGATTCCTCCAAGGTGATTAACATTCTCTCTTTCATTCCCACTCTCCTGGATGACCTTCACATCCATGCAGCTCTCAACCATCAGCTTGATCAGGTTAATAAAGCAGAAGTCAACAACTGAGTAGACATAGGGGAATTCCAATTGTCCAGTTCTGGCAGCAGGTAAGAAGCTGTGGATTTGAGGGATTTGAGGGACTAGGCTCTAGAAAATTCTCTTACCATTTATGTACCAGACTTAAAAGAATAATATTAGGCCAAGCAACAGCGCCAGACTCTGATCTACTACCTGGAACTCTGGAGAAACATATATGAATAATTACATAAGATCTCTTTCCAGGAGAAAATTTGATTAGATATTTTCAAAAGAAGACAACATTTTACAAGACAGGTGGACAAAATACTTTTCTAGAAGGTACTTCTTCCCTCTAATCCTACTTATTGAAAGTTCATCTCTTTCTGTCAGCTTACATTAGTTTTAATGTAGTTTAATTTAATGTATACATGTATTGACTTAACTTTCTTTTTTCTTTTTTATGAAAAACAAAATTGAAGGGAAAAAGGCAATTAAACCAAGTAAGAGAAAAATCCCTAAGTAACTAGAGCTAGATTTGATGACATACAAATCATGTCATGTATATGTGCATGCACAACACATCTGTGGCCAGATAATGTACATATACAACTATGACCCGATTTTTATAATCTCATTCAAATCTTACCCTTCTTCCTTTCCCACTATTGTCACCCACTTTTATTTTACCAAAGATTGAGTTTTAAGAGTTATTTTGCTATCCCTGGGGCTTTCAGTTGCAACTTTTTCAAAGCAGCAGTTGTCACTAAGTTTCACATAACCATCTAGTGTACACTTCTGATTTCTAAAAATAGCAAGAGCAAGCAGAGACAGCAGTCTCCAATGAGTAACACCCCATTTAAATGACCATATCCCTCCACGGTCTTCATCCCCTCAGCTCCTGAGGTAATTTTTTTCCAGCTTCATTACTACCCTTTTAGGTACTCTTTATTAACTCTACAGATTCTTTTAAAACAAATGACATCACTCAGATCAGGTGACAAATGTAATCAGCAATACATAATGAAAGTACGTGCTGAAAGGTAATCTACGTCTAGTATGCAAGAGTTTCTAAAAGATAAAGTGATACCAATTTTATCACCTTTACTGAATACTCTTTCACAAGAAAGGAAAATAGAAAAACAACCAGAGATGACCAACAAGAGAAGTAATTCAGTCACAAAAACCATTGGACTAGGGAAAAGGATACACATACATCTTGTACTCCATCTTCTACATTACATTCATTAACACTTTGACTTCCCAACAAACAAAAAGGCAAACAGTAACTTGTTCATAGTTTAAAACAATAAAAGCTATTTTCTTCTTCAGCAAAATACCGATTTTAAGATTTCTCACCCTGCCCCCATCTTGGTGAAAAAATTTACTTAACACACTGTTACATAATAAAAGCATACTTATAACACACCATATAGGAATTGATTCTATGCCACTTGATCCACTGGTAAAATACATGCATACAATTCCTAGCTAAATTCCTATACACCTAAAAATCTCTGGAATTTAAAACCTCCTTCTCAAGAGCACAACGCTGTAATTCATACATCAGGGAGGTTAGGTAAGAGCAAGAGCACCTACTCTAAATAGCATAAAAGCCAGGAAAACTTCCATTTAGTCTCCAGATATCAGGTGTTCAGATTTATGCCTAAGTGTCTGTTTGTGGTTACTAATAATGTATGATCAACGACCAAACACTGAGTATTTGCAGAGATAATTTGGCACCTATTAAGAAAACGACAAAAGTGTCAAAGCCTCAACAATTTTATAATTTGCTTACTACTCTATTCATGACTACTGAACTGTAGCCACCAACATAAGTTTTGAGAAATTAAATGCCAGTATCAAAGAAACAGCTGCTAAATCACACCAAGTACCAGTTTTATTCATTTAGCTTTAATTTCACTTCCAATTTTCAGATTTCATCCTTTTACCTCCTATATGCTTTAATCACTATAAAAGAACTCAACTCCTTAGTGTTGTCTTCTGTCAGATACTGATATTTCTATTCTATATTACAAGACTTTGAGCTCAAAAAAAACCCTCTGAGAACAAAAATATCAATGCTTCAAGATCGTGCTTGGCAATTTCCACATATCCCACAGTAGGATATTATTGTTCTACCACAGACAAGCAAGCAGATCTTCAGTTAAGGTTTTTTTAAATGCAAGAACTCTTAGATAATTCAAGTAGGGATAAGTAGTATTTCAAATATTCTAGGGGGAATTAGCAGAAAAGCATACTTCATCTTAGGATAGAAAAAACTCAAAAAATTAGGTTAGAGTTGTGTACATACACAAAAATCAATGAGGACAAAGTATTACTTTTTCTGCAAGATGCCTCCTCCCACACATTAACCAGAAAACTTATGCAGCATTTTAAAAACATACAACTGCGTTAAGAAAAAAAAATAATCACAATCTGGGCAGACTCTGCAGCTGCCCCTTTGACTTATCAATTTCAGTAAGCACAATTTCAATCAAGTCTAGATAAAATATACTAATCCTAAATAGACCAAGTTTGTCACCTACCACTTCCTATAAGCTGCTTACTATCCTGAAAAAGAGAGAGAGAGAAGAAATGCTAAATTAAATGTCAAACAGTAGCAGACAGCGCTTGTTTGGCTGATTAACTTGTAGACAAGCATTACAAATAAATCTGAGCATGGTCTGCAGCAAATTAAATTCCAGTGCTTTTAAGAACAAAGAATTCCTTCGGAAAGAGGATTAGCAACTTTACACCCAGGAATGCCAGTTTAATTTAATTGTTCGACAATCCGATATTTAATATGCAAATATCATTTTGATATATAACAGTGAGTTTGAAAAAGTAAGGAAACAATTTCAATATATAACAAGACTGTCTCTCTTCTGAACTGTAATTATACAAAATAAAGCTGGTCGAGGTTTTTTTATTATTGGGATTGAATTCTATTAACATGAATCAGAACAAGTCTAATTAAAGGTTAAAAACTTTAAATGTTTCTAATTAAGAGTCTAAATAGCTGCATGATTAGAGTACTACAGTTAAAATCCCACCTCGATGACCTTCCTGGCCTCTTTGTATTTTCCTGTTTGCAAGAAGGCGAAGAAGAGATCATAAAGAGCCATCATATCACCATATTCTCTGCTTATAAAATCTGAAACTAAAGAGAGAATAGAACTCATAAATTTACTAAATATATTGAAGTATTTTAACATATACATTAGATATTATTAATACTAATATTTTCCAAGCATCACAAAACTCCAAGAATAAGCTATAGGGAAACAAATTTTGAAACATACAGAATGATTACAACATATTACACAATTTGTTGTGGCTTTGTGGTTGAGCATGTTTCAAGTGTTTTTCTGTTTATCTGCACTGTATTTTGAATTACATTCAAGAAAACAGACAGACTAAATATTAGTATTCTCTACTTGTAGAGAGTGAGGATACGGGATTTGTTAACTGCACAAGTATTCGACAAAAAGATGTGCTGTTTTACTATTGTGTCGTGTTACTATTAAGTTGTTTCTTAATAGTAATATACATAGCTAGAACAAGTATTAGCACTAATCTTTGAGAGCTTGACGCTGTATTATCCAAAGAGTAGGATTCTTTTACATTTAAAATTAATATCCATTTTCTATCTGAAGAACACAGGCATCATTTAAGTGCTTTAAAGCTACACATACACACACAAATAATTTTTTTTTTTCCTTTTGGTTGAAAGAAATTATATACAAATCATGGAAGAAAAGCCTCCAGAAAACATTCCATATAACCAGACAGCATTTGACTATATGCAACTAACCCTTTTGCAGAAGATCACCATCTCCTTTTTCTATCAGTCTACAGTAGATGTTATGAAGCTGAGGAATTTTACCATACTTCTTATAACAGTTGATTAAAGCTTCCAAAGCTGCAGGCATGTCATCCCTTGTAGAATGAAAACAAAACAAGAATAAAAACAATCAAACAGTTCAAGCAGGAGCAGTGCATGGTAAATCCAGTTTAGTCTTGAAATTTTCAAGGAAAATTCATTCAGCAGTCTATAATCCAAGGGTGTATTTCCTCTCCCATATGATACAGTTATTTTTAAATAACAGGTAGTTTTTAACAAGTTTTCTTACAAATACCATGTATGCTTGACAGCCACAGAAATGAAAACAGAACTACAGATGTATGCTTAAACCTCTTGGCTGTATAATTTTTGATTGCATGACCATTGTTCACTACAAATTAACCAAAGAAGTGAATACTCTTCATCACTGAATGCACTTCGTTTTTGAAGTAAAATTCTCAAGTTCTGCTATGTACTATTGTGACAAAACCCCAATTCCACAGAAATTTCGGGCTGTATTCAAGTTCTGTTTTTTTTGTTAATATGTAATATCGTGCATATTATATTACCTCCAAATGTCTCTGTTTAGACATTTCCATTTTTAAGCTCTTTCAAATTTTTCCACAGCATTTTTATTTCAGTATAGATCTCCAGAGTTAACTAAGTTAACCATAGGTCTTTAGATTGCTTTATACTTCTTTTACACCTTAACAGACTAGCTAGAAATCATCTGTTGATTTCCATTTCATCAAAATTGCAGGGCTAGTGTTTTTCCCTTCTATATAAAGGTCAGAATGCAATGTATATGTTACGCCATAAAAATGTGATTTTTGCGATTAATTCAACAATATATTAAGGTAGCAAAATGTATTTTATGCTGGCCTATCCCGGTCACATAGGGCCATGGCACTAGTACATATCCATGGTACTAGTAAATTAGTGTGCAAGATGCTGACTTTCTTAAATGCACTTATTCAGGAGCCTTTCAGCAGTAAGTACCAACAATTTCCATTGTTATCATCTCAGTACTTTGGTGACCTTTTTCCCTGTGTACAGTATTAATGCCTTCAGAAGTATACATAGTTAAAATGCAAAACTGAAAAGCCATAAAAACAATCAGATCTGGAACTTAAAATAACAATAAATATAAGTTAATGTTCTACATCGTGCTACTAAAAGAACTAAATAATCTGCTACAGAACATTTTTCAAAGGATTGCAACGCAATCTAAAAAAAAAAAAACAAAACCAACAGAGGACAACCACTGAAAACACTGGTAAAGCACTATGTGAAGTTATTCTTTGAAGGGGAAGGTTTGAAACAAACCAAGATAACACACACAAAACGTAGTAAGTAGCCAAACGATAAATAATTTTAGATTTCTAAAGGCTGAGCAAATAAAGGGTGGTGGGAGTAGGGAAGGAAAAAAAACAAAACCAAAACAAAAAAAATCCAACAAAAAACTCTCACTTAACAGCAGCAGCTGAAGGCCATAATAAAACTGACTTGAAATAATGATTTTGTATTCCTGAAACAACTTTATTATTGATCAACTGAACCTTAACAAATTAAGATATTACTGTTAAAACAAGGCGAATTCAGATGTACTCGCCTCACATTGCGCCTCTTGCTCAGCACAAATTTTGCCTTTTCAAAGAATGAACTATCTAGGCTACTATATAGTATCTTCATCTAGGCTAATATTTTTAAAATTTTAAGAGTAAAACATAGAAAGCATTCTGAAAATGAGTCTAAGATGATGGATTTCTACCTTATCCCCCTTACTGAGCCCTGTTTACAGTGCATCTTCTGGCACCCCATGGAGTCATTTGAATTTTTGTCATTTGGGGTGAAGACTAAATTACAGGTTAATTTCAAAACTGCAAGTAGATGTTGCAGGCTAGATTACTGTCATAAAAGAGAAATACTATGGTAGTTACCATAGACAGATATAAAGCTTTATATAATCAGTATTTTTCTCCTGCTTTAGATGCAAGTTCAGTTAACACTTTAAAAAATAGTTTTACAGAAAACTACTCAATTTCTAAGGAGGTACAACAACATTTATACATTCAAATTAAAGTTTTGAGTGATAAATCTAGCTTTTTCAGATTGCAGCAACAGCCATAGTATTGTCTCAGCTGTATTCATAGAGGATTAAAGAGACCGGTTTTTAGGTCAAAGCTATCGATAAATTAATGAATAATTGGAATGTCATTCAAACCAGAACATTAAGAGTTTTCTAGTCTTTAAGTGTATACTTCTGAAGGCACTAATAGTGTATATGCAGAGAAAAAAAGTCAGTAAAGAACTGAGATAATAAAAATGGAAATACTGTACTTGTTACTGGTGCTTACTGCTCAAAGGTGCCTGAAGAAGTCTCCATTTAAGGAGGTAAGTGTCTTATACACTAATTTACTAGACATTTGTTTTGAATCTATTGAAATCTGATATATTTGTTCTGTTGCATTCAAGCAACCAACCAGTCATCCACAGTTTACTAGAGCACAGTGCTTATAAAACAGATAAATTATAAAACTGCCAACAATGAGCTATAAAACAATAAAAGGTATAAAAGTTCAGCCTTTACAAAGAAATTGTTTGTACTACTACTGCAAAGAAAAAAGCTTATGCTTGTACTTGAGTTCATGTAATATGTTCTTTCTTAATTGTCACTGCAATTAATTCTAAGTACGTACCAGCAACTACTTTTGTAAGCAGTTTTTACAGTCCTGTTAGAAAAACTCAGTGAAAACTAGGAACTTACTATAGGTTTCAAATTTCGTACATAGGTAACATTTTAACGTGTTTCTTGTTATGACTCACTAACTTAAAAAAAACCTGCACAAAAAACACTTCTCACATTTTAAGGAAATGCTATTTAGGCATAAGGATTTTAAGCTAACAAACAGTCATACATTTGAAAATATTTGGCAGTCTTTCTGTATGAACTTATGCGTGTCAAATACCCTTTTATCTTCCCAAAGGACACTTACTACACTGCTACATTAAAAGCCTGGCCCAAAATTACTATTTAGTTAATAGGGATCAAGTCAAAAAAGAAATAAAGCCCATATACCCATAGCCATGTTGGAAAAATCTGATTTCCAGTGTCAATCTGGACAAAATAGTATTTAAAATGTTAACAGACAATTCATACTTCATTTTGAGTTGGCCAGATACTACAGCTTTAAGTCACTCACAAATATTATCTGCTCAGGGCTAATACCTGTTCCACTTAAAGATTAGGTCTATTTTTCCCTCTCATTGAAACTTGTTCTTTTAAAAAGGAGGATATACTATTATTTTTGAATGACAGAAGGAGCCTCAGTCATCACTGTGTTACGCTTGGCCCTTATGTAATCCCAGAAAAGTCCTATTTCGTCACTATTTTTCAACTAAATCAATGCTAGGGTTAAGATATCGTACATTTTTTGATTTATTTGGTTTCTGTTTAGGAAGCCTAAGAAGTCCAAGATACTACAGGCACAATCTTCCAAAATATTTGCGTGGGCAATTTTACTCTCACACAGGTATTTGAAGAGACAAAATTACTCAGATGTTTGAGTGTTTGCAGAACACGCTCTGTTGCGGGACAGCTATAACGTGCATAGATATAACATCCCCTTTCAATTTCAACAAGCCACTCCCCTCTTGCTTCAAGAACGTAGCACTAAACCTAACCCTTTTACTTGTAATAAACAACTTTCCCAACCATAGAGTCTGCCTGATAAAAATAAGTCTCCAAATATTGATTTTAATTGGAATGAAGTGCTGCAACATTATGCATAAAGCTTTAGTGAAGTGGCAATTTACCTAAGGGGTTTACTGATTGAAAAGCTCTCAAACCTGAAATCACTAGAGAGGTAGAAAGAAAAAAGGGACTCTCTGGGGTGGGGGTGGAGGGTAGACTGGCAAAACAAATCCCTCTCTACAAATCTGAAGCAGATGTTAGTGTAGAGGGAAGTCAATTCAGCAAGGTACAATCAGCTTTACAAAAATTATTCTGTTAAAAGAGAACAGGCTCTTGAAAGAGCTAAATGTTTTTCTGTTCATTTGCTATACTAAGGAATCTTCAAGGAGACTGGTGTTGCAATTACAACTAATCCTCCCCAAAAAATTAACTGTGTTGAAGGCTTTATAATTTCCCTAGGTACAATTTAGCTGTCACTTACTTTAAAATTTACTCAAACATGCGTTCGGAACAGCACTAACTTCACATGTCAAGTGCTTTCCAGCCAATTGAGTCTAAACTGGAAGTCGGTGTTAAACAACTGAATGATTAGACAAGATAGCTCATTTCCCTGCTCTTTTGTTCAGAATAAAATGCCACATTTACATTATCAGACTCAACAGGATTTTCTGACAGAGGGAGAAAAAACCCTAGTGAACACTGTCCGTACCAAGCACATGAAGCCTGTCATTTACCAATCATCCTTCAAAAAGCAATAGCCATGAATGTAACTTAATTACGACCCAATGATCCTTGACGAAAAATCATCTTATCACTGTCCTGTCCCCATAGGGCAAATGAGACACTTTTGTCCTTTGGCACTGACGATGCTAAATTCCTAATTGCAATAATGGAGTAAGAGCGCCAAACATCCCTAATTTCATTGCAACACGTAAAGAGTTTTAATACAAGTATCTGAAATAAAGCTGCTAAAAATTAGAAAAAACTCCCCATTAAAGATTCCCCCTGAAAAAAAAAAAAAACAAACACCACCTTATTTAAAAAGATGCTTCTATTTAAAAGTAAATTTAGTAGTCAATTAACTTGTATGTGCAACAGAACCATCTCAAACAAAATCACAGGTGAATTTAACTCTGTGAAAACAGAATAAAATCTGTCACTGGATTCACACTGTATCTACTGAATAAGCAGCTAATAAGATTAATCAAACACCAGCACACAATGCCTTATTGGACAATGCTGTATTAAAATACACTGCCCATTTTTCAGGAAACACAATACAGCTATAGCTTTTTGATCATTTAAAATACAGATATTAACTGCTTGCATTCACTGACTTTAAAACTACTAAATATTTTGTTCATACAGTTTAAAACAATGTTTTCATAGTTTACCTGCAAATTTCCTTCCCTCTGCTTAAGAGCATTTCTGATATAGGGAACTAGTAAATTTCAAACTTGAAGATGTTTTGTTTTGTTTCTTTTCTCAGAGGTGATATTATTCAAGGAGAGCACAAACCAACTTATGTTAATGAAAAGACAGGAAACAAATCAAGGTGGCGTTTTTTTTTGGTTTTTTTGTTTTGTTTTTTTTTTTTAAGATGTGTATTCTTATTTTTGTTTGTATGAAAGTCGGCTTGTGCAGCTTTCTTGGAAGAAGGAAAAAAGTCATCAGTAGTTACTGTATCTGTTAATCTATCATCCTGTAAATAGGCATTATCAAAGTCAAAGCATCATACAGTGCAGGAGCAGGTTAGCTTCACAAACCTCCTCAGTTTTGGCTCATGTTCAAATAGGTTTCCCCTGACATTCCATAGAGAAGGTAAAGCCAAAACTACAATCCTTAAAATCTCAAGAAATCTTACATGGTGTAGGTAACACAATCTTTTCCAATTATTATCAGTTGGAACAATCACTTCAAAAGACATGTTTAAGAGAAAGTACAAGCTTTTCACATCCTTGCAGCTTTTAGAAACTAAGATTTTTGTCATATTGTCCAAGGCAGATTTATCACTATGACAGGACAACAGACCAAGATTCCACATGTAGACTGTCTCAATTTTTAACGTGATTTCACCATCTCGAGAAACTGTTCAATCATAAATAGAAATCATACAATTAAAAGCAGGGGAATGTTTCCCCTTAAATTTAGTTAGGGTGAAAAAAACCCTTAAGATAGTATGAGCTCTCTCTCTAGTTACTTTAGTTACATATTTCTCAAAATATTGAGGGCAAAATGTCCGTTCTACTAGAACATTAGAGTTTGTTAGCTTTCATCAAGTTATATTGTTCATCATCAACAAATTTTTGTTTTCTATGCTCTGCTGCATATTGTCACTTTTAACATGCACTAGGACTTCATAAGAATTTCAGTGTTCAGGACTGGGTAGGAAGAAAAGGGGTAGATAAAAACATTTTACACCTACAATTGTTGAAATATTCAAAAGCAAACCACAGATTCCTTTACAAGCAATTAAAAAGTTTGAAATAAATTAAGAACACAAAACACCAGCACAACCACTGCTGTGGAACGTTAAAAAACATCCCAGAGCTAATTTCAGAGGTATGCTGATGACCTGCAGCTAAATGACAGCATTTCAGCATGATACTTGAGCTGCAGGATGGCAAACAGTAAGTGCTACTGCTGCAAGAAACTGCTAACACTTATTTCAGTCACTCATAACTTTGAAAACCCTTATCTCCAAGACAAAAAAACAAACAAACAAACCAACCAACAAGAAAAAAAACCTCAGTGAAATTCGGTTATTCCTTCCAAGCAAATTATGCGGAAAAAGCTTCCCTCTTCGGCTCCGTCTGACATTGGAGAGGAAGCAAGTCTCTGCGCCCATAAGGCAGCAAAAAACCCACAGGAAATAAGCTTTCTTTGTACTGTATTTATATATATGAAATGTATTAAGTTAAACAGATGAGTACCAATGACTTGCAGCCATACAGTTCCGCAGCATGGAATTACTTTCTCCTTTAAAAATCTAATCTCACCAAGAGTCCCTTTATTTAAAAAAAAAAAAAAAACACAACTATTTAGAAACTTTTCCCAAACACTTATAATCCAAAAGAATGTGGAATCATACTAAAATAACACTTTACTGTCCCTCTTTGCATCCACACATGATCACATCTTTATTTACATCATCACATACTACTTCTGAAGCGAAAAGAACCCAAGTAGCACCATGTACAGCTTGCGTGTCAATGTGCATAAAGCAATTATGTAAAATGCAGCTGCTCTTCCTGCACACTGCAAACCATATCAGATATTTTTCCGACACATTAGTTACATATGATTGCAGTTAAATTACTTTCATAAACATCTGCCTTGTCTTGTGATGTAACCAAGACAGTGTTGCTGACTGAAAAGATGCACACTATATTCGTAACTGTTGACCACTACGCTAAAATACCATTTCTAGAAGACAGTGTTCATGCATCTACCAAGAGTTACATCTTTTTGACAAGAATTTTTAATACTGATAACCTTATACAGACTTTGCATACCCAGAATACTTAAAAAAAAAAAACCTAAAAAAAATACAAGTATTACATTTAAGCCAAGTATGTTTCATATACATGAACCAAACTGCAAGGAATTGATCAATCGCTCTAGTTGCAAGAAATCAAAATCCAGCAACTACATAAATGACATAAGAAAAAAAAATTAAAAGGGTGTGTATATGGTAAAGAAAGTGAAAAGGGACTCTTGGCTCAATTTTAGTAAGAAATTGTTATATAGTTCACGTGCATTAACTCAAATGTCCTACACCTCAGAATGAAAATTTACTCAAAGGAACACACCACAGAATTACAGTTACTTTCTGCTAGAATGAATGTATGAACTTCCTTTTCTCTATTAAATGCTATTAAAAGCATATATGAGGAAAAAAAAAAAAAAAACAAACAAAAAAATCACAACAGACAAACCAGACAGTGCTTTCTTTGAATTTAAAATTCAGCAACATAGCAGTCTATTTGCAATAACTTGGAATTATTTGAATTATGTGAATTAAAAATATTTCAGCGTTCAATAACCGCCCTTCAACTCACCTGAGATGTACTGGATGGCACAGCAAAATAACGCTGTTTTGATGGGAAAACACACACTACTTAACCACAGAGAATATACCTATCATGTTCTGAATAGCTATCTTGTCAAACAGACTTTAGAACCAACTGATTCATAAGCATATTCCCATACAGCCTCTTCATCTCTGATGCGTCCATAAAACACAGCTGTTGTTCCCAGCGACCATGACATAACGTAGAACTGATGAAAACAGACTTACCTAACTTAAGAAAACATATTAGTTCGTTACTATTCCTAGATCACTGAAGTATTATACGTGCATGAATGTGCGAGTGTTTACATCCACGAGCTGTTTTGAACACGAATGTGCAGCTGCGTATAGCAGGCACAGGTCATATAACACAAATAAATATCCTATCGCAACTTGTTTCATCTGAAGCCCAAACATCAGAGCTTACTTTTCAAGGTGAACTGTAATCAGAGGGGAATGAAGGACAGCAGTTTCTGCCAAACCGAGGTTCACAATGGTCTCATGTAATCGATTCACTGTTTCAACTTCACCTCGCATGGCGGCAGCATTAAGAATGCGGAAAAAAGATGCAACTGTTCTGTCTGAGATAGGAACATCCTTCTCTTTCATCTCCGTTAGAATGTTAATAGCATCTACAATGAAACAACACAAAAGACCCTTAGGTAATTTCATGTAGGGAAAACAAACTGCTATTAAAACAGCATTTCAAACCCAGCAGGAATGTAAATTCTGGCGTATAATGCCGATTTCAAGTTAATTACTACTTGCATTTCTAAACGAGACTACAATTATAAATCCACAATAGCATGGTTTTATCATTTTGCTGCAACTTTGACTACAAATTATAGATAGGAACTGCGTGCCCACTCTGCACCACATAACCCTGTACAGTCTGCCCTATAGCTGCAAGATTCTACTAAATGGATGCTTTTATCATTCAATGCTAACATCTGCTAAATCACTCCATTGTTTCTTCAGCAGATGGCTTGTCACGAGGCCAGATAATAAAGATATGTTTACACTGTATATACAGCCAGACTAATGGTCTGATACCGATAGGGCCTGTTTGCTGTGTCGATACTAATTAGCCAAGGAGAGCCAATGAAAGCTTTCTAACAGACTGCATGTTAAAACATTAGGTTCATTAAGCTTCATTAGGAAGGCAGAAACAAACATTTTGGTACATGAAATAAGTGCATTTTTATAATGTTCTTAATTATTGCATAGACAGAATGTTTTGACCACTTTATGTTTGGCTACATTTATGAATTGTTTTATTTTTCTGAGGGACATTGATGCTCTTAAAAGCAAGCTAATCTTTTCAAACTGCTTTAATGTAGAGGTGGTCATGATCTGATTTATTATGATTTGGAAAACATCAGCTTTGTTTATTACTTTTCTAACAGTAAGCTTAATAAGAGGTCAAGACAAATTTCAAAGAAAGATTTTGCAATAAAAAAATTACATTGACTTTTCTATTTTATTGTATAGTGTTTTATATAAAACCATAGCATTTCGCATCTAGGCTTGGACCATGCTTTTATGGTGTTAAGCCTTCTAAAAAAATCATAGAACTCGATACTTAGAATCCCCTTTTAAAGTTGATGACAGTCTAGAGTTCTTTTAAAGATCAACCAAATCACGTAAATTACAGAATTATATTAGACTAAATTACAGAAATTAAAGGGCTAACAGCTTAATGCAAATGCCTAGAAATACAAAATAGGTAGTTTGCAGAACACTCATTAAAAGCCAAAATTTCCAGGCAGTCTGACAGATTGACTCTAAAATTCAATAACAAACACATAAAAGAATACTAACAGAAAAATACATACTTTATAAAAAGTTAAACGATTTTTTGCAGTACTTGGCTCTTAGGAGAAGGTTATGTTTATAGGTTTTATGCTCAGCCTTCAGACCTTCTTAAGCAAAAACAAAGCCATTAGTCTAGGCACATACGCAATTTGTGCCATAAGTCATGATCTTCAAACTCAATCCAAACAGCAATGCTAATAAAAACTAGCTGCAGAAATGCAAAAAGCACTGAGCTGTGCAAATGTAAATGACAAGCTTGCCAATCCATTAAAACTAATGGCCTGCACTGTCCAAGCATCTCTGGTTGAATTCACATGCAAATTTGTATGCAAAATGTTCAAGCACTTTTCAGGACATGATATACCATTAATATCAACTCATATTTTTATTCTTGAGGCAAGATACCTTTATTATATAGCAGAAAAAAAACAATGAAAGCAAATGGATTACCTTCTAGTCTACCATGGTTTCCTAAGACTTCTAACAGTGCCACATACTTTCCAGTGTCAAGAGCAACAGGTGAATCCTTAGGGAAGCTAGAAATTAAAACATTAAGAATTATATCAGCAAAGTTCCCAATTAATGGATTCAGCTTAAAGATTTATTTTTAAAACTACGTAACAAAACAACAGCACTGAGAGCTAAAAGTTATAGTAAATATTAAAGGAAAAATCTGATAGACTTTAAAAGATGTACCATTAAAACGTGATTTAAAAATATTATCCCCACACCTTCCCACTATCAAAACCCAGAAGTTGTATTTTAAAGAGCCAAATGGTTTTATTAATGATTTGGTAGTTATTGCATAAAATAGGGTATTTCCCAGAAGCCTGGGAAGAAAACTCAGTCCACATGGCTGGAGCAGGGCTTTATTCTTTTTCATAAAGAATATGAAAGTATTCGCCCATAGCAACAAGTTAAAAGCTACTATTTTGAAGCTTCTCCTACGTATTTGTTTTCTTTTTTTCTGAAAGTTTTAAAATGAGTTCCTTCTTTGTTGTTTCTTTTTGCTACAATTCAAAGAGTCACTACTCCGCAATATTATGCTACACTTGAGGTAGATCAGTAAGAATGTGCTACTGCAGTGAAGCTCCACTAGAAGACTCAATTTTACTCCGTGCAAGCTCACTAGGGGGATTCTGTGAGAGTGGTAGTACAGCCAAAACCAATAAATACACTACCGTTACTTGCAGAGTGGCAAATTTCTTGATATTCATACCTCAATCATTTCACAGAATTTCAAACAGTAGCAAGGTATAATGAGCACCTGCCTGGTAACTTCACGTAAAACCAAAGCAAACTTTGTGAGTGCATACGAGAGACAGAACCAGAAAGTAACACGTAACTTGTTCTATATTCACTGTAGCGCCAGACCAAAAGGACACTTTCCAGGCAAAAAGGAAAGGGGCAAACAGAAAGATGGTATGTAAGAATGTGCTTCAGGATAAGTCACATATAGCATGTTTTAGCTGGGAGCTACTTTTCACAGCCAAGATACAAAGCTCTGAAAATAAAAATTTAAAGTAGAATGCTTGTTGACAGTCTTAAAATAACATCACTCAAACACTGCTATTCTAAAGACAATACAGGTGCTGCATGTTCTAACTAAACACGTTCTAGGTGCTTTATACCACACAATACAGCTACTTCTCCCCACCCCCCCCCCCCCCAAATTACACTAAACTTCTATTTAGACATTTATGCTTAAAATAAAACCAAAACGGATTCTAAATAGCAATTTGCCTTCTTAAAAAAAAAAAAAAAATTACTGACCATACAAAGTAGCTCCTTCTGATGTTCAATTATACAAAGCAAATTTTTTGTTTCAAAAAACCACACCCTTGACTGTATTAAATGCACATACATTGGTAGGGAAAACTAATTAAAAATGGATGAGGGGGTTAATACTCAACCTACTTAATTCAACAAGGTCTGTGTATCAGCATAAATCTCTGTGACATGTTTCAGTGCCGGTGTACTTACACTTTTTCTTTCAGGTTCAGTGCCTCTTCTACATTATCATGTCGACAGCACAAATTTATTAAGGCTGCATAGCCACCGACAACCATGTCCGGTTCGTATTTGGCTTTCACTTCAAGGGCTTTTTGCATATTCTAAAAAAGGAACAAAGCAAAGATGTGAACTAGAGGAAAAGTCAATATGACATTATGATTCTTATATGTTCAGTGTGCAGTTATATGACTGCTTTACTGCTTTTAGCAGTATTAAGATCACGTTTGAAACCACAGTGCAGTAATGCTTAAGCAAATTTTAAGTGGAAGTTATTTTGCAGCAATTAATGTTTTTCTAAAACACCTTTTAGATTAACTTGAGAGTAGATTTCTAAATAAATTTTCTTGCTTGACATTCATATTTCTAGCATGTTTTAATGTAAGACTTTTTTTTTTGTAATACAGACAGACACCATGAACACGATTCATCCAAATTCTAAAATAGTTCTTATTGATTTGGAATTCATAACAATTTTCACCTGGTACACTTCCAAACACATAACAAAACTACTTTCTAAAGAATAAGAAACTACTTAACGATCCCAGAGAAAGCTCATTTTTTTATATATTCCTATTCATACATTTGACCACTGTGAACTTACAATGGTGTTTGCTTCTAGTCTTATTTCATATGCAAAATCTTAGAGACAGACAGCTGAGAATCACTCTAAACTGTATTCTTAGCAACAGAGAATATTGTGCTATCATCTGCATGACTGTTACTGTTCCTATATATACAGCTTTATAGGCAGGATCATACTGAACAAGAAACTGAATAAAAGTGTGGTGATACCCCACAAATTACAGACACACACTAAATGAATGTAAACTACAGCTGGACGCCTGCCGAATGAAGGCAAGAGACCCTTTATCTCAGAAGAGCTTTCCTCCTGCAGGAAAATGGAATTTCAATCCCTGCATTAACAACCTAGTAATATTTGAATTGCAAATGACTAGTGCATGTATCAGTTGCTTGACAATCTAGATATAAGAGACCGGAGCCATGGCTTGAAAGGACATTTGGCATGTATGATAAACCTATCACAGCTGTTACTATCATTCACTTTGCAGATTATTGTAAACAAACTTCAGCAACCCCAAAACATGCCATTCAAGGTGTTGCTGAAATTAGTTAACCTTTTGATTTAATTGCTTTTTGCACTTATGTTTGATTTATAAGCATCAAACCATGAAACCTCAAGCACTGCACTTGTCTTTGCTTAACTATGTCTTTCCATAATACAGTCATTTATGTCCCTTTAAAAATATAGCTATGTGTTTCCAATTATCTCTGCATTGCTTAAGATACCTCTTCTTCACAAAGAGCATGTATGAGTTGTTTCAAGACATCTGTAATAGGCTGGTTTTCAGCTTTTCGCTTTTCTAGTTTCTTCTCTAAAGCAGACACGTCAGGTTTAGCACTCTAAATGGAGGTAACAGAAAGAATGTCAATTGCAAAAACACCCTTCCCCGAACAACTTGTCGGATCACTTTAATACAAGACAGACAAAATAATCCTCTTTCATATTGTAAGAAATTTTTTAATCATTTAAGGTGCTTTTATCTGTTTAAATAGTACACACTAATTGAAGATTTGAGTCAGAATACAGTAAAAAAAAAAAGTGTTAAGTAGCATATCTACAAAGGCCAAGATTATTTCTCTCGTACTCAGTTCTTTGTGTTCAGGGAAGTAGGGAATAGAAGCCTGTTTCTTTTTCCATCTCCACTCTGCTCACATCAGAGATGTTGAGACTTGACACTCCACCATTAGAAGCAGTATGGATTTATACGGTTCCTGCCACTCAAGTGGATCACTGTAATTTACAAGCATGAATTAAGCTTCACACCACCACTGTTAACTAACTAGAACTTTCAAAAAAATGTTTACCAGACAGAGAAACTGAGGCATGAAGCCTCAGCCAACTCCAAGGTCAAGTATCAAGTCTACGAGAAAATCTGGATAGCCTTTACTCTTAACTCCGGAAAGTAACCTCTGAACTTCAAATGGTAGATTAAAGTAACATTAATATACTTCCATGATCTGAAAGCTAGTGATTACACTTCATCTAAAACCCATATCGAAACATTACTATTACAATAAGGACAAGAATAGCTATCTGTGAATTTACTTACTTCTGGAATGTCGTCTGTAGACAGGGATTTTTTATGAGACAGTAACCTTGCCTCCTAAAATACAGTAAAACAAAAATATCACTAATTGCCCCCAAAAAAGTTCAATCTCTAAGTAAGCCTATCATGCTAAAAAAGTTCAAGTTAATTATATAATTGCAACATTAAAAAAAGCTGTATTTTGCAGCATTATTACACTGACTTGAATTATTAAATATATCACTCAAACTTTCAGATAGGAAATGAAAACAGCTTCAACAGTGAAAAATCATGGAAAGGTTAAAAGGCTTACATATAATCACTGCATAAAGATATTTATTTGGCAAAGGAGAGTACATTCACAGAGTACAGATACTCCATTTTTTAGCTTCAAAGTAATTGCTATAGAACCACAGACCTTAATTAATTCAGGAACTTGAGAGGAGTCCAGCAGTCTGCAAATGCCGCTGAAGTAGGTTGTAGGGATAACTATATTCTGTACCAAGAGGTGGGGAAAAAAATTATATGAGTTTTGAAACACAACCAAACTGAAATTTGTCTAACAGAAATTATCTCAGACGTAATTCAAGTCTCCAGCTCTTGCATGTCATTGAGAAGTGGTCTGGTTGTACTTAAAAGCAGCAATTTCAAATCTAATAGATACATGTCAGGCAGGACAGGCATTATGTAGCAAAAAATGAAATGGTACCATCTTCTTCAGCTGATGGAAGTATTGTCTCAAACGCTCCTCCTTGGCCTGTACCTCTGAGTCACTCATGCTGTCAATCAAGTGATAAAGAAAATAGCCAACAGCTTCTGTGGAAAAAAACAAGAGAAAGCATTCCACTAAAATTACCGAGACTGTCATGTTATCAAGATTAATTTATAAGAAATCATTTTGGTGTGAGATGTCACCCTGATGAGAGGCTCTGAAATGGCAACAATGATCACTGAGGCATAGAGATTATGTGGTTTGGGAGCACATATCTAACTGGTGAGTGAAAGGAATATTAATTATTTTCAGACCCAGTGACAGCTTTTCAGTACAGAATCTTACTTCAATCTATTTTTTCCACTACTGTGTGACAGAAATGGTACTGCCCAAGGCCTTCCCCCCCTTTCCTGCCCGCTACCCCAAATAGTTGCCACAAATATTTTGTCATTGCTCAAAAGAAAAAACAGATTTCCAACACTTTGCATATTTACTCTGTACATTTTACCCATTATATTCCATTACCAAGCTACGTTAAGTATTGTAATATTAAAATAAAAACACTAAAAAATATTTTAACCATTAGATCAATTAATACTGAAGAAGTTGCCTATTAGTCAATGAAAACCAAGATTAACAAATGGTGCTAAGTTTCTTATCTCTGCAAGTATAAAAATACGTGGGGTCCTGTAGCTGAGAATAAGAAGAGCATCAATTATTGTCCTCTCGAACATTAGCTTTCCCTATACCCTCTTGCCCCTCCAGCCCTGACAGGAGGGAAAAAACACACACAATTGTTTCTTAAAAAACAGATCATACAAAAAGAGTGTGCTTATTTCAAAATAGAAGATTTCGGATGTTAAGTACCATTTTGCTTCACTAAATTAGAAGACCAACTGACGGTAAAACTAGGTTGAAAGACTGCCCTTTTTTTTTTTTTAATTTTTCTTGGGTTTTTTAAGTATTTAAGCACTGATACTGTGTTCATTCTAAACCTCTATTTTGGTCAATAAATTTAGAAAAATAAATCGTTATCAGCAAGATTTGTTTATAATTCTAAAAAAGAGATCTCATGGATCTCACAAAATATGCTCTGATTATTCGAATCAGGATTTTACCCAACATGTTTTCAAATTTCACTTTCAAAAAGAAGCAATCAGTGTTTACTGTTGTAATCCCTCAAACCCATCATTACACAGAAGAACGGATTTGTGGATAAGTTACAATCATAGAAATTGAAACTCTACCAGTTGGTCCTGGAGGCGTCAGGCAATAACGTTCATCCTTGTACAACAGTTCTGTTATCTGGTAAGACAGAATAATCGTACATTGCAGCCAAAAGAAGCAAGCAAGGACAAATAGTATCTGAAATTGAATTCTCAAAATAATAAAGCATTTCTCTGTTAAAGTATTATTCTTTACCACATCATAGTAATTCTCTACGAAATACAAAGAAGGTTTTTTTGTAAATAATAGTTTTTCTCGAAAAAATATTCTGCAAACAGAAATGCTTTCTGAAGTGTGGCAGTAAGACACACACTCCAGTATACTGTTTATGTATCATTCCACAGAAAGTTAGATATTGTAAGATATTTCTTAAAGCAAATATTAACCGGTGTCACTCCTGGAGATGCTACAATTATGTTCCAATTTACTGAAAGGCTGAAATTGGCCCATAAAGTTTTTTTGCTTTTTATTTTGAAAGAAGCAAACACACAAACCAAACAGAACATGATTTATCATGCTCTGCTAGATTTAAGATAACTAGTACAGTTGTTGCAAATAAGTGCAATTTTGAATGACAAAATATACATCCATAAAAATTAATTGCATTTGACTAAATTTAGCACGTTCCATCAGTCATACAAACTGAAGGAATATGTAGATTTTACTTCAGACGAAAAGAAGCATTTAATGAAAAAGCCTCCACATCCTACCTATAAATACTTTAACCTAAACTACTTCGCTTTAAAAATCCATTTCACTGTTCTTAAGGAAATTACATCATCTTCAGTTAAAAACTGAGATTTTGAGTATTTCAAGATTTTGCTTTATCTTCCATGATTCTAGAATGCAATCTAGTGTTGTGCTGTTTTAAGTAATAACAAAAGAAAAGGAATTCTCACCTTCAATTTTTAATGGAAACAGATAAACCAAATCAGAAAATACAAACATGCTATGGAATACCATATCTATCACTTCTCATTCTATCAACATCACAGACACTATGGACAGATAAACTACAGCTTTCTTCTGCCCTTTTGCCCTCACCCTCCTATGACAAAAATCAACATACAGAAGAATCTACAACTACAATAAAATCCAAGAAAGTAATGATAACACAGTTCTTCTGAATCAAATCTCAGAGAACACTAAAAAGGATTACAGGAAAAAAAAAAAAAAAGAATGTGTGATATTATTTCTAATGCTAAGTATCTATTTCTGAAGTTAGCATTTCTTATTTTAGAAGGTTAATACACGTCTTTACTCATAAATTTAGCAAAGACAACAAAATATATCTTTGTTCAATTGTGGAGAACAGCAGAAGTAACTCTTGATACTCCTTTATGTGCAGACCACCATTACTTCAGTCCCCTCATTGTCCTTCAAAATTAATTTCATGATGGGAGTAATAAGAGATCCCCTTTTTTTTTTTTCCTTTCCCCTCCCTCCCTCATTTTTTAAATGCAAAAAAGGAAAGATAGAGGTAGAGGACAAAAACATCCTCTCACCATAATCTTCGCACAACAGAAAATGGTAGTAAAATACAAAAAAAAAACCCTGTACCTCACAAGCTGTACCTGATTTATATTAGTAATCAGTGACTTTCCAAATTACAATTTCCATTCCATTCCAAGATTTATTTGCAAAATCTAAAATAAACTGCAAGACATGTACTATTTTATTAGTCAGCAGGTACAGTACCGAAGAAAAAAAGACAAAAAACACAGTGTATCTCTTCCCAAATTCTGTAACCATATCCCAAGCAGTATCTGCCAACATCATCTCTATTCTACTGCTCTGCAAAATTTACTGATCAAGTTATATTACAGTGTCTTTCTAATGTAGCCCATACCAGAGAGAGTAAGATGATCAGTCATTTCCCCCTGACTTCATCCAGGTGATTTCTTATAGCTAGCTATGCCTTCAATGTTTTAAGTTATATGACAAAAACTTTAAAATTCTAATTGTGCCTTATTATTTTATTTAGTACTAGTGTGGAGATAGGAAGAAAGTTTAAGGAAAGCAGGAAAGAGAAATACACAATGTCAGACTGCACAGCCACAGCAGGCTTTGTTCCAGAAGCTACAACTATATAGTACTTTCGGCTATAACAACATCCATCTAGAAATCGGAGTGGCATAAGCTACACTACATGGTAACACCACATTTGATTTTTCACAACTAAACTTACCTGTCCAATCTGAAAACACAATTTCATATAGTTGTACAATCTGCCACTGACAAAAGCCTTGCTCAAATTTATCAGGTCTACAATTACTGCGCTCAGAATTCAGATTTACAGTAATGCATCATATACATTCAGTATCTCAAGAATTTGATTATATTTACAGCATTATCATCTCCACTTACCTCGCTCCAAAGATGTACATCATTTGAGCTGAAGAGGGCAGCAAAGGATAACAAATTAAAAGCAACAAAATGATTCTACTCTTGTATCTTTTTTTTTAAAAAATAAACACAAATCAATAACACTGAGCATCTTATTAAATTATTTAAGTAAAATTAAAACACAATAATTGCCATATATTCTTTAAAATAACTTTTTATAGATTAAGTATTGTAGTTTTTACTATACTGCATATGATCATAGTATCTGCTAAATAACTTAAAATTATCCAGTAACCCAAACAGGTAATTAAGGCGACAAAGACTATATGTTAGTTTTATTTTTAGTTCAATCTTTTAACATGTCTCAATTGTATTTTTTCATTTTATACTTTACTCTATCTAGCATTTTAAGAAAATAAGCTTTACTCAAACAAGGAGCACTTTACATAGCAAACACTCAATGTGTGGAATTTGCTACAGCAAAAATCTAGAATCCCGTGCATTAAAATCAGATTTTTAGTATAGACAGATCACTACAAGCAGCTATAAACGCATTTATACTATGCAAAAAAGAAAGTAATCAAAACTCTTACTTAAGGTATAATGTTTACTACAGTGCAATAAACAGATAAGATTTAAAAAAATAGAAACCAAAACATAGAACTATTCAAACTTCTCCTCTCATACAACAGGACAGAACTTGATGGAGAGCACTTCTCTATATGTCATCAGGTTATAACCAAAGATCAAATGTTAACCAGTTCACTAAAGTATAAAAAACCTGACATATTCCTATAATTTGTAGGCCATCAAAATTCTCGCTAGAAGCTATAGCTTTTGAGAACTATAAAGCAGCGTTAACCTAGATAAGGCTAAAAACCAAAAACTTATGACTTTATTTTATCTTCTTATAATTCTCGTAAGGGGAAAATAAGATGTCAGTCTGAACAGCTGAATAGAAACTTGAAAACATTCATACAAGTTTAGGGTTTTACTGAAGAGGTTCAAGCCTATGAAACATTTATTCTTTTTGTGCTACTTCCACCTGTATTTGAAAACGAGTCAAATGCAGGTCCACACGGGCGGGGGGAGCAGTGGGGGGAGGAGGAGAAAAGTGCCATCTGTGAGGTTAGTTAAGCTTTCCTGGGTGAACTCGCTCCACCACTGACAGCATGACAATGAACTGCAGATATCAAATGCATCAATTTCCTAAAGTACTTGACTCTGAAATAGTAATGGTACATCAGGCAGACAGAATGGGAATACTTCAAAGCAGTTACTGGAGAAGTGCAGCTTCAACAGAAATCCATAAACTAGTCTGCCACAGACATTGTTCATGTGTCCCTGGTGTCCATATCCTGCACTTTTGTATGCCAGTCCTAAACTCTGCTCATTTGAACATTCAAGACCAGTGTTTAGTCACAAAATTTTGCTGCAGTCTTTACAAGACGAAGAAATATTCTTTTCTTCTACCCTCTCATAATCCCAAGCTTCGTTTTCAGGCTGTTTTAGCCATTAAGTTTAAAATAGAAAAGGAAACATGAATTAGTACACTTTCAGAAACAGTAAGGGTGAAATTTGGGCACAGTCAACCTTGTACATAGCTTCTGAAATCAAGCAGCAATAAAGACAAAAGAGATTAATATTAAAGTAATAAAAAACCAAACAAGATTAATATTAAAGTAATAAACAAACAAACAAACAACTTATGCCACAGTTAGAAGCAGCAAGGAGGGGGAGGAAACAGTAAGTTGAAGGAAAAAAACCCAACAAAACCCCTCAACACTTATTTCCCTCAGAATTCCGAGTTTTTAGCCCAAATGACTGATAACTATTGAAATCACAACAATGGTAACTGCTCCACCGCTGAGAAGAGAAAATGTTTCATGAAGAGTATGACTTTTCATCAGCTAGTCTTCACAACACAAGTTGATGATATTTTAAAGATACTTCAAATCACATTATAAGCCTGCCCAACTCTCCAGTGGTAGAGCTATTTCATGCTAACGTTAGTTGTGTGGGGTAAGTATTGGTATGGCTTCCTTTCTAGTACAAGTCCTACTTCAACTGAGCATTTATCTATACTTAACAGAGAGAAAATGTGTTTCATAAATCTGTTACTTTAATTAATACATTTGAAATGGACAATTCTGGAGCTCACAACTAAAAGGAATAGTAAAATACTCCTATTGGATCTAAAACATTATTTCACTTATCCCTCAGACGTCAAGGTCAGCTAGGGCCTAGTTAACAAAAGCAATTTGAACACTCATTTGCTTTTTCGCCTCCAACAGTAGAGGCAGGATCAGCTAGACAGAACTTGCAATCTCCTAGGAAATTATTCTGGTCATATTCACCTGGTATGTTTTACTAATATCCAGCTTAAACACAGTTCCATTTCATACTCATTACAAAATTTTAGGAAATAATTTAGTCAACAAAATCAGCCTTCAGGCTCTGGTCCTGAGTAATACTAAGTGAACTATCTGGTTCTCAGTGGTGTAGATAGGCTGCAAAAAAACTTCATTCACAGTCCTAAATCTTTGACTGGGGCAAAGAGTAAATGATATAAATGCTTCTTAATTCACGTATACTTGCATAAGCTTAAGACAATACCACAAGTTCGCAAGGAACCCTTCCTTACAAAATGGGACCGCATGGCTGTGAATGCAAAGTCATGGCAATGTAGCACAATAGTGGGGTGTTAAAACGTGAGCCTTCCGGAGCAGTATTAACCCAGAGGGCACAGAAAGCTATCACATGTAGTAGAACATGCCTGGCTCCTATTGACACTGTGTCTTCATCAAGCACCCCTTTACTTTAGCGGTTAACAGTTATAATCTCTAGGCAAGTCTTACATGAACACAGCAGTTTATAAACAAAAAAGCGAGTAAAGATAAAACGCTGAATTTTTACTACCTTGAGAAGTTTATATACCATCAAACACCACAGAACAACCAAGAACAGTGAAGTTCTTTTTAATCCGCTATGTATAATGCTTCTATGGTACGCTCATATATAGCGGAGGCAAGGAAACCAGGGACAGCAGAGAGGAACAAAGATATTCCTCAGATCTGCTACAGCTGGAATCCTACTTTTAAATTTTCAAACATTGTGGGGGGAGGGGGGGGAAAATGCACAGACTCATTCTCAACAAAGCAAAAAAGAGAGAGGGAACTTTGCCACAGAGAAGAAGAAAAAAAAAAAGTATTCATATAGCAACCTTACCTTTTAAACCCCAAAATGAGGCTGTTTCTAAACTGGCGAAAATCAATAGGAGGAGTGTTTGCTGAAGACACTGTAAATTAAAGAAATGTTTCTAAATAGTCATTGTAAAAATAAAGAAATAAAATAAAAAAAATCCCTGAAGTACAACAGGTCAGTAGGTCATGTAAATATGGTGTCATTAGAAGAACTATTTTGTTAGTTTAGTAAATGCTGACAAACTTCAGAAACCAAAAAGGGTATTTGAAACAGTGCTGGTTTTATCAGCTCTAAATTTGTTCCATTTCAAAACAGATCAAGTGTTCTAAAACTGAGATTCTTCCCTCTTTATAGCCTTTAATGTTAATACATTAGTCTTCAATAGTTAATACATTAGTCTTTTATATAAATTAGTAAGAGGAATGAGCATCTTATCTGTAAAAAAGTACAAGATTGAAGAAAATATGTTCCAAAAAGCAAAACAAAACCCAAACAATCCTAATCAAGAAAACCCGAGATACTAGCACTGGAACAAAAAAAAAAAGATCCAGAGGCAAATGGTCTGCTAACTGTTTCAGACTGAATATCTGCCTTAAAAAAGGCTTCATTATTTTGCTGCCTTTTTTTTAAAAAAAAAAAAAAAGGATACTTTCTTAGGTGTTTGCTTCTGCTGGTATAAATTGTCTGACAAGAAAGAAAAAGTAGCTCCATTTAAAGTGGATACTATGCACTGAATTAAGTTAAACATAAGGGGGAAAAAAGAAAAGTAAACAGTTCTAAATATTGATATTTACAATATTGGTTGAACACAAAGGAAACTGTAAAATTACTTAAAATTAGATGTCCCTGAGGTCATTTACCATTATGCCCTATCTCCTCATCTTTAAACCATTGCTTGGCTAAAAAGATTCTAAATCATTCTACCTTCTTCCTCTAGAATTGCACTCTCTCATTTCAGCACCATAGTCGAGCAAAGAAAAAAAATACAGCTGTAGATACATCTAAGTCCTGTATAAAGTTACTATCATCTGACTTCACTATCACAATCGAATTAACCCCTGTAAAAACGTGAAAGCACTAGGCCCTCTCAGCAAGGACCGCAATATAGTATATGGCAGAAGACAACCGAAATTAAAACACCAGCTCCATAGGAACCTGGGAAATGAAAGGCAGGAACAACATGCTAAAACCACTTGTTAGTCTAACTCCAAGCATTTAGAAAATAACAAGTTGTAAATGTTGGAACGTTTATTTTAGTTTGAAAATCTCAGGTAAAGTTGGTTTCAAGAAACCCTCAATACAAATCCTCCTCCAGCAGTATATTAAACTTTTTGCTCATAAAAAGACGAGCAGAAAAGCATCAGCTTTTTTTTTTTTTTAATCTTCAGTTGCTGCTGACAATCGGCAACCTGGTTTCCTTAGCAACAAACAAGTCTGAGAAAATCAAGAGGCTGACAATGAAGTGGAACGGAACGGCATGATAAAGGGAAAAAGCGGCTCTCATGTACACCGCCTTATGCGCCCAGATTTTTCAGCTGATGCTTCGTAGTTTTCATCTTGTCAGCAGCAGGAATCTATACGTTGTAAGGTATGAGAAGCTGAATCAATACACCTAGATAGCAACCAGCATTAATAACCAACCTTCACCTCCCCTGACTACACTGATGAGAATCTTGAACTATTTTCCATACTGAATCTATTTTTCCCCTCTTTGTAATACTGCAAAAGAAGCTGAGTCCAACAAAAAAAAAAAAAAAAAATCAGTTGTTTAATATCTGCGCCTTATCATTACATAGGTGCTAATTAGATTTACGAGCATTCATTGCAGCTTGGTAAACTATTTACAAGAGTACCTTCCTTTAAAGCTCAAGTTCAAAAGAAATTTTGTACATCTCCATGAATTATTAACCCTAGTCTTTGTAAACAGAAAAAGCACTACAAGATTTAAATTCAATACACAGGCAACAGCTAAATAGTACTATGTGAGACTAGTTTCATGACAGTAAGACAGAATGCAGCCTACTGTATGTACCTGTACCATACTTTTGGTATCATTTATGTTCACCATATACCAGTCACACACATATTTGTGCCTTATAACACATTAAAACTCAACTATTTCAGTTAACTAAAATGAATGTGCAATGGTGGGTCTACTTTTTCATGTAGGCAAAAGAAACCCGCTATTTCACTTTCCAGAAGAAATTTCATCGCTCTAATAGTCATCCTTTCAAAAAAATTTCAAACTCATTTAAAAAACTTCATCTTTTAACAGTTAATGTTTTTTAAGAGCAGTTAATGTTGTAATAAGAGCAAACAAAATAACAGCAGACTGTCAGGTGAATCTTAAGTATTCGCTAATTCATACATCTCCAACACAAAATTTAAGTTACTGGTTAGTGACTACTCATTTTCAACACAACAGCTTCCTAGGGTCATGGTGTATAGACTACATATTTCTAGGTTCCTTAAATAAAACAGTTAATGACAATTGCAGCAAAAGACTACTTAAGCTTTTCCCTGAATCCTGGACAAATAAAATTGTTGTTTAAAAAAAGAGATCTTTCTGTATCGATTTAGTCCAAATTGAGGTGTTTTGTTATTGTCTCAGTATACTTGGCAAATAAAAAACTGTATTTGTTTTAAGTTTCTAAATGAAACACACATTCCCACTTAAGCAAGCAATTCACCTCATCCCAAACATTCGGCCAATGATATATTTACTTTTGCAAGCACTAAGCATCAGAACAGTCTTTGGAGAAAACTCTTAAAAAGTGATTAATTCATGCTGTTACAACTTCATCACTTAATTAGCTCATCAAATTTATACACATAACCTACATGACCAACAGATCAGCAGAGTACCCTCAGGTTAACTAATGTCAGCACCAATCAGTTCTTTAAAGCTATTTTTTCTGTTAATTTTATAGTACTTCAGAGTCATATTGTTAGATTAGCATCCTGTTGTTAACTTAGGCTGCAAACAAAAACAATCCCTGCACCAAAGACTTAACCGTCATTGTGCAATACAAATTATTTCCTTAAGCCCTCTATAGAAATCACCACAATGCTACCACACAATCACAGCAAAGCTGTGATTTGTAAAGATCTTATATGTAAATCTTATGGCCAGGTTATCATAGAATGGTTTGAGTTGGAAGGGATCTCAAAGACCATCTAGTTACAACCCCCCTGCCATGAGCAGGGACACCTTCCACTAGAGCAGGTCACTCAACGCCTCATCCAACCTGGCCTTGAACACCTCCAGGCATGGGGCATCCACAACTTCTTTGGGCAACCTGTTCCAGTGCCTCACCATCCTCAGAGGGAATAATTTCTTCCATAGATCTAATCTAAATCCACCCTTTTTCAGTTTAAAGCCATTATCCATTACCATTTAACCACGATATGCTGTTCAGAATTGGTAGTTTCAAACAGTGAAATCTCATCATAAAGGACCTCAGAAATCAAAAGCTTTGCTCAAGTTTCCCACATATCTTTAAATCTCATATATTAATACATGTAAATCTCTTAGCCTACAACCAATTAACACTACCACCAAGTACATAGTAAAATGCAACATGAAAAATACTTACAGAAAGAAAGAACATTGTTCAGTCTTCCATGTGCTGCTTCATATCTTATTTCTGCTACAGAGAGTCCAATACTTTCAAAAAGGCAGTCGTTTTTCTAGAGATAAAGCAATCAATCATTGGAAGGAAACAAAGAGAAGACCTTCTGGTACTTCATATTTTTAAACATTTCCTTCCCAAAGGACATCGGCACTCTTGTATTGATAGCTGTTGAAAATACAGAAGGTGCCCTACAGAAGTCTACATGGCTAGCCAGGTAAGTTGCTACTTATCAAAAATTATCCAGCTTTTATATTGAAATCAATTACAAGAGACAAAGTTACCAAAGGCAGTAAGAGTGGGACAGTTAAACTTACTCTGCAATTCTGAATTCTTTAGCACGTAAAAAAAAAGAAACAAAAACACCACCAGAAACAATTGTTACACTTCTAGTGTCCAGTAAAAAAGGACACCACTCATTTACTTGGTTTCCACTTCAGGAAACAGAAAGCTATTAAGTCAAGCAAAATATTCTGGTTAGCTCTGGAAAGGAGAAAGAAAAGCAGCAGGAGAAAGACACGGTAAACAAAGCATCAGTGCAACAACTGTTTCAAAGGCAATCTAAATATTCTGAACAGGCTTCATCATACCAAGTTCACATTTAGAGCACTACTGGGATCCCAAGCCTTCACACAGAATATGGAAAAACAAGCCATACAATAGTTATTTCTATGAATTCTAAATGTAAACTCACCTTCAGCTGGGCACGGGCAGTTTCACTATCAGCAAAATTTTTTAAAACGTAGTCTGTGTATGTTTCTGTATCAATTTCCACCCCCAACTCGTGCATCATTTTGAGGATCTCAAAGATACCTATGAAGACAAAATTGGTACGGCTAAGCATCTCAGAAAAAGGAAAACCTGAGACTCCACATTTAAAAGTAAATGTTGCTTTTCAAAAAAAGGACTTGTCTCCTCAATTTCCTTCCTTGAAACTGCCATGCAAAATCCTGCATTTTTATTTTAGATGTTAATAAAGTTCTTAGTTCTGAAATTTAAAATAGATTTACTGAAATCCCTGTTCTGTGCTGTACTATCAAAAACATAAAACTCTTGGCTAATTTGGAGATTGCTGGTATACAAAGTTATTTTCTAGCACAGTGAATATACGACAGTTACCCTTACTCATGTTTGCAAAACATCTTTTAAAGTTGTATATCAAAATGTCCGTATTATTGTGCATAAAAAACAAATCTGAAATTTGGTGTAAAGTGCATAACCAAATTCAAGACACAAATGCACGCTTCAACATACAACACATTCTTAGCTTTGTTCCCAGTGTCCAACTCTGATTAGCAAGGCAAGCTTTCAAGATTTGTCTCCAGATTTGTTTAAAATAAATCACATTTTTGTAAGCAAACGGGTTGATTACTGTATGAAAGCGCCAGTTTCAAACTGGAAACTCAAGAGAAAGGCTGGAGTCGCTGGAGCCTCAGCGAAGCTACATTATAACTTTTACAGGGTTCAGACCAATTCACACAACTGCGCTGTGCATTACTACTGTCGACACGCATTTGAAGACATCAGATATCAAATCTTAATAGTTCAGCAATTACAACTGTAGAGTTTTAGAGGATACATCATGCTTTTTAATTGCTCACACTATTCTGTTTGCAGAAACTTCTTAGAGTAACCCTAGCTAGCAAACTCTGAACCCCTGTCAAAACCAATACAGGTATTACCACTTTTTGCTGGTCTAAAAAGGATTTGTCAGTTGCTGCAGGACACCAGCACCAAACAGCATATGTTTTTTTCAACTTGCATTTCATACTTATTACTTTAAAAATGTAAAGTTTCCCAAAGTCCCTGTCTTTGCCCTGGAGTGACACCTATGGAAAAGTGACACTTCCATGAATATTTTATGCAGTGCACTATGGTGCAAATAATCAAATGTGAATTCCCTTTGAGCACTTGAAAATACATGCAGGCAAGTCACACCAGATTAAAGTCGCATCATCTGTTCGAGTTTGCCTTAAACAAAACTCTGATTTTGGCCCAGAATCTGCAAAAATATGAATAAAGAATTAATTACAGTAAGTCTTTCTTGATACTTTTCAAATTTTGACAGCTAGTTTCTATTTCATGTTTTCAACTTCCCAGAAAATACATTAAGTCCTCTTATGCCGAAACCTTTTCAAAAATAACTGTATCACTAGAAAGTAGTTTGAAGACCAAGAACTAGATACCATAGTGAATAAGGTGTGGTGAACTCAAGAGATTTGAGTTCCAATTTGTATCCAGAGCAGACTGGAAAGCAGGCTTGTTAAGCATCCCCATTCCCTAGCAGTCGTTTGTCACAAAAACGTTACATGACACATGGCACAGCTCCTGACTAGGAAAGAGCATGTACAAAGATGAGAACTCCAGCGCAACAGTGAGATCAAGGAGGAATAGCAGTAACAATACTGCACATGGCCAAATTAATCAGAAACTTAAAAACGTGGCCACACAGTTCTTAATTTCTAAGATGGCTGACGGACAATTTCAGGGGGGGAACAGAAGATTAATGAAAACCAACAGAGTCCTATAATTTCGCATCTATTTTCTACCTCTTCAAGAGCAGAACTACTTTATTATCACATAAATATCTTCCACAACACAAAGCAATGAAACATTCCCACTTCAATCAAAATATTATAAAACTGTCAAATACATGCATGAAATAGGATTTGAGCATTATGTGTGGACTTCTAGAAATTCTTTGCTCCTCATATTGGAAAACACATTAACCTCTCTCTCCCCAAACCAAAAAACAGACTAAAAAAAAGGAGAGATAAAAGCGCAGTCATGTTTATCTAGCACACTGGTCTCCCAAACTTCTTTGAGAACACACCCCCAAATACATGTATATTTATTTAGAAATTATATACATGTTCTGCTGTACTGATGTATTATGCACATTATAAAACTTACACAAAAATAGAAAGTAAAGAAGGATGAAATAATTATTTAGTTTATTAATAGCCCACTCACACCCCAATGGATTGCCTTGCACCCCCCACTTTGGAGACCATTAATCCACAATACTGGGTATGACTAAAGTCTTCCTGCCATCTCCCAGCTTGATCAAGAACAGGTTTTTGAGATCTTGGGCTGAGATACATAAGGACTACAGGAGTTGAAGATGTAAAATCAAAGAATTGAATGAGTGGAAAGACGACAAAAATAGGGGACAAAACCACAGTCAAATGTCTATTCTCTTTTTCGTCAATACTGGAAACAGCACTGGAACACTCCAACAGAACAGATTCCAGCCTTAAACCAGTATTCAAGAATAAAGACAGAAGAGATGAATTACAAGATGGTCATAATATTTCTGTGGTAGAGCAGAGGAACTTGATGCTTTTCAGGAAGCAAAAAGTGAGAGAGGCATTTCAGTCCACCTTTCATTTCCTAAGTTTCTCACAATAAGTCATGCCTTCTTCCTAAAGCAGTTCCATCCGAACAGGGGAGATTTGTAAGGCAATGAAGTACAGTTATACATGTGCAAGGGCAGTAAAACTGGGCTTTAAACAGTCTTTTAAGTAAACAAAAAAATAAAATTCCAGTTCAAAAGTGACATCACATTCAGGAAAACAACATATTTGACATATTTTTGCTGTGTTGTTGATTTCAGATGCACTCAAGGTTCTTTGCCAGAAAAGTCCATCCACAAAGCAATATTTCAAGCAATTACTTATAAAACAGTGCTTTAGAAGCACTCTTATTCCTCTCTGGACTCAGACTCTTATTTACCTTATTTCCCAAAGTAAAAACAGAATTATCATTCACTAATCACGCTTTGTGTATATAACAACAATTTAGGAGAAAACAAAAGTGAAATACACTACTGGCTTTTAAAAACTCTCTTTAAAAATAACATGATTATACAAAGATGAACGGGAGCTACAAAATGTTCACTAACACGTATAAGTCAAACACTTCCACTTATTTATACCGGGCCCTCCTGTTTTTAATGTATCATCTGATTCAAGACAAATCTCAGCATCAGTAACACTTTCAGATCCACTGCATATTGATCTTTTAAACCCTGCAAGTGCTTTCCATTCCTAAAAACTTAACAGCATTTACTTACATAAAGATTATAGAAATAAGTAATTATCAACTTATATAACAAATTCACATAAAAGCAAGAATGCCCCATCTGAAATGACTTGCCTGTGTAAAATGACTGAAAAGAGCTGTTTGCTATTTCAGAGTGGTTAAGTTCTCCTCAGTATATTTAACAATAGCCTTGCTTAGTTTCATTCCTTTCAGCACCACTTCACCGCTATTTTTCTTTCAAACTCAATTCCATAATAAAAAAGTTAGGGAATTTCCTTTGATAACCAGTGTCAGCTTTTGTTATAATAAATATTAGATAAACGTGTAATTAAACATTGCTACCAGTTACATAATTGTTCGGGTCACGTTATACGTACTGATTCAGACATTTGCACCCTGCAGTTCTAGATAGGTTGTTGTTTATATTCTGTGTTTTTTAGCCCACTGTCTACATCCTATCAGATTTTTAATAGTTTTTTCCTCAATTCTTTTCCATTTTCAGCCTTACCTACACAGAGACACAAAATTCCACACATTAGGCTGGGCATTAATACTTTAGAGAAAGCAACTATTACTTCATTTTTGGCATGAGATGTGAGACAGTATCTGTCTACACTTTTGTTCACTCTACTATTTTTTTGCTGCTAAAAAGCACCATTCTGTTCATTTTCTATCTGCTGTCTCCTTTAGGTTCTCACTGCAGCATTACTACTTGCTCTATTATTTCTATGAAACAATTTCAGGCTAAATGTTTTTTTTTTTTTCGCCTTATTTACTTTCCTTCAAGCGTACTGGTTGTATTTTTAGATAGTGGATTTCATTTATTAATTTTTTTATTATTAGATTTTTAAAAAACGAATGTGAGCTTACACATAGGAAGAACAAGACAACTTGTTTCACTGCATCAAGAATAATTCCACTGATTCTTCACTGCAGAATAAATTGCTTAGACATCTTACGTGTTTTAAGAACTGAAAAATCACTGACTCTTGTAGGTATGCACACAGTAGTAACGTTCCCACTTGACAATCCAAGCTCAGAGACTAAGCACTAGGTTACAAAAATGCGTTTGCAAATCCACAGTATTATCATACAGCCAATACAGAAGTTTATGTATCCAATGCCTTTGGAGATAAAAAAGTAAGGCTCTCTAGAAAATGGCAAAGTCAGTCAGAATTGAGGGTTCCTTCATCAATTTTCTTCTCAATTTGCTTACATGACTTCCAGTAGAAACCACTAGCCAAAGCATAGTTGATTTCGACAGTAGGAGTTCAAATTAAGGCAACCTCTGATCTTGCCAAAGACCAAAAGATATATGAGAACTTCAGTTTCTCTTGACAGTCAGATATTGCTTCAGTTTTGGGACCCAAGTCTAAATCTGAAAATACTTCCGACGTCTCTTACAATTGTGTTCGTGAGGCAAACTTTCCTTGGAGTAACAGAAAGCCTATCTTTTCAGTAGGTAATATCGACACAGACAAGTATGACACCAATTTCAATTTTCTTATTTTTGGCAACATTGTACTTCAAGTAAGTCACGGAGGACACAACTAAAACAACATTGCCAGACTTTTAAAACATCATAGAACTTTCAAGCATTCGAAAACCTGGGAGAAGATAAACTTGGGAAGTAGTGTAGCAGGAACAGAGCCTAAGGAGTTAATAAAAACTGAATATTGTTTTCACAAAGGCTTTTTGAAAGAGATTTGAGACATTTTTATAGCCAGAAACAATTAGGGAATACTTGTTTCAGCATTTCTTCCAAACTGGAATGTGACTGTATATTTAAGATAAAATTGCGATATGAAGAGTCTGCTAAAAGCACTTTTTTTTTGTTTGTGCATTTTGTTTGTCACCCAGTGTCACACTAACAACTCTGCATCTCATTCTAAAGCACATTATACTGTGAGATAAGATGAAAAAGACAGTTTTTTGTTTCCCCAAGGGGGAAGTACTTCTGCTAAAAGCATCTTTTTACAATACCATTCTTTCTGAATTACCAATAACGCAAACCAAAGAATTAGATACTGTACTCTAAAATTTAATATTTGTTCAATTCTTATTCATATCCTGTAGACATCCCCATGTGTAACAGGGGAAAGTATGCTAAATGCTTAAACCTACTTAAGAATCCCAAAGATTGAGCATTTCTGTCCTTCAATCAGTGTGCTGTCAGGTCAGGCTCACACATTCGGCAATGAAAGTTGTCCTGCAGTTTTTATTATTGTAACAAAACTCATATTTGACTTATCAGGTAGACAAGAAGCTCACTTGAAAAAAGATTTGGGTTTGCAGTCCAAGAGAGCTATTATAACAATCTTACTTCTAAATGTTTCTCTCAGATTTCAGTTTCTTCAAGAGTAAACCCTGTAAAAGGCAATGAACAGCAAAAGGAACCAGTGGAAGGCAGAAAGAATGTGAAGAGTTAAAAAGATAATTAAACACTCTCACACATCTTTCTAGGCAAAGATAGACTTTAAATGTGTAGAACTGTACCATGATTAAGTAAGAAAGGAGGTTTTAAAAAGTCTTTCTGAAGGAAAAATTGTTTGAAGCAAAGTAATACATGCAGCAAGGTCTTTGTTTACTTTCAAGAGTCTGCTGAATCTCACAGCAATGTTTTAGTTAAGATTTGTACACCAGGTTTGCAATAAAGCCAGAGGAACATTTATCAGATAACTAACCTTTAAGATTCTTCTCTTTCTGGAACCCAACTAGCAGCGGCCAGAAATAGTGAGGTCTGAGTGGCAAGCCTTCCTCTTTCATCATCTTCATCACATCAATGGCCAAGGCTGAAAACAAGCACAAGATAATTAAACAGTGACCAAGTACTGTAAACAAGCATACATAAAATAACTAAGCAAGCAGAGTACCTGATTTATTGGTCTCCAAAGCGCAACGCAAAATAAACGGTAACGGTGCTGAGTGCATTTTTGCTTCTTTTAGCTCACTACAAAATTGCTTCAGCTTCTTCAAAGGCTGCAAAGAATTTCAAAAATAAATTTAATATATTTTCTATTTCTCCAACTGTTAAGAATGTCAGATTCTTCTAACGTTTAGGAAACTGATAGTACAGATCAAACACGATTCCTTTGTGAATTTCAATTTACTACGCAAATTGATATATTAAGATATTTATTTTACTCTTTAAAAATCATGCAAAAAATCTATCTTTCCATATTCACAGTTGCATTAAACTCAATAAATATACTCCTATTAGTATATTAAGAAAAAAGTATTACTATTCTGCATACCATATCTCTATTTACACAATGTTGCAAGAAGAAGCTACCCTGGTCCACATTATCACGTGACAAATGATTAAAAGACTTCAAAATACGGAAACTTATATCTTCGAAGCCATGAGTTATCAGTGTCAAACACAGGTTCATTGCATCTAGCAACAGAAAAAAAGAGAACAACATTAACGAAGTGCATATAACTATTTTCGCATTAAACTACTAGAATTAGTGAAAGCTAGGAAAGTGTTTAAAAGTATTCTAATGATACTTGTAAAAGATGATCAAGCAATCAAATTTGAGACCACCTTTTTCAGAATTAGTTACATTTATCAATGAAATTCACTTTTCCTATTAAAAAGATGATGCCAAACATTACAGAAGCATCACCACTGCAGCATGACAGCATGCTAAATAAGAGAAACATTTCTAGGCACATCAAAAAAGAAAAAATAGATTAAGTATAATTAACAGTTATTAATCAAATTATGCATACTGGGGTCCAAAGGTGACTTTAACTGCAGATGAAGAAAACTATATTCAGTGTTTAGTCTCCCTTTTTACGATATTCACAAAGAGCTGTCATAACAGGAATTACAACAGCATTGTTTGAAGAAAGGACTCCATGCTTACTGCTTTCCTATAAAATCTTAATGTTTATATTTAGATCTTATAAAACATGATCTGAAGCAGCATAAATGAATCCATAAACTACGGGCAAAAATATTGTTTTCCTTAAGTATTCAAGAGAAAAGTACAAAACTACTTATTTTTGATAACATTAGTTATTGTTGCAAAAAACAGAAAGAAAATGCTTTCCCTCTGCACCCTGAGTAGCAAAATACTGCTGTAGTAACCAAGGCCATACCTGGAATTAATTCCCTTTCAAATCTTATACGTTCTTTAATATCTTCGATGTACTGAGGATGCCCAGCCTTGGCAAGGCTAAAAATCACCTGCATCAAAATCCTATCCATGTGGTACCCTTCAGTCTTCTCAACCTCTTCTAGAGTCTGTAAACCAGAATAAATTTAACTTTAATAATCTCCAAAGCAACTCAAAACAGGATACATTAAAATTTAAAATAAGTAAATAAGAATCACAAAAACTTGTCTTTTTCCTCTTTTAAAACCATGGGTTTAGATTCATGGAATATGGTAAAGAGAATACCAAAGATCCATAGAGAGGGTCTCAAACACCTTTAGACTGTTAAAATAAAAAGGGACGGATAAATGAGATATAATAGATGGTTTCTCTCTAACATGTAATAATATATGAAAACATTAGAGGTATTCCCATTGTGAGATGACTTTCAAGAGAAATTACTCTGAAAACGCGAAAAAGATTAATCAAACTTTTTGTAGTGTTTGGAAAAAGGTTCGTTGATGAAGATTTAATTTATTTATTGTTTATTAAACAATATTATGTTTCACACATCCCCTTCCTTGATTTGGTCGTCTCCATCTGATACTACTTACTAAACTCAAACCAATTTTCTTTTCTCAGTCCTTTCCAAATACTTCTTTGGTTCAAAAACAATTGAGAGAATACTTGAAAAAAAAAAAAATCAGCTACGCAAAGGGCTGTAAGGCAGCATTATCTTATCCACACTTCATGAATACCTAAGTTGTTGGTATGAACTCTCAAAAAAAACTCAGTTTTACTCGAAAGACTCTGTTGCTTCAATGAGAGCCAAAGAATGGCTCAATGGGAGCAGGATAATCAAGGTTTAATGTTTATTTATTTTTATAAATAAATATATAAATATCTCACATGCACTACTTGCCTCTAAAAACACTCTGAATTATTAAATCACTCACTGGCAAACATACCTTCTCAGAGCGAAAGGCAACTATCAAAAGACAAGTATGTTTCATAAAGTATGAGATTGCTTTCAGTTAACCAGCTATTCAGATGCCAAAAAAAAAAAAAAATTAATTGCTACAAACCAGGAGAAACAAGTCAAGAAAATTCAGTATTATTCCTCCTGGACAGATAAAAAGCATTCCAAATTAAATTGAACGAAAGATCAAACAAGTTGTATTCAAACTCAAACTTGTAATACCTTTTTGATGCTATCCACGTCACCCTTTTCAGCATACACATTCAGCAGTGATAAATAGGTGTCTGGACCTGGTTCAACACCAGCCATCGTCATCACTGAAAGGATATTTTCTGCACTCTTCATATCTCTAAAAGAATTCAAAAGACAGACCCTCAGTAGATTTAACCATAATGTTTATTGTGACTTCCACACTTGCTCATTAAATTCATCAGAATTGGAAACAAAGACTGCAACAAGCATAGAAAAACTTATTTTAACTAAGCAAATACTGATACATGAACGTATAAATCTTTTAATTATTGTATTACTTAGTTTTCAACTTTTTCAACTTAAAGCTGAAAGAGTATTCTAAGTGCAGCACATTTGTTTTCAAACAGTAAAAAAAAGGACAGTAATTTATCTTGAAATTCAAGATTTTCAGACAAGAAAAATCTTCCTTTGTTAAATAGCCTTGTTTTGCTTCAAAAATATATAAAGACAGTATCGATACATTATTATTCAAACCCATCATAATATTCTGCAGTGTGCATTTTTTTCTGTACAGTATCACTTTATATTGTAGTAAAGCTAAAAGAAAACAAAAGAAAAAAGGTATTAAACATTACCCTGATCTTGCATGGCCTTTCACAAGGCTACTGAATACTGCCTCAGTGATTGGGAGATCCTTGCTCTTCATAAATCCAAGAATCTTACTGCAAAATACAAAACAAGGAATTATTAGATATTTTTTCATTTGAAAAGATAAAACTACTGAGCTATTGCTGCTCTGCTGGACAAGTACTGTATTATCAAACAAAACGAAATCCTGATGTCACTGAGCAATTAGACTTGAGGATGCTGCACAATATGCTCATAATTTGGTCATTTTCATTTTTTTCAGAGGAATTGTACTTGTCACTAAAATATGCAGACACAAGGGCAGAGCTGGTTTTTTATTTTCATCTTCCTTTTACTTATTTCTCATGCCCAGCAATCACACTGTTGCAATTTAGCCTTGCTAAAATTAAAGTGTTAGACAGAAACCCAGAAAGCCCTGAGTAACAAAAAAAACAAACAGAATTACTACTATTTGCTCCTTAGTTCACTAGTTCTCAAATGTCTTTCCCAGTAGCCATTTTCTAACAGTGGCAGTAAACCTTCACAACCTCACACTTTCCCATGCTGGCTCTAGAAATGACAAAACAAGTTATTTTCTGAACAACTTGAATATAGTTTGATTTGAAAACGCTGGTCTATCACTTATTTTTATTTTGCTTTTGTAGGTACCAGCCGTCTCCAAGAAACTCTTAATCAAGCTCTTCAGTGCTTGGTTAAAATGTACTTATATCCCCTCTTTGTTTTGCTCAATTTATAAGAATTACACTGAACTGAGTTTCAACATTAATGGTAGGGAACATGAGAAATACATTTTGTGGAAATCCCTTCAAACATAAATGCACAAGAATACCTCGCTCCTTCAATGTCACCTTCATTGCAATAAGCAGCAATCAACCTTTGGTATGTAACCTACAGAAAACAAAAAGGGGAAGTTAATTATTTCCACCCGATAAACGGATACTACTATTAAGAATGAAGACATCGTAACAGGGTACCTACTCGATTGGGCTGCACATTAGCTTCCTCCATTCTGGCCAAAAATTCCGTTGGAGAAAATTTATGCTCATTTTGAAGGTAGACTTTAAGTAAAGCATTGTAATGGCTTGTATCATACACAGCACCTAAGAAAATATTTCAGCCACAGTGAATGTAGATTCTATAAATTCAACATGATTTTATAGCTTTCTCAGGTAATTAATTTCAGGTAATCAATTTTATTCTGTTTATGTATATGAACTTTATGTATAATCAGATTGCCGCCTTCTATCCACATTTAAAATACCAGACGTGTATTTAACAGCACACATCTGTTTACAAAAGGCTAAAACATACCAAGAGCACAGTAACATCAATGCTCATGTGCATGCCATTTCACAGCCTTCACAGCTGTATTTATTTCACAGATTCAGCAATATTACAATCAAGAAGCAGTCCACCTATGTGACATCTGTAGATAAACGACTAACTTAAAAAACAAAATAATCTGATAAAATAATTGATAGCTCTAGGAATACTCAGCTCACCAGATATCAAGGTAACATCTAACAGAAAAGTAAAATACATTCTTACAATAATCAAAATCAAAAGTTCAATTTAAGCATCTTACAAAAAAAAAAATCTTTAGATTTATTATTAACACCCCTAGATGTCAGTATAACTCCCAGAATAGGAAATAAGTCTCTCACCTGAATAATAAAACCTAGTGTTTATTCAGTAATGAGTATTTGCTGTTACAACCTAACATTTAAACACTATTAAAATACATTCAGTCTTCTATTGCAAAGATAGCAACTAAAGCACACAGCTGTCCTCACACGAGGGACTAAGAAAACCAACCTACTGTTGTGGTTTAACAGCCAAAACCAGCACACCTACCCAGTTCTTTCATCTTGTCCCATATCATATGGGCTAGTTCTGTTCTTTCAGGTGACACCACCTCTGGTAAAAGAGCACCACAGCTTCGCAACAAAAGTAAGGTCTGGTTACTCCCTGGACACCCTGCAAGTGGAACACAATCACAAATTTCTTTATAAATAATTATGCATCTAATATTAGAAAAAAGATTCAAGACTGACCCACTGAAATATTTAAGCATTTTTTAATAGAATAGAATCTTCTCCAAGACTGAAGATTTTTGCTGAACATTTTATATTTTTTTGGATATCCAAACGATTAAACAATGACACCACTATGCACTATCATAAAAAAGATTCACAATAAAACATGACGTTGAGTACAATAATGAGCTCAGTTGAGCAGAAATTTTAAAAAGGACAACACAAAAATCTCAGATGACCTAGTACTTTAAATTTCCCGATCCATAGATCATTTCATCCTAACAATGATATAACTTTCTGGTAAATTTCTAAAATGGCAAAATGCTTCATACCAATTCCATACTATTCCAAAACTGGTATTCAGAGATATTCCACATTTCAATTTCCATTTCCACTTCTGCCCATGGCTCAACACAAAATGAGATCATTTACACCTAGAGAACAGTGACAGAAACTGTAAGAATGTCTGCCTTCTCTGACTTCTGCACCACTCCCAGGATGTCGAAAAAATAAGTGTAAACTTATCCATCTTTCTTGGACTTCACTACTACTCCTGAGGCAAAGTAAGGCAGAGCTGCAGAATGTATCACAGATTACCCAGTGAGATGGAGACACAAAATTTTTTTCAATCGCATCTTTACATGCAAACCCAACCATTTCTGATAAAAAGGAGAGTTACTTCAGAAAGCAGCATACTGCAAAGAAAAAAAAAAATCTATCCCTTTCCTATCACACAGAAATATATACTTCAGAAGTAATTTCATCTAAAAAGGAGCAAGATAAATATTCACATACAACATAAATGATGAAAAACAATCTGTAAGGTTTTCCATCTCGAGCAGACACATACATGCAGACCTGAAAGAGTCAGATTTCCAAAGTGACTCGAAGTCGAAAGCATCGGTTATGCTTTTTAAGTTACTTCCAAATCATCATGCCAACATGCCAAAGTTGTATATAGCCCAGCACAGAGGCAGGGGCTGTTGCCAGTAAAGACATCTCCAGCGGCTGCTGATCACTGTAATTTTTAATTACACTAAGCTGTAGAAACAGCTATAAAATAATGGCAAAATAAAGTAGAAAAGCCCTCAACAGCAGAAAGCTATATACCACCTAGAATTAGATGTTCGGGTACCAAAAAAGGACAGGCAAATCTAGGATACCACACAGCTATTGCAGAGCACAATCTACAGGAGAAAAGTTATTCATACTGAGTAAACTCATCTGCTAAGAAATACATGCAGTAGTGGGAAAAAAACTAAGCAATAATGAGAAAAAGAAGAGAAATAAGTTAAAATACTGAGAAGGGGCAGGTACAAATTGCAAATGGGGATTTGAACTCCTGAAGACATAATGGAGTGGTGAGATAAGTCATACTTGATCATCTTTTAAGTCTCACGCAATAAAAATGACAACACATCTCCACTTTCACAATGCCAGTGCTATACTAGTGACTGAGTACCCTGAAATGCAAGAGAAACAGGAAAAGGTTCTGCATCTTTCCATACTCACACTGCCAAACAAGAGATCTACAGCAAGCACCTTCTTTGCGCATTTTTCATGTTGTAATTAGAAACGGGACAACAATACAAACCCAGGCAAATCTTCTTAAGAAATCAATAGTAACTAGTCTCCCACATCGTTGCCAAATGAGTTTTCAACGTTATTAATAAAAAAAGGACTGAATTTTTCATATGGAAATATTTGTCCTTTATTTTAATAGCATCCTAGTTAAATCTCCTATGAAGTTCTACACCTTCTTTCTTTTAAATATACTTACACAGCCAAATGAAACCACTATAAGCAATTAAACTTTTGTTAACATGACTACCTAAAAACTGTGTAACTAATCAAAGACCATGAAGAACTGTGATTCGCAGATAAGATTAGAAACACGAAATTCTTTCCAACCCATACTCACAAATTATAAGTTTATACCTGAAAAGAAATAGCAGTCAGAATCGGTAAGGATAACACAAGCAAAAATAAAAAACTAAGTTGTTAAAAAAAAAATAGAGTATTAATTGAAGACTCAGCCTTTAAACAGTGAACTGCAAAACTTTTTAAAGTGCCATCTCAGTTGTAACAAGCCAGTAACAGTCCAGAGCAATACACAGCAAAGTTTAAACCAAAACAAAATAATATATGATGTCATTCCCAAATATACTCACAAAGTACTACTGCCAATATTTATCAAATATCTCCATTGATGCATCATAACTGGTACCAAACCTCATCAACTGTGGTAACTGGTTTGCGAAATATTAATAAGGTCTGGCTATTTTTAGCTAAAAGGGTATTGAATCTGTCAGAATGAACAATGTCTCAGCTGTTTACTTTTGTTTTATTCAAAAAAATAAAGCTTTCTTGTCCTAAATAGCCACAGCTACTCGGGAATGGGGAAACTTGGGGGTCACCTACACATTTCCCTCTACAGTTCCATTTTAAAACAAATAGCCTCTTAACAACAGCATGGATTATTATGGACATTTTAAAAATATACCGTGTAAAACATGGTATGATATGATCCCTTTTCAGAGTTCACAGTACATTTATACGAGGAAGGTGTAACCCTATCAGATAAAAATCCTCAATAAGCAAGACAATATGATAAGATTTCTCAAAAGCACACTGAATTCTTACAAGACTTATAAATTCCCAAAGACAAAAAAAAACACCTGGAAAAGTAAACGTGCATTCAAAGGAATGTAACATCTCTAAAGCATTTAAAGTCTGTTCATCAACCTTTGCTGCAGATTAAACAACACTCAAAAGACAAAATGGAAATCCGAAGTCTTTCAATTGATTTCCTTGGTTTGATGAATTGTTATATCGCAGCTTTAAATTTAGCTTTGATTTTGTTTTAATTGGAAGCAACTTACCTGTTTGGCATATTTCATGGAAGACTTTTAGTAGCAGGCTTTTAGGGATGCGGCCGGTTTTTCTGACAGAGTTATCCAGTTTATTTAATGCCCAGTCAAACTGCCAGGTCCGTCTGTGTCGAATTTCTGAAACTGGTTCTTCTTTAACACTTCCCTCTTGTTGAGGTGCAACTGTAAGGAACCTTATTTGGTACATAATGTTTCTGTTTAAATAAAAACAAATAAATAATAAAAAAAAAGAGATTACACTTCTGTGAGTCATTTTGCAACTACACTAGTCACATCATGTCAAAAAGATAACACACTTCTTGCTGATGAACGGTTTCTCAAAAACATTGCATATTGATATAAACAAATCCAGATGATTCATTTCAGCCCCCTTCTACTTAAAAAGATATAGTCAGGTATGTTTTCCTCACAGCAACGACCTTTTCTCTGAGATTCAGTTTGATTCACCTCATGAGTTAAACGGTTCAAATACTGCTCCCACAAAAATAAAAATTTAAGTCATCCAAGTGCTAGAAAAGTCTATTGTCCCATTATGGCTCACACATGCTTTTGAAAAATGACTCCAAGAACAGCCACAGACATCTCTTCCAGAATGCAGCAGATTAAGGCAGCAAATCATATCTTTCTTTTCAATTAAAATACACAAAAACTAATGCAGAGGTCAATGTTTTAGACAACAACGGGATCATTCCCTATTCTGCAGGATTTACATTAATGAGCATGAAGTGACCATTCTGCAATGTAAACCAAACATCAACACTGCACTTATTTAAATATTTATTTTCCCAAAATAAAGCGTGACAACAACAAGAAACATAATGAGAAGGTGTTGGTATTTCTAGCAAAACAATAAGAACTTGCCATTTTGTTGTTTTTTAAAAAGAACAAGTTGACGTACATAAGAATAAGAATACAGTATTTGTGCCATAGCAGAATTATGAACAGCCTGTGCAGGTAAGATTATCATTACGTGCAAGCATTTTTAGAAGTGTCTTCTCAATAATCCTTACAACTGCTTAAAATAAACCAGACTATCCCCCTCCAGAATCCCATACAAAGGAAGTAATACATGCAGGAAGGCAAAAAAGATTCAGCAGCTTCTGAAGTTGCCCTCCCCCCGTCTCTGGCTCTCCAGTCAGCTCTTCAACTGAAGTCCTCTAGACTATTTAAAAAAAAAAAAAACAAACCACACCAACTAGTTGTAATCCCTGCTGTTACAGATGCTCCAGGAGTCCTATGTAGTAATGGCTGCACATTTTGTTGAAATAGCAGACTAAAAATGAGCGGTGCTGGTGTCCTCTACAAAACGATTTCCCACACCCGGAGCTTTTTCACAGGTGTATCTACTGGTTGGTTTCTCACCAAGCAATGCCACTTTAAAGCCCTAGAAGTCGTCCAGTGGAGGAGAAAAAGCTTGCTGGCAATTCAGTGTTTCAGCAGTGTTGGCAGCAAGCTGCTAAATGGCAGAAAATCACCAGTGATGTGTGTATCAGTGTGGTAGAAAAATACAGACTAGTGCTTTACCATCTGGTTGCCTCTTGTGAGTAGGAAGTAGCCCAAAGACCACCTTTGTCCATGCTGTTTGAAATCCTGATTTGATAAACAGCAGTTCTAGGAGTAAAATTCTTTAAAAAACACCAGGCTGAAGCAGACTCTCTTTCCTAATGGAGGTGTGAAAACAGTTTAGTAGAAGATGTTTGATTTTTGAAGGCACTAAAAAAAAATAAATCAAATCCTGTATAGCAAGAGGAGCATTATTATCATTTGGCGTTATCTCTTTCAAGCAGGTTAATTTCACACTGCCCAATCTCCCCGAGTTTCCTCCTGAAGAGTTCTCCAGAGGCCAGCAAATTATCTACTTTTTATTTGACTAAGGAAAGGACAAGGAAGAAAGAACTGGAAAAGGGGGAGAAAAAAAGGAGACATCTCCTCCTTCATTCTCAGTTCTACCTCCTTCTAGATGCAAGTTCTCACTGATTCTTTTGGGCTAGCGCTCATTTTATTTAGATCCTCCATGAGCTTATTTAACTCATTAACCTGGCACAATACCAATTCAGTCATTTCTACAAAAAACCAACTACTGCTCCACCACGTTAGAGTGGAAACAGCTCACGATGTCCCAAAAACACCAGAATGAACCAGAAGAAAGAAGGAGAGTAGGAATAGGTGGCTAAAATCAGAGGAATTAGGAAGAAAAAGAAGAAACTGAAACACCATTTTTAGTGATAAGCAGCTCATCAGATCAACAATATCAAACTTTTTTTTTTGTTACTAGTAATGCTATTTCTCACTAGATCTATATCCAAGGGTGTCATTTTCCCTGATTCTTTCCTTCCTTTCCTTTCCTCTTCTCCTTCTACCTCATCAAATAACCAGAGACAGGGTACTTTCCCTAAACCAGACATCATTAGACTAATTAGAGTAAATTCCAGTAGTATGAGCTAAGAATAACAGTAAGATATTAAATCTTAAGTCCTCTTGATTGTAACAACCAAATGACATGTCTACAATTCAGATAAAAATCTTCAAATAGCAATAAATAATAAACTCAATAAATAGCAATACTCAACTATGAGCTAGGCACTGGACAGCTATAAGAATGAAACTGTAACAATTTCAAGTTCTTTATCTATTTTTTCTTAAAGATACAGATTTTTAAAAAAAGAAAATGGTATCATCCACTCTTATATACTCATTTAAAAAGCTACTTGAAAGCTTTTCAGAAAACTTCAAGTCAGGCTGGAAAAAAACGCTTTGGAAGCATGTAGCAACACAATTTCTTTGTAACGGAAGTTTATAGTTTGATTTCCATTAACAATCAAAGCATGAGCAGGCAAAACTCCTGTGCTTCAGATTAAAATTGAAATGTTTTTTTCAATAGAAATCTGCTATTGTTTTATAGTATTTTGCAAATTATTGAATTATATCTTATGCCACACAGCACACCTGTAACCATCTCTACATTACTTAGCTACGTCCTGCACTGTTTTAAGCAAGCCATCTTTGCAAGATTCTTCACATGTCAAAAGTCAAACATTTTCAAGCACTTGCATAGCTTCACCAAATTAAGTGTGAAGATAAAAACAGCATGTGCATGCTCAAAATACAGAAGCTGAGTAGAAACACGTGATTAAGGTGGGTGGAAGCAAGTATAAAAATCAAGAAGGCCAGGTTAACCATTTTAGTCAAGAAGTCTCATAAAAAGGCAGAAAGAAAGCCTTTTAAATATAAGAAAGATGATTTTAGAAAATACACATAGCTCAAAAAATTAGAGATCATACATTCTTTAGCATTCAAAAATGTTAATTGCCACCATAACATGTAAATTTTAACCACTTTACACAACTAAATTTTAACAAGGAGATGAGGATGGAAGTGAGAATAAAGAAGAATGAGCTAAGCAATTTCTGGAAACATTAAGATATGTTATATTCAAGACACATTAATGGACCTTACTCAGTCTCCACTTCTTCGGAATTATCTTCCAAAATTCATCAAAGTTTTGGTAAAAACAGAAGTATAATCAATAAAAAATAAGGACTGATGTACAGGCTTTTGGCACAATGTTATCTGACAATTTCATAAGCAAAACAAGGAGTTAGGATGTACTTTTAGTTACAAAAATATGTTTAAAAAAGAAAAAATGTATAAAAATTAAAATGTGCTGATTGGGTTTGTTGCAAAATTGAGAATATATTTTGTGGGATTTTAAACTAAGCTATCTCCTGTACCAACTGGGAGAACACTGGTACAACCCATGTCTGTTCAATAATTTCATTAACAATTTGGATGACAGAAGAGTTAATAAGCTTATAAAAATTGTAGACAACATCATAACGGTGGCAAACTCTTAGGAGTGCCTCAAACTTCAGAGTCATCTTGATCACTTGATGTAATGGTCTGAAATCAACAAAAACGAAATTCAATGCAGACCAAAGAAAGTCGTATGTTTTGGACAAAAGCCAAAAAGTACCGAAAACAAACCACTGCTAAACATGAAACATCATGCTGCAAAACCAGAAAACTTCTATTCTTCAACTCCTAACAAAAGCAACATAGATAAAGTACAGAGAGAATTACTCTGCCTGTCATGGTGTGTTTACTCACAAAAAAAAAAGTTTAAAAAGACTCAAAAGACTCATCTATCCCACCCACCCTCCAAGCAGAGAAGCAACAGTAATTCAGGAGGCATCATACTGGTAATATTAATTGTAATGAAATATTAGAACAGGATACTTTGACAAACAAACTTTCTCATTTGGATTCTTAAAAGGTAAGATTAGGAAGGGGGGGGAAAAAAAAGTATCACACATGAGTGGCATTTCTGATCCTGCCTCGGTGCTAGATGTTAGACTATGATGCCTTAAGATGTAACCATATTCTTTCAATTATTTTAATTAACTTTGTTCAGAATTTAATGCTATGCTACACAGCAAAATGCATGATACTTCTCCAAGGGCTGCAATGAGTGCCAAGTATTTACTTTCACCAATTACCTTTAAATGGCATTTTACTATTTCTCCACATGAAGCATATGCAAGCACATGAAGCTGCACAATAAACTTCAGATTTGTTTCAATTAGCAGTCTGGTTCTTCCCCAACATGTGTGATTTCTCTTTATCATGCTTCAGAACTATGTTTCTTTGTACCTACACAGAGAAGCTCTAAAGGATATATTAAGCCCTATAAAGTGAACCCTCTCCTACTCTCACAATCACAAGATTAGAAGTAGCCTTCCGATATTTGAGACTTTACAGAATTGTACCTTTACACCATTTTCAGCTTTGTCTCTACAATTGTGAGGATTAAAACTGTAGACCTTGCCTACAAAGGAAAGGTTAACCAATTATATGTTGGTAATCCCAATACACAATCACCCACTGTGTAGCAGTAACTTTTCACCTCCAATTTAGCTTACATTTGGAAAGTAGTTGAAGATAAACTCACAAAAAAACTTAGGCAGAGATGGAGCATGCATGGGGCAATTTATACCAAGTGAACTAGTAAAATTCTTCTGTGTTTGCAAGGGTTTAGTGAGAATCCCAGTACCATACTAATGTACTTATATGTTCTCCATATTTCTAGAGCAGACTAAAGGCAGTGCCTTCAATTTCAACGGAAATGCAAACGGAACGTATCTTGCACACCAGCCTGAGTAAAAAATGTCTCAGCTTTCCCGAAACTCAAAAAGTAGGTGGTTCCAGTGGTCCCCCTGGCAGCAGCAGAAAGTTTACTTTCTGTAAAACTTGACCAATTCCAAACATTCAAAAAGATAATTAGAAAGTCACCATATGGATATTTGCCTCCCTTTATCAGAGTCACAATAAGAAAAGCACTATTTTGCTCTTTCTAAACTAAACGCAAGTCATGCTCAGAGTAGAATAATGGCAAACTTAAGAGTTAAAATTTGTTACCGTACATAAAAGCACTACAGACCCACTATTAGTTAAATTCCTAAATATAAGACTAAATGTACCACCTGAGATCCCAGCACGATTCGCATGACTGCTAAACAATATTTCCCCGACTTAGCTATGGTCACCTACAAAAACAGGCCACGATGTTCAGGCCACTGTGTTCTTGTTTCAGTGAAATACAGTAGGATCCTCCAAGAGAGAAAATTTTATGGTTTTTTCATGTAGACTGAGAAATCTCAAGTTTCTTGGAAAATATCTAAAAACTTTGCCTAAGTGATTTGCTAGAAACAAAGCAGGAAAACTTCACTTTGTGTTATTTCTTAAGAAGTCTCTAGAAATTTTACGTCTATCAGTAAAACACACACAACAGTGCAGCTTGTGAAACTTTACTACGAGAGTGCTGCTTCAGTACTACCAAAAGCAAGTCTACTGAACACCTCCTCTGTATTTAAAGCCCATTAATTCTATCATTTTGCTAATGTAAAGGAATTAAGCATTCAATTCCACATTTTTGTCCACTGGTGATGGACTGCTGAGTACAACTTGTTTGAAGCTAATTTAGAAAAAAAAAAAAAAGTCCCACACATTAAACCACGAACCACTTGGGTTTTTAACTTATGGCTTACCCAAAGCTCAGATGAAACCCCCGAGATCTGAAAAAAGATTTTTTAGAAGGGTATTCTCCCTTCTATCTCACCAACAAGCTTTAATCTTGCACAAACACACCACAACATCCCAAAAGTCAACAATCTTTGCAAGGACAACTTGAAAAGCAAGTTTCGGTACAGCACAATTTGCTGTCTGGGAACATGCTCTTTGCTTCACAGTCCTGAAAACCAGCACTTAAAATTCACAGATGAGAATCTCGAATTGAAGAAGTGACAGCAAAGTCAAAGATGACTTGCAAGACTTGCATGTAAAGATTCCACTTGATTTCCCTCCTCAGGTATACTTTTATGATCTATGCCTTAGGAGCCTAATTGTTCTCCTTTTTTCTGAGGACAGATAGGGTGTTGACTTCACGATGAAAATCCCAACGCTCATACATCTAAAAGTGCAGTTCAGCAATACAGCTGCACTGATCTAATATCACACAGTCACCATATAGGGTTCCCTCTTCTCCTTCTGCCCGCAGTCTCACCTTTCTAGAGTTCACCAGATCCTTAACTCATCCAACAAAACCTTTCGATCTGTCAGAAAACTTTCTCCTTGCAGTCTAGCAAGTGAAAACAGATGAGTAATAGGTCCAAGGAGCACCCTGATTTAGAGCAGGACAAGCTGGCCAGCAACGGGAGGGTGGTCTGTGTGGGAAGAATACAGCCAATATCCTTCTTCCCAACACTAACTTTCCCACAGCAACAAGCTGTAACATCAAACCATAACATAACCATCTACAGTATGTAGAATAAAGTCCCCAAAAGATATTCTGACGTTAATTCAAAACCTACTCTGAACACTCATCGACTGAGAGGTTTGTTACAGCATTCTTGGCAGTCAGCTACTAGCAGCAAATTTAAGCACCTCCTCCCTTAGTGAAGCTTTTATGAACAAAAGTTTCAGTAAATAATTTGTATCACAAATCAACACAGTGCTAAAGTTTGCTGTTGTAGATCTGAAGTTTGTTGTATTGGCCTGTCATAGCTCGCTTATCTTGTTATAACTGCATGGCATGAGAGTGATGACACACAGCTCAGTATATGTCTACCTTCAGTATGAAATGTGAAAAGTGAAACAGTAAATTTGCCTTAGATCTCATCTGAGGCTTTTGCTACACAATGCCCAACCACCCAAAGCAATGAGATCTCCATCTACCGTCCTACTCCATCTTCAGAAGAACTTTAGTTTAAATTGATAGAGAATTAAATGGGAACCAGTCCCACAGTATATTGCACTGGCTCGACTACGATGTGGCAACACGCAGCAGAGCAACAAGAACCATGGGTTACTGCAGGGAGACCACCCCAATCTAGCATATCCACTCCGTCTAACTGTGGTCAAAGCCATCACTCTACCATAGACGCAGATACACTCCAAAGTACTGACACACAACTTGAAGCCTTATTTGCGAGAAGAGCCACTTCTCTGTCCAGTGCAGATCATACCAGCTCTAAGCAGAAAAGCGATGTGTCCTGAGAGTCTCCAAAATTACACAGACGTAACAAATAGTCCAACCATAACTTGTGTACTCTACAGTTTGGCAATGCTAGTTGGGATTTTCCTGGAAAAATCAAAGCAATATGATGCTTTGATAAAATATCTGCTTGAAAGCGAATGGTTACTGTTTCACATCTCTAAAGAAATGAACAGATTTGCAACTTCTCTGTAACTGTTATTGTAATGAAAGTCTCAAACCTGCCTCTGAACAGACTTCATTATGTTCAATGTTAAAGTAACTGTACCAAGCACATATAAAGTTATAGTCATTTACCCAGTTCTCTTGCAAAATCCTGGATTATTCCTTGTTACTTATTTATTCCTAAAATTGTGGGTTTTTTCCCCTCACTATTCCAATTAGAACTTTATTGATATTCTCTGGAACTTTCTGCAGTGGACTGCATTTCACTCTCGAAATACCATCTCGAGAGCTGAACAATGAGTATAGCAAGTCTTAACGTTGTCCATATGTCATTCCAGTTTTTCAAGAGAGGTCCATGTCCCGAAATTAAGGTGTAAGTAGCAAAAACCAACAATGGTTACTTAAGGTAAAAAAAGAAACGAGATTATATGCTTGTATGTGCAATTTCAGTTCATAAATGTTACCTTTGCTTCACACTTTGGTCCTAGAGCATCATTTGTGCACTAGGATACCTAAAACGATATAGTAAAGTGACAGACAAAGATTTTAGGTGAAAAATTATCTTAGGAATGAAATTACTGGACAGAAAGAATGCACAAATTTAGGTGTGCTGCTCAGTCTTACTCCCATATAATTCACGGTTTAGACAGAAACCTAAAAGCTACGAAATAAATACTGCTGCAGTTTCCTGTGCACATGTTCTCTATCAAGCACCTTTCCCACATAGTTAACTAAATCTAGCCCGAGAATTAGAGTTTTCAGCATAATCACTAAACTATCCCACATATGACCCCATTTATAGTTGAAAATATAGAAGAGTATTAATTTGGTGCAAGAAAAAAAAAGTATCAAAAAACAAACCACAACCAAAACATCAAAACCCAGATGTTAGTGCCAAATTATCATCCTATAAAGAACTTTTCAAGTTCTTTCCAGGAAACACAGACCCAGAAAAAAAGTGCTGTTAGTCCTTCATCAAGTCATATGTGAATTTCAGTGAATATTACTTCCTGCAACAAACTAATTTAGGAAATTAAGCTTCCAGTTGAGGAAAATAAAAATCAGATGAATTACCACAAAGTAGAAAAGTTTATTCATGATTTGCAGCTAAGTAAACGTGTGGTTCTGTTGCCAACCATACAGCAGATGTCTTCCCAGTTCCTGCTGCTGCCTGCACAGGTCTACTCCATCCTTCACACCAACTCCAGCATTTATCAACCTGTTACATTTCAACTACTACAACCAGCAGAAAACTATGTTCTTTTTTAGGTAAGATTTCAGTCAGGCTACTAAATAAAATGAGCTTACAAATAAAGCTAGTGCAGGTAGCAACAACTTCCTCATTTTAGTGGTAAGATTTCCCTCTAGGAGTTCCCAATTGTTGACTCTCATCTGTTCCCACCCCTTTTCCTGAACCAGCTCTGAAACTCACCAAGTCCTCTGCTGAACAAATTTAGTTCCCTAGAATGGCAGAAAACTGTTTTAGTTGTCCAGCAGGAATGAAGCTACATTGACTTAGAGGGACCACCAGAGCTATAATAAGGCACAAACAAGAAAGGACAGAAGAACATGCTCCCCTTGGCAGCACTAAGTTGTCATGTTAGCTCATAAAACACAGTGCGCATGTTTAATGCTTTCATATTCTCAAGTTTTATGGAAAAATTTGTCTATAGCATTATTTGGACATTTAATGAGAGATTAGTTTCAAGCTCAGTCACTAATGACAGCTACACACTGGTACTTTTTCCAGATAACAATGCTGTATTCCCATATTCAGAGCTAACAGCTACATTAGCTGCGATCTGAATCATTTGTAACGTGAGTGACACTTGCATGCACCAGAAGCATCATACCCACTTTCCCACCCATCCCCACTGGATTCTCACTAGGTTTTGCAAACACTGGAAAAAATACAGCAAACGTTTGTATCCTTGGAGGAAATGGATCTCAACTTCAATTTAGCCAGGCATTTATATTTACACATTATTTACAATTACTTTGTTTCATTTTATACAAATTACTAGTTAACAACTGTAATTATAAACCTAGGAAGTCATGTGACATAAAGGAAAGCTAAGCATCTCCATTCATTCCCAACTCCCTCTTTTAAGACTTAGAAATTGGACATAGTGAAAACCAAAAAACCTAACTCCATCAAGGTTCAAGTCATAAGTAAATCTTTCTCTCATTTACAGGCAATCTGAGAACTTGTTGAAAATTAAGTAACTCCTAATGTTAAAAAAGTTTGCACAAATCTTTATGTAGTTTTAACAGTATACTTGCTACATAACATACAAAAAAAAAAAAACACAAACAAACTCTTTGACAGCTATCATCTGCACAAGGTGCTTCCTTCTTAGGACAAGTAATCAAGGAGAATGCTAACATCACCCTCATGATTTATTAAAAAAAACAGTGCACGCAAAATAACTTGAAATATTGTATATTTCCGACAAACACAGATTCTGACATGTTTGTTCGTGTATTCAGGGCTGAGCTTTTTGCACTTCTACATCCTAGAGATGTGTGCTCAAGACAAAAAACATTCCAAGCGTGGAGCTGGGGTACCTCACCACTAGAAAGCTTAACTCTCTCAAAACTAACATTTTTAAATTAAAAAAAAAAAAAAATGTGTTAAGGAAGGGTGGTGTCTCCAGACTTCCTGCAGAACACCATCCATATATTAGTGTGGTCCAAACACTGACCAGCACGCAGGCAGTTGGGGTGAGTTTTCCACCCTACCTGTGCGACAGAAGAGAGAGAACCACAGCAAAGAAATTAAGATATTTCTCCTGATAACAGACCCAGCGGAGCCCGACTGGCACGGGGAAGAAGCCCAGATTCCCAGTGCGCGATTTCCCAGTCAATCACCGCTTATCTCCGCTGGGTCTCTCCCCTCCCCCTCGCCTCGCCCCCTGCGCAGTCTGCCCCGCTGCAGCAGAATCCCCTGGATCACGGCGCCCTTTGCTCATCCCGGAGAGCGCTCCGCTTCCGCGTGAGCCCAGCGGGACGCCGCTGCGGAAAGGGCTGCCCGCCCGGCGGGACGCGGGGCCGGCCCACGACCTGTGGCCGAGCTGATCTCACTCTGCGCGGCGAGAGGCCGCCGGGCTCCCGCCGGCAGCCCCGGAACGGGCCCAGGGCTGCGGGCGCGCCGGGCGGCTCCGCCGGCGGTGTCCTTGGCCACGAGGACCGCCGCCGCCGGCCCCGCCGCGTCTCCCGCCGCTCCAGCGGCCCGCCGCCGCGGCGCAGCGTCTCACCTGGCGGGGGCCGGGGGGCGGCCGGCGGCGGCGGCGGCGGCGGGCGGGCGGAGGAGAGGCAGGAGGCGCGGGCAAAGCGCCCGCAGGCGCCCGGCGGAGCTTAGCAGCGCGGCCATGACCGCCGGGCGCGCAGGAGCACGTGAGCTGGGGCGCCAAGCTACTGCGCACGCGCGCCAGGGGGCGACCGGGGCGGAAGGCGCCGGCGTTCCGCCTCCGCTGTCCCACGTGACGGAAGGAACCATTCCTCGCAGGGGGATCAGACGGCCCTGCTCTCGGAATGGGTCCGCTCAGACACCGGCGTGATTGTCGCTTCCCCCCCGCGTCAGTGATGGGACATTCCGCGAGAGGTCAGCGGCGCAGCTCTAACTCCGGATTGGGTCGATCGGCGGCCACCCCGGGGTTGCTCCAGCGGAAGGCGGCCGGGAAGGCGCTGCTGGGTATTGGAGGGGAAAAGGCGCGAGCTCGGCGCGTCTCGCCGCGCTCCTGGAGGCGGAAGAGAGCACAGGGAAGCGCAGGCTTCCCTGGTGGCTCTCCTGGGCTTCGGGCACCGCCGTGCGCGCCTTCCGCGCCGTTAAGCGATAGATACCGGTTGGCCTGGGTGGCACCCGCCCGTTCGCGCCTGAGGAAGGAAGTCACGTGGGCGGCGGGGCGCGCGCGGCGGCGGCCGGTGCGGGCCGTGACTGGGCGCGCGCGGCGGCGGGAGGGGCGGCTCGCGCCGCGCCGCTGGGGGCTCCCGGTGCTCTGGAGCCCGGCGGGGGCTGCCCGGAGGGAGAAGCGCGGTCGCCGGCGGCTCCGCTGGCTCAAAGCGGGAGGCGGGAGGGAGCCGCCGCTCGCCGTCCGTGGGTTGTTTCGGACGCCGCTAAAAGCGTGACGGGCCGCGTGCGAGTGCGAAAAGAAATCCCCCAGCCTTTTTTTTTTAATGAGGAAAAACTCCGTCTTAACCTTCCCCCTGGTTGATTTGTACGCGTTGCTCCAGGAAAGCGATACCTGCCTAGGTGGGCTGGGAAAGCCACTGGCGTCGGTCAGCCTTTACGGGATCCTCTGGAACGTCGTCATCCCCTACTGGCCTCCCTGCTGGGAGCCAAAGGCGAGTGAGGGGCAGAGGGAAGAACCTTAATTAAAAACTCGTTAACAGTAAATCTCTACTTCAGCTTGGTTTTTATTTACCGAGATGCATTGATGCTTCATTTTGGCATGCAAGTTGAAGCTGGTTCCCGTGACATAAATCAGACAGCTGCTTAGAAGTTCAGTGCATGTTTTCATACAAAAAACATGTAATCGTTTTTGCCATAGATTGTAAATAATTTCTCCAGGGGGCAGATTGTTCATCACAAGAGAGGAAATTGATTTTTATCAAATAAATTACAATCAGCTGTTCCCTATTACACTTTACTTGGTAAGACTTGTATCCTCATCAAGATGCGATGAGTCCAGTTTTTAAAAGTTACAAACTCTCACTTTTGCTCTTTGTAAGAAAGTTCTCGATGCTCAAGACTCCTCGTAGTCAAGCCATAAGGCGTGAGCTACAGCTAGTAAGACAATATTTGTAATGTTACTGGTTATCACGGCTGTGCGGTATCACAGTGTTATGGTATATTGCAGAATACAGAGTTCAATCTTAACGAGGAAGACCAAGATGAATTTTTTTAACCCAAGCACAAATTCGGTAGCATTCATGCTAATTATTAGGTTGGCTTAGGTATGCGCTTACTAAGCTCGATTGTGGAGTAGAGCCCCTGGAAACTAACTCTGAACACACAATACAAAAGTGACTACAATGCTTAATGATAAGGACCAGAAACGATAAAGCAAGTGACTGGAAGACTAAATGAAAATAACAAGATGGCATTGGTCAGCATAATAGTAGGTTCTTGTTGCTGAGAGTTCACTGCTACTGAATCAGTAAAGAATAGTCTTAAGAAGTGTTTGAAAGAGAACAAAGGGACAGATGCTGACCAGGAATTCCTCCAAAGGACAAAGAAAATGCAAAGGTGTTTGAAAATCCAGTAAGTAGATAACAGGATCTGAAAGGATGGGCTGCTCAGAGAGTTGTTGTCTTTTCACTACCAAGTGAGGAGTCATAGATATGATTCTGTAAAGACAGCTGTTTGATGTGAAAAAGAAAGGAAGTCCCAAGGACTTAGTACAAAATGTGATATACCAGAAGCAGTAGACAGGAAATTGTATTTTGTGAAGTTCTCTGAGTGGATGTGGGGTCTAGTTCATGTTCCTTGAGACCTGAAAAAGAGAAAAAAATTTATTGGTAAATTGAGACATAATGTTTAGAGTCTAGTAAAAGTTTTTCTTCTCTGGCTGAAGAAAACAAGTTGTGTATTAGATACGTTATTCATGGCGAAAAATTATTACTGCTTGTATGCAAGTTCCTAGAGAAAGAACTGTATGGTAGTGTCACCAATAGCAGTTGTGAAACAGGAGGAGTTACGAGATGAAGAGTGAAAGTTTTATTTTAGCTATTCCGTGCTTGACTTGAGTCGTACACAAGATGTGAATGATGCACCAGCATTTCAGTATGGACAAAAAGCTTGAGATAGATCTGTGGGTCCTCAGCACAGTAGCTATGCTATATATGTAGTAAGGGTTATCCACAGGTGAAAGATACAGATCCAGAGATACGGAAGAGGCCAAAGGCACAAACATACCCAGTGAGGGAGATGGAGATAACTTCTCCAAGTAGGAAGGTTGCAAAAGATGCACTAAGGAAAGGAAGGAGTTGTAGAAGCCACAGAAGGAAAAGCTGTGATCAGCTGCATGAGGGACAAGTGGAAAATCAGATGTGAATGAGTCCAGGCTAAGAGAGATGGGAAGGAAAGACACGTGGCAGACAAGGAACCAGAAAAAGCAGGCAGGCTAGAGAAACAATTTGTTGGTCCTGTAACCAAAAGAAAGAACAGAAAGCTCCAGACAAGCAAAAGAAATCCGCTGGTGACTTTCTGGGGTTTTCTTTGTCTCTCTAAACAGGTCACATCCTCTGAGATTCTTGGCTGGATATGCTCTGCCCAGGCAATTTATTCCCATCATTAATAATTCCCAGGAACCTATACCTAGGGATAATAATTAAGCAGTGGCATGTTACGTTCTTGGGCTCTGGAGCTGCGTCTCTACTATTGAATTCCTGTTCTCTACAACGATTGCGGCTTATGCCAGACAATTGCCTGGCGTAGTTTGAGGAATTAGCATCAAACAGCTTGGAGCTGTTGCCAGGAGGCAGTTTGACAATGGCTGCACTGTGCTGGAGAGTAGGAGGATTTAAAAGGACGATTCCGGCCAAGGCCAGGCTCTTTGAGTCAGCTTGAAGGCCATGGAATGGTTCTGGTTATTTAAGGTAATAGATGGACATAACCTACATGCATACTGCCTCTACTGGAACTTAGAAGGTTTCTGCTAATTCCATAGAGAGTTTATCATAAACATTTCTCAATAATTTTTAAAACTTAATTGAAGTGTGTGTGACATGGAGTTTTCCAAAGCAAGAGGTGTAATAACATTAGAGCTCTTTTTGCTCAGTCCCATCTTTTAAATAAAACCCCTAGTGTACAAAATAGCTTTAAAAAGTAGCTGATTCCACACTTGTCTTTGGAAGATCTTAAAATCCAAAGTTAAAATTACACTGTAAATGCATCTCCAGAACCTGAGCAGTAAAAACTTTTGGAGTGAATGATTCACGTTGTGTCAAAATGCCTTTGCAACAGTGGAGGGAACGTGAGAGGACATGCAGAAGAGAACCAACGCTGGCCTGGTCTATTGCCTTCAGGCAGTTTGGATGTGGCTGCTGTGTGTCAGAGAATAAGGTGATAATAGGGATGGTGGCTGATTGCCTCTACCTCACGTAAGAGGCTTATGAGATGTTAACCTTTGAAAAAGTCGAATGTAGTTTAAGCTTGCATGTTTGTGCAGTGGGGTTTAGATGAAGTCCATGGATCCTTCTGGGATCTCAAAGGGGCCTCTACTGACTTGAGCTGTCTGACAGAGCCATCAAATCCCTGTTGGAAGGGCGAGGTTCATTTCTCAAGTTTTCAAGGCAGGGGGTTTTAAGGTGGACACGAAACATCTTGTGGTGTGTAGGGGGCATCCCTGGCTCCTAAGCTTCCGATAGTTTTGCCTGTTCTCTCCCATTCCCTAAATTAACATGGCCTCATTTAGAGGCAGCTCTGTGCGGATGGCACCAGTGTGGTAAGAGGAACATCCATTCTCCCACCAAGGTCGTAATCCAGTGAGGTGCATGGTCTATGTCATGCAATGGAGAGAGGCAACATAGTTCCCAGCATTCGTTTAGGGGCTGTGTTCATCTTGGAAAATGGACTATCAGGAAGGTTTGCCATGGAGAGAATAATTTGGGGACTTCCCTGAGAAAATGATGAGATACATATGTATTCGTATTGTTAATATCAATATTGTTTTTATTTCTGATGTCTGAGTAAGGATAACCTTAGATTTCAGACTTAAAAGATTCCGATATGAAGAATATGCATTCTTAATGTATCTTGAGGGAACATGACAAAGAAAGCGGTGACCTTTCCCTATGGCTTGTTCTCCAAACTGGACTGAAAGTGTTGGCCTAAGCCTCTTGCCTCAGGCATGCAATTCAGGCTGAAGCAGTAGAGCCTCTGCAAGAGGTGACTCTCCAGGTAGTAGAAGACAGAAGGATAATGATGAATGTGGTTCTCTGTGTATATCTAGGTCTAGATATATCTACATACGGATCCTCTTCTGTGACAGCAAAGAAAACCTGAGTCTAAATTCACACTTGCTGAGGTTTTTGTACACTTTTCATATCTCATTTCTATTTTGCTCTGAGAGGAGAAAGTGGGATCAGCTTAAAATACTCACAAGATTGTTACTGCAAACCTCACATTTTACTGTTGAATCTCTTGGTATTTCTCAGATCTTGTGAAAATGCATATTTCAGCTTCATTTGCCAAAAAACTTAAACCTGAGAGCATCCGATGACTTCAGATCACAGGGTTTTATTATAAATTTGTGATTTTTAGAGCTTGAGTTGCTGAATGCTAGCAATAATATGATCTACTCCTCTGGAGTTCTTTCCAGGATCCCAAATTGCCTCCAGCTTTTAATACTTAAGTGTCTTTCAGGTCTTGTAATTTGGCCAGTGTTGCCTAAAATACAGCAGAGCAAGTTCTCCAAGAAAAATCTCTAGTTGCAAATAAAATTCAAATCAACAAGTTTTCTCAGCTAGTCAGGTTTTATTTTGAGAGGATGAAAACGAAGTAAGAAGTTGAAGAGCTGTAGAAGTGAGATGGAGATGGTACAAATGAACATGTTCAGAAGGAAGGTGGAGAAGGTGACAACAGAATAGTTTGACAGAAAGGAAGAAGGAATCTGTGAGGTGGCGGAAACTGAGTAACTGGTAAGGCTGCTGACTGTGGATGGAAAAGGGATTGCTCTTCATCTCCTGGAAACAAGATGAAAGTAAGCGCCTTCAGGAAGATAGTGGGGAAATCCATGTGGGTTTTTTTCATGGACTTTAAGATTAAATTTTGTTGTTCAGATGCCTTTGGGGGCTGTTTGTCGCTCAAGTGTCAACTGTTTTCCCTCTTCCCGGCCCCCCCAACCAAAAAAGCTCCCTTTATCCGTGCTGTAAGTTTGCTTAAGTTTAAGCCAATCTCAGAATTTATGGAAGCCTGACTGCCTAGCTTTGATGGTATGGCATATTGTTTTGCTGTGTTATGGGTCTGAGGGGGTGATAAAATCAAACTGAGGTACTAGAACAGGAACAAGCAGTAGCAAGGAAAAAATCAAAGAACCAAGTCTGAGGATTTGTGCGATAATATCTAAGTGTCTTGTTAAAATTACAAATAAGAAGTCAAACCCAAGAACTGGAGAAAGATGGATAATAGACAATCTGAATCGAAAATTGCTGTTTGAGAGTCCTATTGATTTCCATATATCATGGAAAACAGTTGCTTTCCAAAGGCCAATGGTGACTTAATCTCTAACAAAATGCTAAATTAATTCCTTATTGTATATATCTGTTAGTTAAAATGTTTCTACAGGCAAAAATATGTCTTTGCTGTTGTTTGATCCCACTCAAAGTCTTTGATAGCTCTTTTAGAGCTATAGTGCAATGTAGAACAATTATTTCCACTGAAGATGCAAAAGAATTTAGCTGCCTGTTCTTCTCAGCTATGTTAGTTTTGCAAGGTTAGTAGAAATTTTAATAAGTAGTAGAGCCTTTATTTTTGTAACTAAGTCAGCAGATCTTATCCTGGCTATCTATGGGGAGTAGATCTGATGAGTAAGAAGGTGCTTTTTTTATGTAGGTACTTTTCAGAGGATCACAGTTTGAAAATGGTTGTGACATAACTGGGTCACATACGAAATTTTTCTATAAGCTGCATAAAATGAGAGGTTGAGGTAGCTGCTTTTGTCAGAAGATATATCCCTTAGAGTTGTAGTGAATCATATAGTTGAGAGATTTGCATATTGTACTGTTACTGAAAACTGCAAAACAGTCGTAAATCTGCAAATGTTTCTTAGTCCTTAACATACTGATCTTAACTCTATCGCTTTTATAATAACAAAGTATTAGGATATATATGCATGTGCATCACATACTGTGTTTTTCCTGTCATTGCCTTTGTTTTACATGTTCAATTCCGAGCATGCTATACAGAAAAGCATATCATGACCCAGAGTTTGACAATGATAAGTGTTGGAGGCGATAAAGTAGTAAGATAAGTTTCAGGAATGGTAAAACTCTGTTTCAGCTGCCTGTAGCTCTAGTATGCAATGAACCATTTTCAGATTTTGATGCATGCTTCAACTTTTGGTTGGAAACAAGCATGGAATGATTCAGAGATCGTGCAGATTGCTAGCTGGGCTGGGAAATTATAATAAAACATGATTCATAAGTTTACAGGATTTACTTTAGACAAGAATCCTTATGCTGTTTTTATATCAGTGGGCATGCTGGCTGATTCTTTCTGCCAGATCTCCTGCTTTCCCGATCAATAAAAAAAATTTATAATTCTGGATATAAGACAGATCGAGTGAGAACATCTAAAGTCTAGGCTTCTGCTTTGGTTGAAAATATTTGAGGTTTTCTTACAAATGTTCTGATTTGTCTTAATGGTTAGTGAATATTTTTTAGGAGTTGGGCAATTAGTCATCTATGATCTAGAAGAGTTAATCCAAAGGCCACTCAGAGTCTGCAAAACCTAATCCACTAACATTAAAACAAAAGTTATTTCCCTTGGTGTACACAGGCAGTGCATGTATTCCTCACACGTCTACCTCACTGGTATACATGCCATGGATAGATACAGCACCTACTATACGTTTGTACAGCTCAATTGTCTGAACAACGCTTAATTTAGTTTCATTCAGGTTATTTAATATGATAGAAGTGTCTGAAATGATAGCTAGATTGTTATTTTTATGAACAATAATTAAATTAGTTTTTATTGTCTTAGGAACTCTCGTTTTCCTGTTTATTTCTCTTATGTCAGAGTAAGGCCACAAACTTGCCTGACCAAGAAGACAGAAATATCCGGAGAGGTGTAAACAAGCATTTAGACAGGCAGAGAGCAAGAATCTCTTAAATCAGTCACTGATGGAAAAAGTTTTTAATTTTTTTTTGTCAGCTCATAAGCTTTGAGAGATTTTTTTCTTCTCTTGCTAATTTTCCCGTCATCCCTGGTGGACATTTGTGCCCCATTGGTGAAGTCAAATGCCAACTCAAATGTTGGTATGGCTGTGATCTGAGGAGTAGTATTTCTAATTGTGAAGTCAGGACAGAAACAATTATTTTTTTAAGCACAAGTAGTGGTTGTGTTACAAGACAAAACTTACAACTCAAGTGTCAGTTAGTCATGTAGAACATTTATATTGTTTCTGTGGTTTCAATTGTTTTCTGAAAGTATTTCCTCCTGAACTCCAGAGCTGCTGAGTTTAAAAACCAAACAGATATACTTAAACATAAGTAGGGTTCAGTGGTGGCTTTTTCCATGTTGCTTTAGACTCTCAAATGGTTCGTTTTGGGCTTTTTTTATGTTTTGTCATGGAAAAAATCCTTTTTTTCTCAACAAGTCACGTTTAGAGTAAAACCTCTTTCTAGCTAGACCTGTGCGCACGCAGAGTGAGTTAGGGACGAAATGTCAGCTCAACTGAAATAAAGTTTTCAGTTAATGAAAGTAAAATCAAATTTTGAATTGCAGATCTGCCTGACAAACGTCTTGAGTTCTCTTTGTGGTTTCTGAATACCTTATATTTTCCCAACTATTGAGCTTTTATACTACTCAAAATAAATGTTTATCATTAAATGCTTCAGACTCTATTGAACAGATTTTTTTTTTTCCTTAAACTTCAGTTAGGATGACTGGAATGGGTATCATTTAACTGGAGAGAGTAACCTGTTTCAGCAACATGGATTGTGTTGCTGATATTTTCCCATTGCTGCAATGTGTGAAGGCTGGAGAGTTCAGATATTTCCCATAGGGCAGATACTGTCTGGATAAATCAAGGTAAAATAGCAGTCAAATATATTGGGCTATCCAAGGTGCAGCACAAGTGATCCCTGCAAAGGAAGAAAAATTAGCATTTTAAACATATATTCTATGAAAAAAAATCCCTTTGACTTTCCCCTAGCTTGTCTAATAAATAACTTTCAATACATGACTTTGTGGCATAAAAGTATTTATGTATTTCTGTAAACTTGTGTTTTAAAGGCAATAATCAGAAACATGCAAAAGCGACGGTATTTTTAGCAGTGCGGAAAGAAATATTACAAACGTGGATTCACTCTGCAAAATCCTCAGCTTATTATTGACAAATGTATGTTCTGATAAAGCCATGAAGCACTTTTTGATTATTTTACTAAATCAGTGACTTGGAAAAGAATTTTATGCTCCACTAAATCTGATTTTGTACCCTGAATATTGGCCTTAAAATAAAATTTTAAATAGAGCCTTTGTCCTCATGTATTTTGTTTTGTGATTGTTGCTGTTCTTTGGAAAGTACCAGTAAAAGTTGCATGTTTTCAGAGGGAAGAGTATATTGCATCTGTCGCACTGAGAATTTCTTCCCATGTATTTGTAATATTTGAGCCGAATAAATATCAGCAAGGAAAAAACCACCAAAATAACCAGTTATTAAATGGTATGGCTAGGTTTATGAAGTTGCAGGACAAACTGAGATTGAAGGATTATTCCCAGTCTTCTGCTTTATGCAAAGGAGCTTCTGGCTACATCTGATCTCTAGAAAATTTCTCTTCCATCCAAGAGACCAGCTGTTTCTTCAACATGCACTGTGCTAGGTTTGCAGCTTTGGAGAAAATTGTGCTATGTTGCCTTGAATCCTGTTTGATGGTTAGGCACCCTGTAATCTTCAGTTATTCGGAATTTCTCAGTGGCCCAATACCTATTGTAATGACTTACTGTTTTGCAGGTAGCCTATAGTCAACATTTGCAAACAAAAAGCAAGGAAGAAAAGTATATTTACTGCTGTCTAATCTTAGCAACATAACTGTCAGATTTAAACACAGATTTTTGAGAAATACTCAACTACCTATACTTCAAAATGAAGACATTTCTCTGTTTTATCTAGCCAAAAGGTTTCAGGTTGCTTGTACAATCTAATGTCTGGAATCCAGTTGTTATACTAGAACTCTCATCTCAGGGACTGTTCTCAGTAAGAATAAAAGTACTGAAAAGGAATTTTTTCATGACATGAAAAAAGAGAAGTTCTGTTAGTAAAAGGCTAGTTTCTCAGCAGAAAAGGCAGAATTTTCTACAGTGCAGCAAATGTAGAAGTATGTCCTGGTTTTAGCTGGGACAGAGTTAGCTCTTCTTTTTAGCAGCTAGAAGAGCTCCGTGGTTTGGTTTTACTCAGAGGCTCACTCTGAGAAGAATGCTGGTAGCAAGCTGATGGTTGTAGTTGGCACTGAGGTCTCAAGGACTTTTCAGCTTGCCATGTTCTTGCCAGCATGCAGGAGCGCAGCAGGATAAAGGGGGAGCATGGCCGGGACAAGGGGTCCACGACTCTCCTTACGATTTGTACTTGGACTTCAGATTGAGGGCCAAACTGGCCAGTTAGTATTCCATATCATGCAGCGTCATGCCCAGTATAAAAGTGAGGGTCAGCCAGAAAGAAGGGCTTTTGCCCTTCCGGGACTCTCACTTTCGGACTCTCAAGAGTGTTTTCTCTCGCTCTCTGTCTCTATTTTGGGCCTCCCGTTCAACCGGGATTGCAGTATCAGGTTTTATCTGTTTCAGGATTGCAGCTTTGGGACGAGACGGGCCTCGGTCAAGGGGTGGTGAGCAATTACACCGTACATCACTGGTTTGTATATATTTATCCTTGTACATATCCATACATATATATATTGGTAGCGGTAGTAGTAAATTGTTCTTATCTCAACCCATGGGTATCTTTTCTTTTTCTCCTTTGATTCTCTCCCTCATCCCTGGGGGTGGGGGAGTGAGCGACTGTGTAGGGTTTGGTTGCCGGAGCGGCCTAACCCACGACAAAGTACTTAAAGACATTGTGGTTGTAATTTACAACAAACCTAGATGTCTTCATATAGATCAACAATAAAATTGTGCCTCACAATGAAGAAGATCAAAAGACTACTTTTTAGTGTTCGATATTTTGATGTAAGCAGGTTGAAACAAGTCATCATTTGAGGTTCTTAACAAACCTATCCAGGCTAATGATACTAATTTTAAGTGAAAACCTGAGAAGTTCCAGAGAATGAGGAGAAGGATCCGCCACTGTTGTAAGTGATAAGACAATTGACTCAGGAAATTAAATGTAAGACAGCTATTTAGGCATGGAGCTTCAAGAAGGTAACAGGTCAACTGATGATGGACTTCATCAAGAGAGGATTAAATGCTGAGAATACAGTTAACGTTAATCAGCATGATTTTATTGCAATTGTGGCTATTGCCCAGATTGCCCAGCTGGGTTGAATTGATTGATTTCCTAATTAAGGTTTAGACCCTGCCTACAAAAGGCGGGCCGTTTCCTCTGCTGAGCTGTGGGAGATGCAATGACATCCTTGGAGCTGCAGCCTAGGCTGGTGAGCAACATGATTTCACAGAAATTAGGTCATCAGACGAATTTGATATTGTTCTGACAGGAATACCAGTCTAGTTGATAAAGGTGACTGCTGTGTTGGCACACTTTTGTAAGGCATTTGACTTAGTGACACCAATTAAAAAATGATTGCTGTTCAACAACAGAATGGGTTCAGAATGGTTAGCTAGTAATACTAACCACTGTTCAGAATGGGTTAGCTAGTAATACTAATATAATCTAGTGAGGTCATTTGCAGCTTAGTGCTGTACTTGTAAAGGAAAAATCACTGAATTAGTGAGAAAAAGAATCATAGAATCATAGAATCATAGAATGGTTAGGGCTGGAAGGGACCTTCAAAGGTCATCTAGTCCAACCCCCCTGCAAGGAACAGGGATATCTCCAACTAGATCAGGTTGCTCAGGGCCTTGTCCAACCTGGCCTTGAACGTCTCCAGGGATGGAGCATCCACCACCTCTCTGGGTAACCTGTTCCAGTGTTCTACCACTCTCATAGTAAAAAATTTTTTCCTAATATCCAACCTGAACCTACCTCCCTCTATTTTAAAACCATTACCCCTTGTCCTATCATAACTGGCCCTCCTGAACAGCCTCTCCTCATCTTTCCTGTAGGCCCCCTTGAGGTACTGGAAGACCGCTATAAGGTCACCCCGGAGCCTCCTCTTCTCCAGGCTGAACAGCCCCAACTCTTTCAGCCTGTCCTCATAGGAAAGGTGCTCCAGCCCTCTTATCATCTTCGTGGCCCTCCTCTGGACCCTCTCCAACTGGTCCATGTCCTTCTTATGTTGGGGATTCCAGAACTGGACGCAGTACTCCAAGTGAGGTCTCACGAGGGCAGAGTAGAGGGGGAGAATCACCTCCCTCGACCTGCTGGCCACGCTCCTCTTGATGCAGCCCAGGACACGGTTGGCCTTCTGGGCCGCAAGAGCACATTGCCGGCTCATATTGAGCTTCTCGTCCACCAGTACTCCCAAGTCCTTCTCCTCAGGGCTGCTCTCGATCCAATCACCACCCAGTCTGTATTTATGCCTGGGATTGCCACGACCCAGATGTAGGACCTTGCATTTGGCCTGGTTAAACTTCATGAGGTTGGTACGGGCCCACCTCTCCAGCCTGTCAAGGTCCCTCTGGATGGCATCCCTCCCTTCCAGCGTGTCGACGGCACCACACAGCTTGGTGTCATCGGCGAACTTGCTGAGGGTGCACTCCATGCCACTGTCCACGTCACCGACAAAGATGTTGAAGAGGGCCGGGCCCAACACGGACCCCTGAGGGACGCCACTTGTGACCAGTCTCCACTTGGACATTGAGCCGTTGACCACTACTCTCTGAGTGCGGCCATTGAGCCAATTCCTTATCCACCGAGTGGTCCATCCATCAAACCCATGACTCTCTAATTTAGAGAGAAGAATGTCGTGCGGGACAGTGTCAAAAGCTTTGCACAAGTCCAGGTAGATGACATCCATTGGTTGACCCTTGTCCACCGATGCTGTCACCCCATCGTAAAAGGCCACCAAGTTGGTCAGGCACGATCTGCCTTTGGTGAAGCCATGTTGGCTGTCACCCACCACCTCCTTGCTCTCCATGTGCCTTAGCATGGTTCCAGGAGAATCTGCTCCATGACCTTGCCAGGCACAGAGGTGAGGCTGACCGGTCTGTAGTTGCCCGGGTCCTCCTTGTTCCCCTTTTTAAAAATGGGGGTTATGTTCCCTCTCTTCCAGTCATCGGGGACCTCGCCAGACCGCCACGACTTCTCGAATACAATAGCCAGTGGCTTGGCAACTTCATCCGCCAGTTCCTTCAGGACCCGCGGATGGATCTCATCAGGTCCCATGGACTTGTGCACCTTCAAGTTCCTCAGATGTTCTCGAACCTGGTCTTCAAGTACAGTGGGCGGTGGTTCATCCTCACAGTCCCTGCTAGTTCTTTCCACAGCTTGGGTGGTAAGACAAGAGGCTTTACCATTGAAGACTGAGGCAAAAAAATTCATTGAGTACCTCAGCCTTCTCTATGTCCCGGGTAACCAGAGCACCAGTATCCTTCCGGAGGGGGCCTACATTCTCCTTGGACTTCCTTTTGTCCCCTACATACCTATAGAAGCATTTCTTGTTGCTTTTTATATCCCTTGCCAAATTCAATTCCTTCAGGGCTTTAGCCTTCCTCACTTGATCCCTGGTCACTCTTACAGCTTCTCTGTATTCCTCCCAGGCTATCTGTCTCCGCTTCCACCCTCTGTAGGCTAACCTCTTCATTTTCAGTTAGTCCAGGAGCTCCTTGCTCATCCACGCCGGCCTCCTGGTCTTTTTGCCCGACTTGTTCTTCGTCGGGATGCACCTCTGCTGAGCTTGGAGAAGGTGCTCCTTGAATGTGGACCAACTTTCCTGGGCCCCTTGTCCCTCCAGGGCCACCTCCCACGGCACTTTGCCCATCAGGTGCTTCAAGAGGCCGAAGTCCGCCTTCTTGAAGTCTAGGGTACAGAGCTTGCTGAATGGTTTCCTTGCTGCCCCATGGATCTTGAATTCCACTGTGTCGTGGTCACTGCAGCCAAGGCTATCCTTAAGTTTCACATCGCCCACCAGTCCCTCCCTGTTGGTGAGCACAAGGTCAAGCATGGCACCCCTCCTTGTCGGCTCCTCTATCATCTGCAGGAGGAAGTTGTCATCCACGCATTCCAGGAACCTCCTGGACTGCCCGTGCCCTGCCGTATTGTCTCTCCAACAGATGTCAGGGTGGTTGAAGTCCCCCATGAGGACCAGGGCTTGTGACCGCGAGGCTGCTCCTATCTGGCTATAAAGCGCCTCATCTGCTCTGTCCTCCTGGCCAGGTGGCCTGTAACAGACTCCTACCATAACATCCCCTATCCGTCCCCGTCCTCTAATCTTGACCCATAAGCTCTCTGTCAGCTCCTCCTCCGACCCCAGGTGAAGCTCCACGCACTCCAGCCGGTTGCTGACGTAGAGAGCAACACCCCCTCCTCGTCTCCCCTTCCTGTCCTTTCTAAAAAGCTTATACCCCTCCATGTTGACACTCCAGTCATAGGAGTCGTCCCACCACATCTCCGTGATGCCAATAAGGTCGTAGCCCTGCTCATGTACACGCATCTCTAGTTCATCCTGTTTATTTCCCATGCTGCGTGCGTTGGTGTACATACACTTTAGCTGGGCTCCCGACAAAGCCGACTCGCTGGCTGGAGTGACAGGGGTTCTCTTGGGTGGCAGCATAAGTTCATTTGAACATACCTGTGATCCTTCCTCAGCCTCTGGACCCTCGGTGCTGGCACTGGCGCCATGCTGACAGCAGTAGGCTGAACTGTGCTCCCCCTCCCCCAGCAATACTAGTTTAAAGCTCTATGCACAAGTCTGGCAAGCCAATGCCTCATTTGTACAGCATTGCTCAGATCTGGTCAGCTGGTACAGATGAACAATAACTGAGTTATTTCAGCACATATAAATTCAGGTGTGTTGGAATGAGCGGTCACTGCTCAAGAGGACTTTTTTGGAAGGGCATCCTCCTCGGAGATGCAGTTACCTCTGTGGGACCTGCCTGTGAATGTCTTTCATGTGGGTCAGGACAGCACTAGCTGATGGGAAGGAAAATGTTGCTGGTGCTGAGAACACCGTTGTGTGTTGTGATCAGAGTGATGTGTGTGTGTATTAGCTCCTGTGTCTTTGCTTAGAGAATCTGTTTGGACAATGCCACACCATATCCATCCCCATTTCTCTGTTTAAATCCTTTTTCCACATGCTGCTTATTTAATGAACATTAGCATCCAGCTTTACTGTGTAGCCCCAAAAATTCACGGAGGAAAGGCAAGGACAGAGCAGGAGTCAGGGAAATACATAAAAGTTTGAAAGAATTTCGATGAATCAAATAATAAGCTTAGCTTGATCTTTATCACTGAAAAGTGGTTGTTCTGTTTGAGGCAGTGGGCTAGGTATCAAAGTGTGAGGCTGTCATGTGAATGCTGTCTGATATCTGTGGGGGAATCAGTCTGTCACTAAGAGCTGAGAAGCCCTCTGAGACAGATAGCAAGAAGGATATATTAAAAATATTTCCCTTGACCTGTATGTTGCTTCTGAGTCTTCACCAGCACCATCCTTTTATGCTGGTACAGCTGCTTGATGAACCGGATGAGTGTCTCAGTCTGGATTAGCTTTAAGCCAGATCATCTCCCCAGCCCTTTACACTTTACAGCCACACAAATGTTTGTGCCAACACAAGGTGATGACAAGGCGTGGGCCTGTGCAGAAATGGGAAGCTGAGAGACTGATGGTGACTAGATGTTGTATTTTAGCAATGATGCTATTTTATCCTGTCTCAAAGTGCTTGTGAAACTCAAGTTAGATATTAAATTCAGTATTTAAAATGTGATCTAGTGAGATACTAGTCCTTATTTAAGAGCAAATTTTAGTGGAACAGTACTAAAATTGATGCTAATACTTCTGACAAATTCTAATGCTTTATAATTCTCAGGCCAAGTAGGGTATTTTCCTGACTCTTAGCTAGGGAGCAGAAGGGGAACTGAAGAGAAGGACCTCGCTGCTGACTGTTAGATATCCATACGCTGGGCTTCTGTGTTAGATACTCCCAGGCTACGCAGCATGATCTTTATTAATAGTTCTTACTTTGCTTCTTTCAGCATTGAATGCAATTCTGGAGATAAGCTTGATATCATTTATCAACATTTTTAAACTTTTATTTTGGAGTAAGAATTCCTTAAAGTATTTAAAGCTTAAACTGAGAGTAAAAACATACTTTGTATAGAATAAGGTGGGCACCACAAAGACTTACTTGGTGATACATATAGTACTTTAAATTTACATTCTCTGTTCTGAAAAAAAAGGTAAAACATACAGAGAAATCTGTACGGTCAAGGCCCAAAGTTGTGTTTCTGGTCCTCATAGAAATTCAATGTAAGAATTTCATCAGCAGCATTTTAGGGTGTGCAAGGACTTACGGATCAACTCAGTAACATTTATATTTGTTTAAATTACTTCACCTCCTTCAGTTCAGTACTACTCTACATTTTTCTGGTCAGGTTGTATTTGAATCTTGCATAATTTGTTCATTCATTGTAATTAGAATTACAGCCATGTTAAGCGTGCCCACTTTCCTGCAGCTTCATTTACAGCTAACTGTCATCGTTTGGTCAAGACTCTCCATCTTCCTGGAGTTTTTACTAAAAGTTATGTGTACGTGACAACATTCAAGCTCAAGCATGTAGAAAAGATTTTTACAAGAACACATGTAATCTTAACTTTTTACCTGGAAGACCACTTCCAACACTTTTAAATCTAAATCTGAATTTAGAAGATGCACAGTGAATTAGTTGGAATGCATTAGGACTCCAATGGGAAGGGTGTTGCCTATTAGCAAGATAGGACAAAAGAGGAATGGAGCTGGTCCCTTATGATGATGATCTTGGCAAGTTCCTCTCTTACTTTCTTTTTGCCCCAATATTAGCCCTCAGAATTTAACTTTTTTCTTTTGGTTTTTAGTTGCGTATATGTACTAATTTTTTATCCCTGAACTGCACTTCCTTTCCTCATTTTTTGGAAGGAATTTAATTTTAAAGTTTTGTATGGGTTTTGGTTTTGTTTTAGTTTCTGCCTATAAACTTCACAATTTTGCATTTTATTTTCATCTTTTAAACTACTCACTTGACGACTTCAGCCACTGGCTTAAATGTATCTAAGGTGTATCTTTAGTAAGATGTATGTGATTATAGAGATGTGCCCAATGATTTGTGAGATGCAAACCCAGGAGTTCATTGTGCAAACGTGTTTCCCTTGCCAACACCAAATTTCATGAATGAAATATGAATATTTGATACATGGACAACCATACAAAGTTTTTCGTCTATATCTTTTTGCGTTTTCACTTTTTTTACAATACTTTCTCACTCGACTTTCACAAAACATTCCTTTTTTCAGACTCATTCTATTGTAAGAATTACTTTAAATGTAATTTGAAAATAAAGCCCTTTAGTTATTTTACTTTATCATAAAATTTATAAAGGGAGATATTTTGTTTAATTTTTGGAGGTAGCAGTACGTCTCTAAGAAAACACTGTAACATTAGTATTTTTTGGCCTCAAGAAGAAGAAGATGTATTTTCAGTTAGGCAACATATAAATTACTTTCTCTGTTACCCAGGTTTAATGAAATCCATATAGCACACAAATCTTAGCCTGCTCTTTGTTTAGCCATCCATGGAATCTGTGAAGAAAAAAGTACATGTCTCACATTTCTAATATAAGCAAATAAAACTTTTACTTTTTTTCTTTTTCCATATTATAAAAGCATCAAAAAAGAAAGAAATACACTTTTTCCCAGTCCACTTAAAGCTTCTTGGGCTTGGTTCACCATTAGATTTATACTGAGGATTAATTTGGCCTCTGTATTTTTCCTATCCTACACGTATTTTCTCACTCAAACCAGTCCTTTTTTTACTTTTTATTTCAAATATTTGCTTCTAAGTGTTTTTCTAGCCGCCTTTTTATTGTCAGCATGTTTTTCTTCCTTTCCTGTTACCTTTCTGTTTCTTTGAGTAGAGCTCTTTAAACATTTACAGTTTCAGAAAGTTTCCAATCTGCCATTACTAGTAAGCTCTTAAAAGAATTCCTCATCTAGAAACGTCTAAGTAGGACATTGTTACTTCATCAAAAGATTCAAATATTTTTCTAATTATGTGTCAATTTAAGTTGTAAAGCTCTTGGAGAAATCCTTGTGCTTGGTGGTTGTTTCCTTAAATACATTTCAGTGAGAAAGCCACGGGTTGTGAGTGTCAGCAAGATATGCCTTCAGACTGTTTAGGTTTGATTGCATTGCATTATAGAATGCTTCATTACTAGTTTAACCTCTCAAAGGTTTTCAGCTGCTGTTTTATTTAGCTATACCGACTACACTGCCTACAGCAACTCCAGGCAATGATTCCCCCAGTGGCATGCATGAGCTGCCCTGCTCTACTGCAAAAATACATTATGGCTGAATTTGCCCTCAGAGTTTGGAAAGATCTAAAGTCTTTGGAGAATAAAAATGTGGTTTTTCTTTGTTTTAGCTGGCAGTATGAGCCTCTGGCATTTTAAAGTGCAAGTCATTAGCGTCCACAAGGGTGATGTTAATATGTCTGTGTTTCAATCTCAGGACATTTTCCAGTTGCTTCTGCCACAACAATCTCTGCCATCTCAGTGCTTTTTAAGCCCCTTGTGAATTCAAGTAAGCTTTGCAATGCCAGTAAGAATCACTGTAGACTTTGGCTGAAACCAGTTGCTACCTGATTTATGCTTTTTGCAGTAGTTGGCAGTGAGGTTGAAAGTCATTCAGAGCTACGTGGCAGGAGGTGGAAATGAAGAGAATGAGAGATGTAATGTTTAGAAAAATTAAACACAATCAAAAGTAAAGCTAGAGGATTTGGGACAATCTTATTTTCTTAATTATTTGTATTTAATTTTCAAAATTGAAGCACTGTGATTTAGACTTATAATACTACTCAGTTGCACCTGCAAAATCCCGGCAACAGTGATAACATGGCATCCAGAAATAAGAGCAAAATAAAGGATCAATTGAAGCAGTCAGGAGCGTAGCCTGAGGGACCAGATGACAGTCCTCATTGCTGAGAAGGATGGAATCTGTCAACAAAGGTAATGCCTTGTGGGAAATGCAATAAGGCAACACAGACAGACCAAGGGCCGACCCTTTCACCCAGCATGTAAGCGCCCGAGTGTGGATGTACAGCGTGTTTGGTCAATTACTGCTTGCTTGCACTGGGAGGAATGTCAGAAATATTCCCCCTTCCTTTTAGACTGCTTTTCTGTATTCCCTCCAGTTCCCAGCTCAGGCGTAATCCCAGCTCCCGCAACTAAGAGGAATGTAATCTAATCAGAAGGATAAGGCAGAGGAAGAAAAGAGGTCTGAATGTGAAGACAACCGAGCGAAGCTAAAAACATAAACATTTTGGCAAGCATTGCTGTCTTTAGGCACCTCATCTGGTCTTAGGGAAAGCTAAGTAGTACGGTGCCAAGTCAATAGTGCCTGGGGAGAGATCGCAGGGGTTCGCAGCCGTCGCCGCCTATCCCTATGTAAATATATAAAAGGTCTGGGGTCTGAGAAATACAGTTTCTCTCTTAGTTTTCTTCTGATTCATTACTTGTTTCTCCCTAAGCGTCTTTAAACTAAGAACTCTGCAGGGGATCATTCTTTCCAGGTCCACGCAGAGAGGGTTTGTCTGGCACAAGTTCCTGCGAACTCCTGCCGCCAGCGTCGGATACGGGTCTTTCTGAAAAGAGCGGGAAGAGTCATCTGGGCATGAGTGCCCGCATGCACGTGTCTGCCAAGCCACTGCTGTCTTCCGCCCAGCCTGGTGATGGCTTAGTGTGAGAGCTTGAACAGCAGGGATAATCCTGGATCACATTATAATTACTACTGCTTGGCTGATTTGGTGCTTTATAGAATCGAATCTCTTGCTCATGAAGTGTATGAAGAGTCCCAGAGGGCTGTGGTTTGGACGAACCCGATACAGATCTGTGGACCTGCAGGTAGTGAGATCAGGGTGTATCCGTAAAAAAAAAAAAATCCATTCTGTCCACCTATTTAGTTTTACATTAACTATTATTGGGCTACATCAAAAGAAGCGTGGCCAGCAGGTCGAGGGAGGTGATTCTGCCCCTGTACTCAGCTTTCGTGAGACCCCACCTGGAATACTGCGTTCGGCTCTGGAGTCCCCAACACAGGAAGGATATGGAGCTGCTGGAGCGAGTCCAGATGAATCATGAAGATGATCCAAGGGCTGGAGCACCTCTGCTATGAAGACAGGCTGAGAGAGTTGAGGCTGTTCAGCCTGGAGAAGAGAAGGCTCTGGGGTGATCTTATCACAGCCTTCCAGTACTTAAAGGGGGCCTATAGGAAAAGCTGGAGAGGGACTTTTTACAAAGGCATGTAGTGATAGGACAAGGGGCAATGGCTTTAAACAGAAAGAGGGTGGATTTAGATTAGATCTAAGGAAGAAATTCTTCCCTCTGAGGGTGGTGAGGCACTGGAACAGATTGCCTAGAGAAGTTGTGGATGCCCCATCCCTGGAAGTGTTCAAGGCCAGGTTAGATGAGGCGTCGAGCAACCTGGTGTAGTGGAGGGTGTCCCTGCTCACGGCAGGGGGGTTGAAACTAGATGATCATAGAATCATAGAATCATAGAATCGTTAGGGCTGGAAGGGACCTTCAAAGGTCATCTAGTCCAACCCCCCTGCAAGGAACAGGGATATCTCCAACTAGATCAGGTTGCTCAGGGCCTTGTCCAACTGGGCCTTGAACGTCTCCAGGGATGGAGCATCCACCACCTCTCTGGGCAACCTGTTCCAGTGTTCTACAACTCTCATGGTAAAAAATTTTTTCCTAATATCCAACCTGAATCTACCTCCCTCTATTTTAAAACCATTACCCCTTGTCCTATCACAACAGGCCCTCCTGAACAGCCTCTCCCCATCTTTCTTGTAGGCCCCCTTGAGGTACTGGAAGACCGCTATAAGGTCACCCCGGAGCCTCCTCTTCTCCAGGCTGAACAGCCCCAACTCTTTCAGCCTGTCCTCATAGGAAAGGTGCTCCAGCCCTCTTATCATCTTTGTGGCCCTCCTCTGGACCCTCTCCAACTGGTCCATGTCCTTCTTATGTTGAGGACTCCAGAACTGGACGCAATACTCCAAGTGAGGTCTCACGAGGGCAGAGTAGAGGGGGAGAATCACCTCCCTCGACCTGCTGGCCACGCTTCTCTTGATGCAGCCCAGGATGCGGTTGGCCTTCTGGGCCGCAAGAGCACATTGCCGGCTCATATTGAGCTTCCTGTCCACCAGTACTCCCAAGTCCTTCTCCTCAGGGTTGCTCATGATCCATTCTCCGCCCAGTCTGTATTTGTGCCTGATCTTTGAGGTCCCTTCCAACCCTAACCATTCTATGATTCTATTACATAAAAATAAGGCTATTCCAAAGTTTCTAAACCCAGATTTCTTGAAAATGTCACAAGTCCTTTTTATGTTCTTGAGTAACACATTTCCCTTTGGATCACTGACTTTTACTCATAATATTGGGAGCACATATATTCCTTCTGGCTGTTTCCTATTGTTCATGTGTGTTAAAGTAGTAGCAAGTAGCCCTCATCAATGTAAGACCTTACAGAAATTTGTATTATTCTGAATGTTGGTAATAGTTTATCTTGTATATTGATCTGAACTGTTTACACATCAGCCTACAAGGAACTAAAAACTTAAATATAAATTTCAGTTTTGATTAAACTGCAGCCATTCTGGGCCTGTGTGGAACTGGGAGTGATAAGGATGGACAGTGCAAGTGATTAAAAAGCAGAACCCAGGTATTGGCTCATTCACAGTACCCTAATGTCAGCACCTGAGGAGAGCGATGGACTCTTTATTTTCTATGAGAGGAGGTCGAGCTGTCTTATGGAAACTGTAGCAGTAAATTTATGGTCATTGGAATAAAAATTCAGAGTTTTGCACCTCTTTTTATTTGATTTGAACATGACTGGATTGAGCAAGTGAGAGTCTCCTCATGCTCTGAAACCTATGTTAAGATGTCCCTTTCAAAGGGTGAATTTGACAGGATTCACAGACAAGTACTAGAAATAAAAACTAGTTTCCTTAGCTGAAATTTGCACACCAAAAGCAAACATACACTTAGAAAGATTTGTACGTGTTTTACTGACAAGAATAGGCAAGGATGACTTTGAGCCTGTGTTCATGTAACAGATGTCAGTATGACGTAGGTATTCAGTGCATCTATATCTTAACAGAGGCTGAGTGTATCATCTGATGTATTTTCAATTTAATTTATTATTTTTTATTTGCAAAAAAATCTGAGGGCGTCATACTGTTTTAATGATTAATGGCCAAGTTTTCTTTATATCGTTAAATAGTATTCCATTTTATATAAATTCAATACAAATTGTTTGAGAATAATTGTCTGAGAATAATCAGTATTCCTTTTATATAAATTCAACATAAATTGTCTGAGAAAATAGCTACAAAAGGTTCTGTTTTGCGTATCTATGATTCTTCCAGTTGGATGCTCTAAAAGCATTTTACAAACAATAATAAATTTAGCTTTACAACACCCTGCTGATGTGAATGAATATTATGAACATTTTTTAAAATAGGAAAACTGAGGCATAGAAATATTAAAGCAAAATGCCTCGAGGGTAGCTACTGGCATTACTTTGGGATGCTTCCATTTGCTTTCAGTGAAAGAAAATGACACTACATTATGAAACACTACATTATCAAACTGGTCAAAGTGTAAGAGAAAAGTTTTATGATGCTGTCATCACTTCTGCACTGTTTTTCCTTGGAAGATGGGTGGCGGTCTAGGAGGATGTTCGGGATTTCAAAGATAATCGCTTCAAATTAGCTGGGAAGGGCCACTGTGACCATCATCAGACTTTTTGCATACCGAACTGCATTAAATATTATGACCCTCATAATTTGTAATAATGTACAATTGTATGTGAACATATCTTTTACATGACTTTCTAAAATAAATGATGAACATTTTATGTTTTGATGATAAATCCATTCCAAATTTTCTAGACATGCATTTAGAAACATTTATCTTAAATGAGCAGAGAAATATTTTAAAATGTCAATATCCTTATACCTCCAACACAATACTACAAACAGAAAGATACAGAAAAGTTGGCGTTTATAGACTTGCAAGTTCAGAATTCTGCCTGTGCTCCAAGGGACATCCTCCTTTGCAGCAAAACAACACAGGAAAATCTCATGTATATGTTATTAATAAATTACTTCAAATACGAGAAATTATTCTTGACCAAAATATCATTATGCATTGGTAATTAGTGTTGTTTCATGATTTATTATATCCTCCTTATTTAAACTATTTAACAGTTTATTTCGAAGTTAAATAAATTAGTTGACAGTAAAATGATCACATACTGAATTCCAAAATGGGACCCTAGCGAATATCAGTTGCCATGTGAGGTGCTTCCAGATACAACTACCTTGGAAATCCTGGCATTAGATAGCAGGCTAACTTACAGCTCATTTCTCAGCACTCTAGAGCAGCTTGCTGCAGATGTACATGAGAATTTTTCTGGATGAAACTGAACATTTACTTTTGAGTTGAGAATTAGCACTGATATGCTATGTCTCAAGGAATTAACAGAATTAAGTAAATTAAAGGCAACGGAAAGCAGAGGACTGTTTACAATCAATTCTGATTTATTTGAATCTCATGTTTATCAGTGGTCTTAAAACTAGTTCTGTGTCAATGTAGTTAGTTGGTCTGTCAGCTTTTCAGGGATAGGAAATCTTACTTAACTATTATGCCTCTGAGGACTATTTTATTCTTTTCATAGTAAGACTGTGCTGCAAATGCTAGTGGGGCTTGCAGAGCAGATGTTATCCATGAACCAGTGAAACCAGTTCCAGTGAATCCTGCTCCAGAGCCTCGAGGTGTGGGATAAAACCTGGTTCATACCGCTTCACAGAGAGACCACTGGAGCGCCTGAAAAATCAGAACGTCTTCTTTCCCCTTCAGTGTTCCTCTGATTGGAGAATACTGCAATTTTCTAATCTTTTCCTATGGAACTAGAAATCTGCTTGTGGATTTTTTCCCTTTTCCTATGGAATCTATTGCTGAGTGTCCTCCATTCTGGCTGAACAGGACTCAGTTTCATCAGTTTGATGGTCTAAGAAGAGAAAGGCAATAAAGTAGAAGCTGAGCGGTAGAGTTTGAGCCCTATAGTAAAATCCTTATTGTTTTTCAGGTGTTCACAGGAATGCTTGGTAGAAAAGTTTTGATGTGTTTTTTTACAGGCTATTGGATTTCAATATTTGTCCATTAAGACTCAGCAATGGGAAGACTTTCAGTGCAATGAAAACTTCGTCAGTTTTGCTTTAAATACTTATTCTGAAAATGACTTAAAGCTTCTGTAGGGTAACTTCCTTCAAAAGCTTAGCCAGGCTAATCTGATCATACTATCTGGTGAATCTGTGGAAATCTTTCAAGTGCTGCATAGTTGAACTGTTTTCACAAAGTAAAATTAGTCTAATGAGTCTATATGTATTCCATTAATTTATGAAATATCTATTAGTCACTGTTCTGCAATACAATGCAGAAACAAATATTTCCCTATCTCCTGTGACTCACTATCTATATTAATTAAACTATTGTGTTTCAGTTTACTGTTTATGAGCATCACTACTTGAAGGTGCTTCAAGTTAGACCTTTAATAATTAGACTCAACTAGTGGATCATCCCTCCCTCACCCTCTCTCTCCACTTCTCAGTGTATCTACACACATGTCTGTATAGTAAGGTAATACCTACTGTAAATGAGAAGGCTATATTTAGTATAGATCTGTCTTGTTCCTATAAGATTGTATGGTTTACTGACTCATCCCTGGGTTAAAAGTGGTCAGGATCACCAGAGTGGTGAAAACTGAATATTTTTGCACACTGAAGATGTAGAATTCCAAGATTTAAAGCTTGAATATGAGTTCATCACAAAAGTTGTCAGTGTCACCTGCAATGGAAGCGTGCCTGGATCTTTACTCTGTCTCTGCAGAACAAGGTGGCTGAGGATCTCTCTTTCATTTTTTTTTGTTTTATTTAATGCCATTAATACCACTGGTTATAAAGTTCTACAGGTGCTGAATGCCTTTGAAAATTCTCCCCATGATCCATTAATACAAGATTATTAATGTATTTATTTGTATGGTACTTTGGACACTTCTCAGATACTGGTCTAAATTGTACCTTTGAGCGTACTACTGATAAAAATGGTCTTATAGAGCTCCATATAGCCCAAGATAAGGTAAGCAAAATACCTCCTAGGCTTTCAGATCAAACGCAACCACACGTACCACATCACGTAACTCTTTTCCTGACCGTGTCAAATTCATTGTGCTAGGGAGCAGTCCTTTTGCTTCCACCTCTTGGATGAGGAGCTGTGTTCCAGAACTGGACTGCCCCGGGAGCTTCCTCAAGCAGCCTCTCATCTTGTGTTCATTTGCCTGTCATGGTGGTTAAACGGAAATTCTTTTCCTTCTGCACTCGATTGATTATTTCTTAAAAGAAAATTATATCTATAATCAGCCTCAACAGGTCACTGTCTTCTCATATTATCTTATCAGATAGCATCTTGCAGAACTATTCCAGTTTGAGGAGTTCTTCACTGGACCGGGTGACCTGAGAGCTTCATAGTAAGGTGTCACCTAAAGCTTCCAGGTAGGGTCTCACCAGCTGTGTTGTGCAATGATAGTAGTAGTTCTTCAACAGAAAAATCTCATCTGATACCAGCCTGGTATCTGTCATTTGCCTATCTCACACTGGCATCAGATCGTCATCTGCAATTCCTTCTGTGATCACTCATTACATCAGAATCTTTCTTCTTATCCAGCTGACACATTCCCAGCTTACAACAAAGATTTAGTTATTAGTCTCCAAATGCACAATCTTGCATTTTGTGATATACCATTTCTTCACAGTTTTACTATTCCAGTCATCAGGTCTTTCTCTGAGTTATGCTGACTCTTTTTGTACTGCTGTAACTTTTAGCTGAGCATCATCAAACCATCTCATCAGGACACTATCATTTCTCTGTTAAGGTCACAGAACTTTTGACAAACTTTGTTTTTAAAATTATCCTGGAAGATACCCAGTAATAACCTCTCTCCAACTTAAAATGCTTATTTTCAACATTGTTTGCTATTCTATCCCCGTTGATTAGTTCCTTATGTACCATATTTTCCTTTACCAATTTGACCTTCAGTGTTCCCAGGTAGCAATTTGTCAAATTTTCACTGGAAATCTGGCAGAGATTTTTCTCGTTTCTTATAACCAGAAACCATTATTTACTTGAAGAAAAAAACAAGGTTAGGCAAACATAAATGGCTAGTGAAAAATTCTTTTTTTTTCTGCTATTTTCCATTCTATTTATCGAGGAATTTCCATTCGTTTCCAGTCTTTCTTGCTGATTTACTGAAAGTTCATCCTTGCATGCTATCATATTATTTATGACTGATTAACAAGTTTTATCTTTTTCTCAACCTGTACAGTTGTCTTCCTGACTTTAAAGACTTTTATTCTTCAGTCCCTATTTAGAGAAGATGTTGAAGGACTTCAGTACTGGAAGTTTGAATCGAGTGACTTAACTGAAAGAATCACTGTGTAATCCCAAAGGGAGAAATAAACAGCTGAACAATGGATTTTCTTGCTTGCTTGCCTCAGCTGTCAATTGGAATTTTTTAGCTCAGGAAAAACAGAAGTTTAGCTGATAGCAACTAATACAAATTCTATATTTATTGCATTTCCCTATTTTTATGCCTTTTACATGAGTTCTAATGAAGGATTCACAAGGAAACCCAACTGGAAGTCACTTCCCTATACATTTTATCACATATCCCAATAGAGTGACATTTTTAGCATGCTTTTCCAAGTTGTTACATTAACAAATTTGCACTGATTTCTTTATCCTGTCATCTAAAGACCACCTTGTAGTAAGACAGTGAACTTTTACAGCATTCCATAGTTGATGCACTGTCTAATGTCACAAATGTCTGCTCAAATTACTTCACTAAGACTTGAGAAGAGTCTACATTGTGCCTTCCATTTGAGCTTGATTTGACAGAATCAGTCCCTGCGCTAGCTCATGGCACTTATCAGTTAGTCAGCCTTCCTCAGGGAAGAGAATTTAGAGTGCACCATATTCAGTTTTCAGATCAAGCCCTGTCCCCTTAGGAAGCTATGTACTGCATTATTAAACAAGGTGCCATCAGCCGTAGCACCATGCTTAAACATTCAGTCAAATAAAAGACGACATCATTATGTTAACTCTTTTTTCACCAGCTTCATTTATTTTTCAGTGCTCTGAAATAAAACACTAAGACAAAGAAAACTTTGCTACATCTTTCTTTTAATTTTTCTTCGAAGTGCATAAGCATGGGCAGGAAAACCTGTCTGATGTTATAAAATAACGATTAAACTTAATGCCATATGAGGTGGTGTGTTGCAAATTAGATTTTTTTAAGTTATTTGAGACTGACTTATTGTTTATTTTGACAATTTTTATGTAGTTCTCATAGATTTATGTTTTGAATTAACTGTCATAGCTATACACAACCAAATTCAGATGATTACTGTAACTTTAATTATATCAAAGACAGAACAGTTACTTCAAACTAATACATCTAAATGAGAGAAGAAATTGGTCGTAAATATGGAAATCCCTTTATAAAATAAATATATTACCTGTTATACCATTGGTGCACTGTGCAACAAGGTATATGTAGATTGTGATTGAATTATGCACACAGCGTCAAGAATTACGGATCCTTGAAAGTATTTTATGTCATTTCTGAACATCACACATAAGGGAGATGTGCTCCCTCTTGAAAGTGAGTAGATTCAGGATACATACTTAAAGATTTGCATTTTAAATCTCCTTGGGTCTTCTACTTATATTCAAAGTGAGTTTTGTACATCTTTATTTATCTTGTCAGACCAGAAATTGTCAAGATTCTCCGAGAAAAGGAAAGATATCCTTTTTAAAGCTTCATGTTGATATAAATATGAAAATGGATTAAACTCTGCTTCCAATTTTCAAACATATGTACTTCAATGAATATTAAATGGTAGACCCATATCATCATCATGACTTATTTACTTTGTAGAGTTTTTATCAAAAAAGGACTGGAGTTTGCTGTGGAGCGTGAAACTCCACTGTAATTGAGTTTAGAGTGGTAAAACCACTAAAGAGGCCATGGCCCCAGAGAGTTCCCTGAAACCCACCTGTCAGCTGGTGTTACATCACTGGTCCAACAAGCCGTGCCTTCCTCTTCCTGCTAAAGACTTCTGTGGCAAAAAAAAAAAAAAAAAAAAGAAGAAAAAAAAAGAAAAAACACCCGAAGTTGCTCCTAGAAAAAAAACCCACTGCAACAGCTGCACAGTGTCAGCAGAAATAATGATCTGAAACTCAGCCTCCAAGGGATGCTAGTCTGGGTCCTAATTCTGTAAGGTGTCATTTCTTTCATTGCAATGCCATTAAGCATAAAAGTAATAGAGAGGACATGAAGTATTCTTTCACGAAAGTATAACAAGAGAGAAAGGGCACTTAAGGATATTGACAGGAAAAGGTGTCTTGTTTTTTTCTAAAAGGATTGTCTTAAAGGATCCATGCGTAAAAATGGCAATATAATTCTCAGTATTGTACAATAGAAATTGCACATTTTGACATCATAGCATTTGAACATACATGTTCACACGAAAATTTAAGTTTTATGCAGGCTTAGTTCCATAAATTTCTTTGGGTTAAAAGCAGTTTTTTGCAGGTAGATTAAATGACTCAGAAGACTACTGGACTACTTCCAGACCATTGACGAAATCAGTCCTCAGGTCACATGTTCTGTTTGCAGAACTCCGTTTATTTCAGTGGAGTCACATCTGTGCAGGATCTGGTTATAAGCTGATAGTGACCATTGGTATTTAACAAATGGCTCACTAGCCTGTTTTCTGTCCAGCAGACCATTAGATCTGAAGTAAATTCCCCTGCTATAATTTGAGCGTTGCCACTAGCCTGTTTTAGCAGAGATGAGGAGCCAAATGACATGGGAAACAGCTTCTCTGGTGATTCCTGCACCAAAACGTCAAGGCAAGCTGGCAGGGCAGTGTGAGCAGTTTTCCAAAATGGCACATTCATTCTATTTTTGCCATGAAAAGAGGCTTTCGTCTTCAGACTGTCAAGTCAGTCCCTTCACAAAAACGAACGCTTAGCTTCAAAGACAGTTAAATGCTCGAGCCTTATTTAAGAGCTTGCCTCCACTGAAATCACTGCTATTCTGACGTTGGATCAAAGTCTACAAAAGAAAAGAGTCCAAATGTTTTCTTTTGAGAAGATGTAGCTGATCGTGTTGAGTCCCTTTTTCAAGAGAGGGAAAGAAGTTGCTCCGTTAGGCTTGGATTTGTTTCAAAGATTGTCGCTGGCAGATGCATTGTTCTGAAAACTATTCCTGCCAGGGTTTTTTTACCTATTACACTTACATTAATATTCAGTGCAAATGAGTCCTCGGTTTGGTCTTTGAATTACTACTGTGATCATCGGTGATGAAATTGAGAAAGGATAGGATATTTCTTCTCTATCTTTGCTGCACATCAAAGTCTGAAATAGTGCTTCCTACAGGAGACGTGCTGCTCATGGAGTTGTCCTGCTGTAACGTGCTTCAAAAATAGTTGCTGGGAGGAACATTACAAACTGCTGTGCATGGCCTGCTTGACCTTGGCAATGCCAGCTTACTGCAAGTAGTAACTCTGAACAGGGTGGCTGCTGGGAAAAGGATACTGAGAAACTTCCAACCTACTCAGGGAGTGATTTGGGCTCCCAGCCTTACTCCTGAAGGAGAACAAGGCTGTTGTTAGTGTGGGTGCTCTTCTAGCTGTAAGGAGGTATGTTTTCTTTACCTCCAGAGAAGATGACTGCAAATTCAGTGTCTCCCAATGTTTCCACTTGCTTTCAGCTTCAGACTCGGGGTCTTGAGTGATTATTTATGAACAACATTGAACTGAAGGTAACAAATCTGATGTCTCTCACTGAAGAAATCTTCTGATTGTCCATCTTTGCAATATTCTATGTATATTTACAATTGAGGAAACTTTCAGGCACATAATGAAATGAAAAAAATTTGTGTATTCAGAAGAAATACACATTTTGTCTTTTGATTTTAGTGTAATGAAGCATGTTTTTTTCTTCAAAGGGCACAGCTTAAACATTTTAAAATACTACTTTCTCCGTATTGTGTATATTTCTCATTTTAGTATTGATATATCAAAATAAGCTTTACTCCCATGTACTGATATTTTATGCTTCTTGAAGGGGTACAACTCAGACTCATTTATGAATACTTTGGTTTGTAGTAGTGTGGTCTGGAGTGTAGTTTCATTTGTTCCTAAACCAATTGAACTGTGGGCTGTTGCTAAAAGGGGTGATTTTCCTTGAATGATCCAGCTGCTGTTCCTGCCCCAGCATCTGCTATAGCAGGGCTGTAAGGTCTCATTTTTGGTGGCTACTTGATAGAACACTTTTTTTTTGTTTTCCCCCAGTTAGTTTTCTGTTGGATCAACTCACTGACCTGGCAAAATCTGATGCTGCAGGATCACTGGACCTGACATGAGGAAAGTGGTGGGAGAATGGCACCACAGGAGGGCAAACTGGGTGACTTTTTTTGAGAGCAGTCTAACTTACACAGGATATGATGTATCATGAAGTCACTTTGCAGTGAGTAATGGTGCTGATTTATTACACTAAACACACAGGGGAATGTGACTCAATATCTCTGAATTACCCTCATTTTTCTCCCCTGACTCTGCCCACCAGTGTAGTACCTGCGTTCATACAAGCCTTAATTTTAGCAATACATCAAGAAGATGAGAGATGCTTAAAATAACTGTTTCCATAGATTGTCACAGGCAGTCTTTTTTATATCTCTCTGACTGCCATACAACTTCTTGCCTCCAACCCTGCTCACCCACAACGTTTTCTGGCATCTCTATTTGAACGGCCCAAAATGGAACAACTGAGGAAACAATGACACCAAAGAGTTTACATTTTGATATTTATGAGAATGCACCAAATTGCAGTTGTTCGTACTTGTCCTTACTGTGCCAGGAGAAGTTCTAGCAATTGTTTAGGAGAACTTTATGGTAACATAAGTTAGAAGTTTATGCTTCTCAGTGATAACAGAGTATTTGTGCTAAGAGAATTGCCAAAATGAAAGTGATGCTGTGGGTTTGGCTGTTGATACCTGTGCTGCTGCTGATATCACCGAATATGGAGTAGCTGACAAGAACCAAAAGATCAAAGGATGGCAGTCTGCAGGTCTTCGACTTTCATTAACTGTTTTGCTGTTGTACGAGGGTGGTAGTTGGGTTTATGAGGGTGGTAATTGGGTTATATTGTACTCCTTACTGGAGTTTCAGGAAAAGTACGTTGTTACAATCTGTTGCACAGCAAGCCAGGTTATCAGTTCCAGCCGTTTACTGAAATAAGTGATCACTGCAATGTCCACAATATAATCAAGGTATTTTATTGTAATGTTGGGCAGGTCTGTTCCTGCAAAAGGCTCCTGACCCTTTGGATGTGCTCCTTATCAAATGTTGAGCGGCAGCTTTCAAACAAAAGACATTCACAAATGCTCACGTCTTCTGCCCGAACATCGTGGAAGTGAAAAATCATCAGTATTGTTGAGCCTTACATTTGATACCGAAGCGTGGTGTCAGTAGCCTGTCCATTAAGTGATGAAGGCTATGTTACGAATATTGTAAACATTGCGGGATTAATTAACGCTTCCCCTTCGACAGGCAATATCCGACACTAGATGGCACGCTTGGCCTCAGGATCATCGAGCCACTTCTGCATGTCCTTGCGTTGCCTAAGTGCCCTTGCCTCTTGGTCTTCCTTTTCCCCGATTCTAAAGTAAGAAAGGTGGATGATGTTACCAAGCACAGCTCGGCCACCCTAGTAATTTTGAAGCTTCTCTCCTGTGAGCCTCCCCAAGCTGCTGCTTTCTAAGGATTTTGAAAAATTTCGAAAAATCCTTGATATGGAAAGAAAACATCACTGAAATAGTAAAATTAGAGGAGTAACAGGAATTAAACTAGTAGAGTACTAAGAATAGTAACATTTTTAAAGCAGTATTTAATAAAAAAAAAAAAAGAGATGCAAAACTATTTTCAACAGGTGTTTTCCTCCTCCTCCATTTCATCTCCATCATCTATTATTCTTGTACTGGTGGATAAAAATGGTTACATAAACTAAAAATAACTTGCTTCATGTCAGTTTGATCCAAACATGAATTTTATTTTATTTTATTTTATGATGATTCTTCATTTGGTCATTGAACCAAAAATCCCTAATTCCAATATCCCTAAGGCAAAGCGATACACTTAGCCTTTACCTATGTCAGGAACTAGTGGGACAGAATAGGATTAGGATTAAACAGCAAAATGGGTGGAGCTAAGGATCCAATGTCCGCGCAAAATGAGTTTCAGGGAGGTTACTTCGACTAGCTCTAATCTGCATCTGTGGACTGAATGCCCGTATGTCGGGCAAGGTCTTGGAGGAAAACCTCTGAATTAATTACATTGGCCTTGATGATCTCTTGAGATGCTTTCCAGACCATGGTATTACAAAATCTTGCTCAAAGCCTGTTTTGGTTATGCCTGAAAAACACATACTATCTTTTCCTTGTGTAGTACTTACAAGTTCTCAGAAATCAACATCTTGCTTTTGGTGCCATCAACAGAGTGCGCAAACAGCTGAGTTTCTCCGTACTTCTCTCCCATCACTCAGCTATAGAAAGATGCCTCTTGCTTTGCTACCAGGAATAGAAGCTTTCCTGAAGTCCTTGTCTCACTGAAGTATTTTTAGCTGTTCTTTACCTCACTTCTGTGTGAAAAAGCATATATCTCTGTGGTATTTGTGCCTCATCCTTTTCCATCATGGGAGGCCTGGCCACACAATCTTTATGCTGGATTGATGATATCCGCGTATAGACCTCTGCTGTTCTGTTATAAACCTTCTCTACTCAACCTGGAGTAGAGGCTGGTTATCAGGGCATGATCTCCCTGGTGAGAGCCCTGGTTCAGGTGTTTTTTCTTCCTGAAGGAGGGGAATCAGAACACAAAGCACGTCTTTCTGTTGGAAGCTGAGATTCCTGTCCTGGCAAATGCAGGTGTTGAACAGAGTGCAAAGCTCTTTTTTGCACTCTGGTACCACTCAGTACCAACGTTCATGTTAAGTGTTTTTAAATAATTAGGCATCAATTCTTTCTAAATTTCTACCTTTCCACCACTGTAATTTAAACAATTTTATTTACATTATTAATAGCTTACATCAACTGAAGTGAAATCAAACCACTGAAATCTTAGGAAATTAAAAGGGACCTTATTGTACTGTCCACACTAGTAACAAATCTATTGATTTTAGTAGTTCAGCATCCTAATTTTTAGAATCACTGCAATATCTCCCAGCTGGATAAAAAAAATGCAGGAAAGGCAGCCCTGTCTAGCTGACGCAAAGTCAGAAATCTAATAAAGGGAATGCAGCATTGGAAAGTAGAGAAGTCAACATGTCAACATGAATCAACTTTGTCAGAATGAAACAGATGAGTCCATTTGTTGGTAGATCAGATTAAAGTAAATCAAGGCAGTATAAAGGTTACACATTATAGGGATTTGTGCCTGGTAAACTTTCATAGTGTGATCAGAGATAGTAATCATCTGGCAGTGGGAATAAAAAGTCAAAGTGAAGCTTAAACGCTGAATCAAAAATCAGTCCTGTTAATGTCTAACATGCTGGGGTCAAAAATTCATAAGAGTCCAGCTGTGAAAATAAGATGGGAGCTGTATTAGTTTTCTCCATTCTGTATCTCACATTTAAGTGTTGTCAGTTGATGAGGGTTTGTCCCTTGGGAATTGTCGTGGGGTAGTTTAGTCCATGTAAAGTGAAAATTTTGCATCACATAGAGGATCTTGTGAAATTCTGTAAGGCATGAGGACTCCATGCTGAGATTCATAATGGCGAGGAAGGAACAGTAGAAACAGTAATCTGCCACATGCCCTTATCTAAAAGTGATTCTTGACAAAAGAAGGCAGCATGTTTGCAGTGTGGAAGCTATCAGAATCTGTGACACATTTTAACAGTCAGTGGTTATTAATGGATAAAAACTGGTAACTTTAGACTGATGCTGACATATAGAACTGTTTAGAATAAATATAAATCCCAATGGACCCATTCTTTTCATGCTTTCCAGTATTATTTCTGTTCGTGGCATTGTGTAAAGTTCCATTACTGGGTCAAAGGTTTGATGTAAACAAGCAATAAGCTCTCTAGCAGGATTTATATACTGAGAAAACTTGAATTAAGAAAACAAATCACATGCAGCTTCTTTAAGGCACATGTTGCATAATGTCTATGAAAATATTTTACAAAGCTTTTTGTACTTTGTCCATTTTCTCCCTTTGCTTTCAAATTATGGATTCATGATTCATTGTCTATATCACCAGAAATTTCTAAATGTATGTAACATTCTAATATCATGGTTTTACTGTATACTCAAGAGGAAGAATCTAAATCAAGCAAAGAATGAACTTTAAAGTAAATTAGTGTGGTCCTGCTTCTTTTCTAAAAATTATTTGCAATCCTTGGCAAATTGTTTAACCTCTGTGATCCAAATTCAGATCTATTGAAGAAGCATTTTCCTCTATATTTGGCCCCACTCTCTTATTTTTAGTCTGTGATGCTTTCCAAAGGGTCACATCTATCTATAAGGAATGTACTATGTACTTGCAAACTACGTTACATAGAATTATTGATTTAAGGTATTCAAAGCATTTTCCAACACATATTTGTTTAGTATATTTAGCCTCGTTTTATAGATGGGGTATTGAGTGACATAAAAACTGAGGGCAGATGATGTTACTACATAACAACATCTCTTGTGCTGATCTAAATGTAATTGAAGGAAGGTTGTGAGGATGTTGGCTGAGGCTGATGTGCCTAAGAGCACGGCCTATGAGCCCATTTGTTTCTCCAACTCTATGACTACCTACTTGTGAGTAATTGAAGCTCTAGAAGCTGGGAGTCACAGTGTGAAACAGTGATTTGTCTAAGATAACAGTGACAGCTGTGGCAAAGTCAAGATAAAAATACCCAAGTATCCCAATTCTCAGTTTCCTGTTCTGCTTACGAGATCATGTTGCCTCCTGTCTTCTAACTATAGCAAAAGCAACATTTCAACAATAAAAATAAAGTTCTCATGCTTCTATTTATCCTTTGAAATACAAACTGAGAATGATGTATATGACTAGCATCAAGTCATGGTATCAGAAGCACAGGTTCTGTTACTCTTACGGTTAAGTATATTTTACTGAATATTGGCTCCCATGGCTCCCATGTAGAATACATACATACACATACATACATACATACATACATACATACATACACTTCCCATGGCTCCCATGTAGAATACAGTATTACCCTTTGTGAATAAAGGTGGTATATATTTTACAAATTATCAACAATGGCTTTAACTTTTAAATAAGTTACTAAAGGGCAAACTTATTTATCCACCACATTAAGGGAAACACACTGAGTGACCTAAACCACGACAACAAGTTTCCTCATCAAGTCATGAGGAGCTTGACTTACCATTCCTGACTTAGAGTTATCATTTTGGGGGAAAAAAAATGATCTTACATGATAATAAGACAAGAATTAGTGCTGATGAGGTGGAAGGGTCATAGCCAGGACCATGAAATGTAGAGCTCAATATTCAGAATGACAATGAAAGACAATGAGTGACACAAAAACTGAGGGCAGATGATGTCACTTCATACCTTCTTATCTTGTGGTGGTTTAACTGACCATAGATTGTCATGGGGTGGTGCCCCAACATAATAAAACAACAAGTTGGTTTAAGAGCTACTAACAATAAAAAGATCTGACAATTAAACTAATAACCGAAGTTATTTATTTCCATTCAGAAGGGTCTCAAATTAGTTCTGTGGAAATCATTTCATTTGCCACATTAAGTCTAGCCAACTCAGAAATGGGACAGAAAGCTTTTAGCAGTTCAGAATAACAGAACACCAGTTAATAACATAAAACGAGAACCAAAATATGCTACTGGAATAAAAGTATGTATAGTAAATGTAGTGAAATGCCAATGTCCTGAGAGGGAGACAGTGGTTGTTAGGGTAATTGGAAGACAAACCTAATTCTATGGCATTAGATGTTACAGTAGACCTAGAGAAGAAGGAGGGATGATACTGGTCAGAGCCAGGAGCTCTCAGTGAGCATTATCAAGGAAGGAAAAAATACAGTATGGGCAAAAACATCTGTGGACCGGTAATGAAGGCAACCACAATGTTGTAGGGTAAGTGAAAAATGAACTATCTCACTGAAGTAATAGTTGTTGTTTTAGACTGAGTGTTCTCAAGCTGGGTTTCGGTCCAGACTTGAAGTCTGCCAACATTGAAATTGTCTTGAAATCTTTTATTGTAGCTTTCTAACTTCATTCACTGGTGCTGATTCAGTAGTGCTGGGTACTGACTGAGACTGAAAAATACAACATGGTGGGAGAAGTAATCATTCCTGCAAACATTTGAGTTTTCTTGGAAGTTTCCCATCTGAATACTGACCTGGCCTGACCCTATTTAGCTTGTGAGATCTGATGAGATCAGAGCCTGAGGTTATGGCACTAAACTAAGAAAAGTGATAACAAAACAAAAATGGCATGATTGACAGAGTAGTAGGCTGAACACAATAAACCTATGGAGAACTATGTGTATGTATTCCACTCCTTAATATCGTCTTTGTAGATAAGAAAAATAAGCCTTACCCTGCAGCTAAAATAGTAATGGGATGAGGGCTGCCTGGCTTACTTGAAGGCCATAAACAATAAGTATATTGTACAAAGAAGGATTACTGAAATGGAAAGTGGGTACTCATGAGATGCTACCTTGAGGCAGGACTGAAGCAGGAGCCATCCTGAACCCTTGTGCTGCCTACAGTTATCTCCTTTTGGTGGCCTCGTGTTTCTCAGTAAGCTGTGATATGACCCTGTATAGTCCAACTTTAGTGCTTTTCACTGTCAGAATCATTGAGGCTGTAGAAGATTATTTTGCTTGGAGAAAAAAAAAAGATATATGAATAAGTCACTGAAAGCATTTAGAGATAAAAGAAGTAGTCAGCAGAAAGCTGTCTAAAGAGGTTTCTTTTGTAGTGCACCAAGGAAAAGCAGCTACTTATGACAATAGAAAAAACAGCAATAGAAGAGTTATGTAAGGGAGCTCAGGTTTCCTTTTTGTGTGTCCATATTTTTCACTAGTCTTGAAAATTATTGAGACACATGCTATTAAGTTTGTGATGTAATTACATTGAACTCATTTAAGAGAGCTGTAGTGATAGATTTTTCCCCTCTGCAATGAGTACTGGAAGTAACTTCAGAAATCAGGCCAAGTTCTGATGTTAACTTTGTAGTGTCATAAGTAGGGGAGAAACTCCACTAATTTCAGAGGAATTGTTCTAGGTCATTAGCAAATACCTGTGGTTGTTCAGTGCTTAGAGCCTCTATTTTTCAGTTTTTCAGTAAACTAGCATATTTTCTAAACATCTTTCATTTCTATAGACTATTTTATATGCAAGCTGAAGGCTCATTTAGATCTTTTCCTTACTTGGAACAAGGCTTTTTTCCCCAGTATTCCAGTTCAAGATAGAAATGCAAATACATTTAACTAGAAATTACACAAAAAGCTTCTTATTTTAGAGATTCAGAGCTGGTTTGCAATTTCTGGATGTGAACTAGAGCTGGTGGGAATTTTTCTGCTGAAACAACTAATGAAGAATTGGATTTCTGAGGGAGCACAAAATTACATAAAAGGGAGAATATATAGTTGTAAAATTAAAAATGAATAAAAGTTGCTGATTTACTCTCTTTTAGACTAGTTCTGATAAGGCTTTCACAGATCTTCAGGGCCTGTTAAATTGAACATAAAGGCCACAAATGTTTGACTTATCATTTTTAGTGCACCCTGGAATACAGGGATTTTCCTCTTTACTAAAAAATCTAAAGTGATTGTCTTCTGTGCTTTCAGAGGACATGAATTAATTCGGAAAGCAATAGATAATTTTCCTGGTGACTTTTCCAAATACAGTTTTGTTTCCTTGTGAGGCATACTTGTGAGTGTTACTGTTTTATGTTCTATATAAAACTCAAGCACCATAAAATATAAAATTCTTTTAGTACTGTTATCTCAATTCTTGCAAAGCAGTGGCTTCAGTCAAATTTGTAGGCATAGTTTTGTAAGTACTGAGAAGTCACCTGATCCCTGAGAATAAAATCGCTATGGCAGGGACACCTAAAATCTGGAATACAAATCATTTTATAAAGGTAAAGTATTCCAACCTCAAGTCTTTGTTACTAAATTCATGCATATGCTTTACAGCCATCTGAGGCTACTTCTTGGGAAAGATGATATTGGACAAATCCATGATTAGAGCCTTTGTAATGTTAACCATCCCTACTGCGCTGGAATTGATTACACACATTTGGTGAAAGGCAATTTGAATGGTAAGTCACTTAGTCATATTCTCGTTTTCACACACCATTCAGCTTCCTACTGTCCTTCTGCTCATTCTTTTCTCTTTTCTCGCAGCAGTATGCACAGCATGTCCCCACCATTGTTCAGCATAGTTTAAGATAGCATTAAGATAGAAAGATTGGTGTAAACATGCGGAAAAAGTTACCAGTGAAATGTCCAGGGTTCTCCAATGCACACACAGCAACAGCTTCCTAACATCCCTGAAGGAAACAGAGAAAGCAGCAGCATTTTACTGAAGAAGTGGACTAATTGCTGCAAACAGGTTAAAGCTCAGTCCTACAAGTGCTGGGCATTCTTACTGTACCAGTGAAGTTTGAAGGAACGAAACATGCTCAGCAGCTGTATCTCTTAAATTTGACCACTTAACCAAAGAAACTCTATTTCCTGCTATGTAGAATATTTGGAGTTCAAAATTAACCTGAAGATTAGAGCTGGGCCAAAACAGAACTCAGACCTAGGCTCTAAAGCTACATCAAATTTACCTTTTTAACCATTAGATTAAATTTCCGTGTATGAACATGGTGAAGTACGAACTTTGCCAGTTTGTAAAATGTTTTAATTCTCTTTTTACTAAGAGCAGCATCATAGGAGGACTCAAGTCTACACAGATCTTCATCCACTATTTCCAGCTCCATGGTTTTCTCTTTCTTTTGAGGCTCTTACTACTACACAGCATCACAACTGGCCTCTCATACTGACGTTTATGTCACTCAGATATCAAACACTAGGATTGCTTGGTTTTGTTTAAAACAAGGTAAGTCGAACTGCATGGCAGCACTTACACGTAGCTACCCAGAGCCATGGCTGTAACAGCTTTGAGGTGTTTTCGTGATGGCAAGGCGCTATGCTGACAGCACAGTCTTGATTAGAGGTATTTAGCCAGAGTCTGAAGCTGCAAAGTGGTGTATTCCTCAATACATGTGAGGTGCGTCAACGTGGCACAATGCTGTTCTGAGGCAAGAAAGGTGAGCTGCTAAAATGACTGAAGGACCAGCAGTATTGCTACATTAGCACAGAGCTTTGCTCAGGCTTAAAAAGCCCTGGTTTCTTGTAGAATCGATGTTTGACCATCTCAGCTACCTGCCCCAGTTTAAAACACACCTGAAGAAGTGCCAGTGCAGGTACAAAAACACAAAGTGATAGGATGCAGCAAGACGGAGGGGAAAGCAGGACTCAGAAGTATCGTAGGACACCTCGGGCTAATTAACATGAAACTGTGCTCTCAGACCAACACCTGCTCCTTGGAGCTGAAGACCTCATTTACAACTGCGTTGAGCGATGCTGATAGTCCCTTAGGTCTACTCATGCTCTCACTGCAGCCACTGATAAAATTCTGGTTGAATTAAGGCTGGGCAGTCCTGTCCTAACAGCTGGGAGCAGCGGCATTATGAGAACCTCCAAAATGCCACAGCGAAGGGGTATCTTCAGAAACTGTATCTCTGCAGAAGCTAAATGTGCTGAGACCTCACAGGCTGCACATCAGACATCTACAGAGCTAAGTTGAAGGAGCCTCCTGGTTTGTCTTCTTGCATGACACAGGGCAGAATTTCTCCAGTTATCCTGGTTTATTCCCTATATCAAGTGGTCAACACACAAAATGAGAGGGAGAATTGTAAATAATGTGCTTTCTATGTGATGCCCAGCAAAGGCCAGATTTTCACAGTAAGTGGGGCTCTGTATTTGCTCTCTTTTACAGGCATATTAAAACAGATCCAAACAATCATTGTGCATCCAATGAACCTACCTTTCAGAAATACGTTCCAGCCTTGGAAAGGTTTGCTGCATCTGCTATGGGGACTGGAGGGTACGCAATGTAATTTCTTCCCTGCCTCTGTGTCAGGCAGTGTTTCCTAGCATTCGTTCTTTCCAATAAATAAATCCATGCATAAATAAGACCCTAAAAATCATTTCTCTTTGATAAATATTTTAGTGAATATTCCCGCTTGCACAGGACTCTTTGGTTCCCCTGAAGCCAGATCTGGCCCACATACAGTGAAAATGAGGTTGTCTGCTCAACATGCAAAACTCCTTATGTTCTAGCTAACAGTAAACATCAAGTAAAAGGAAAAGGACGTTTTCTTCCTTTGTCTTCCAGCAATGTTAGCTTAGACAGCCACCAGCACATGATCATTTACATAAGGAGGGAACTGCAGAGCTGCTGCCAACTGCCCATAGTGCTTGCCAAAAACAGATGTTAGATGTTACTTTTAGAATAATGTCTTCTTCAGCTTGACATGTGAGTGCTCCAATCTTTATTTAAAAGGAAGAGGAAAAAATATGGTTGAATTAATGAAACTAAGCACACAACATACGGTCTGAAAAAATTATAATGTAAGGGAAAGTGCTAGTTGTCCAATTGCCTAAGACTGCTAAACTCAGCTGGGTGGATTTGTCATAGAGAACTGTCCTCATCTGTCATGTAGATGGATCTGGTGACCTAACAGGTCTGTTGTATGTTTACACTTTTACTCCGATTCCTGCACATTGATTTTTAAATAGTTTCCAAAAGGCAGTGAGTGAAACTGTGAAGCTGTATTTTGACCAGGTGATAAATCCAGCATTCTTTGTTAACAAAAATCTACATGTTAAGTACCAGGCAGCCTTATCAAAAAACTTGTGATTGTGCCTGGGTTTTGCAATCATTTTGCATGAATCCTGGGGGCTCTATAAAAACCCAATATAAAACTTTTGTATTTTATCTATGACATATTTTATTCATATATCTTACGGGAAAGAAAATGAACCTGTCTGCAAAGGTGAACAATATTATGATTTATTACTTTGTTTGCCTATCTTCCTGTAAGCAGAGAACTAAACCTCTTGGTCTATAGAGCTGAAAAGCTGACTTATATTGTAGTCATCCTTATACAGTCAGCCTCTATGAAGACTTACATTGATGCTGGTTCTGTGGGGTCAGTAGAACCAATGAACCCTAGTTTTTTGCATTTGTATGTTGAGGTTGTGCTTTAACATGTCCTTAGCCATGTCTAATAATGATTAGTTCACTCTTCAGCCCTTCCTTTGGTTAATAGCCAAACTGTCTTTCCTTGCTACCCAGAGGTGTGGGACCTTAACATCCCTGAGACCTCTGTCCCTTGCCTAAATGTCATTGAAAGTGGTTTTAAAAAATAATAAGAAATACCGATAGACGTGCAGGTACACATACTGCATGATATCACCAGCATTGTTTCTTTAGGAGAACTGGCTAAATTGAGTTCAGATCCTCAGCTTTCATGTGCTGTGATTTCATTGCAGGTCCTCTAGTAAAAGCAACTTGCACCTATGAGGTGTTGGTTCCCAGATAACTAGGAGATAAGGCAGAGCATCTCTCTCCTGCTGCAAGAGTAGCTGATACAGTCTGCCTCACAGGGGATGCTCCCGTAGTTTCCAGGACTTCAACTTGAAGCTACTGTTGCTGCCTAGTTGCACAGCTGTCTGCTCTACGAGGTTGTGCAAAGGGCTGCCATCTGCTTCTGAAGATAGATGGGACAAGAAAGCATGTGAGTGCTTTGTGTCCTCTCTACCCTCCTTTTCTTCTCCTTGGCTGGGAAAGGGTGTTGTCAGGCTATTCCCTGGGTATCAGACTCTGGTGGGCAGGTTTGGAGGAAGTGGGCTCTATGGCCAGGTCACGGCTGGCAAGAGGGGAAGTCCTCGTCCCTTCTCCTCAGCTTCAGCATGTTTGTGACAAACTCTGGTGCTCCTCTGCTCCTACAGTGGGCTGTTTTTACTGATTAACATGGCATTTTAGGTGTGGTTTTTCACTTTTTACAGCTTTGGTGAACAAAGTCAGGTCAGTGAAGAGTCTGATGCATACCAGAGCTTCCTTCAGAAAAGAGGAAGAGGGAATGGGATTGCACATTTTGGTAGCACTAGTGTATTGGGTTGGCTCAGCCATCTTGCTTAAAAACACCAACAGACTATGTTCAGGTGTTATCACAGGAGGAGGATTACACAAACATTATACTTCGTGATATGGTTTAAAAACTGCAATCATCTTGGCTTTTGGTCATTCTGATTCTTTAAGCATTTTTAATCCCTTTCCTCTCTCAAATTACAGACTGTTTCTCCAGCCATTTGTAAAGAAACTAGGGGAGGACGCAACAGGGAAATGTGTGCCGCAGCAGCTCTGCAACAGCACACTAATGTAGAGCTTTAGCAGGATGCAAAATACACTGTGTTTGGCAGTTAAGCCTTTTTTTTTTTTTTTTGCATCCTCCTATCCAAAGAAGTATTTACATGAAATGTCAGTCACCCTGTGGAATTATATGAGAATTAATTATCTGTGGAGAATGATTTGGCCCTATTAATTATGGGTCTCACATAAGAAAAAGAATAGGCCTAATGTGTCACATGATTTTTTTTAGCCAGTGAACTAGGAACTCATCGGCATCAAATATCAATAATGGTTTTGTTGAATACAGATTGATGACCTCTGACAAAAATTACAGGAGAAACTTGTATCATTTTGTCTTATTATAGCCTAGTAAGACCTTAGTCAAGATTGGGGTCTTATTTTCTTTGGCTGTCATGCAAGGGGTTAAAGCTGATATTTATCAGATTATTGTTTGCAACCAGTCATGAATGAATAAGACTTTAATGTACGTAGAGTCAGAAATAACTGATGTTAAAATGCAATTGCAAATCAAATACAGTATTTCATGGAGACAGTTAAAACATTATGTCTAATTAAGTCTTCATTTAAACATATGTATAATTTTGTTGTTCAGATTTATCTACAGCCTTGTAGACTCCTCCCCGCAGTGAATCACGGTGCCTGTTTTTATCTTGCCATATCAGAAAGGAAATCTTGACTTTTATGTTTTGCAGATATAGTCAGATATGAACTAAGTCCTAACAAGTTTTCTGGGTTATTCAAAATCCGTATATTCCACCGAGAAAAATGGAGTATTTATCATATTGTACTTCTGAAGTATGCTGTAAGTATTTTCTTGTCCCTGTGCTTTCTCTCTTTCTTCTCACATTGTTCAGCACCTTTTCTGTATGTTTGCAAAGCACGGTACTGGCACAGCAAATTTGCTGGAATAGGATCCTTTCTAGGGGAAAGAGCTTCTTGCCTGCAAGGGAAAGTTTTACTTAAATACCAACAAAACAGATATCACCACCACATATATTAATTTCTGACTGTAGCATAAATCTATGAGTAAGATGAAATGGCAACCTGATTTTTTTTTCTTTTTGGGGGAAAGTAAGCCCTGGAAGTTAAAGTAGAAATTAATATTTTCTTTTTTCCTTTTGCAAATTATGAGTAACCTCTAGCCATTACCTTTCTGTGTTGCCAAAAGTGTTCTAGGAGTTTGTTTGAAGTAAACCTGAAGACACTTCATGGTATCTAGCTGTTACAGAACTGCATATGTGCTGAATGCACAATATGAGAACATCATGTCAACAACAGAGATGATCCTCCTGCAGTAGGAACATTTGAGATAAAAGATGATCTAGCAGGAGGATAAGCTGGTCTGTAGCTCCTTTTTGACAAAAAGCAATATACATACATGCTACTATATTCAGTATACGTACTCTGATGTCTTGCCTGCATTAGGATCTTAGTGTTTGTTGCACTACTGAGTCTAAAAAATATGTCAGGCTGAGGAGAGATGATGCAAAGGAGTCTCACAGGCAGTGCCCTAAGTTTCACAGGAATTCTGTAGAAGGGGAGTGCAAACCACACGTTCAGTAGGACAAATCAATTGAAAAATGTTTTTCCTAAATTAATGCACTACTGCAGAATTATTTTCTTGGGGATAAAATTGGTACAAGCTTAATTTTTGTACAGCTATTTTACTAATGCAATACTACAACTACTGCTGCTTGAAACAGTAAACCTGTGGCAGAATTTGCTTTCGGGGAAACAGTGCTATAGTAGGAGCAATTAACATTGTAAAGCACAGGATTCTCAAATTTCAGGCAGTGATGTTGGACTGTAGGTCAAAGAAACACATTGGCACGTTCATCCTTCACCAAACACCTTTGAGGGTGGATATTTAAAATTAAAAGTAAATGGCAAGAGAAGCATAAAGAGAACTGCCTACAACCAGGACCTTGCGCTGTATACTTGAGAAAAATCATTTCACCTACTAGCTTGGCTGGCAAGGTTAAGAATTGCAGTTAAGTGAAATTGCCAAATTGCAAACCAGTTATTTGGAAATAGAAGAGAAAGAACATTCTGAAGGAAACTCAGATGATACAAATATGTATTTGATAGCAATTTCATAACAGTCCTTTTATATTTCCCATATAATGGGAAATGCAGCGAGGAATACCCATAAAGACATTTAACTGAAGAAAAGATCCTTCTTTGCTATGTGTTTTTTTTTTCTGAAAAGTATTTATATCACATTTAGTGTCATTTCCACAGCCCAAGCTTTGCCTTTTTTGGGTAATTTCTAAGGAAAGGATAAATTGAAAATGTAAATTTTCACATATTTTCAAGACACAAGTGATTTTCTCATGCAGATTTGGTTCAGTCATGACCTTTTATTCAGATGCAGACACATCTACATAGACATGCAAAACCACAAACAGGAAAAGGAAAACAACAAACAGGAAAACGATAAACAGGAAAAGCCTTTGCGAGGTTTCACTGTAAATATTTTCCACAGCCCCACTGGAGATGAGTAGCTCCTGCTCTGTGATACTTTCTCAGCCACCACACATCTAGCACCAGGCTTTTGTAGGATCTGGGCTATAGAACTGGACCTGGTTAAGGAGAAGAGAGCAAGCTAAAAAGAGAACTAGAATGAATATGTACAGCTACTATTCACACCTGGAGTTTAGGTCTTTTTGCTTTGCTCGTACGAGAAAAAGAAGACAAGCACAAACAGCAACAGAGGCAGTTTATTCATTAATGGCAAATCATTGCCTCTCTTTCCAGAGGTAAACAAGAGCCTTACCCGGGTGGGCACAGAAGGACAGGAGGACACAGGCGTACAAAGATGATGTACGCTCCAGCGTACACTATTCATCCCTCTAGAAAGCATTTTGGGGATGGGCTGGGTGTGTAAGGAGGGCTAGAAATCCTGATGTAATCCATGAACTTGTTTCCCAAATATGCATAATAAATGATATTAATTTGCCATATCCTCCCCATCAATAAATTTCCTTCTTCCAAGGGATGGACCAGCAGTCCAGTGCAGCACAAGAGATCTTCTGAACAGTATTTTCAGTCTTCTGAAATGGGAAGGCTACAAACAAGCACAGAAATACAGAGCCTTTACATATAATGCCTCCTTTCACAAGTGTGTGTGTGTGCACGTGTGTGTATACAGAGAGACCAGAAACAAGTAGAGAAATACAGAGCCTTCCCATACATTTCCTCCTTTCATGTGTATGTGTGGCATATGCACTCAAACCTTCTTCCCAGAGCAGGATTAGGTAGAGTTTTTAATTACAGCGAGGACCATGTGAAAGAGCAACACTACGAAGTAATTTTGATAATTGTTTATCTGCATGCTGTATTGATGGAGAAGTGGAAATAATTTTTAGTTCCACAGAGAACAATGTAAAGCATTATCTCAGTTGTACCAAAAATGTTATTACCTTTTTAGTTCATAATGATTTGATACATATATGCAATCATCACATACCAAGGACTTAGAAACATAGTCCTAGATATTTTTCACAGTCACAGTCCTTTCATCTTTCCTGACAGTTTCCCACAGAAACAATTAATAAAGAAAATTATATTTATTAATAAATTCAGAAAATGGGGAAAATGTCTCTCAATGATAAATGTCTCGACTTCTAATAAGCACTAACATTTTTATTTCTTTCACTTCAGTTTCAGTTTCACACTGTTATGGTAATATTGATTTGAAAATTTAACTTCAAACACTAGAATGATTAACAATAAGGTCTAAAAGACAATGAAGACAGAAGTCAGGCCCTCACCTTCATGAACTGCTATAGTTCAGCGGCTACCAATGACAATTTACTCACAAGAATCTGACTCAGGGTGAGGAGTGAAAAGGATGTAAGACAGGAGAAAGAAGTGAAATAAAGGAAGGCAAGTACTGATACCCTGGGCACAGTCAATATATAGTTCCCATTTAATCGAAAAGATGCATTTTTTGCATATCTTTCAAGCAAATTATACTTCAAAAGGATACAGGCAGAAGCATTGTTCTTCAGCACTTTTTCAGGAGTTGATTCAATGAGACTTATGAACAGCTGTGTTCTATGTCTTTGTTATTTTTTTCAGCTGATTAACCATTTATTTCACATCAGAATGAGGTTAAAACATCATCGCACATGGTATCATACAGGGACTGACTACTTTGCCAGCTCTGAGGAATGACAAGATACAAAAATGTCACAGCAAGGTATCTTACCACTACAGTACAATGGCATTTCCTTGCCACGACTTTTATTCTTTATTCAAAGAGCCATTTTTGTAAAACGAGTATCACATTAGTATATCAGGATCTCAGTCTGCAATTGCCCTGAGGCTATCTGCACTTACATTCAAGGGGGTGTTGATTTCTCTCTCTAATTTTTCGTAGAAAGGAAAGGTGTCTTCCTTCCCTCTCCTTTCACGCTCCTTCCAAAGACGGTCTTACAACTTGTTGGAGCTTCATAAAGGTGCAAAATACCCTCGATCCGGGTACACTCAGCAATAAATGAAGGTGCTCGGATCTTCTGAAGAGGTGGCTCGAATTTGTATGTTTAGTTCCACTTGCAGGGCCCAGAGGAGTTGTGCGTGGCTGTGAGATCACACGGTGCATGCATTCACACTAGAGCGATGTTGATATTTACAGAAGCATCGAAGTTCACAGCTGTCTGTCCTTTCATAGATAATCAATAAATCATACGTCAGCTCTGGTGATTGCGCGTGTCAAGTGACAAGTCATCAACATCTAAGCTATCAAAGATGGTGCACTATTTCTGTGGTGGTTTAAAAGCTGTAAATCTGTTCTCACTGAAAGAAGAAAACAGTGAGGGGAAAGAAAAAAGCTCCATATATGAGCCATCACTTGCTGCAATTTCTGGCTCTGGTCAGGAAATGCAGAACTGTTTATGAATAAGGAGAGAGCCCTTCCCAGTTAAAAGAAATAATCTGCATGATCTCTAAGCTGCCCTACTTGTCACCAGCTGACAGATCTGAAAAATGAAAACCACTTTTGACATTTACTGATCTTAGTCTACCAGATGGTGTATGGCACTTCCAGACCAATGTGATGAGGAAGATAGGAATGGATGGAAAGCAAAGCAGATCATAATTGTAAGCATCCTCTTTAGTAATTCTGACCATTTGCCATTTCATAAATTAATCAATCTGATTTCCGATGCAGAGTCACAATTTCACTGAAAATCAGACTAGGATAAATGGATCCTGTTCTACATCCCAAGTGAAAATATAGATTACAGAAAATAAACAGAATTCTGTGAGACTCTAGCATCAGCTCTACCTCCGCTGGCTCCCTTCTGACACAAAGGTATTTATGTTCTAAATTAGTGTTAATGTTTTGCAGGGCTTAATTCGTATTACTAAGTGGCTTTGCGATAAACAGCTAAAAGTGCAAAACATTACAATTCTATTTCCCAGACTATAATTTTCTGCAGCAATAGAGATGCATTAGTGCTGGCTTTGACTTCTCTTCTGCTAAATAAGGGCATGTTTTAATGCATTTCTGAATCTACCATACCTCGTTCTTCTGGGGTAGTTCATTGACTTCTTTCCAACTAATAAAACACGGGCAAATGCTGGTGATCTGAAATCTGGAACTGCACATAATAACATCTAGGAGCTTCCCTCAAGATGGCACTACTGAACTGCTGCACATACCTCTGAACCCTTATGTAATCTTGTTTATACAGCATCAGGGTCATTCTAAAGCTAAGATCACACGATGCTAATTTGGCCAATGATTTTCATTTTCATTTTGGCAAAATGCCTTCTTTATGTCTAAGCACGGACATTTAAATGCAATATTTTTCTGCGGGCTATGCCAATAATCTTGTAGTCAGCGAACACTTGTTAAAAAATAGCCAGGATTATACTTTTCAATTTGCCTCAGAAATCATGAACCGTATACAGGTTTGTGTACATCAGATTTACAGGCTTCTTTCCATGTCAGCCGAGACTCTGGATCTTAGCCTTAACATGCGAATTGAGAAGGATGATACAAAATAAGGGGGAGAATGGGAAGAATTTATTTTTTCAGTATCTGTGAATAGGGAGAGCCCCTGCACACGGCTATCTATTGCGACTCTTAAGCAGGAAAATTCTTGCCTTTCTACCATCCTACTAGAGCCTCCTGAAACAATTGCTCCTGTGTAGCGACCAGAGGCTATACAGTATCTAGAGGTGAAAGGTCTGGACCAATGTCATTACTTCTCTCATCTCAAGCTTTGCAAGAAGTGCACCCCAAACTTCCCCCATGATGTCCTGACCTTTGCAGGTGCACACAGCCTTCCAGACTGGGAGCTTCGTTACAAAGATAATCTGGACTATGATCAGTAGAGGCAGTCCTTAGAAAACAAATGCTATTTTTTATCTTTCCTTTTCTGACTTTCCACAGCTGTTCTCAAAATCTCTCTCTCTGAGAGGGCAGCTCTCTTGAATGATATTGTAAATAAATATTTTTCTGTAGAGAATTCTACAGAGAATTTCTATGTAGTTTGGGATAAGACATCAAGGAAAGCCTTGCTGATCTGTACCAACAAACTGTAGGAAGAAACTGAGAATATCGATGAAATGTAGGAAGAAACTGAAATAATACCATTTGCACTAGCAATCACCTGATAAACCACTGGAAAGAGTCTGATTATACTACATTCAAGTGTTGTAGGAGATTAAATGAAATTATCCTCATCACAGGACTAAAGAACCCTGCTATGCTATGCTAAAACTACACTATGCCTTGAGTAACTGATTTATCCTAGCAAAACTTCATCTGCATATCTATGAATAATGTGAAACGTCCTGAACAACACAGAACTAGGAAAAAGCTTTTGCACTGTGAAAGATGGAAGCATCATAAGCACAGACTCTGTTCAAAATATCTAATGTTTTGTGACTTTTAAATGTCTCCTCCATGTTTTAAGGGTAGTTGAAATCCTAGCTTTTTACACCTAAGAAAGCTGATCAGATTTTTGTTGAAGCTGTAGCAACTTCCAAGAAATGAATAGACCCGTGTGAGACCTCTCTGTTATGTGGCACTGACACATCTCAGTCTATGCTCAGCACAAAATTCGTTCCATCCGTGTGAGACTTCTAGGATCAGGCCCTGTGGGATGAAAAGCTGGTCTGCTTTTTTTCTGTAACTGTGTTAGCTGGTTTGGTAAGGTACATCACCTCTCCCCCAAAAACATTGCCTTCTCACAGCTGCAGTTGCAGAGATCTCAAATTACTGTGAAAGGAGCTTCATGACTGTATGCGATGCTGCAACAAGAGATGGCCAAAACTATTTCCTTCGGGTGACCGGGGGCCAATTTTGCCTGAGCTGAAATGGCTGACTGCAGTAAAAGATCCTTAGACAGCTCTGGCTATATTTGCAAATGGTGTCATGCTGAAAAAAAACAATTTAGCATAAGCTCCGACATAACAGTTGAAGGAGGGAATACGAAGATGGCATGTCAGACCTGTGCCTTGAACCTGAGGCAATCCACGGCAAGGGATTGCTACCCAGGATGCTGGTGGGTTGGGTGCTGAACTCACTAAGAATTACTGATTATTACTTCAAATCCTCAAATTAGTATTGTAGCTTTCCCTCCCCATGTAATAAAGGTTGCATTTTCAGAATCTCATCTAGTATTTGTGAACAAGTGGGTATCATCTGTTATATGTTCAACAGTAAAGTAAAATTGCAGTGTCTTGCTGCTTTCTGAATGCAATGAGCAGGCTTAAAATAAAGAGTACTCTGTTGCTTACTGGGCTTTAATCTCGAAATCACATATGCATGTGCTGCACTTCACAACCATTAGACCTTCTGACTGATTTATATAAGACAATTTTGTGGAAATGTTTCCAGAATTAAGACCCTACATCTATTACGGATGAGCTGAAGGACCTACTTTGCCGATTAGCTGCTCTGTGGTAGAATTATTATTGATTGCTTATGTTATTGGTGTGCTCACAATGTCCTAAATGCTGGCCTTAGAAGGCACAGCCTGTCCTACAAAATGTAATGGTCTGAAAAGGCATGAAACAAGAGACGAAGGGTAAAGGAGGAAAGCAGATGAAACGTGAAAATAAAACTAGATATACTTCCTGACTTCCAATACCTGCTGTTCCTTTTGCTCTGGCAAACTAGGGAAACTATTGCAGAATGTTTCTGACTGTACGAACAAATAACAATTTCAAAGTATGCAAGAAGAGACTTGGAACCTCAGCTAAAAAAATTGCTTTCTGAAGACATCATTACTGTCTTAGAAAGAATAACAAAATTTTCACTCCCACTGATCTATACCTATTATACTTGTCTCCTCTTTTTCAGGTTTTCTACCCTTCCTCTTCCCACTCCTTAGACTTCATTGCACGGCTATGACTGAGTAGCTTACTGAATGGTTCCTCTACTTGCCATGCGTTTGGTAAATATTATCTAAAATTATTCCCAGATTTAAGGACAACAAGAAGCAGAGAAGCAGGGAAAAAAAAAATAAAGTCTACATAAATCTTTGCATCTCAGCCAAAACAGGCCCATGAGTACAGCCTCTAAAAACCACCCACTCTTAATATATTGAACAGTTCCTTTTGCTTAGAATATAATAGATGCCAGTGAAAGGTGCAAGAAAGTGAACTTCTAAGTGCTAAATCTGTCATATCCATGCATGAACGGAATGCCTCTACTTCCATACTCTGCAGTAGTGCAACATGAAGTAACATAGTAGGAATTTCCGGTGAATGAATGGACTTACAAGAATGGACGTGGGCAACTAATAGATGTATGATATGTCAGTTTGGTTCTGATGAGAAAGCAATATTCACATGTCCAAGCAGAAATAAGAAAGGAGCCACTAAGCTAGGCTTTCACAGAGAAGCAGCTACACTGCTAGATGGAATCTAATCAATGCAAGCCTGCTTACAGGAAGGTTGGCATCAAAACACAACAGCTGAAGTGTAGCAGATGGCTAGATCTGAAGGAGATGTAAACAGAGGCTGAATAACTAAGCATTGCATTCTGCAGATGTCAAAGTTTCCAGGCAGTAAAAAGTTTAGTCTAAGCGCTCTCCTGAAAGCTCTTTTTGTTTTTGGCTACCTAAGCCCTGAACTCTACTCACATTTTATCCATGTGATATCTTAAAGGCATCTGAATTGTCTGGTTTCCCAGCATGTGGTTGATGAGGAGTTGTCCCTGAAAGGCCATAAAACGCAGAGGATTATTGTTTCTCTGCTCCTTGTACATGGATCCTGCCAGTACTGGGTGCTTTAGGGATTTCATTCTCAGTAGCAAGGAGATATTGTAAAGGTGAGAACACTGACATCGATATAGTTAAAGCATAGAGAAAGACAAGGAGAGAGTGGTTAATTCCTGCAGATTGGGGAAGTAACAGAAATCTCTTAATTGCCTCCTCCTCCCTTTTCCTTGCATATTCCCTTTTTTTTTTACAGAACCTGTGTATGAGGAAGGAAGTCTATACCTAGACAATGGCAGAAAACCAGAAAGCAAGGCTGTGTGCAGGAGTCAATTGTCCACGAGGCAAATAGATTTCTGTGTAGTCCTCCAAGGAAATAAATAGACTTGAAAGCTGTATGAGTCAACCCTGATCTGTTCCATGCATTTTCTGCTGCCTACTTCCTTTGTCATCTTCTCCCACTTGTGACTTGCGTTTCTTTTCATATCACACCTCTACTTAGAACAGGGCACTACTTTGCAGATTATAAGCACCATTCACCTCTTTCAATCTTCCCTTACACCATTGAAAAGGAAAATTGTGACATCTCTTCACCAACAATAACTGGCCTGCGCATCACATTCTGCAAGTGAGGTAGTAAGTTGTTCATTCTCAACGTGCTCTGTAAAGGGTATGAGCATACTTGATGCTGTATACACAGCAATATCTTCCAAAGTCAGATAATTCAAACTGTTAGGGCAGATATTTTGACTAGTCTTCAAGGAAAGGACAGCAAATGGCAGTGTAGAGGAGAATAATAGCTCATAGACTGAGCCTCTACCTGGAAACTGAGAAAGATCTATAGGGAGAATGTTGCTTCCTAGCTTAGAAGTGGTGGCAAATGAAGTTCGATGGAAAAAATACTGTGAGAAATTAAACTCAAACTTAAAAGATTATTTTTAGTCCGTTGCTCTCATCTTTAGGTAATTGCAATTGTTCTTCATGGGTATCATAAAGGATTTTTTGCCTGATTTCCACCTTGCTTTGCAGGAATTCCAACTTTATGCCCTCTTAACTTTGGGCTGCTGCCAGCAGTGCAGCTTAATTAGCCTAATACGCCTGTCTCCAACCATCAGCAACGCCATGCTATGCCTTCTACTGCTGACTTCGTGAAAGGTCATGAAACAACACCCTACAGCTGTCTCTCTGGTTCCTGCTCAGCACAAATCTTTCTCACCAATGGAACAAGGATTTTTAAGTCTTACTTTGGACTCTTTTGTCTCTCTCCATGGCAGAAAAATGAGGTATATTGCAATTACAATCAGGATGCCTCCCAAAACTGGCTGAATAAAAGATAATCTTAATAGCGACTTCAGCTGGTACAGGTGATCTCAAACCATGCTATAAGAATATTTATGGTACCAAAAGAGATAGGCTTTACTGAAGTGACCATGCTTCAGCTAGCATTCAGCTTGCGGTATTAGAGTGATTTGTCTCGCTTTGGCAATAAAGCTTTAGGTAATCAAATTCAATTTGAGATGGAATGTCATGGTAGAAGGTAACCATGAATGACAGTGACCAGTTCGATGACTTTGCTGGTGAAATTACTATTAAAGCTGACAATTCAGCTCTGATATGTGGAAAACACTATGTTGTAGTTTGAGGCACAGACCACATGGGGGAATGAAAGTCCACATTCCTGAAACTGTAATTGTATAGTGTATGCAGAGACTATGGGTTCATGTCAACTATGGTTTTAAATTCCAATCCACACGTAAACATTGCCAGTCGTAAAGATTTTTCTTCCAGCTGTCTAAGTGTTTTTAAATGCTAAAGGTGATCAGGAGGAAAATTCAGATCCAAATTGAAATTAACCCTTTTCAGTAAAATATGTGCGTGTTCAAAATGAGGACCAAGTTCACATTGATCTCTAGCTGAATACCTTCTCTTCTTGATTAATAGACTGAAGCAGAAAAAGCCAATGACTGTGATTGTTTTGGAAATTCTGTCTGTTTTCAGGAAACATGCCTGAAGCCTCTGGTCACTGACAAAACCAGTACTTTATCCTGAGCAACCCATTTCACCTCTCGTTCTCCAAACATGTCACCTCACTGAGACCTTCTCGCTATCCAAAAAGCCCAGGCGGGCAGTGGTGATGCTGGTGGACATCAGCAGATTTGAGAAATCAGTTTCTCAGACATCTCTGGGCCTAGTTCTGTCCTTTTGTATTCACTAACTCCTTGCTTCTCTAGCTGCACCTTCCGCAGCACGCCTTTCATTGCACGCTTTCTGTGGCTTCTGGCTATGAATAAACACTTCAGTCTTTTGGTACAAATTCAGTCTTTCTGAGCTCCCAGACCCTCACTTAGAGGTGCTGCTCTATGGGGTGTCGCACGCTTTTAAAGCAGAGATGCTGTGCATGAGCCCTACCAATGTGAACTTGGTTTTGCAGGAGTTTTTGTAGACCCAGGCCCAAATTCCCCTTCCTTCTGCTGCTAAGGCGTGAGTTCAACATGAGCTGATTGCTATCCTTTTCCTTAGGGAGGGTGGTATGTCAAAGAGTGCTTCCTATAGATATATATTTATGTACATACACATCAGTATGTATACATATAAATTCACGTTACAGCTCATTCAGATTCTTTTGGGTTAAATGCTGCTAACATACAGTTTTCTAAGCTTCGAGTGCCATAAGCAAGGAAAACGTTATGATTTTGTTTAATAAAACCAGGAAGAATTTCTAAGCTGGTCCAAAAAAATCTAGGATCTGACCCTGGCCAATATCAGATGCTTCAGAGAAAAATGTAAGGGATGCTAGGGTATGTATTTCTGGAATAAACTCATTAATTATACAGAATAAACCAAACGTAGCTGCCACAGTTAGCGAGTGAATATTAACCATGCATTGTAAGAACCCAAAACATGAGTGGAGGCAGCTGTTCCCACTCTGAGTGATGTATGGAGTTTGAGGAGGTCACCACAATCTCTAGCTCACTCCAAGCTTTCTGCTTCTGCTTCTCACACAAGACGTATTGCTCCCTTCAGTATGGCAGCAGGGGCTGCACGTCCCTGTCACTAAGAGAAGGGCAGGGTGGTTTGTTTCTGCGTGGTTGTGATATAGCTAGCTGTTTACAGCAGGAGCTTTCGTATATATTCTCATAAATCTCATTCTGCTGATCACTTACCCGGTTATCCTGTGCGATGTTTCTCAAACACGCAAGGTACAGCCTTTGCTTTCGGTTCCTGAAACTCTGCAGCAGGGAAGTTTCTATACACTGACAGCCAGGTACCAACATGTACAGTGTATAATGAACTCTGAAACATCCACTTACCCCCTGTTGGACAGCTTTGTTTTAATATCCCTTAAAGAAAAAGTGATGGTATGTGGTTTAGCTCAGAAAATGGGGTTTCTGCCCAGAGGCTCAGGAGTGCCCTGGAGTCATAGAATCATAGAATCATAGAATGGTTAGGGTTGGAAGGGACCTCAAAGATCATCTAGTTCCAGCCCCCGTGCCATGGGCAGGGAAATCCTCCACTGTACCAGGTTGCCCAAAGCCTCATCCAACCTGGCCTTGAACACCTCCAGGGATGGGGCATCCACAACTTCTCTGGGCAACCTGTTCCAGTACCTCACCACCCTCAATGTAAAGAATTTCTTTCTTATATCTAACCTAAATCTGCCCCCTTTCAGTTTAAATCCATTGCCCCTTGTCCTATCACTACACACCCTTGTAAAAAGTCCCTCTCCAGCTTTCCTGTAGGCCCCCTTTAGGTACTGGAAAGCTGCTATGAGATCACCCCAGAGCCTCCTCTTCTCCAGGCTGAACAGCCCCAACTCTCTCAGCCTGTCTTCATAGCAGAGGTGCTCCAGCCCTCTGATCATCTTCGCGGCCCTCCTCTGGACTCGCTCCAGCAGCTCCATGTCCTTCTTGTGTTGGGGACTCCAGAGCTGAACACAGTATTCCAGGTGGAGTCTCATGAGAGCTGAGTAGAGGGGCAGAATCACTTCCCTCGACCTGCTGGCCACACTTCTTTGGATGCAGCCCAGGATACAGTTGGCTTTCTGGGCTGCCAGTGCACATTGCCGGCTCATGTTGAGCTTCTCATCCACCAGCACTCCCAAGTCCTTTTCCTCAGGGCTGCTCAGTCACGGCTTTTCCCAGTGGTTCACGTGAGCTGGTGGGACGTTCTGGGAGCTTACAGTTTCACGCTAGCAAGCGGGTCGTGCCAATCCACATTCAGTCTCTCAGACTGCCCATCAGACATGTCACTGGGCCTGACCACCACCCAAAAGTGAATTGATGCATTTCTGTCAGGATCGGCTCGTAGTTGCTAACTTGCTGAATTTTAGGCTGCCCACAGTTATGTTCATCATAACACCATCGTACCGTCAACTAGTCAGAAAGGCAGCTCAAAGACCAAATGTGGGACAGTCGAAGCAGGTGGTGAGGTGTGACTGCAAACCTGCTTCGGTGGACTCTCTTCTCCCTTCCCGCCCCTCCCACACCTTCAGGGAGGGAAGGAGAGGCGAGATAAGCCAAATGGATCCCTTTGATTTCCCTTAGGTCTGAAGTCACTCTCCCCATGAGTAGCTTCGGGCATGTGCCCTGAAGAGACAGTACTGCCACAGCCATTGTGTTTTGGGTTCTATAATGCTGAGTTGCACAGTTTTCACTCTGTGCGCTTCTCCCAGGGGCTGCCAGAGGAGGAAACAGTCCAGCCGCTCTGCACCTAGGCACTCAGGCATCCACACTGCTGAACACATGCCATGCTAGGAAAGCACCTCTCAGCTATTCAGAATTTATATTTTTGAGTGCGTAACTATGAATAATAACTTATTTTTACTGAGGAAATTAAAAAAGTCAAATTAAAAATGTGTGTCTGATTAAAAAACCAAAACCCCACAAAACCTGAAAAGCATCTTTGTGAGGTCTGTTTAAATGTTTGGAGGCAATTCCGAGACAAGCATCTAAATTTAGTCAAGTGATTCAACAGTTACATTAGCGTACATGATACCAGCACTAACTTGTCTGGCAGACAGCCAAAGCTGTGGGGCCAGATTGTGAGCTGCTGGAAAGAAGACTTACTTATCTCAAGGAAAGCAATGCTAGTTGCTTTTATTCTTTTATATGTATACTGTATGACTAAAATATATGGAGAAAGAACACAGTAAATAGCTAATACCAAATGCTCTTAATGTCTGACTCACGAACATCCAAGTATTTTAAATGCTCCACAAACACCAGTGGGTTTAGTTGCAAACTTCATGGAAGGCAAGTAGGGTGCTTGTACAAATGAGCACTCTGTAGCACAGCAAAATTAAGAGACTTGCCCAGTATTTCTGAATAAGCAAAAGTATGTTCTTTGAAACAGTAGAAGGGTATTCCAAGAACTTAAGTTTATTAGAAGTTAAGTTAAAGATCTGTCTAGAAAGTTTTAGTCACAGTGGAAACTTCCTAAGTGTCAATTCATTTATGCCTTCCTTCTGACCTATTCTTCCTCCTTATAAATGAGTATCTTGCGTGGAACTGTGTCCTGCTGAATAGCTCTTGCTGATCAACAAAACACTCCTGAAACTTACTAGGCTTTTTGAAATCTTCCCCCGTTCATCTCAGCTGTAATCAGATTTTTCAGCCTTTCTGAGACACTGGAAGCCTCAGCAAAAACGTTAGATCTAGTCCTGAATCAACAAATCCATTCAAAAGCAGGCAGAAAAGATTTTCCTTATCACAACCCGAGTCTTTTTGGTGAGATGCATCAGGAGTATCAGCACTGAGAAATGGCTGCAGCGGTCTTTCTTCTGGAATTTCTATAAAGATGTGGGTGATGCTGAGAAGACCTGGACGTGTGGCAGACCCGTCTCCCAGGCTCTGGAGTGACTTAAGTGCAGAGTGGGCTTCATGGCAGGCCACTGTGCCCACTGTCATACCAACCTAGTTATCTTTGAGACAAGCCATTAGCACTTCTAATTCCAGGACACTTTTTCCAGACCCTAGGTACCTTACCCTATTACATTATTAATTTCTATCCCAGCTTTGGACACTTTCACATACTGGAGACTACGCTGTTTTGTAATTGCTTTATTAAAAGTGCAGATGAAAATCAGTTAGAGCTGCACTACTGGCAGCAAATGAATTTCACTTAGAAGCTATTATAGTTACCAACCCCAAATTATCCTCGTCCCAGCTGGAGTGGTGCCTCAGTCAGCAATTCACCTTTTAAAATGTTTTTCGTATGAATAAGGCAGAGAAAAAAGAATCTAATTGGCCTTTGTTGTAATTGTTATTGGTGCATTTCCAGTGGATCTTTTTGCTTAACGTTACGACAGAGTAACTCAGAAGCCCTGTGTAAATCAAAGTAATCACTTGGATTAACTTCACTGCCATGGAAAATGGAGACAAACCCTCAGGCTGGAGATTCAGCCCCTGGCTCATGCAGAATCTGATGCAAACACCGAGAAAAGATGGTGTGTTTCCTGAATTTTTGACGAGTTTTTAACTTGGACTAGGGCAGCTGTGGTCACATCTCTGGTGGGGGATTCTGGATGGAATGGTCCAGAAGAGCATTGGTGAGTGCTGTGAGATACCCCAAGCACGTGAACAGCAGTCCAGACACAGGCATGTCTCATAGTTCTCACTCTGAGGGGATATTTTCCCCACTGCTCCAGAGCTGCCTGTTCTCGCTGTTCTTTGTTCACAGGTGAGTTATCCAGGGGCTGCACAAACCCTGCTGTGGACTGATCATGAAGGCTCTTTGTATAAGGAAGGTCATTTGGGTCTGAGGAAGGTAATGCTGTCCTGAGCCATCAGCAGAGCAGAAGGCAGCTCCATTCGTCCCTCTTCCACATGGGTATGGTGAGGTGTAGATCTCAGTTCCCTGTGGTGCTCACCAGTGCCAGCTGCAGAAATGCAGAGAGGCTTAAATTTCCAGCGAGTGCTCAGGACACTCGTCGCTTTACAAGCTGCTAGAAACTTGAAGGTTTGGTCACTAAGGAAGGACTTTTCAGGCACATGCTCTTTTTTTGCTTGCAGAGGTGAGAATAATTCAAAAAGCAAGAGTGCAAAAGGGAGGAAATTATGATTTGGGAACACTTTGTACTGCAGGCTGTTGGACGCAGTGCTCTCCCAGCGTCAGCCTGAACGGCTGCAGAGGTGCTTGGAGCTCGCAGGGTCTGTGTTACACCGAGACAGGAAACAGCACATCACCCTTTTTATTACTTGCGTGACTTCAGTGGCAAAACATCTCATTCACAAAATAGGATAGTTGTAGCAGGAACAAAGAGGGGCCCAGAAGGGCTATAGCTTGTGTTTGACTGAGCAACCAACCAACCAGTCTGCTTCCTGTGAAAGGAATCAAGTATTCCTGGCAAGTCTCTCCACACCCGGGGTGAAGCTCACCCTCAGTAGCTCTGTTGTGTGCAGCAGTGATAAAAGGGCTTGCAATATGGAAGTGGATCTGTCTGAGCTGTCCAAGAAATTCACCCTTCAGGGAAATTGAGCATATGAGACTGAACAAATATAGTCAGGATTTGGGAAAAGATTTCCATTTCACTGGACTGTGGTCATTGCAATATCACTTTATTTCTCTGTTAAATGTGTTATGTTCTCTTCAGTTGTTCCTTGTGTTTTTCAGTTTAGATCAGCTCTTACAATGAGGTTATTCTCAAAATGATGGCATTATGTGACCCATGGCTGTTAATTTCCATATCTAATTATCCAGTTTACAACTAAATAAATAGGCTTGCTTTCTGCATAATCTTATCATATAAATTTCATACTAATCAGCATTCATGGCCTGGCTGATCTTTGGAGCCCTTTGAGCTATGACGGCTAAGATATACCAATTTCTGGCACACCAGAGAGCCATGTCGCTAACATCTAATTTATCTGCTTTTAACTCGTCAGCCCAACCATACGTTAACAGTTTTGAGGGGAGACACTCTTTGGAACAATCTGAGAGTCATGCTTGCAACATCTTAGTAACCTTTTTTAACCACTCTACCACATTACTCCTATGTTTTCCGATGTTTTCACTTAGCTTAATGTGGCGTTATAAAACCATAGTTTGCTTATATACCAATACACTTTTGTGCAATACTGTTTTGCAAAATGCCAAAGCCACATCATTGGCAAGAACCTGAAACTCAGATGCTTATTCAAATGCTTAGCTTTAGGTATTTGCATTTCTCTTAATATACAAGATTAAGAGAATCTTTTTTTTCTCTTAATATACAAGATTAAGAGAATTTTGATGCCTTGACAGTAATTCTTCTCTCCATATAATGGATCCAAAGAGCAAAGAGAGCAGCCCATGACCTTAATCTTATCAAAGCCCTGTTTTAAAGTTATTACCTGTATTTTTTTGTCGCTTGGGTTGCATGTTATTCTGCTTAAATATTGATATTAGGAGGAGAGAACAGGAGATGCTGGGTAATTTCAGCTCCTTTTCGTACTTTCACCTATCCCAAAACTAGTCTGATTTTGGGGAAGAAGGAGCAGGTATCTGTCTTCTGTAGTACTTCTGAATGGCTGCTTTACTTCAAGCTGCAGAATAACAGTTCAAGTAGATGATGTGAGGAGGTTTTGCACTGCAGAGACTGTAAGTTGCAAGTGTTGAAACTCTTCCTTTTATGCAAAGATGGGCAGGAACCAAAATAGTAAGAGCAACACGGGTTTCACCTCAATTTCATTAGCATGTACCTCTTCTGGCTCCACGAGATTCCATTCTCCTGAATAGTGTTTGCTATCATTGGAAAGGGGTTGCTGCTGGAACCAGCTTTGGCTCTTGAAAAACCCACATTATAAGTGCAGGTTTTTTTCAGAATCGCTGAGGAAGTTACCAGTGGCACAAGATTTTAGGGAATTCTTGTTTTTCTTACAACAGAGAGAGGGTCTCTCAGTCCTTTCCTCCCAGGTCACGACCATTCTTTGAGCGCATTAAGGTCTTGACTGACAACAGCTAGTGCTAACTCTTCCCAAGGTGTCCGGTTAGGGACAAGGTCTCACTGGGCTTCCTGGGTTGACTCACAGAGAAAGATAGACACCTTTAGAAAATGCATCAGATCTTACGAGGCCTGACTCAGTCTATCTCACTTATGACTAAACCTATGCAGACATGAGGGTTACTACTTACCCTTCTGATCGACTCAAACATTCGCCTACAGCTAGGTGCGATGAATCCAGACGTAAGATATTATTCAGTTATGATCCATGCAAACTCAGCCCAGATCTCAAACTTTGAGTGTCTGTCTTTCCAACACTTAGCCGGGCAGTGACCACAGAGGCTCTGACAAATCGTTCTTCACCTGTGCCAGTGCATGGCTGGTTTAGGTATTTGGTGAGACCAATACAAATCCACTGAATCTACTGGCTAAATTAGATTGCAGAAGCATAGCTGTATACATATGTTAGTTATATATAGTATAATAGAAACATAATAGTAATCCTCTTGGTGATACATGAGACAAAGGAGAACCCAATTCATTTCTCGCCTACTCATGGCAGTTTTGCAGAGGCGTATAAAAGTAACGAGTGGTTACTTTTGTAATGAAACAAAGTGGTTGTGATACAGAAGACATAAAGGAACAGGTCTGCCTCCCCAAAAGAATGGTAGCAGTCTTACAAAATCAGTGTCATAACAGAGTTGCCCTCTGTTAGTCCAGTAGAAAATAATTTTTTTGGGGCTCACTGTTCCGCTTCCTAAGGCCAGCTGAGTTGTATTGTACTTGCAACTATATCTGAGAAGATGCATATCCTTAAATGATTGGGAAATGAAAACAAAGTTTGTTTCCTTCTGCGATGTGCTAATATTTATGTGAAAGGCTTCCAGTTCAGTGCTCAGTACATTTCCACAATCTGCACATCTGTAGTTGAAAGAGTAACTGGAGTGATGACATCCTGTTGTACCTAAAATAGACTGGACTACCAAGGGGAGGTGTCATGAAATGACATTTAGTAAAAACTATTCTCTCTTCCACAGCCCTGTTCCCTGCGTGTCCTTCATGCCAGATATTGATCAGATCTTCACTCGATGCAAAAAGCCTCTCTTTGAGCCCGAGCTTTCAATGTAATAATAAAGTAGGTCATTGATTAACTGGAAGTATGACAGATAGCTCCTCCAGTCAGGTCCTGACGTACTGTAAATCTTGAGGGAGGACAGCAAGCGATGAATCAGTGATGTGAAAAGAAATAAAGCCCACAGGTTTTAGTCTTTTGGGAGGACTTCTCTCAGCAACATAGTAGCATTACCCTCAGCAAGTCGGCGGCTATGCAAATTTACAAGAGAAGCTCCTTCGATTTCCAAAAAAAGAAAAAGAAGAAACAAACGTGTAAGATGAAATTCACTTACCCAACTGCAGTACCAAGGGAATTTTTTACTTTGCAGGCAACTAACTTATATGGGCTACTCCTACTCATTGTTCTCTACACTTAGATATAATATATATAATTAAGCACTATATAATTAAGCAGTTTTACATGCCTTGGTTTCCACTGCACTGTCTTCTGGCAGCACTTCCTCAAGAGCCCTTATCCCCAGGCCCTCTCCATGACTGCCCTCTCTGTCCTGGCCTCCAAGCAAATCAGCTCTCAGCAGGAGCACAGGTGCACCGGCACGCTCCGGTGAAGCCTTAGGCTGGCTCAGCTCCATCAATGCTGTGTAGGACAGTCCCGCAACCAGTTCTGCCATCCTACACACCTCGTTGTCCCAATCTACCCGTTGCCCACAAGTAGCACAAACATCCTCGAGCTCTGTTTTCCTGTGCCCTCATGCTTTCCCTGCAAAAACTGCAGCGCACGCAATGTTTCGTTAACTGCTTTCCACCTTTAGTAAAACCTAAGGAAGAAAGACGGTGCTTATACAACAGAGCAATTCCTTGCCAGTGTCTCACTGGGAAAAGATTGGAGATGTCTTTTTTTACCAAGCCAGAGCTAGCCTTATCCCGACCCCGCTGAGTAACCAGTATTCCCTTTTCCCCTGCCCCCGCTGGATTTTTTTTCCTCCAAATAGCTCATAGTGTGCCATGACTGGAGTTGCTGGATGTCAAATCTGCTCATCAATCAGTTCAGAGAGCAGAACAATGTTGGCTCAGCGCTACGCGCTGTGACACCCAGCAGCTTTTAGATGCTCGTGTTTGACATGGTTTTTTCCTGAGCATGTATAATCTGCAATTTCTACTGCCGCCTCCTCACTGCCTCCCACTTTCCCACCCGGTAAAAGCCAGCTCAGCCACTCACACGATTTTTTTTTTTTCAGACACTGGCATTGCCCACAGTCAGTCTACATAAACATATTGGTGTGTAAAAAGAAGAGAAAACAAACCAACTAGCATTTATTTAGCTGATTTTTATTTACAGCTATGCTCTATGGATCTCATCATCACCCTGTCATCTCTAGCCTTTCTGTCTCTCATGTCCACCTTCCCATTGCCTTGCCAAGTCCAGCCTTCCACTCTCTCTGCCTGTAGCTGCAGCAGCCTGAGCTAAGCAGTGGTTACTTCCATAGGTTTAAGGGGGGGAATTATGCATGTGAATTAACTCAAGTAGAATTGACCAGTTTTAAGTCAAATCTATGATGTTTATTTTTTATCAGAATTACACAAACATATATATATGCATACAGTCAATAAACATACATATAGACCTGTAAAATACTGTCAGATTCCCCACTGCCCTCGATTTCGTCCAGTCATCATACTTGTACAAAAAAACTTGAAGTGATATTGAATATTGCTGAAGTATAAGGGTCACTGTCAATGAACAAGCTTAGTTTCATTCTGTCATGCTTCACTTTCACTTTTAGAAATTTTGACTTTTTATCAAACAAGAAGGAAATTTAAAGGCTGCTGAAAAACAATTTAACATATTTGTGTGTTTATTAAAAGTTATTTTATGGAACAGATTAATTAATGAAAAACTTTAGCCCAATCTTTTTCTCCAGAGCTAGATTCCTTCATTTCTTCCTTTCCTTCTTCCATTCATTCTCTCACTCTCTTTTCCTCTCTTTCTTTTTTATTTAAAATATCAGAACTTGTACCTGATCTTGACATCCAATTTATCAAAGCTAGAAAACATAGCAGTAGGTCTGCATGGCAGAGCTGAACGTTTGATACTATCAGCAACTCTTAGCTAACGATTACCTAAATGCTACAGGCATGAAAATGAGGCTCTAAATTACATTAAATGAAGCAGCATACTGGAAAATGACCAAGATTACGCAGCAGTTTCTTCTTAGGAAATCTGCCTGTTGCTAGACTAGAAAAAGCCTTTACTAGTCGCTTTCCAGCAAGGACACAGAATACAAGAATACAGAATAACCATGTATTTCTTTCTCTGAATTCATCCACTATCTATTTAGACAGAGAGTGGTATCGTAAGTGCATTCAAGAATCACTTAAATGAGAAAAACACTACAGGAGCTATACAGAATTTTGAGAATAAGCACCCCAAACCTTGGAGTAAGCTCTTCTGAGGATTTACAATGTCATCTCATAACCCAGTCACAGGGGCTGGAATTCCTTCATTCAGAGTCCTGTGTGGGGACTGAGACAGACCTGTGTGGGGACTGAGACAGATATCTAAATGCTTTCCCAGACACCCATCCAATGGCTGTGTAGCTGAAGTGAAAAGCAGCCCTAACCCCAAGTATACTAGAGACCTGAATATGAACTCATCCCACCCTTCCAGGCTGCCTAAATAGGAGTGAGCAGTAACTACCAGAGCATGTAGAAGCTTCTACCACCCAGGCAGGTGAGATGCTGAGCAGGGACAGTAGCTCTTTCATGTGGCCTGGGGATTTGCTCTTAAATGCACCTGAAAGCATTTAAAGGTGGAAAGGAGGTAAATACACCTGTGGTTTTCCTTCTTGTAGGTCTAGTCACTGGATTACTCAAAAGGTCTTCATCTCCATAGGTGTGACTGGAAGTTTTTAGAAGTGAGTTTGTGAACTTCGGTTTTGAGGTTTTTTACCTGGGAGAACTTGTGGTGAAAAAAAAGGAAATTCCATACATCTTTTCCAGGCTCTGATAGCCTCTGCTGGAAAAGCGATCCTCCCTTAAAGGTAATTCAAGAATTACTGTTTCGTATGTCATTTGCTGCTGTTAAGTATTACATCATTTTTGACAAGTCCTTTGTTCTGAGCCTGTTGTATGGTTACGAGAGTAGATTTCCCCTACTCATAGCAAGTTTGGAAATAAGCTCCCTCAAAATTACAGAAAATCTTCATTTCAGTAGCAGATAGAAAGCACAAGGAAATAGGGAGTTTGCCTCATTTTTGAAAATTTAAACTAGTGTTAATCGACCTACTTTAATCATAAGGAATTCTGAAGAAAGAGCAATGTCTCAGAAGACTGAGTGTTGCTTCCAGCCACATTTGATAATGCGTTCACTAAAATAGATACTACTTTACATTTTTGTATAAAATACAGCTTAAAACATGCAAAGCATATTGCATATTGACTTTCTGTGGAAAGACTAGATGCTGAGAATATATTCTAAAAAGGGAAGTATGTGTATGTACACAAGTGTATATTACATATATAGGCAGGGGGATTGGACTAGATGATCCTTTGAGGTCCCTTCCAATCCCTAACATTCTGTGATACATATGTGTCTACAATAACAAGTTTTTCAGCAGAAAATGTTTTCCAGTCTGCCCTGTTTACAGTCAAAAAGCAGCAGTGTCCTACAAGATTTGACTTGGAGTAAAATATTTGAAGTAAAGCTACTACTGAATAGTATTCTTGAGTGAACATGGTTGAAGAAAAGTATTTCTGATTTTCTTTGTGCCCATTTTTTGCAACATGCTAGCTAGTATTAATAGATACGTTGCTAACTGATCTTATTTACAGCTTGGGTTAAATGCTGAAATCTTTGGGCTGTGTAGGGAGTTGGCAACCTTGACTGCCCAATGAGTAAACAGCATTAACGTTTGGTAAATGCGGTTTTAAGTTTGTCCTCATGGTTTTACTTAAAGACTGGAAGCCCAAATCCAGCATTAAGGTGCCTCTGACACTCACAAAACACTTTGCCCTCAAAGTTTCTTGCAAAACCTTCCAGGGGCTTATGCTTTTCTGTGAGGTGTGCTTAAGGTTACCTGTCCTAATGACACTAGTTCACTCTTCCATTCAACAAGATTCACAAAATTGATGTTTCCTCACTGGCCAAAGGGCCCCATCCAGTAGACAAGGTCCTGCTATGGTTAATGCCTTACAAAAACAGGCAAAGGCAGCAGTACTGGCACGTGTACCCTCCTTTCCTCAGTGTATAGGAGTCAATATATGATTCACAGAATTAAAAAACAAAACAAGTTTTTACTAAGACTACTACCACATAGGAATAGCAAATGAAGAACAATATTAATTAGCTGAAACACTAAGTAGGTCATATAGACAACTTACCTGGCAAAGAAATTAGTTAATGAACCCAAACATAATAATGAAGAGTAAATCCAGGAAACATCCTCCCTGAGAAGAAGGAGAAAACAAATTCAGAATGCATTTGTCAAGCTACTGGGAGAGCCAGAAACAAGAATCTGCAGCCTAAAATAAGAGGTTAAGCCATTTCTATTACACAGATTTTAACGTATCTGATAGAACCAGGGCCTCTGTTTTGTAACTAGATTAGCTGATGTGAATCTGGCTGCATCTGTGTGGCATCACTGTAATAAATGGGATTCGAGTGGATGACTAATCGTAGCACTGGATTTGGTTTCCACACTGGGCTGTGAGGTGGTCAGTCGGCCAAATAGCTATGTACATATATGCCCATAAGCAATCCCAGGCCATCCACTAGATTGTTAGTGCAGCCATATTACTTGTGAAATTTCCCTAACCTTTAGCAAAACTAAAGAAAAAGTAAACATCAGAGCTCCCTAAATGAATATGAGAAGGAGCGAAAAATGCCTTTTCTACATATCTGTACAAATTGGGGTACGCTGGATAATTACATATATGGAATGACAGGCTGGAAGAAAACGAAATCTGTTTCAGAGGAAAATGAAATAAAGCGTAAACAATTTAACTTTTTCATGGAAATTAAGGAAAGTAGAAGAGGAGAAAGCAGGAATCGCTTCAGCCTTACAAATGCTCATTTACTTTGCGTTCAGAGTCTTTCAATACGATGTCACAACTAAAAAGCCCCTCAGAACAAAATTGACACTGTTTTACTTATTACACAGTTGATGAAGTCAGCTAAATAACTTCATTTGTCATAGTATCTTATGACCTGCTTGAAATTTTGAGTGATGGAAACAATTAAAATTGGAAGAGAGAAAAAGAAACTCCTTGTGTTTCAATCAAGTAATCAGAAATCTACTGGAAAAGTAGATGTTGCTCAGTTGTTTGTCAGTGTAATGCAACTATGTAAATGATTTTATTTACAATCTGAGGCTTTCCTAACAGCTTTTCATATTTATGTTAGCTTTGCTTAATGAAAATGCCAAAAAAGAGAGGTTTGTTGTTTTTTTTTTTTTGAGCTCTCATGTTGAGCTGAGAACACCTACAGTATTTTAGGAAAGTTGGGACTGTCATTAATGTCATCTAGACAAAAAGCAGCAGGATGGCATTATTTTGTTACTGTGAAATGCTTCTAAATGTACCTTGTGGCTTCATATAACCGTAGGATGGTATGTCTGCTGATGACTCATGCTGACTCACCCACCGAGCCAGAATTTACTGAGCCTTCTTCTATACCCACACACAGTGATATGATTTGCAGTTTGAGTGAATTCTTTAAAATTTAATTTAGTAGGCTTTAACTACAGAGACAGATACATTTCTTCAATGGTTGCCTTAATTTGTATTTATGTCTTATTAAATGTGTGTTCAGATTATATTTTGCAGAATCCTTTGAAATAGATTTTTAATATAATGTGGATAAGTGCAACTGTACTTTCCAAATACAAAGGTCTGTCTGAAAACATTGCAGGTATATAGAAGCAGTGATAATTTACTGATGCTATGGACCTAAAGGCTTAATACATAATCACTGCGTTTTTGCTATGGCTTTAGCAGCAGTGCGTATGGGCCTCAACTGCAATAAGTCCCTAGGCTTAGGAAATGAATAATTAATAAAAAGACAAGTTGACCTGATTCTGTTTTTACTTTTAAGGCTGAAAATCATATATTATCCCACTGAACTAAACAGAACTAAATGGTAGAAAACTAGGTGTGAAAGCAATTCCTTAAATGCTACTACAAATATCTTCAGACTGATTCTGCTTTTTCTGAAATAAATAGGAATTGTATGGCAGATTTTAATGGGAACATGATCAAATATCTTTAGACTGATTCTGCTTTTTCTGAAATAAATAGGAATTGTATGGCAGATTTTAATGGGAACATGATCAGTCCAGTTATGGGAACAGGATCAATCAAATTATTTGTATCTCTCCGAGTTCTGGCTAAAATCTGATGTGATGTAGCAGCCTGAGAAGTAATTCTTGTTGTTAGAGTACAAGCTGCAGTGACTGAAGAGACAAACACCAGTACGATTCTCTCTTGAAACCAAACAAATGCTTTTCTTCAATCTCAAACTCTTTGATACAGACTAATATGTTTGTTATATCAGGATTTATGATAGTTTCATCCTCACTCCTGGATTCTTTCCCCTCCACACAAAGACAAAGGGAGAGAGAAAAAAAAAAAAATTGTTTGGACTGCTCCTGCATGATTTGCCTTTTAAACTCTTCTGACAAATGACCAATGAATGTTCAAGCAACAGAAAATGAGATACGTGTATCTTCCCCCAAAAGAAACATGATTAAATGCTTCAGAAAATTTGATAGAGTTCTTTAGACTGTTCTCCACCTTTCCCTGTTCTGAAAGAACAGTTGATGCCCCCAAGCCACACACCCTTCCTTCTTTCTCTGGGAATTTATGTCGTTTCTCAAAAGTGTGTCAGCTTTGACAGTGTTTTGGGGCTGTGTGTTTTACTTCTCTTGCTCCTGCAGTCAGTCAGGCATGAATCCTAATCTGCATGATTCTGTCTTCTCATCTCTGGGATTCACTAAATTGCCCTGTCCTCTAAATCTGAAAGTGCTGGATGAGTGGACACTTTGTCCCCTGTGGTTTCTGCTTCACCGACTTCCTTGTACTTTGGGTGTACAGTCCTTTGTTTTGCTTTTGGAAAACAAAAATCTCAGACTTTAAGTCTTTAGTCACACCTTCCTGCCCACATCGTTGTTCATACAGGGCTTGCTTGTAATTCTGTCACTAGAATTCAGAAGTTGTTGGTTTTGTGGTTGGAGTTAAATGCGTTTGAAAATAGAGTGTAACTTCTTTCTGCTACTTCAATCTCAGCAGTCATAAAGATTCTGTATGTAACAGAGCACGATGCAAGGAGAACCGCACAGATACATGACAACGTTCGCACAGAAGTTGAAATACATGTTTTTATCTCAGTCTCTGTATGTTCTGCCTATTAATTTTCCATCTCTTGCCGTTGTGCTGCCAGTCACAGTCTATCTCTCTGAGACCTTTCATGATTTCTATCAAACAGGCATGCACAAAGGACTCTGCTCTGCTGAAGGCCTGTCTGATACTCTGTAGTAGAGATGCTTGCTTTTGAGATGCTACACCTTTCTCTAGTGACAGAAGAGGGCCATTCTCTAGTGACAGAAGAGGGCCATATACTGCAGACCATCCTTTGCTGCAGGACATGGCAATTTCCTGGAAGTGCCATAATTACTTAACATATACAACAGGTTGCTTGCAGCAAGTTTCCCACTCTGAAGAGGTGAGTGCACAAGAAATACACCAGCTGAGAGTAGATTAGTATCAGCAAGCAATTCGGACAGCTCACTGTTTGTCTCCTTCTTTCTAAGCTGTGAGGAGAAAAGAGTGATTACTGGATTAATTGTTCTGACAGTAGTTCATTTTTAAAAGCCCTCTTTCTCAAGGAGTTCTGGTCCTTCCTGTGTTTATTGCTGGGCAGGAAAAGGGCCTCTGGAAGGAAGAGTGGTGAGAAGCAGGCTACTGCAATACCAGAGCTAGTCATCTTGCCTACAGCCTATTCCAGAGGGTCACAGGCTGAATGAACAAACCTGGAAGTCACAGTTTCTGGAGACTGAATGCTCTAGTCTCTGGAGACTGAATGCCCCTGCTCTTTCCAATGTCTCTGCAAATACCGTATCTTCCTTTCTTTTACTCCTGATTGGTAAAAATATACTGAGAATGTAATAGAAACATGCTAGTAAATGAAAAAAGTAACATTTTTTTCAAGGAGTAAAAATTCCCAAGCCCCATTGAGCAATGTAAATAAGTAGTTTATGGTGTTTCACTTAACACTGGCCTATCTTAGATAAACATACGCCATTGCAAAGCCAGTATCCAAAGGTCCCTCTCTGTCTGAATAAACTAGCACTGAGGTTTTGTGTATCTCTATAGCTTATACTCTGCTGGCATCCAGTTTTAAGCATTCTACTGTGATATGACAGTGTCAGCAGTGTGTTTGGCAGTGTCTACTATGTACGTACCTTCGCACTTGTTACACTTCAGTTGTGGAGCCTCTCGATTTTTTTTTTTTTTAAACACTTTATGAAAAAGCTGAGCCCGTTACCATTGAAGACCTTTGCACAGTAGTGCTCTCCTGTGTCTGTTGTCATTCTTTCTTTTCCAGCTTTCGGAAATTTGCTGTTCTTACACTCCTCTGCAACGGAATGTAATATTTACATTTCTTAAATCTTTTTCTAGATGTAACATACTTGGCTTATCCTGGTAGTCATACACTCTGCAGTTCCCCACGACACTCTTGCTTGACTGTCTTGCAGTTCCACATATTTTTCTACCTCACCCCCTCCTTCCCTGCAATACATTGCATCCTCGGTAGTGCCAGAGTACTGTGTAACCTCCAACAGATTTAATCTCAGTTGAGCACCTGCAATTGTGCAGTCTCGTGCTCAATAAATGCCCCGCTGGAAAGACTTCTCTCCGTAGTTTAACACTGGCTCCTGCTATTTGTAAAGAAATGCCTTGATTTCTCAAATTTCTCCCAGGTTGTGGGTATCTTAAAGGTATATGTGCTAACTCATTCATTTGGATTTGATGCTTCTTCAGAAAAAACGTCCCTTGTGCTTGCTACAGTTACTTGAAATCACTGTTATTACCAGGCAAAGTTAAATGAAGAGAAAAAGATCACACTAGCAAAGCAAGCGTTAAGTTTCTGATTACAAAATGGAAACAAACTTAAACACACAAACAAAAAGCATAGAAAGGACAAAATCTGATGTTGATACGTACCTTGTTCTGGCAGTCGCTCACAGCTCACCCCCGGGAGCCAAGCAGCCAGTACAACTGCACTTCAGGACACACATCTCAGTTGGGTTTTTGCCTGCCTCTGCCCAAAATAAATGGGACTTCCTTCACTGCAAGGGAGGGTAAACCTCAGAACATTTCTTTAGACCATCTCCCTTCCCTTGCTTCCTTCAATTTAGAGCAAATTCTAATATATTGTATGGTAGTTTTGGTCAACCTGAGCTATTTAGATGAACGCAAACAAAATCTGTTTATGCTCGTCTCAAACTGAATCATCTCTGATATGCAGTGATCCTTTGATAACGCTGATTTCCAAACTTAGATTTACCTTCCTGCTTAGAAAGTCAGTTGAACTATAATTCTATTTGCGTCTCCATTTCCTAAACAGCATAACATCTATTATGAGCCTTTTTTATGGCTTTTTAAGATCTTATAAATGACATATAATAAAACTATCAACTACATCAGAGCCTAACCTCACCGCTTGTGAAAAACAGATTACTTTATTCGTAGGGCTCACACATGAGATGTCACTAACAATGATGATCAGTTTAGGGTTTGGAGCATTTTCTTAAATAATTTTCATTCCTCTTACTTCCTCACTATATCATATTAGAGGCTCTACAACTATCATAGTAACTTTTAACTCTAATTCCCTTAGCCTTAGTTAATTATAGATATCCCAGCAGTTTCTCTTGGAGTTATTTATTCCAGAGTTTCTTGACAGTGAGCAGGCTAATCAGAGGTCTTCTGGGGGCCCTTTCACTTTCAGAAATACTGCTTTTAAAATGTCAAGTCCTATCACCAAGGTTTTGTTGTTTTGTTTCATTTTGTACTGCGGAGTGTAAAATTCATGAAACTGCTTATTTCTCGAGTTGAACATTCACATTTAAAATCTCATGTCCTCTTGTCACTGGCTTTAGATTATCTTTGAAATTAGAAAATCTTTTCTAATCATTTGAAATACACTTATTTGGTGGGGTAACAGCCTGTTAAAAAGGCATGCTTTACACGTTTCCCTGATGTAGTTGTTCCATTGGCAAAAAGGCACCTTTGCAACACGCTTATGTTAACTGGCAGTCCTTTGGTGGAGTGTGGGAACACAGTGCATAACATTCATCGTGCAGAGAAACAGCATGCTTATTTTTACTCTATATTTTCTTTTTGATAGCTGCAACTACCAATTTATTTTATGTTTCAAAAACACCACTAGATTTTATTTTTCCTTTTGAGAAGGATCAATCCTTCTCTTCTTACCTGGCTTGTATTCTTACCAAGATCAGTGGCACTCTGGCTTGAGCAGAGCTGAACCCAAAGGGCTGGGATCATGACGCTAGTTTCCCTTTGCTGAAACAGGAGGGAGTCGGAGCGCTCGGTGTCTCGAAGGAAGTACACAGCGTACTGAATGTTGACACTATTATTATGGTTGGCATATTTTGATCATCTCATTTTCTCTTTGATACTGATGTACAGTAAAGTGTGAACATTATCTTTAAGCTGCAATCTGATCTTACTGAGCTTTAAGTGCAGCGAAGGGCAGTGGATTTTCTGTTCAGCAACAACACGAACAGCAGGAGCTCTGGAAATTGTAGTGGCAACAGCAGCTTCTGTTGTGACAGTTCTCTCCTAGGTCACCATGGTGAGAATGTATCTGAGTGGTGTGTTTTGGTGGTTGTTTTTTTTTCTGTCCAGACACTAATATAATTTCTAGAAGCCAGAAGAATAGCTTATATAAATTAATACCCTTGTCATGAATAATTTCCATGTGGATATGCTAGCAAGAAATATACACATTTTCTTTTTTAGGAAGTATTTAATACCTAGACAAAGAAGGATTTAACAATATTTTCAAAACAAAATACAACATATTTACCTTGAAACAGTTGTTCTGTCTGTTAGCATGCAATTGGAAAAAAAAACCCAACACTGTTAATTGAAAAAACCTTCATAAATAACACCATGGAACCTGGCTTACATTCTGCTTTGCTTTTGTGAAGATTCATTACCTGCTTATATGTTTTAAGACATTTTTGAACTGTGGGTTCAAGACAGTGAACAAGACAATGCAGGGAACATAGCTGGATTCAGCATGCAGAAGACTAAGCTCTTTGATCAGAGCTCAAAACTGAAATGGCCACAACGTGACAAAGCGTCTGACATGGGCTAATTTAATGGTCAGGCATAGCACCTATGAAACCATCCTACAGAAATGCAGAAAAGGAATAATTAAGTCTTTTTTTATAACAACTTAGGGAGGGGCTCCCTTTGGAGTCAGTGTTATCCCTCTTGCCAATCGTGCTTATTAGCTTTGCCTCCCAGCAAGCTGGTGCGCAGCCTGTTGATCTTACCGGATGGGTTTGCTATTGGTGACTCTCTTGAACTGAGTCACCACCAAGTCTTTCCATTAGCAAGTTCCCAACCTGTCACGTCTGCAGCTGTGGCCTGCTAGGCCACTTCTTCTGGGGTTGTGCATCGCTGGGATGGATACCAGAGAGCACTGCTTAGACGTTACAAGATTTTAGAGAAACAGAGGCCCTACCCTTTCTGTGTGGGCTTACTTTTCTTGATTTGTCTCATTTCTTGCCACCTTTCCTTTCTACTTAAAATGGTATTCATCAGTTTCATGCATCTATAAATTACTCAACAGCTCCTGCTGCAATTCAGTTCTTTAGGACAAGATTCAGTGACCTACTGGACACACATGAAGTTTCTGTCAGAAGATGATGCTTTTTCCTCTCAGTCTTTTTAAAAAAATCTTCTCAAGACCCGCTCTTCTCATAGTTGATATTTCAAGTGTGTGTTAGGTTAGGGCAGCCCTTCATGCTGCGCACAGTTTGGTTGCTGGTGTTTTTCCCCTCAGAAGGATGATGAGTCACGTCCATTCCAGTTTAACAGCTTGCCAGATCTTAACAGAATGCCTTCACCAGGAACGTCCTCGAATAACACAAACCACACACATAGATCAGATTGCTTCTGACTGATGTGTTGCTCCATTCTAGGCAGCTTCCCTTACCCGTGGGTAGATGGGAACAGTGTATGCTACAAGTCCCCTCTCTCACTCATCCCTCAGTGATGGGGAGAAAGAGATGACGGTGAATGGAAGTATGGGAAAGTATTTTCAAAGTGTCACTGATTTTATGAAGCAACCTTTGCCACTCTCCCAGGTAATTACTTCTCATAGTTACAGTAAGGAAGGGTAAAATAGGGAATTAACAGCAATGGCAATTCCATATAAATCAGGAAAATATCACAAAGATTAAATAGGAAGCTGTTAACTCATTGTAATTTGATTTCTATGAGACGGGTTTAGGACAGGAGAAGGTAGCAATAAAATTGCATCCATAGTAATAGATCTTGATTAAAAGCTGCATATTTCAGTGATCATTTCTTCAGATTTAATGTGTTCTTTTTCTTTTTGAATCTCATGCTTATTTTTGAATTTTCATTAGAATGGTCTGTGCATCTATACAGCATTTGAAAGATGTTTGAAAATTGAGAGGACATTGTTACATGAAGCAGTCTATTTTATGGAGCTTAAAAGCAAGCTTGCCAGCCAAACTTGATTGACTTCCTCAATAACATAAGCTTAAAATATGATAAGAACATAAGTACTTTATAGTTGATTATGCTTAAGCTTTTGAACGCTCTTAAAGCTTTTTAAGCTCTCTTAAAACATTTTAAGCTCTCTTAAAATAGTTCAGTCAAAGGGAGAAAAAGTAATCTAAAGTCCAGATAGTGAAGAACAAACCAGGGCAGTGATAAAGACGCATTAGGGATGACAGGCAAGAGAAGTCTAAACAAAAACTGGTATTCTAACATCAAAGTAAAATGTTTAGCAACGTTTTAGACTGCAAAAGAAGACATCTCAGCAAGGAGTTAACAAAACTAACACTTTGAGTCTATCTATCTTCTGTGCTACCTACAATACCACATTGAGTTCTGAGCTTTCCAGTAGCATAGAGGAAAAGCGTGAACGTATTCCCACAAGTGACTGGGCCACCAAGCCAAATGACTGCTTATCAGCCAGGATGCTATAGCAGCATATAGTAGCTTAAACTAACACATTTTACTTCAGCAGCTGGACAAGCTGGGAGCATGCACACAGGCACTTATTACAGCTTGACTGGGGAGCAGTGACTTATTAAGCCATGCTAAGTCATGGCTTAATTACAAACTGGCTCGACAGCTTGTGGCTGTCTGTCCCTACCCAATTTAACAACATGAGCAAAGCTCAAATGAAGGCAACAGAAATAATCATGGCACATCAGCCCCTTCAGTTTGTTACGTCTCAAAGCCCACTCACCGCTGCCTGTGTGGAGCTCCAAATAAGTACTTCCACACTGCCAATTAAGTGCCTGTGTGAAGGCACTTAACCTGTTGCCCAGCCATGCTTAAGATTGCGTTTGTCATTCTAATCATTCTAATGCTGAAACTGAATGGCATTTCATATCCTGCTGTGATAAACTAGAATATTCTGTCCTTTGTCATCTTTTTGAAGTGATGAGCTCCCAGCTGCTAGAGGAAATATCTGATATTAATCACCAAAGATCTTGCTTTTATAATCTTGAAGTTAACGGCATTTCTATCTATCCATCAGTTTAATTGTACATGGCTTCCTAGTTCTCCTTACTGCTGGGACCTCTGAGCACTGGGTCATTTACAAATTTATTTCCCTACACTTTCTTGTGTCAGTGTCATTAAGGAAAATACCTAATAGGTTTAAATCCAAACCTGATCTTGAGGACGGGAAAGAAAAGAGAACAACCTTTACTCAGATACTTCACCTCTGATCATTAGATTTTGCTTTATCCTCTATGGATAGCCCATCACCTCCATTAGTCTCTGGCACTGCTCTGCTAATTCCTATCACCTCCTCCTTTATCTAGAAGCTGAATGATATCATCAAAGAAAGATATTAGGTTAATCTGGTAAGGTCCACCTTTTGTAAACAAACATTACTCTCAGTTCTGGCTATACTTACTTGAAAAAGCTTACTACGAGACATGTGATTTCATCTGACAGTTTTCTGACTTCTGGAATGGGCATTATCTACCTGTCCGTTTTGCCCAGAGGTTGTAGACTGTTTTATTTTCGTTTTATATGTGATACTAACAATTTCCTTTCCCTCTTAGCTATTAGCCATCTTGTCCTCTAACCCCATGTTCAACATCACCGTCTTCACTGAAAACTGAAACAAAACATGTATTTAGTTTTACAGTGTGATGCAGACTATCTGTAAACCCCGCTTCTTCACTGGAAAGTGACATTGCTTCTTTCTTACAATATTATGTCACAGCTGGATAACATCTTGTTGGTTTTCCAGATATCATATGCAACGTCTAAATTAGCTTGAATTTCCAGATAAATTCTCCCTTCATTCCCACATTTATTAACGTTTGAGATGTTTCCTGAACCAGACCCTTTTTCTGTTTTGTTACATGCTCTCTGCTTATAATTCTTACCTCTCTCACAATGCCGTGTCTCCTCCAGCTATGTTTTAAAGTCCCTACCTGTAAACCTTTTTGCCTTGTGTGAAACACAGAATCCCAACGGAATCTGCAATTTTGCTTTTAAGGTGTCTAAGGCTTCTTCCACATTCAAATTTTTATTTTCATTGTAAAAGCTGATCTTATTGCCAGGACTCTTCATTTATCCCAGTGTGTCTTTCTGAAATTGAGAATGTTCCAATTTCTTTCATCTCTACACTTCATCACACACCTTGTGATCTCCTACTCTGGGGTTATTATCTATAGTTAGGCCTTTGAGTGCACAATCTTGAGCCATCCAAAAGCTTTACTTCTTACAGGCTCAGTGACAGTTTGGAGGAGGAATTAATTGACTACCACAGTCCAGAATGTCTGGCCCCAACTACGAGTAGCATGTATTCCCCAAACTATTAACTGGGTATTTGAAATCTCACTGACTGGTTCTCTGTATCCAACCATCTCTTTAATAATATGGAGTTTTCTAGCTACCTCCAAAACTTCTACCCAGGGGTCTGTAGCGATCTCACAGCCTTCTCCTCTAAATACACTCTGTAACCATCTTTTCAAAAAATAAATTGGAACTAAATCGTGAGCTGTTTTATTGCCTTGGTTTTATTTGCAGAACATTGCTTCCTTAACATAGAATGTTACTACCCATCTTTATTTTTTACTTCTGTGTTTCCTCAACTGCAAATCCCCTATAATTCATGTGTTCTAGTTAGGAACTCAAGTTTTCTTTTATCACAAGGGAGGTGTCCTGAACTGTTTTGTGAAATTCCTCCTTTCCCCTCCCCCCCCCCAAAATGCTAGAAATAGTATATCCACTTTTCAGTTACTTCATTTTGACACAGTAACATTACTTGTTTTCTGCCTTTGTCTGTATCTGTGCCTTTTTCTTTGCTACCCATCCTGCATTCTTCCTATTCCCCATTGCTGTATTAGTATTTAATCTTCCTCTTGTGGAGCAAAACTAAGGCAAAATATTACATGAATCTTTCCAAATTTTCTCTACTCATTTCTTAATATGAAGATGACCTCATTATCTGTGGTGACTTCCTTCCGTTCTTCGCAGATGGTGTAATCTAGAAGGGGGCATGTAGGGAAGTGGTGAAGAACTTAACTACTGTTGTTTAGTGAATTAATTTCCATGGGAAGTTACTCAGCTGAAAATGAAAGAGCTCATTTGCTTTGCAGATAAAAAAAATATTTATGTACCATGAATATTCTCAGTGTCTGAGAATGCTTTCTTGTGAAACTAGAGCAGTTGCCACTTGTGGTCAAACCAGTGTGAAGGCCAGTTAAAACACTAGATGGATGCAAGTGTCAGATAAAAAGCTTGCTTTTTCAAAAACAGAGGTAAAAGTTGAGATAACGACGTGAAAACACTGTCAGATTGAGTAGCTTCTCAAAGTTACTGATATTGTGTCAAGACCTGTTTTACAGTTCATTCATTTGAACATGAAACAAATTTGATTATTGAGATTCATCAACAGCTACTCTTAAATGGATCAATCTGTTCATCAATAACAACAGAACATAAAAAAATGGGAATTTAAAAAACTCCTTATGTTAAGAACTCACTTTCATTCCTCTTAAGTGCAGTATCAAATAAAGTTGTTTGCGTATTACCTTTATCCTATATAATCTATGTCCAATTCATTGGTTAATGTTTCTATAGTTGATAGTTATTTTCATCACCACTAAGAATCCAATGGACATTGCATGTATTAAAAAATGCACATACTTTCAGGCATACACACGTTACCATCAATCTGACACACCTATATTCTCACAAACAAATATCCCGCTTTAGTAATTTTACACAAAGTTTAACTGGGGCCAGCTACAAAAGGGCACAAAATCCCTAGATTAGCCATTAACTCCACATTGCCACATACAACCATTATTTCACCTACTTGTTACTTCACCCACCGCCCCTGCTGCCTGTCACTGTGCTACTTGTCTCTTGCCACACACACCTCTTGAGCAATGCCAGCATTCACTTTTAGCCCACGTAAAGCAGCCAGATATGCACATTTTCTAGTGTTTAGGAATGTGCTGTTTACGCTGGGTTAAGGACTCGTGCAGGGCGTAGATTTGTAGTTAATCTCTACCATTTAATCAGGTCATGTTTGAGAAGCAACAGGGGATATGATTTATTACAGTACAGATAAAGTAGGGTAATATTCATTATTTTGGGAAGTCAATTCTGCAAAGGTTGTACTGGTATTGATAAGGAAGTATTTTATGTTTCTCTGAATTTGTTATCGAATTATACACACAGTTGAAGCTGAAGGTGAAATGAAGGGAGTGAGAGTAAAAGTGTTGAACCTAAAAGCAAGGAGAAAGGCAAGGACAGAAGGTTTGAATGACAACTGAAAGACTAACTTGTGATTTCCTTCAGTATTTCTGTACATTGTTTGGTTTAGTAGTCGCTGTAGGAAGAATGGCTGCTACAGTAAATTAGATTAAAAGGTCAGTAGCAGCTGAGTATACCTTGGTCATACTGAGCAAAATTACCTAATGCTACCTATGGTATCTCTCAGGCAGGTAGCCGAGAAGCAATGTAGAGGGTGTAAACAGAGACCTGTTAAAATTACAGCCCAGTTCTGTACCTGCTGAAATCTGTGCCAGATTTACCATCACTTTAAAGAGTGACAGGCTCCCAAAAAATTCCTGGTGAATCTCTTGAAATAAAACCTATTTCAAAAGTCCAAGAAATATCTAGGCTGAATGAATTTTACATTCATCGACTAGAAGATACTGCAATTGTTAGCCAGATTTGTCATCGCTTTAATAAAACATGAATTGTGTTTAAATGACTACGAGACACAAGCCTGAGAAAATGGAAAAAAAAATATCCTTAGCTAGAGATATAAGTATCTTAAAATCTCAGGTCATGTGGATATTGCCAAGTTAACTAGGTTGATTGGCAGCTGGGTCTGGGTACTCAAATTAGCTTGTCTATGAGCAAGTTTTCTATGACAGAAGGCTAACCACAGCCTCAGTGTTCTGGCTGTTCCTGAACCTGCTCAACAGTGCCTGTGCTGAGGCAATCTAGGCTTCATTCTCAAACAACTCTATAAACTGGTAGAGAGCTATGGGAAGCAGCATTGTCATGCTGGAGTGACCTTTCCCATCTTCTTGTTGCGGAGCAGATGCACTTGAACCCACAGAAAGCAAAGCTTCAGCACTAAAGTAGAGCTGCAGTTGCATCAGTTACCTGAGCCCAAAGTGTTTCCAGAGCTCTGAGCAAGGACTTTCTAATGTGGTGGTGCCGATGACCTTAAAGCTAAAAGCTGCAAAATATTTTCTGTACTGTGGACATGACTACGGAAAGCTTAGAAAAACAATCCCACAGTGTGCCTATGTGGAAGGCTGGGAGAGAACACCAGCTCCAGAAGGGAAGGAAAGTTGCTGTCTTTTTCAGGGCCAGCTTCTCTGCGAACACTCCAGAAAAGACAGATGGATAAATGAAAGTGCTCCATAAACTGTTTCGTCCTATGACCTCAAGTCCTGCACACGACAAAAGTGTGCGTCCGTTCGTTCAGGGGGGTGACTACAGCGCGGGGGGAGGAAACGCCTCGACGTAAGGGGACACGGGCAGCAGCAGACTATCACGGGGGAATGTTCAGGGACTCGGGAGCTTAAGGCAAGGATGTCACTTCTCTGTCCTTTAGCTTACAAGGGCAGACTTTAGTGTCTAACTGCACCCAGCAGAACTGCTGTACGGGGCTGCAGAGCAAGGCAGGAGTTGGGTCCCACTCCAGAGAGATGAAGCCCAAGCTGGCTTCAGCCCCTTGCTCCAGAAAGCTGGGAACAGCAAGGCATCACGAGGCATCAGGCAGACCTTCACGTTCCTTGCTGAATAAACATTTTTGTTTTGAGGTGGGAAAGAAGCTACAGGGCAGACGAGCCCACGCAGAGGGCTAATTATGTCCTCCCAGGGGAAGGCTCTCGCTGGAGCCGGAGGGACCGACGGCTGAAAGCAGCTGCCCGTTCCTGCACTCGCGTCCGCCCCCGACTGCCGTTCCTTCTCGGGCGGCGCGCTGCCAGCGGCCTCGCTGCGGTGGCGGGGCTGGGCTCCCTCCCCGCCAGCCCGCGCACCCACCCGGGCCCGCCGTCCGCCCCCCGAGGCGCCCCGCCGGCGGCAGTGAACGCCGAGGACCGAGGCACCTCCGGTCTCATTCTTTACTGCGGTAAAAATGGCAGCTCGGCCCACCGGCCCGAGAGCCGGGGGCTGCCCAGACGCCCGCCTGAAGCCCCGGCGTGAGCGAAGACCAACCGCTCGCCCCGCCCTCCCGGGGCCAGGAGCCCGGCCCCGCGCGCCCTGATTGGCTGGCGGTGATGTAATCGTGCGAACATACGGGTATTCATTGCCGCCCGCCGCGGAACACGGCGGAGGCCGCGCACTTTTCCCCCTCCCTCCACGCCCGCCCGGCGACCAATCGCCGGGCGGAGTGGAGCGGCGCGCGGGCCGGGGCGCGCTCTGCCGCTCCGCCAGCTCCGCTTTATTGGCAAGGGCAACGGCCAATCAGGACAAGGCACCCACCGGCCGATTCCCGCCCACTTCGCGCAGCGTCGGCCGCGGCGAGAGAGGCTGCGGGACTGGCGACGCTGAGAGCCAATGGCCTGCGGGCAAAGCGCGCCGTGAGGGAAAGGATGTTGCGCGGGGAGGGAGGCTGGGAAGGGCAAGGACGCTCGCTGACAGCCGCTTCCGTCAGTCCTGCCCAGCCTACGAGACCGGATTAAAAAAAGTGCGGAGAAGGACAGGAGTCCGTGCGCTGGCCTCTTGAGTGACAAGAACAGCAGCCAATAGTAACCAAAGCAGAGGGAGCTGTCCAATCGGGAAAAAGCTTTTAGGCGGGGCAGGCGGGTGAGCGGCCAACAGATCGACCAATGACACTGAGATAGGGTAGAACTGGCGGGGAGGGCAACCAATGGCCACCGGGAGGAGGCGGGACGAGATGAGTGACGGCAGCGGCAGCCAGTAGGCTGGGAGACACGGGACGGCCCGGCTGGGAAGGGCGGCGGGGGCGGGGCCGGGGTTGGTGTCCCGCCCGCCCTTCCCGGAGCGCTCTGACGTGGGCGGTGGGAGGGCGGGCCTAGCGGTGGCCTTTGGGACAGGGGCTCCCAACATGTCCGCGCTGCTGGTGGCGCTGGGAGTGCGCGAGCAGGCGGCGACTGCGGTCGGCGGCGGCCAGCGCGGGGCGGCCCGCGCCTGAGGCCGAGCCAGGCCCCCCTCCCCCCCACACAACCGGGCTGGGCCCTGCCGGGCCGCCTGGGGCCCAGACGCCGGGGGACACCGGTGCTCGACCGCCGGCAGGTAGAGAGGTCAGGGCCGGCCGCGGGGCACGGGCGAGCGGGTCGCGTCCGCGCCGGGCCCGGCCGAGGCGGGCGGAGAGGGACGAGGGGCCGAGAGGCCGAGCCGGGCCCGGCTCGGCTGTGCGTGTTACCGAGCGGCAGGGCCTGCGCGCGTGCCGCGGGACGCAGCGGCGGCCTGCTCCGTGGGGCCGGAGGGGCGGCGGGCACGGCCTGCTGCGTGTGCGTCCCCGGGGAGCGGGCAGGCGCTGCGCAGGCCCGGCCTCCGCCTCTTCCCGCCGGGGCAGAAAAGAGGGCCGGGGGTCGCGCTGACACGGCCTGCCGGCGGGGGAGCCGGGGCTGCTGGGGAAGGCGCACGGGGGAGGGACGGTGAGGAAGCGGTGGGGAAGCCAGCCCCTTCGGTGTAGCCGGGGATGGGGGCTGGCGGGCCCGCCCTCTCTGTGCGCCGCGGTGGGGCGGGCCGGGGCGGCGGCGGCGGGAGGGGGGGGGCTGACAGCCCCCTGCGGAGTGGGGGAGCCGGCGGGCCAGGCTCCGTGTGGGTAGCGCTGCGTGCGGGGCGAGGAAGGGGCCGAAGGAAGCCGGCGTGCCGGTAGCTGCGTGTGGAGCGGGGTTAGGGGGCGGCCGGCGGGCCAGGGCTGTGCACGTGCATTGGCTGGAGCCGGGGGAGTGGCGGGCCGGGGGCCGGCGGGGCCCGGTGTTTACCGACGGGGTGGGGTGGTGGGAGGTGGCGAGCTGCGGGTAAGGCCCTGGTGTCGGAGGGAGAGGCTGTCCTTAGGCCTGGGTGCCTGTGACGAGCTGGTGGTGTGCGGAGGGGATGAAGTCACGGGCAGATGGGCAGTGCCTGGGCGCCTGGAGCGTAGAAGGGGAAAGAAGTTGAAGGCAGCTCTGTCTTGTAGTTGGGAGCTTGCTGGCTCTTCGAACCCAGTGGATATAAACGTGGATATATTTTTACTATAATTTGTACCTAGTCGAAAGGAGGGAGTCATTTTGATGGACCGGAGGCAGCTGGAAAAATCTGCATGTGTGTTGTTTTGTGTGCTGTGGTAGGTTGAGGGATATGTTTATACCGTGGGGATGCAGATGGTGGGTGAAACCACATGTATTTAGGAATAGTGGTGTATGAGGGCATATGAATTTAGGAGTGATAGGTGAACAACCTTGTGTGCGTTGTGAGAAGTAAGGTGATAAATTGGCTGGCCTGTAAGTGTTGTGGAGGAGGGAGGCTTTGGGTGGTAAGCCTACGTACAACTTACAGGCACAGTGGTAACAGGTTGCTGCAAGGTTCTGAACTTAGTTTGGTGGCCAGTGTGGTTAGACATAATGTGCAAGACTTTCGTGTGTAATATGAGATGGTACGTGGACAGAAAGGCATGCATGTTCTTACCGCGTGTAAGTTGGTTTATCTCGTGCTCATGCTGAGAGTTGAGATAGATGCGCGTCTGTCATGAGCTGTGCAAACCCTGTTCCTTATATGTTGAGACAGGCTAGGACAGGGAGCGTGGTCTGTGTCCTGGGAACACCAGAGGAGCTGTGGATTGTTGTCTCACATGTGATGAAATTGAAAAGCTGGATATTTCTTGTTTCAGCCATGGGATACAAATTGGAAAACATGTAGCAAATGCCACGTGTTGGCATCATGATAGTGCTGTTTGGAGAAAAGTCTGTGCATGTCCTGGGGAGTTGTAGTACTGTAGGTATCTATATTTGTGACCGGTGTCACACAGTGTTAATTTCTGTCTGTAAGGGCATTGATACACTATTCTTGCAGGTAAATTTCCAGGGTTTACCATGAATTATATGCAAGTGAGGGATTTTGAGTGGATATTTAGAAATAGAAATGAATGGTGGAGTCTTTGAAAGGTTCGTGTACATTTGAACAGGAGGGTAGGATGAATTTGTGGGCATTATGCATATACAGGGTGAAGATTATGTCAAGCTATGTATACGTTGTGTATCAGGGGAATGGTATTTGTGCAAAAGGGAAACTGGAGTTTTCATATTGCTGAGTTAGTGGGAACTCTAGTCTGTGTATGGAGAGGGGAGGCAGGCATTTTTGGCTGAGGCTGTGAAAAATTTAAATGATGTGGGGGAGGGATGATGAACTGTGTCTGGGGTCCCAGGTGTGTCCTGAGCAGGTGGGAGGCTGTGGGAATTCTTTGTTCCCCTTGGTATGGAGAAGAGTATGTTATAGTTGTGACAACCAGTGGAAACTGAAATAGTGAATGAAGATGAGGCAGCTTGTGACTGTTACGAATGTTATCAGATTAAAGGAGGCTACAGAATAGTCAAGGGGTTTCTGTTAAAGGTGCTTTTTGTTTATTTTGTTCTATTTGTTCCACTGGGTAAATTGTCCGCTAACTTTAAGGGTAAACTTTTACTGAAACTAGCACTCATAATGGTGTTGACAGGTCAGCAGCTAACTAAAAGCACTTACTGTGATGTAGACAAGCCTCATGTACGTGTGGGCTCAGAGGCTCAAATATATCTGTTATTTTTATTTATTATGTGTGTTATGTATACTTTAACACTTGAACTGAGTGCATGTGTCCAGAAGGTATGAATTCTTTTGTACTGGACATAAGCTTGTGTTTAAAAGAGGGTTAGTGCGTAAACATTTGACGGCCCAAGATCTGTGAAAAGTCGATCTGTTTCGTATTGAAAACTGTTTGGCTCAGGTAGAAATGAGGAAAAATTGCACTTGCGTGTCCCATATTCTGTGGGTTTGTGGTAGCATGTACTGTTTGTTTACACAGCCCCTCATCTCTTATTCTGCCCAGGTGTTTAGAAGAGGTTGTTATATAGGGTATGTGGTTTAATTAAGGCATATAACATCAAGATGAAGGAAACAGAATTAATGTAGTGTGAAGAAGGCAGTATAGAGAGTGCATAGAACCTATTTTTCTTTTATTGCGGTAACTGTGAGATGGTCAGTTAGTGGGGTAGGGAACTAGAGAAAGAAAAGAGTGGTCTCGTAGCAGTTATCCTGGATAATCCAATTCCCTTCTTTTCTGTGAAGTTGAATTATCATTGTTCACTTAGACTCTTCCAGTGGTGATCACTAATGTGTGCTTCTGACCTACTAAACTTGAGACTCTGTCTTGCAGAAATATAAACCCATCACAAGTGAAATTAAAGCTTGTGAAATCTGTGTGTTGAACATAGTCTTCTGTAGTGCTCAGTGTCAAGAGCTACTGTTCTCAGAGTGAGTGAATTGAGAGTCGTGAGTATTTCTTACATTCATGTGTTGCCTCCATTTTGCAAAAAGGCAAAGACAGTAAAAATCCGCTCAATGTTGGATGTGAAAAATCTGTGTCTGTGAAGTATTTGTATTGTAATAATGAATATTACTCTTTGGAGCAGGGTTTTAGACTGTAGCAAGGGATGGGATTGTACGTAAAATGATGTTCAGAGAGTACTGTTCGTCTTGAATGAAGCAACCTGCAGCATGCCTAGCTAAATGCTGCCATAACGTTCCCAGGGTGGGGGGTGTGTGTGGCTTTTTTATTGGTGTGGGTTTTATTGGTTTTGTTTGTTGGATTTTTATTTTTTTAAAAAACACCTCTGAAAATTGAAATTGACCATTTAGTTGTGTCTTAGATCATCATTCCAGTAGGAATGCTTACATCTGCTACATAGGTGTGTATATATACTGCTATAGCTTAGTAAGTGGTAAATTGCTGTTCTTTTCCTGTCGGTGCTGGGAGATAGCTGGCTAACCATTGGTTTTTGCAAGCACAGTCTCTTCCAAGTGAATGGGAAGGCCTTAGTGAAAGAATCCATGTATGAATTGTGAATAGTGATTACTGTAACAGGTCATGCACATCTCTGTGTCCGTAGTTGTGTTTTTTTTCTCTCTAATATAGATTCTTTCTGCCTACCACCTTAATTGTATAGAGTATGCTCTGTTTTGTTGTTTTGTGTTTTTCTTAAATTCTTGCTGCCTTGTCCCAACAAGTTTTCTCATCTCTCTGAATTCAGTGCTGCACTAGTGTTTCTCTTCACTTCTCTGTGAAAATGAAGAAGCATCCTTCAGATCGTGGGCCTTTTAGCAACCTAAGTGATTTGATCTGAATATTGGTCTCCTCAGTAAATTGGAGGAGAGCAATGGTGATTTCTTCAGAAAATTGTTAAAGTAAAAATTTTTGTGATCTTGGCTCCTTCCCTGTTTGTCACTCTCTTCATTCTGTGCTTCATTTTTTTACGCTTGGTCATATTCAAGATTTGGCTTATAGATGTACAGGGTGTGAACTGTGGCTTCTTGCTTCTCACTGTCTTTTAGCAGTGTGAATGCAGGATAAATGTTTTATGAAACTTCGAGAAGTCTGGTTTAGCCCTGGTCTTCACCCTATCCAGTATGCATGTAATTTTCAGGGAATTTAATTTCAAAATCTGGACAAGTCATTGCAGGTTCTTAACTTTAAAAAAAAAAAAGGCAAGCCACCCAAATTCAAATAACGTTGGACTATAAAAGCCCAGAAAAGAGAAACTGTTTGCCTGGACAATGAAAGATGTGTACTTGATGTGAGAACAAGGATGCCGAGTTTCCAGAAAGATCATCAAGCCTATTTTTCTTTAATGTACAGCCTTACAAACTCCTCAGCTGTTTAACTGACATCTTTGAGGCTTGCGCAGTTATCTAACATGGAAGACTTCAGTCAAACTCCTTACAGTTTGGCAAATAAATCTTAGATAGGTTTATATCAGTATGATGTGCTAAAGCCAAATAAAAATTCTGAAGAATTAATGAATGTCACTTCAAAAGAAAACTGGTCTGAAAAGCTTTGCACAGGATGGTAAGAGATAACTGAGCTGCTGTAGCTCATCTGAGTTTGAGATGAGCAGTTCAGCTCATCTCAACTTCTTGAGACATTGCTGGCATGATGAAACATAAGGGTTGCCAATGAGTGCAGGTTAAATGAGTCTTCTGGCTCTTAGAAAAACTTAAATTGGGAGAGAAGGCACAAAGATGTTTTAAAGTGGAAAATGACAGAAGGGAGAGCCCCATATCTCAGTGGACAACAGCCTTTCTTATAATTTCAAAGGAAATTCTTCGGGCCCAGGTATTGTTCTGCTAAGTCAACCACAACTCTTTCCCCGACCCCCCCACCCCCCCCACCCCGTGCACCAATAGTTTCTCATTGATATTACTTCAACGCATCATTTTATGATGTTACTACATTACTATCTCATGGCGTATATTCTCTGCATCTTTGGTGGGAAATAACCTTTTCATTGAGTTTTCTTTTGAATAAATAGTACAACTAGTTGCTTAAGTCTGTTTTCACAAGAGTTAACAGGAGTTCAGCTTGGAAAAACAGCCAGTTTGCTTAAGGATGTTTCAAGTGAGACTGGAGAGCTTAAGATGGCTCTTTAGTGTGTATGATAATGACAAGTCAACGACCACAAACTTTCAGTTTAGTCACAAAGGAAAGCTTCCAGTCTTTCTTTGCAGTTTTCAGGGGATTAGCATGTTAACAGAAAATGTCGTTTTAAATAATCCTATTCTGTGTCTGTACCCCAGTGCAGGAAGTTGACCTTTACTGAATGTAGAGCAAACGTGACTCTGTGTTGTTAGTATATGAATTAATTGTTTTTGTCAAGGAGATAATGAAGTAAGGTGATGATGATTTGTTGAGTAGAGGAAGCAACGCTTTATTGTAATTTATTCATACCATACTGCCTTGGCCTGTTTCCACCAGCTCATCTGTCCTGCTAAAGCCAGATATTATTTGTTCAAAACTCATGATCTTGTATTTAAAATTTTGTATAGCAAAAGAAAAATTGGTGAGTGGAGAGAACAAATCTCAAATGATAGAACAATTTGTAAAGAACTGGTATTTTGATTCAAGTGGAAAACTGAAACAATGAATATTATGTTGGTCAGCTTATTCAAAAACAAAAAAACCTCTGATCTGGGCAGCTTTGGTTAAGCCCATGTGCAAGTAATATAAAGCATTATCGAGCACATGCTGCTCTTCCTTTCCTATCAGCAGCTACAGTGGAGCTATTGATGTGGGTTATTCGTTTGTGTTTTCAGTGTTATTTAAAAAGTTTTATAAAACAGTAGATGTAGGTGATGCATGAAGTGTGTAGATGTTGAATTTTTGTAACTTTATCCAGAGAACTTTCCTAGATGTATCGCACTAGCTTTTGATACTCCTAACTGGAAGGAGTGGAAGCAGAAGTGGATGAGTGGTGAGACACTGCTGCTACAGTTAATCTAGAAAAAAGAATGCTCAAATTCACAGTGCAGCCCTCCTTTTTAGGGCTGATGATGTATGTGTTGGCAGCTTAAATCTGTGGGTTTGGTTACTGCTGCTTGAGACTCTCTTAAATGAATGGACAGAATCTGCCACATTGATTACGTTTACATTAGCAAGCAGTATGCTGCTATTGAGCAAGATTGCAGAGTGAAGCAATAAGTCAGGCAGACCCAGCGTCCCTAGTGTATGTACTTCATGGGGCTTTATTTTACATTAGTTGTAGTCTGGTTTTGTGGACTGAGTACACTCAGTAACGTTACTGGGTATCAGATGTTTTCCTGGAGTTTTGGTTTAGGTTAATCTGAGATGTCCATGTGTTCAGAAACTTCTCTGAAATGTGAACCAAAGCACAAAGTGGGGTGACTCAGATTTACTATAAGAGTGTGCCCTTGATCCAAACTGAAGTGCTAGCGTAGATGTACTGGCTGGGTCTGTGAAAGGCACCTTGGGAGCATTGCAGAGGGTGTTAAGCTGTGTAGGGGGCTGGATTCTGCCTTCTGCCTCCGAAGTGCTGTTACCAGGACTGCAGAAATTGTCCTGCTGCTCTCTGAGTAAGGATTGTTTGTTTATTTTGACTGGTAACTGAATCTCTGTTCCCAAAATACTGTCCCGAGTTTTGAAATGGTGTGTGAAAATGACTGGTGTTAAAACTACAATAAATTCTGGAAAGTAGTTCTTTCATGGTTTTACTTCAGTTAATCAAGAATGAAAGTAGCTGTGTGAGCAACAGGTTATGAAGCCTAACTTCCTGTGGCTTTGTGTCTTGTGGTTGGGTTTTTCTGGGTGCACTGTATTGTGAGCTCTGAAACTATTTTCATGTGTTTGGGGCACTATCTGTCCCATGTCCTGTATGGGAACCTGTTGTTGGTAACATAGCTGAGCTCCTGCTGCACTTGTCCTCATGGGGCACTAGTTTGGATGCCTCTCCTGGATTTGACGGTTTATTCCACAAAACTCATAGTGCCTGATTATTTCTGAAATATTTACCTTTGTGTTAACTTCTGAATTGCGGCCAGTTTCAAAAAAAAATTGAGGGGGAAGGGGGCACACAACACACATTGTAGCTTGGCTTCCTTAGGTTGTATTTTATTTGTTTTCCACTAATGGTATCTCTTGTTTTACTGCCTTTTTATATTTACCGCTATTTTAAATTTCTTCCAGAAGCATCAAAAGTATTTCCCCCCCTAACATTTCAAGTAACTTATCTAGAAGTAAGAAATGATGTTCCTAATGGCAACTTCTTAATGAATGCTGAAAATCTCTTCTCCACAGGATAGGTAAAATTTTTGATAGTATCCAACGTGCTTATTAAACAACCTCCAAATAAATATAGACAAGCGTAAAGTTGCCTTTAATGTGTATTGTAGCCTTTTGTAATACGCACTGATGCCATGTTTGGTAGCTTTGGACCATGACTCTAGGCGAGAAGTGAATGAAGGTTTTGAAAATGAATGATGTATTGAAGCGTCTGAAGTACAAGTAGATTAGATTTTGAGGGTGGTGGATTAGGAATTGGAGGGGGCAGGGACTTCTGTTTGATCACCCTTGTGACCTTGAAAAGCTGCTGGAACTCTAATGTGCTTTGAAACTTTTAAGATGATAAGTACTGTACTGGAGCTTTGTGTTACTGCAGGCTGAGTTCTGAAAGTTCTGTCTTCTGTGTATAAAGCTAAAGAAATTGTTCCTTTTACTTCTATTTTAAATGGGCCTATACTCAAAGCACTGACTTCAGAGAGCTTTTGTAAAGGTATGAAAGGTGTATCTAGCACAGATGTTACTCAGTTTCCTTTCCTCTCAGTGTCCTTTCTGCTCCTGCTCTCCATTTTTCTGGTATAGTAATAAAATACTTGTTTTATTTGTTCTAATTCCCAACAGGAAAATCTCATACTGGTTTCTACTGGCTAACACTAAATTCGATTCTCTGTGGGCCAATTGAGGAAAAGTTGTTTGTAGCTGATTTTTCAAGAGAAGGGTCCTCTTCGTTAGTGTACGTGTTCAAGACAAGAATGAAGTGTTTATCTTATTTCAGCTATTGTAAAACTTGAATCCAGACCTAACAGAGGTAGTTCCATCGGCTCCCCTAGGTAACGGTAAGTCTTACATCTTAGAAGGCCAAGAAGCTCCGTCTGTCTCAACAGAGCGCCAGTGCACAGCACAGGCTGTCAAGACTCACGAATGTCTCGCTTTGGGTGTCATCAGTAAGAACTGAAGTGACGCCTCTAAAGAGGTTATTAACAATGTCTGATTACAGGTGGGATTTGCAGGTATCTCTAGTGACTGTTATTCAGTAATTGTGAGACTGCGACCTATAGGTGTATAAAACTGACTCCTCAGATGTGATGTTTATCCATTTGCTAGATGATTGTGTTTTCTGCGTCTTTACCACTTTTCCAGGACATGTATTACAGCAGGGATTTTTTTTGTTTCACTTTTCCTTTTCTCTGAGATGGTGTCTTTTTTTTAAGGTCCTTTTATGGAATACAAGTGTGAAAAATACTATTGTACTACTACTAATAATACTAAAATATCCAATACTTGGTCTGGATATTTGTTATTTCCTGCTTTTTGCCTTACTGATTGCTTGAGCTGGTGAATGCATTTATTGGAATCATCCAAAGTCTGGGTTGTGGCTGATCGTATTTCTGAGGAGCACTTTTTTCTAAACTTGTAGAAGGTTGTGCATAAGTCTTCAAATAGAAGGGATTTTATACATAAGCGAAATGAAAACAATCTTGTGAAAACAATAGCTAGAGGTAATACTGGGAGCAAGGGGCTCTGTGAAACTTGTTCTGTAAATCCTCCATAAGTGCACCACAATCCAGCTGCTTTAGAAGATAACCTAGAAGTTCATTGGCATTCAGTCATTTAAAAAATGCTTTAATAATAGAAATTGCTTGTTTTGTGGGAAGTTTTCCAACCAACCTTCCTCTAGATTCTGTGCATCTCTTAAAATGTAAAGAAACTGGAAGCAGCTTAAGGTGACTCTGTCTTTTAATAGTCATTTGTGGGATCAAGGAAAAGACAAGTATACCACCTTTGTGGCCGAATACATTGGAAAGAGAATGTTTCATAATATTTACTAGAGTCAAATAGCTGTGCAGCCTCCTCTGCAGGCAGGCCTTGAGAGCTCATCTGCTTTTTGTAAATGGCAAAAGCTGTAGTTTAACATTTTCCTATGTTTTGAAATTGAAATAATAGTTAGGCTTATGTGTAATGTGGAAGAAAAGTATTATTAGGACTCTGCCATAGTGACATTGGTGTTTCGTATCTTACTTTTATGTCATAGTAAACAATAGAATTTATTTCACTTCTGTTTCCCCTTAGGTTTGCCTTACGCTAAGCCATGTCTATGCTTCGGTATGTTTTATTACTATATTTGAATGCATGGAGGTTAAGAGCTGTTGAAGGTCAATATCTAGCTTGTAACATTAAATCCAATAGAGTGACTTCTCACTTTCTTCACTAGAATGAGACTAACACCAGCAATTCTAGGCCAGATAAGAACTTTTCTAAAATATTTAATGAATTCAAATAGTAGCTGCTGTTAACTATAACAGCTTACTATGTGGTTTTGACTGTTGTTCACGTATTGTTTTAATTTAAAGAAAAAAAGAATACTGTCAACTAGAATATCTGACATTTGAAGGGAAGGGGATAAGGTTACAAACTCTCAAAACAATTTCTGATTATTTTTTTTTCTAATGTGAAGTGAAATGGGACTTGACTTACGGAGTCAGAGGGGAAGAAACAAAATTCCAGTGTAGTTCAGGATTCTTGAAATGAGCTTGTGCACTGCTGTTGCCAATGGCAGGGAATAAAGTTTAACATGGTCAGAAAAATGTCACTGAGGAAAGTACTCTGAAATTGTATTTTTTTCACCCTTTATTAATTTAGATTTGGAAAATATTTTCCTTGAAAAATATTGTATATTCTCAGGTATATTTAATGACCATGTTACTTTCAGTCTAAAGTTTTCCATATTTCTGAATCTGTACAGAGGGAAAGTAGGGCTCCATGTGGGAAAAGTACTGTACTTGAAGTGATCTTTTTTCACGGTTGTTTTGTTCTGTTCAGTGTTACCAAATTCAATTGTGTTTTGTATAAACAAAAACTTGGGGTAGCAATTCCCTAACTGAAGTAACTCATTTTTTTTAAAAAGTGTCTTAAGGTATGTCCAGACTGGAAACGTAGTTGTTAGCAGTTTCACAAAGAATATGAAGCTAATGTGGGAAAACTAAATACGTCTCTCCAGATTGTCCCTTTCTCCAGAGGTCTAGTTTGTTCGTTTATTGAAGCATGGATTAAAACAGCAGCTCTTGCATACAAAACAGACATGACAGCTTAGATCTGTCATGAATTATCAGATTTGTTCTTGAAGCCTTTCTAAACTAAGTAATAGTCCTAGAACACTGTATTGGAATCTCCATCATCCTTTTCTGCTATTTATCTTCTTTTTAGTAATCATCTTAAGCTATCACTAGTACAAAAAGAATCAGTGAATCTGGACTACCTGTGAGCAAACTTACTTCTGCACAGTTTATTTTGTTCCAATTTCAGAACTGTTGATTCTTTCCACTTGGTGTTTATCCTCTCCTTTCCTGGGTCAAAGTCTGATATGATACTGTTACTGCAGGAGAGAAACTGAAATAAGGAGGAATTTTTCCAGGAGAGGAAAGGAAAAGTAGTGTTCTTAGTGAGGAAGAAAACAATGTTTTCTAAAGAATTGAAGTCTTAGATTCACTGAGAACTTAAGCTAATCTAGAGAATACTTGAGTAGGCAGATCACACTATTCATCGACTAGTATTCTTCATTATTCTCAGTGTTCTGTTTTCTGTTCATTTGTCTGTTCATCATGTGAAAGATTTTTATTAGCAATCTTTTATTACCTAGTTTGGCTGTCTGCCACTAGCCTACTGGAATTATTTGCCTTTCAGTAGTATCATGACTCTGATACTGGCATGGGTGAAAAACCAACTGACCACTAACATCTGTATTGCTGGGTGAGATGAGGAGGAGCTTCTTTATGTTAATCTTCATTCTCTCCTTATTTTTGTTGAAGATCTTTGAGCTCATTTTCTCCTGTTGTGTCCCTTCTTGAGAAGGCAGGGGGGTGGGGTGGGAGAAGCTTTAATCTAAAGTGCTTTTTTCTGAGCTATGTAAAAGTGTGGGTTTTTTTTTCCACCCTGAACCATGTAGAATGTCCTGCAGATAGAGGAGAACTTAAGAATAGATCATGCCATGCATTATTATGGATTTAAGGTGTCCTGGAATTGGTAGACTTGCTTCACTGTTGCTGAAGAAGATTCCTAGAAGGTCTTTGGGTGACTGAAAGGATATACTTGGACTAAACTGCCATGTTCAGAGAAGGAAAGGAAAATTAGAGTGGGCAGATGTGACCCAGAAATTTTTTTCTATTAAGAGGGAAAAAGCAATGAAGCTTGTTTGGTTCAACTGCCAAAGGGTAGTACTTTCAAAACCCTAGAGACAGGACAAAGGTAAATCCAGCACAGTTAAACAAGTGGCTAGCATGTAATTCAGGTGAAGCAGTTTTTAGTTTTGAGTTTCTTCTATGTTGGTTTCTAGTCATTAAATCTCATGCTATGTCAAGTGAGAGTGCTGGGCACTAGATGCATCTGCTTCCTTTGTGAGCCAGGCACTGTTGTTATTTCTTTGCAGCCATTTAAAAACAATGGATGTAACATCTTGGAAGCTGGCTTGCTTAATGTACACAATATAGCTTTCTTTTTGACTCTTCATTATGGGGAGTTCATTCCCTCTACCCAAACAGCTTTCTGCTACATGCTGATTAGTTGGTGAGCATCTGGTATTCCTCTTTTTAGTTAAAGGTCCTTAGAATCGTTTGTTTTTTCACCACTTTTCAATGTTGATACAGTACAGAAAAGAAAGTTCTTGTTAGGCCTTTGCATGCACCAGGTGTTTGCTTCTGGAACCCACTCACAATCCTGACTATTTCTTTAAGGAAGAGGTTCTTGTGTAATTCCCTAAGAACGTTAGTGCTGCTGTATTTCTGCAGTCTTGTGCCTCTGACCGTGTGCTCCTCTTCCTCCTCGTGCTGATACCAGGCTGTATTTCATCTCACAGTGAGAGTTACATGATGTATGTGCATTGGGGATCTATTGCTGAGGTTAGTTTTCTTTTAGCTTCTTGAATCAGCTTGCTACAGGAGGATATGACAGCAACTGCTGATGTGTGAGTTGGAGTAGAAAGTACACATGGCAGGAGGTAGGCTTACAGCAGTTACTAGTTTAGCTTAGCCTCACTTCTTGTAAGAGTGCTTCTGAGATCATAGAATCATAGAATGTTTTGGGTTGGAAGGGACTTTAAAAATCATGTAGTTCCACCCCGCTGCCATGAGCAGGGACACCTTCCTCTAGATCAGGTTGCTCAAAGCCTCATCCAACCTGGCCTGGAACGCTTCCAGGGATGGGGCATGTGTCAAAAGGAGGCTCTTTTAAGGTGTAGTTATTCACATTGGTTCATAACACTAATGGCTTGGATGCCTGATGACCTATCTTGCAAGTAGAAGTCTGAAGTGTACTTGGAATGTTACTGCTGATGAAGAGAAGACCATATTGGAAGTCACAAACTGATGATTGTAGCAATGTCATCAGCAATCCTATCGTAAAAAAATATGCAATTAAGTGCTGCCATTAAAACATCTATTATAACTAAACTAAAAATGCCTATATCTTCTTTTGGGTGTCCCCCAAATGCATAGCCTGCTGCACATGTTGATGACTCCCTTCACAGCAGTCATTGTGGTTTAATTATCAGCACTTGCTGACAAGAATATCTTTATTCTATAGGCGCATGAGAATACAGCAGAAACCAAAACTTCACATAGCAAAGATCATGGTAAGGAGTTTGCCAGAAAGTTCTTGAGTGACTCAAGCTGTTTTTCTGTGCTTTCTGTCACGTTTGCAAATTTCATGAGGTGGTAAGAGGGCTGCCTCTGCTCAGCTACTGTGGTATTGGCATTGTTCACTGCTTAATGTGGAGCTGCAGTATCTTATCTACTCCCTGCTTCAAGCTTAAGTTTTGGGGAACTGCAAAGGGACTGAAGTATTTTGGATGAAACATGAGTAATCTCATCACTGGTAGAGACTAGAATTTGTTGTTTTGTGGTTTGGTGTTTTTTTTTTTTTTTTTTTTTTGTCAGGCACTGACTTTTTTCTGTCCAGGAGTTCCTGAATTTGTTCAAGTTCAGGGATCAGAGTAAAGTGGATTTTCTTTCAATACAGTCTGGGGGAAAACCAAACTATCTGAAAAGTTGTGAGCAATCTGAATTTCAGAAATTATTTCTAATGTGCATAAGGAAACATGTTTAAGTATTCTAGGCCGTTTGCTATTCTTTTCCACACCTTTCTTATCCCTTTTTCTGCTACCAGTTTCTATAATAAATTTTAGGTAGAGTTATGAACACCAAGTTTTTCCTTTTATAACCTCTGCTGTGACTGTCATGTTGCCACATACCTTGAAAGTTAGCCAGAAACTCAATTGTTTGACTATGTTCACTTGTTGAGACCTGCTTATTTTTATGCACAAAGTTCTTATATTTAGGCTTTGGAACACTTGAATTCTGCAAATTGTTGAAGCTTAGAGATAGCAAGGATGCCTGAAGTAGTGAAGGGGAACTATGTTATATAACAAAGCCAGCTTTCTATTTCACTTGCTAAAAGCACTGAATACTGCTGTACTTGGATAGCACTATCAGGAAGTAGTTTATATCAACCTGTAGCAAAAATTTCCAGGCCCCTTGAAAAAGAAAGTGACTGGAAATAGTCAGCATGGCTCTACTAAGAGTCAGTCATGCTTGACCAACCTGATTGACTTCCGTCAAGTGACCAGGTCTTCGTCTGAGGGGAGAACAGTGGATGTTTTTTCACTTTGACCTTAGCAAGGCTTTTTAGTGTCCCACAGCATATTCCTATTTACGATTTGAATGGGAGGATGACTAGATGAGTGAAAACTGGTTGAAGAGTTGTCTCAAAGAGTGGCTGATGGTTCGTACTCTACCTGGAGAGCAGTTACAGCTGGAGCTCCTCAAGGGTCTGCTGTGACCTACTTTTTTTTTTGTCTTTATCAATGATCTGGAAGAAGAGGTGGAATGCACCTTCATCAGATATGTAGTAGACACAGAACTGCGTGTCTTAAAGGCAGGGTGGCCATCTTGAAGTACTTGGAAAGGCTAGTGGAATGGGCCCATAGGGATCTTACCAAGTTTAACAAGGGCGCGTGCCAAGTCCTGCTTCTAGGATCATTAACCCTCCTGCAGCGCTACAGACTGGTTGGGTTGTAGTTCTGCTGAGAAGGGCCTGTTTCTGGTGAACAGTAGGCTGAATACAAGTCAGCAGTTCACCCGTTAGTGATGAAAACAAACAGCTTTATTCCCCTTTAGTTTGTGTTTGTTCCAGGTGTTCCCAGACTGCAATACTGAATCCAGTTTTACTCCTGTTCTCCCTACCTCCAACAGGAACAATGTTGATAAACTTAGGGCAAGTCCACCAAGGTGGTCAGGGAGCTAGAGTGTGTGACCTGTGGGGGCATGCTGAGAGCATTTCGTGGTCTTTTTTATCCTGAGGAAGAGATGCTTAGGAGGGACACAGTAGCAACCATCTGGTATATGCAAGGATGGATACCAGGAAGATGGAGCCAGTCTCTTTACTGAGATGCACAGTGGGAAAACAAGAGACAGTGGTCATAAATTGAAATGCTGAAAAATTTTTGCTGTAAGGATGATTAAGAGGTTATAAGAGGTAACCTGTAAGCTTCTGTGGAGGCTTTCAAGACCTGAGTGGATAAAGCCTTAAGCAACTGAGTTCAACATTGACTGCACTTTGAGAAGAAGATTGAACTGGGTGACCTTGTAGGACCCCTCCACTCTGAATCGTTCTTTGAAGACTCACCTAGGGCAGGGACCTAAGTAGCAAGAATAATCAATACATTTTGTTTTATTTGGAAACTTTATTCTTTGTGCGAGTGGCATATATTTCTAGTTCTGCTAAATAAAATAGCTTGAACATAGTAATTTACTCTTGTTTACTACTTTTGATATTATGCATTAGTTACTTGAAATCTATTGAGTAAGCATTGAATAAGCAAGGTCCATACATTGAATAAGCTCATTTCATCTAAGAAAGGAAAAATACTCTGTGTTGAAAAAAGCTTTAGAACTGTATAGTCATCAGTATGACTTGCCTTCACCTGTTATTCTGAACCTTGTGGTAAAACAAAGCAATTTGTAGAGCATTTGTTGTTTGAGGTTACTGGGGGGAAGGAAAGATACTGGAAAAGGAAACTAAATCTCAGTTTCTCTAAGATGAATTCACTTCCCTCTTTGGCAAGATCTATGAAAAGAAGCTGTTATCCTGGATGCTACATGTAGACATCTCCGAAGTGGAGAAGGCTTTAGTCAGGTTCATGCTGCAGAAATTCTATACCGTTGTTATTTCGTTATGGTAGGTTTATCTGTGATAGATAGCTCTTCTCGTGTGTGTGCAAAAAGCAACTTTCTTTCTTATAATTTTGGTGAAAAGTCAGGCGTGTTTCTACTTTTGCTTTTAAAGAAATCTTTAATGGCTAGCAACAGGCTCCTTTGTCATGGTTTCTGTGCTTTAGAATAAGTTTGCATCTCACCTTTTAGTCTTTCTTTTCCTTCGATTCTAGGATCTGGCTATAGTCTTGTAAGTGATTGCATTAGTATGCCAGACTTTTCCATCCTCTCTCCACTTATGGATGTGCATGCGTGTTTATGCAGACTTGTTCTCTGTCGTGTGGTTGTACATTTTGTTGGTTTGGAAATGGATTTTCTTATGCCTCTGTGATGGTGGTACATGTTGATAGTGTGGGCTTATTTGGCAAGTTGTGGTCATTGAATGGTGTAACTTAGAGCAGTTCATACTGTCATCTCTAACAAGTGAAAGGCGTGGCATTCGTATGATCTTTGGCTGCATTACCTTAGACAAGTAGGAACTTATTGACTAACTTGGCTTCTTCCAGTGTTTTGTGTGTTTTATTAGTTCCAGTCTAGAAGTTGCTATTAAGCTGTTCTCAAGCTATAGATTTTATTGAATATTGTGTTGCATTAGGAGAGAAATTGGTCAATTCTTCCGTCTTACTACTTTCAGACTCACAGGCTCTTCTGCTTTATTCACCCCTAATATACAAGGAAGAGTCTCAAAAGTGAATCTTTATTGGAAGGACAAAGATCTGGAAGAAATTTGACTTTCATACTACGTTCAAGGTAAGACTTTCAAAATTGTCCATGGTCAGATGACAAAAAGCATGAACACTGAGGCTTGCAAAATGGTACTATTTCTGAGTTCTTGGCTTCTTGCATATTGTACTATTCCTACAGAATATTATGAATATTTATTAAGTATTAAATACTTATTCATAATTTTGTGGAAATATGATAATTATCAGAGGCGTATAAGCTAGCTGTGGCTGTGTTCCTTAACTAAAATAGTTAAGTAGGTTGCTGCCTGTAACTAATGTTTACTATGCAAAGCTGTCTTTTGGGTAGCATACGTGTTCCCACTTCTAGAACTGATACACTAAGTTGCATGATATGAAATGGAACGTCTTAGTAAATTGGCAGTGTCTTTAGTAGCTCTTTTTGGTTGCTTTAAGGTTCTGTGCTGAGCTTGTTGTAACTTCTGTGTGAACCCAATATTATAGCTCGAGTGACACTTCCAATCAGTTTCAAAATACCAGGAAATAATCCGGAGTCAGGGCAGGTTTGTTGCATTTTGGAAGGAATGGTAGAGGCATTTCTTTCAATAAAGCCACAGCTTCAAGCACCTATACAGCTGTCATTTGTCTGCAAGTTAGAGCACCGATTGCATGGTAGGGGCCGTTGGCATCGTTCAGCGGAGTGGTAGCATTGCCTTCAGCTTCCATGCACAGTTCAACAAAATGTTTGTTGTGTCGTTCCCACAGCACCCCCAGCGAAGAGTGGAGGATATAACAAGGACTAGGGGGATAAAGCCTGTAGCAGACAGTGAAATTCCCTCCAATGGGACCAGTCTTGGGGAGAATGTTGATGGATTGGCCTCTTGACTGGGCTAGCATCATGTTCATGGCACTCAAAGAGAGAAATTGAAAAAATGGTTCAGGAATGGAGAGACACATAGCTATCCCTTGCAATGATGGTAGTTTGTGTACGAAAGGGAATACAAGGCCTTGGTATCAAGCCATAGAACAGATGGTGGAGACATTCACATGGAGCCACTCAGAAGGATGTAGGAGATGTTTTGGGGTCTGGAAAGTACAAGTAGCACTTAATGTAAGCAGCTGATTGCCTAATGCTGGCTCTTCAATTTGGGGGGGTGGAGACCTACTGAAATTGGCACTCATTGTGCTGAATTCAGCACCTATTTGAGGGCTTATATCAGCAGTCTTCTATTCATGTACCTATTTCTGATCTGTGACTGTCTGGTTCTGTTTTTTATATAGTAGGTTTTACTGAATTATCTGTGTAATCCCCAAGCTGAATGTCTACTTTTCTTTTTAAACTGCTAAATTCATCACATTCTTTCAGTTGTCATTCTGCAAAAGCCTGAATACTTGAGTATTCCTTTGTGAGCCTTGATATTATTTTTTTTATGGATACCTAGTTTAATCCAGGCAGTTTGTTAAACCTAGTATAGAATACATGCAGGTTCAGCTTTACATGTAGTAAAATGATGCAACTGAGATGCGAGCTTTGGAAGATAGAAGTTGTTTTCAAATATCTTGGTGTGTGGCCTCTGTAAGTGGGATTGCAGAGAAGGGTGTCTGTCTCCTTGCTACAATTAATGTGTTCTTTTATGCATTTTTGTGCTAAGATGTTCCCATCACCATTCAGTCCAGCAAGGGCATGTCTTGCAGCCAACAGTGTACGGGAGCAGTAACCTTTGGTGGAGCTGGAGGTGGTGTCTTAATCTGTGTTATCCAAATTTGCCTGCAGCTGATGTCTGACCTGATGAATAGCATAAAATGAATGTTGAATTATTAACATGCTTGCTTCCTGGAATCCTTTTTGCTGTCAAGTCCATGTAGACCTATCATTACTGCATTGACTGCCTGTAATGCCCCGAAGCATCCTCTCTAATACTGATTTCTTGAAAACTGGCATGGTCATCTTGCATGTTAGTTTTAACATTCTTATTGATAAAATTGCCCTTTGAATTTTTGCAGGTATAGTTCGACATGTATTGTGATACTTGCATAGTGACAAAATTAAAACAGTTTTTACTCAATAGATGTATTTGAAACTTCAGCATTGAAATATATATTGGAAATCAAGAGAATTTAAACTGTATTGATTAAAAGTGAGTCGAACTGATTTATTGTGAAACTGAAGTTGCAGTACTAATTGGACAAAACTTTGAGTATTTAAGCTTGCAAGTTGCCAAATGGCTACTTCTTGCCAAGTACTCCTCTGTTTAGATGACAAGTGAAGCAGTTCAGATAGCCTCAATGCAGACACCTGAAAAAGATTCCATGTGTCCAGGCAACGATACTGGAGACTGCTGCCAGAAAAAAAGGTAATGGAAATTTGCTTCACTCTGCAGTTCCTAGAGATAGTAATTTTTTTTAATTAGATGTCGGACTTTTTCTTAAGAAGTTTCTCTAGCCTAATGGAAAAGTAGAGCATGCTACAAAAGTGTAGGGGGAAGTACTGTGTTCTCTGAAATAGTCTGAACAAGCCATCTGTGATCTGAAACCTGACTTTCTATAACATGCTATGGATTGAATAGTGCATATCATGTGGTTACAGGTGTATTGATCCTGTTACAGTATGGCAGTAATCATTACATGTCATGTAGGATTGGCTTTGTCTCTTAAGCATTTGTTTATAACTGCCTTAAAATGCTTTGAGAAATGCCTAATTTGAAATGAATTAGTTCAACTGAGTTAATTTAGGAAGATGATAAATGTGTTAGCAACAAGGGAGCGTACTTTCTAAGCACATAAACTCTCTTAAAAATTTGAGGATGTCTCTACATTTCTAAATGCTGTTTCTCTTCATAGTAATACAGTGCTGTTACTGAAGTAACTTTGCTACTAGGTAGAAAAAAAATCTTAAGAAGGAAGAGACTATAAAAAAAAAGATGTTCTAAAACTGTAATTGAGGTATAAAAATAACTACATATTTTAACAATTCCTATTTGGAGGCTTCAGTTCCTGTATTATTTAAATTAGTTCTTTTGGAAGATTGTGTGTGTGGGAGCTGTTAGTTGACATAACAGATGCTTCAATTATTTCTTTCCAAATTGTATGCTTTGCAGTAAACATTAAAGTGCCTATAGCACTATAGTAAGTGTTAATATTTGGCAGCTTGTAGTATTGATGTTCTTATGTTACTGATTTGAATGTACTGGTGGTTTTATTATGGTGTTGTATGACCTCTTTTGCTTTTAATTTAACTCCTTTTGTATATAAACCTAGCAAGTGTAACATGGCTAAAAAAGCCACAAATAGGTTCAAGTGATTAAGTAGTTTGGCAGAGAATTTATGCCTCCTGTAACTGTCTGCATAGGATCATCAGCAATGTCCAAGCTTTTTTTTGAGGTACTGTGATGGCTGTTTTAGTTCATTTGTATCTGAAGACTTACCTTTAGAAGATAAGGGAAGAGTAAGAACCTTATGTGCAATCTTGGAGACAGAGGAAGTCTTTCCCCTAATCATCAGTATCATAAATAAAGAAATAAAATAAAAAATACTCTTGCTATCCCTTATAAATTTGATACAACTTGATTTCTGTTATTGTCAAACATAACATTAGGAAATTGTTTCTGTTTTTTTTTTTTTTCTGTACCTAGTGCTAAGTGAAATACTGTTATTTTGATCTTTTTGCTTGTTTTTCCACTCCTCTTTGTGGAGTTTAATTTCCTCATGAATTTTGGATGTACTTGTCGTCCCGCTTAAGGTTATATGTTATAATACATGTAAGATGGGGAAAAATGTGATTCATGCATATATTATAATGGCTTAATTCCCCTGATGGACAAAATAGAGTGCTATTGTGCCTTTGAGAATCCTTTGTGGGATGTTTGCTCTCAAGCTACAGGTTCTGTACAGAAAGACATGTTGCAGAAACAGGATTTAAGCTTTTTTTATCAGAAGCAGCAGAAATATAAGGTGACAAGATCAAAAACTCTTTGTTGGCTTCAATGGTAGTAGCTAGACTTCATTCAAAAGCTGACTTGGTCTAAATGCATTGCTAGGCACTAGATAACTAAGGTGAGATTGCTCACCCAGATAAAAATAACTTTGCGGATCTCTAGCTGTTAACTGGCTTAAAAATCACTGAAGACTCTTCAGAGAAGAATTAGTCAAGATAACCTTCTGCAGAGAATCTGTTTTTCTCCTTTGTGAGCATTTCCCACAAAAGACTCACAATGATATTAGTCCTTTGAAAGCTATTTAACTTCCTGACTATATCATACAGCTGGAGCATCTTAGAACTTTAGAGCTCAGTCACCTTTGCTGTCTTAGCAATGAAAGTAGACAATTACATCAGGTTTCATACTACTTTATCCTGCGATGTTTTGAAGTCTGAAACAGTAGAGTTTCTGTTTTCCTAATGCACGTACTTGCTATGGAATTAACTGATCTGAAATCTGTTGCTTTCTCTGATTTTCCTGACAACTGCTCCTGTAAGAGTTCTTTATGGTCTCACAGTTAAAACATTTTCTTGAAAGGCTTAGCAAGAAAGGGCTAAGCCCTTTATACTGCATAATCAACAGTGAAAGTTTTTATTTGCAAGATTACTTCTGAATTTGAATAATGCCATAGTTTGCTAATGCCTTGCTCTTCTCCTGGGGAAAGGAATGACAAGCTCTGGATGCTCTTCAGTACTGCTATAGTAGCTAGAGTGGATGAGACAGTTCACACAGAGGTGAGATGTGGTTTAGGGACATGCTGTTTTGGCTCAGAGGACTTCTGAGTAGATGTGCCCTGTAATGTTATCAGATGACAGGTGTGGTGGATTCTTTCTCAGAGCATTTAACAAGTGCTCAGGCTGTGATTTTTTGGCTTGTTTTAAGCAGATGGATATTTATAAAATTGAAGTAATCCACATGGAGTGACTATTTTTTTTTTTAAACATTGATTTGAAGGCCAGATGTTCACAAAGGCAATAAATGGACAGATGGCTTCAAACTGACTCACTAGCTGTTGCCACCTAGGTATTCTAGCTAGTAAGATGATAATACATTTACCTCATGGGGAAACACCATAGGAATGTGCTCAAAAGATAGGCTCTTCAGTAACAGTAAACATGATCTTATGTTGCCTATACATGTCACTCTGGTGGGCCTGAGCTGGAGTTTTGAATCCTCATGAGGAAGATGGATGTTTGCAGGCTCTGCCCTTTGCGTTAAGAAAAAACGAAACACAAACCCATGCAGAATATGAACACACCTTCCTCAATCTGCAACTTCTGGATGGCTGTAGAAGGCATGATGTGTATCTAGCACTTTACTTACACTGAAGCTATAATGTAAGATGTGATAAAAGCCAGTTAGAGACTTGTGCAAGGTCTTCTCTAGAAAGTCTTAGCAGCTCCAATAAACACGTTCATTCAAAGTAGTAGTCCTCTGCTTACAATCCTTCTTTGAAGTTTTGAGATTTATTATTTTTGTGAAAGAAAACTGACATATAAATGCAATACATTTTAACTCTTGAAGATACTCGCTGCTCCTTAGTTTAGCTGAAGATCAGATAACTGAAAATGAAAGTGTTTGTACATGGATATTTTTACTGAAGCATGTTAGATGGTATTTCTCTTCAGTGTTCTTGAAACTGAATCATAGAATCATAGAATGTTTGGGTTGGAAGGGACCTCAAAGATCATCTAGTTCCAACCCCCCTGCCATGAGCAGGGACACCCTCCACTACACCAGGCTGCCCAAAGCCTCATCTAACCTGGCCTTGAACACTGCCAGGGATGGGGCATCCACAACTTCTCTGGGCAACTTGTTCCATCCAGTGCCTCACCACCCTCTGAGTGAAAAATTTCTTCCCTAGATCTAATCTAAATCTATCCTCTTTCAGTTTAAAGCCATTGCCCCTTGTCCTATCACTACATGCCCTTGTAAAAAGTCCCTCTCCAGCTTTCCTGTAGTCCCTTTCAGGTACTGGAATACTGCTGTATGACCACCTCGGAGTCTTGTCTTCTTTAGGCTGAACAGACCCAACTCTGTCAACTCTCCAGCATAACTGATTGAGAGATTATTCCGTATTTCTGTGCTTGAGTTATGCTAAGCATAACTCTTATTTGTTACAGGGGAACAGAGGAGTAAGTGCTTGCCACTGATGTCCCAGTAGGCACATGTAGATTGCATCCGTGCATTCTGAGTTGTAGTAAGGCTGGCTTTTGGTATTCCTTCATCTTCTGCTTGTATAATTCAACAGAGTTTGAGTTACTCATCATCTAGATATGAGCAGTGTCTGCTTCAGGCATTCACTTGTACCAGTGTAACTATGTCTATTGCTCAGCCATATAGTGTAGAAACAGGAACAAGCAGCTGAGAGCAAATATTGCTTAAGCTGCTACTTCTGCCAAGACTTCTGCATCACTGTAATACAAACTTACTGATCTAAAGCTTACCCAAATGAGAATTGCAGAGAACTTGGGAATTACAGAGGTGCCTTACGAATATGTATGAATGATAGGTCGGCCGGAAAAAAGTTCAGCATAGCTTTTGTAAGATGTATCAAAAGGCAGCTTTCTGATGCTGTAGCTTAAGTCTACCATTTGTGAGGTGATGTTTAAAAGTATGGACCTAATTGTAGTGTTAAGTATTATCAAGCTTTTAGTCAAGTGTAAAATACTAGTCTAATAGTGTGTTCCTATTGGAAATTCAGCCTTTAATAGTTCAAATTACTAACTGGCAATAAAAGTTTGAACTGCAAACTTCTAAGTGCTGAACTAAATATTTGCCAGAACCCCAAGTAAATTTTTTTCAAGGCATTTAGCTTTTTAAGAAGCCCTGAGTGTTACTTCTAAAATGTAGTGGAAAGATACAGTTGCACTTTTTACAAAACCTTGATATTAGACCAGCTGCTTCAAAAAGGATAAAGGACTTAAAATACTTCATAGAGTTTTTAGTTTCGAACTTCTGTTCATTCTCCTTGCTTTAACTGTTGTCATAATGAACATTTTAATGCAGCTTCCATGTTTGAAAATGGGAAGAAAACAATAAATCCCACACCCACAAAAACACAAATCAAGGCTTTGCCCAATCTTGATTGATAGACAATGTTTTCGGATAGAACCAAGAACCGCTTAGCAAAGGCAGAAGAGAATTCAGTATCCTTTTATTACAAAGGATGAACAACTTTCTCTTTAGGGTGAAAGTTGTATGTTGTCCCAAGTAATTACACAGAAATGAACTGGCTTAGTTTAGAATTTGTTATATATGTAGACTAAGGAAGAACTACTGCATGAACGTGCAGCGCAGTGGGTGGTATGTGCTCTCATGTTCCCGGAAAAATCAGGTAACGTAATGAATGCCTCTTTTAGGGAAGGGGTGTTGTCTTATGTTTACTGTATGTTGGGAACGTGTAATTGGGAGGTTGCAGTATACTAGCTAACTTGTGGTAAGCTTACATTATTGCTCTTTTCCTTCTCTGTCTTAGAAAAAATTTTGCAGAATTAAAAGATACTATCTGTTGCATGAACCAGTTTACAATTCTGTGGGATGATATCGGCAGTGGTGGTATTGTGTTGTCATAAGGTCAATTATGACACATTAGATTATAGCTCTTTCTCTTGATGTTCAGGGATTGGGTTGGTTTGTTTGTTTACTTGTTTAAAAGTAGCAATGATTTGGTTATCTGGAAAAGGTCAGAGTCATAGCTGGTTGTGGAGTAGAACAAAACCAGTGTTTTTTCTGGTGCTTCTCTGCCCAGAGTCTGGAAACTTGCAAAGGACTGGATGTTGTAGTGCGTTTTGCTGATTTTAAACATTAGGATTTAGCTTGAGGATCATTAGTGGTTTGCCACCAGGGTTATTAAGTATGTATTTAATTATCAGGAAGACCAGCATTTGATGTCTACAATTCTATAAAATAACTTGGTAGGGTTCTTCGCATTTCTCTAGACTGCGTAATTTTTTTTTCATGTCCTTAATTTTGAATATTGGGTGTAGTTCTTTAGCAGTAACTTACTTATGATGACTTTGGCTGCAGTCTTTCCCTTCTGAAGAATACACTGTAAACATGGTGAAATTCAAATTCTTTATTAGCCAAGGAATATTTAAGTTGTGGTCAATTAAAAACTATTCTAATGTAGGGTGTTGGTGTCTTAATAGCAAAAGTTATAAAAGTTACTGAACTAACTTAGTCTTACTCAAATATTGAGTGTTTACATACTCCAAAGATCTAAGGAGCCCAACTAAAATGCTTAATACATCTTGACGTTTTGTTAAGCCTTTAATAAGAAGCATTCAGCTTTGTTCTTGTGATGTAATTTATGATTAGCAATCTGGATAAGACCATTTCATTTGTGTATGTGAGCATTTTCTGCACAGAAATGATTGGGGACTGGGTATATTAGCTTGCTATCCCAAAGCTGTATCATGAATCTAAGTATCTTTTTATATGGCAAAAAAAAATGTGCAGCTTATTTGGAGAAGTAAGAGTCACTACTGTGCAGACCTAAGTAGAACCAGTGTCCCCTCTTTATGCAGTGTTCAGTGGTGGAGTATATATCTTAAGATGTTTTTATGTTCTGGCACACTGAATACTTTATTTCTCACTTCTGAGAATTAGTGTAGATAGAATTTGTGTAAATAGGAGCATATTCTGGGGTACAATGCACTTAGCCCAAAAGATCTCTCTTTGAATTTCCCCTACTCTAAGCAACCTGTCTCTGGCCTAAAGGTCACCCTTGTCTAATGAATGTTCTCACATCCTCGGTAGAGTAGAAGAATTTGGGAGGGGTCAAGCCTCTTGCTTCTGTGAAGAATGATGCTTGGCTTCTGGTCTGCTGTTGTGACTCAGTCACTTCTAAAGGCTACTGAAGTAGCATCAGAAGAACCAGGGCTCTTGAGCACTTCATCATGCAATCGCCCTATACCCTTATAGTTAAAGGGGATCTTCTGAAGATGGGACACAACACTTGGAGGGAGTTGTGTTCTGGTCACATGTTGCGTGTTCTTGCCGTAGTCGCTGGTGTATTTAAGAAGAGGGAATTAAGCTACTTTGTGCAGCTTGTGAATCTGCTGCTTGTGTGTTGTGTTTTTGTTTGGGTTTTGTTGTTGGTTTTGTGTTTTTTTTTTTTTTCTGAAGCTCTTGAATGTGGAAACAACTTGTTTTTAATGACAAACTTTTTAACTTTTGAGAGGGCTTTTGCCATTTAGTCCAATACAATGATTTAGAATACTTGCTATCTAGTTCTTTCAAAATACTTCTTCAGAGTTCATTAATGATTTAGTGGATGCTGCTCAAGGTGGAGTTTCCCAATACTCTGAGCAAACCTGAATCGGCAGCAGCTGCAGTTTCTGTGTTTCTGGCATTGACACTTGTCTGATCCTGCATTTCCTAAGCTGGTTTGGAGAGCTCAAGTGGCAGAAAATATTTGACTTTTTCTGGCTTAGTTTGATTCCTTGAACCATCCATCCTGTTGTGGTGCCTAAAAGAGAGAATATTGAGGAAAACAACAGGGCTTGCAGCAGTGTAACAGTACAGGCACAAAACTTAACCCCTACAATTTATCTTCAAACAGTAGCAAAGTATTCCTCCTTCTGAGCAATTTGTTGCTTATGACACTTTTTGGTAGTTGGAAAACACTAGGTAGTGTTTGGAAGAGGCAAGCCATAATGAAATGTTGTCATAGCTCCATTCTTCAGTCAGTGGGCTTTAAGTCAAGGTCTGTGGTATGTCCCCTTTATCACTCACTTAGCTCATCGGAGGGCTGTAATCAGTTTAAAATCATCGGTGTGACAATAAGGCCTGTGTTTCCCTCCTGCCCCAGACAAAGCTGGCTGTTACCCAGAGTTCTTCCTGTGATAGTTTCTTCTACTATTGTACTGTCATGGTAACTTTTGTAAGATGCAGTGGTTTAGAAGATTAAATATATAGTTTCTGATCCATGAAGAAATTTGGGCATGTGCATCCTGTTTAAAACAATGGGTAGATTCCTAGATGCTTTTGTAGAAACACACATCTGAACTCTTAGTTATCTGCTACTTCCACATTTTAAGCTGAGTTTATGGTTTAATTTTATAGAAACTACGTTGAAAGAAACAGTGATTCTTAAATCAAGGGAGCTGAAATACTTTTGCAACTGCAGCTTATTGCTTTTGTTTTCAACTCTTGTGAATTTTTACATCTTAGCAAGCAGAATAAAGAGTTTACAAATTACACATGCTGCACTCAGTGGGATTAAGTCTTGTCAAACACTCAAGGAGTGTATTCTGTCATTTCAGCAGGTGAATAAAATTAAGCAAATAGCACTGTTATGTTAGCAGGCATGCAAAAGCTATTCCTTCTGTTACTGAATTTAGGGACTTGAATGCCAGGTGGTAGGCTGGATGACTTCTAAGTGCTAGTCTGTGTTGCTGAAGGAAATAATGAAGAAAAAAAAATAGAATCATAGAGTGGTTTGAGTTGGAAAGGACCTTAAAGATCATCTAGTTCCAATCCCCCTGCCGTGGACAGAGACACCAACTACTTCTTTGTTAGCATGAATCTTCAATATGATGTTTAGAGAGTGTACTGAAAGGTCTTCTGACAATCAGATGTAGCTTTAGTTCAAGCACTTTATTTAGGAGCAAACTTGTATTCATGAAAAAGTTTATGTACAAATCCGTTGTAAACCATCTGGAGTAGCTAACTACTTTCTTTGTTTCTTTCTAGGAAATACCAAAATAAAGCAGATGCTGTGTCCTGTACTGTTATCTCAAGGTTTTGCACATCATTTTGTTATGTGCTTCTTGGCAGCAGGAATGTAAACCAATTCTTCCAGCACTGAACTAGAACCTTGACAAGGTGACAGTTACAGGTAGGAACAAATTCTGCTGCTTGGAAATTTATGGGAAGGTATAATCACTTTAAGACTTTGTTTTAATTTGCAATTTGTAATTGACCAAGAACTTAAAAGAAGTTTCAGAACAGATTGGATAAAAGGATGTGTTTTTTCTGCTTTAAATGCATTTGAATTTTGCTTAATCTTATTTTTAATAGGAAATGTAACTTAAAGTATAACTTCTCTCTGCTGTAGTACAAAGCACTGTTAGTAAATGGGGAAAAAAAAAATTTCCAACACCTAAATGTGTGCTGACCCAAACTTTGAGGAAGGTATTTTCTTACACAAAAGACTGTACAGTGTCAGTCAGTAAGTCATGAAGTGTTTTGCCACCATGTGTTGAGATCAGCTAACCGTCCATGTGTGGCTTCTCTCCCCTCAAGGTCTGAACTTCCTTAAATGCACTAATGCAGCAGTACTGCTTAAGCTACCTTTTTTAATCAGTTACAGAAAATCTCTAAATTGTTGTTAGAAGTCCACTGCAGCATCAACTCTTGAATGATCTTTTCAAGGGGAAAGGTTGATGTCTTCTTCTAAGCCAGTGAAAATATTTCAACTGCTGGTTTTCTATCATAACTTTATCTGGCAATGATGGAGATAACTCTTGTCCCACTACTCAGTCACTGTCTTCTAAACTCATGTGTAGGAGGCTAAAAGTTGATGTTCTTTTACTCTGACTTCTTTAAAAATAAAACAGATAAGCTCAATGCTACAAAACTATATTCACAAAATAAAAGAAAACACACACCACCACAAATACTTGTCATACAGATTGTATGTTTTGGTTTGTATGTTTCTGAATAATTTATTTCTATTTTTAAACAGGGAGTATGTGTTCTGAAGACTATCAATGAAATAGGTTTATTGCATATGCTGAATATGCAGAATTACGATCAAGTTAAGGCCTTTCAGTCTTGATTTCATGTTTTGGTATCTTTGACAGGAAGAATTGCTTTCCTTGGACTGCACTTGTCAATAGTGGCAGGACAAGAATCTGGACTGTTGGTATCAAGCAGTCTAATATGTCTTACTCTGAAGTTGGATGGTGCATAGGTCAGAGACAGGTTTATGCCAAGGAGATGGCATTGATTGTTCTGCTAATACAATGAAAGAATGGTTCAAATGTTTTGATTTTGTGTTTTGGATGTAGGGAGCTTTTCTTTCTTTTGTCTTGAATGAATGTTTGTACTTAATTTGCAGTGATGTAACAGGTTGGAAAAAGACATAACTCTTCTGGAACTGTGCAAGTCATACACTAACTTATGTTGGAATGTACCTCTAGCACTAATTTAGCCCAACCCTTGTGTCTGACTTGCTCAGATTTGTGTGTGAATCAACAAGTCACCTCACAATTATATAAATAAATGGTATAGTGTTTTACTGTGGTTCTGCAGGCCTGCAGAACACTTATTTTAGTCTTTTAGACCTGTTTAGGAACAATTTATTGATGATATAAATTGATGATTCACTGCTGCTCTGTCCTCACAAAAATGCATCTGAACCTTTTAGTAAATAAACACTGAAAAAAGTAAGAAAATAAGTTGTCTTAAATGTCTGTATTTAGAATAAGGGGAAACTCATTTTTAGGGACGTATTGCTTCATGATAATAAGTTAAATAAATTCTTCACTTTTAATACCGATAGTGTATTGGCTAAACATTGGTTCTCTTTCTTCAAAATCTTAGGTGCTATTTCTTTAATAAACACCTGACTGGTGGTGGTTAGATCAATGATTGAAAAGGAGCAAACTAAATTTAACTCAAAATAGTCACTTATTGAATTTATAGAACAACAAAAAAGGATTCTGAATAGAAATGACTATGAACTTTATTAGGGAAGGATCACTTTTCTACTAGGTCAATGCTTTGTAGTATCCAAGTGCCACACATGCATCTGTTTCGAATAGCCCAGTAAAGATGTAAGAACATGCTTATTTGTTACAGGAATTATGAGCAGATATAGGCAAACAAAAGGAATTCCAGTTAATATAATGGGATATAAATCTTGTAATCATATGGACAGTAGGGATAAACAAGAGTACAGTGCAGTCTTCTAGGTGGTAGGATAAAGCGTCACGTAGTTGGCAGAATTTGAGTTAAGGACAAAATGTGACTTCAGTGTTAATAAGCCTGAACAGGTAATACCTTATTTAACCACGTAGTGCCAGTACACCAAACTTCTACTTGAAGAAGATGGTACAAGAGCATGAATACTGGTGTATGTGGAGCTATCTTGGCTCTTAAAGACTATAGCCTTCATTCTGTTCCCGTGGAGGTGCTAGAAGCGATAGTCTGTGTGCTTTGCACTGTCTGGTTTCAGTGTTGTCTTACTTGGTCAACCAGCCTGGGTATTTGTGTCTTATGTATCACTTTTTGTATAGTTAATCTGTAAACCGTTTGCAGATAACAAAGGGGATTGAATTTCCCAGACTTCATAGTGTTTTGAGGAAATCTTGGTAAAGAAAACTTGAAGTTGTTACCTGAAAAACTCAGATGAGCGACCTGAAGACATTGACTACCGTAGAGTCTTACTGAGAGTGACATTGTATTCATCTTCTTCAGACCCTAGCTGTGGTGCCAATGTGAACTAAAGGCTGCTGGCTATCAGAAGTCACACTGGCAAGCACGGAACTATGTGTAGCTAACTAGGAAGAGCACTGTGTATTTTTTTTTAAAGCTTTCATTTGGCAGCAAAACTGTGTAAAGTTGACTTCTGCAACTTAGGTAAGGATTAAGCTGTATGATAAAGGCTTGGTGACTGTAAAAATGCATCAGCCTGGGCACTGATGGCTTTGTACTATATGCTGTGATTGGGAAACTGGATTGAGAGTCCAGTTTTGAGTTTTCTGTGAAGTTCATTTTGAATATCTGAGGTATGATCTCTACCTTTGTACCTACCAGACTGCATTCCAGGAAAATAAGAAGCCACAGCATAGGAGTGTGCAACTTGTCCATGAGAGAGATGGTTGCCATATGAGCTGATCTCAAAGATCTGCAGTGACCTAGCTTCATCCATGTTTTAATAAGGTGCAGGAAAGCAGAATATGAAATTAATCTATGAGAAGACCACGAGCATATATGTTTTTCTGGTGTTAACAACATAGCTAAAAAGGTTATAGCTCTTAACCTAGTTTCTGCGGCTCCTTTCTGTTTTTTCCCCGCTGTCTTCCCTGTTGAAGGTTACTGCCCTCTTGGATCTGCTGTCTAAGCTGTTAGCTTCTAAACCTACTGCAGTCAAAGTCACAAAGCTTCAAAATTCTAAAGCTGCCTTTGCACCTCTTCAGTGAAACAGTTGAAAGAGTAAGGGCAAAAACATCTCAGTCACCGGTTCTGAAAGAAAAGGCATTGCTGGCACAATGCAGCGTGAGTAGCTGTGGCAGAGCAGAAGTGATATGTTTTCAGGTATTGCTACTGACACCAAAAATAGATGTGAATCCACAGTGTTCAATTATGCCTTATGCCTGTGATTGTTTTCTACCTCCAGGCCGGTTTAAAGTACCTGAGGCACTTTTTTTTTTTTTTTAACTTGCTGGTTTAAAAGGGGGGGGGAGCATGTGTCTTTTTCTCCAGGTGTTTTAACAACAGAGGTGCAGAAATTCATTTCAAAGTTACAGCTGTAGCTCCTAGACATATATTCTACCAGATGATAACTTGCAAAATTTTTGAAATTCCTGCTTTAAAAGCCTGCTGGGCTTCTTTCATGTTATCCTGGCAGTGAAAGTTTTTGATGGTAGGCTCTGTATTAAAGGTTTATATTGATACTTAATTTCTTTGTGTCAGAGTCTTTGGTCAGCTGACATCCTTTCTAATGGTGACTCCTATGGCCACAGATTATTTAAAAACACAAGGAAAAACTTCAAAACAAATAAGCCCCATAGCAAGTGGACATAAATGATCATCACTGTCCTTTTATGAAGTTCATTTTAAGTGAAAGTGATACATTCAGATTTCTGTTCTGAGATCCCAATAATTGCCATTTAACTCTGCCAGTACTTGTGACTACATAGAGTACCTGTTACAGTTCAAAAATTCAATAACTGTTTGCCTAATGTAAGTGTATGTAGTTCCAGCATTTTTAAGGTCAGTAAGTCAAAAGCAATCTCAAGTTTTCTGGAATCAAAAATAAAGATCCTTAAAGCTCATTTCATTCATCAATGAACGTTTATTTAGTATACATATAGTATAAATAGTATAATGTAAATATGGTCATAGTATGATAGTATATTGTAAGTAAACACAACTTTAGTAAAAGATTACTTACACTATTCTGTCACTCTTGTGTAAATAGAAGGGTACAGGAAATCTTTATGAATGTCAAATCTATCTACAGTGTGTGTAGACATGTATGATGTGTGGAGTGTGTGTATGTGCATATACACACGCACTAGAGAGAAGGTGCAAGATGGAGACAGAGGAGCTTTCTACCAAGGCGAAGTTTGAATTTTTTACTACAGTCAAAAAAATTATTTCTTCCTGCACTTTCAATAAGCCTTGAAATTGTTTGTTACGTATTTTGATTATTTGTTCGTCAGTTACATCTTCAGTATCTAATGCAGCATTTTCTCTGTTGAAAGATCATTATTTTTTTATAGCAGGAGCACATGTGTTTTGTAACAGGAAACTCTGGCAGTGTTTCTTTTCCACAGCACTGACTTATTAAAAATGACTGGCCTGTTGAGTGAATCCTTCTGAGGAGGAAACATTTTTATAGTACACTTTTATGACCTAAGCCCAAAAGATTGATGTTGGACCGTTCTTATTATATGAAAAGATACGTTATTGCCTTTGGGACTGTTGACTATCAAGGTATTAGTCTAGTTCTGATGTTCTCTTTGAAACTGACATGTGATCTGAAAATTATCTTATTTGTAACTACAAAAACTCTTGTGATGGCTTTTAGACCTTTATAATCTCATTACATTTTGGCCGCCTTCATGACAACTAGCAGGTGAATATTTTTGCCTGTTAAATATAAATCTATATGGAAAGGAGTATGCTTTTTATTTCAAGTAGGTGCCTATTTCCTCTTCATGACATAGTAGAAAATCATGGATATCTGTAACCATGCAAGAACCATTTGCCATTTTATAAGCAGATTTTGGGAGAAAGTCAGTGGGTGTGATTATTTTTCTTTTAAACAGATAAATTCAAACTTATGCACAGACCTGATTTGAAGACCCTTTTGGAAAGAGTCTTAAATGGCTGATCTGATACCGAAGATCTTAACTGTGTAGCTGTGGGGAAAAGGATACTGATTGTGATTTTTTTTCTTGCCTGTCAGAGGACATGGCTTTTGTCTCCATACTTTCATGCCTTAAAAAGCTATATGTCTTTGGTTTCCTGAGCCTGAATTATTGCTTACATTCCCTGTGTATGAGATAAGGACCTCACATAGGATTTGTATCAGGTAGGAAACATCAGAGAAGAATATACGTTAGGACTTCAGAGAAGTAAGCCTTGGGTTAGGTTTTTGCCCTGGGAAAGAGATGTCAGCTTTTGTTAAGAGACTCCAGCCCTAAACTCTTTTGGAAATGGGTTAGCTATTGATTTAAAACTAGAGATGAGGAGTGTACAGTAGAGCAGTAGCTGGAGCTGCTGCCTTAGCAGTGTATTGCTCAGATTCACTTTCTTTCATTGCCAGAGAGGGTGAAAGGCCAGTATTTTCTTTCTCTCAAGGCCTTCCAAGAGCCTTTGAGCCTTGGTGATTATTGACACTTAGCAGGTGATTGATTATTTTTAAAAAATTATTATTATTATTTTTCTGTTTTTCCCAGAGATGGGAAGACTACTGGAAGAAAGGAATCCTAGGTTTCCATTCTTCATCTGAAGAATATATATTGTTTTAAAGAATAGTCTGTGGAGCATGGATGAGAACTAAGGCCTTCTCTGTTTTCAAGGAAGTTTTGGGAATAACGGTAGACATGATCTTCTAGATTTTGAAAGTTTCAGCTAATAATCTTATGTGGGCTAAATACTTTTCCCATTGTTTTCTCAAACTATTGTGTTACATAATCAAATTTCATTTTAAAATGGGATCTTTGAAAATTAAATCTCAAAGGCTGAAGGGGTGCTGAATTCTTGAGTTTACATATATTGATTAACACTGTGACTGAATTACTAGCTGAAGGTGGGCGCTTCGTCTGTTCCTCTGCTGACTGTGTTTTAAGACTGAATCTTGCTCTGCAGAGGTGTTTGGGGCTTAATACCTCAAGTCCCTCAAGAAATGTTGAGAGGTTTTGACTGTTGAGAGGAGCAAGTCTAATGAAGTCTTCTTTAACAACTTGGACAGTGGAAGAGTATTCACTCTTAGCACATTTGATATCCTATTAGGGGGAGTGATCAATAAGCCAAAGGGTAGGCCATAACAGTAGATGGAAAGATCTTGACAGGTTAGACAGATGGTCTGATGGTAACCTCAGGAAGTTTAATCAAGTCATGTGCCTGGAATAGCATAACCTTGTCCCTCAACACAGGCTGGGTGATGACTATTTAGGAACGCGCTTTGCAGAAAAAGAACCATGGGGTCCTGATGAACGGGACAAGCAAGTTGAACATTAGGGAGCAGTGTGTCCATAGTGATGAAAGTTTGGGTCATATTAGAAAAGGTTTATCTAGTATGTTTGGAGAAGTCGTTAATTCCTTCTGTTTATAACTTATGAGGCTGCCTCTGGAATGCAGTGTGGAGTGTTGGCTGCCCAGTATAAGAAAGGCATAGACAATAGTGGAGCAAGTTGAGCAGAGGACCACTGTTGCTTAGAGGCTGGAACATGTGATGTACGAGGAGAGGTGAAAGCTGAGTATCTTCTGGAGAAGAAAAGCCCAAGGGATGGATCCTGTTGTTGTCTTCCAACTAGGTAATGGGAGGATACAGAGCAGGTAGAGCTATGCTCTTCCCAGTGATATGTAATGAAAGACTAAGAGGCAAAGGACACAAGCGGCACTGACGGGAGTTCTGTTTTCATTATGAATCTGGACAGACATGAACTGGTTGCTCAGAGGCTATGGAATCTCTATCTTTGGAGATGTTCAAAACTTGACAAGTAGCTGAACAACCTGAGCCATCTTTGGTATTGGATGTTGCATTGTTTGAAATTTGAATAGGAATTTGAACTAGATAAGCTCTAGAGATCTTTTGCAACATGAATCATTGTATGACTCTAATTTGTGAATTCTGAACTGACTTAAATGTTATATAGGTGCTTGCATCAAGATTGACTTGTGATCTAGCCTAGTATGCATAAAATAAGAAACACTAGGTTAGACCGATGATGGATAGGCTTTGCCTCTGTAGGAGTTATGCAAGTCAGTTTGGCTGAGTCCCATTTTCAGGTGCTCAAGTCTCTTTACTGATCTAGCCTGAGATGTGAAGAGGGACAAAACTAGATGTGAGTGTCAGGGTACTGTTTTTTCAGTGGAACTGTTTTCTTTATGTAATCTTTCATTTTGGAGAAAACAAGTAGTGTTTTGTTTGGGATTTTTTTGTTTAAAAAAAGCTGCTTTGCTAAAAAAGTAAAATTGGTATGATAACACAAATTTCATTAGAGTATTTCTGATTTACTTAACTAATTTGTACATAGGCAAATGCAGAACTGAGTTTACTGCTAGAGGTAGTTGTGTGTTGGCTCTGTAGATGTGAAATTCAAATAACATTTGTGTGTAACACCTGCTAGGAATATACAGTACTCACCTGTATGCCATGTCATTTGCTTTTTATTTTCTGTAACTTCCTAGTATTTTTAAAATGCCAGAAGTTGTTACTGTTAAAAATGAAGTTTTTAACAGGTGTTCATACATTTTAAGTCGTCTTTGTGCCTTGCTGTCACTGATCATTTTGATTGAAAACCTGAGTGTCAATGAGTCAGTGAAATCAGTTTTTCTTCCATGCTGAAAATAGCTTGACTTTTTCAGCTCATCTTCAAACCACTTGCTGCCTGATAGTCTACATAATATACAGTGATAAAAAAATTTTTTCTTCTACGTGTTTGCTTTTATAGGACGAGCTATAGTCTTTTCCTAAGCTTACTTTTTTCTTACTGAGTCCAAGTCGATCTCCGCATCCTGTACTATTGTAATATTAAATAGGATAATTAGAATATCAAGAATCTAATCTTGAATAGTATCATCTTTCTGTTCAGTTTCTTACTCCTCCTGTGCTGTAAGGAGTGAAGCTACTTACGAAGTAGGTAAAGCTAAGATGTGGAATGTGCGTTTGTTAAACAGTATTTTTTATTTTATATATATAAAACACAGCACTCAATGCTGAGTTCAGACTTTTGCAGTTAGATAGGTTTTGATATTTTTCCTTACTCAGTCATATGATTTCTTCCACACTTTTGATTTTTAAGAACGTAAGGACATAATTAAAAGAATCTCTTACAAAGGTCTGAAGTGTTGGAGGACTTTCAGTTGTGTATTACGTTCTACTGGTAAGAACGTTTTTGTGTGCTTTTAAAATAGCTTTATATTGTGTGTAACTTGTGAATGAGTGGTTATCAGCTATTCAAATCCTTTCACGGGTCTCCTTTACTGCCGCTAGTTAAACTATGCGGAACTTGTCTAACTCTAAACTGAGTACATCAGTTGCTAAGAGCACTAAGAGCACTTGTTTGTGGTGGTGTGTAGTACTACCTTGCTTTTCTTTTATGACACTATTTGAGACTGATTCTTTTTTGTTTGTTTTTTTTTCGAAGCAAAATCAGATGTTTCAAGAGAAAGGATTGTGAAAAACATTTTGGCTGTGTATCTCGCTAAGTAATGAATGCTTCATTTCTGTTGCTGTGTGTTGCTTCCACTGATTCAGTGTTGCAAATATTCTTTTCAGATAAAGAAGGAAAAATAATGATGCAAATAATTGAGCAGAATGTAACTTACTATTTTCATTTGCAATTCATATACAGTGTGAATCTTACAATGTGTAACTTTAGGTTGTGTCGTCATTTTATCTTCATCTTTGCTATCCCAGGTGATGTAATTAGAGGCCGGTGGATGGTGACTACAGAGAGAAAGAATAAAGATAATATTTGTGGTTTCTTGTACGTGAAATTCTTTAGATAATATCACAATACGGAACTGATTGGGAAGGTGGGTGGTGAAGTTTAGGATGGATATTTTGTGTTTGAAAGAGGTTAATGACTTTTCAAATTGTTAAAATTACAGAAAGTGATTTGAGAACGTTAGATGTGGGTTTGAAGTCATTCTATAACTTGTTTTTTGTATTAGATATGCTGTTACCTATGAAATTGGTACTTCTAGTTTTGCTTTATAAAATCTAATTTGAGGACTATTTTCATGTTTATATGGAGTAAAATCAAATTGGCAACAGCCTTTGAGCACATTCTCTTAATAGCTTGGTTTTACTATAGGTTCTGCAACTGAGGATGTGTACCTTGTACATGGAATGCCCGTTTTGGAGAGCATAAAATGCTCAGGACACTCACACTTCCTTTGGTGTCATGTAATTCCTTTTTCTTTTTAATGACTACTTAAGACGATTTACTAAGTGCAAGACTCGTGTTACAACTTCATACTTCTCGATAGCAAAAGACTGGTGCATAGAGACGGCTAACTTTCACAAGTGTAAAGTTCCTTAACAAATTAGAAATTATCAAAAATCATGATAGTATCTCATAGATGAACTAGATGGGGTAATTGCAGTGTTAGCATTTATACTGTCTATGCAAAACCTCAATTTCTAGCTGAACATTTAAGAAGTCATCATCTTGTCTAGCAAATCTTTCTAAACCTGGACTCTCATTAGTGTTTTATTCCATGTCAGAACAGCTAATTTGAAGAGTTGTAATTAGAACATAGTACAGTACTCTAACATGAGTGCTGTTTAAATTCTGGCATTTGTGAGTTGATTTGACTTATCCAGATGCTTTTTCTCTACTTTTTTTTAAAGAAAAAGTACGTCAAGTTATATCATGTTCAGTCTTTTACGGAACCACATTGTTCCTTTTTCATAATGTTAGTAGCGCCTGAGTCAAAAGCCATTAAACCTGAACTAAGACAGTAAAATTAGGCTAAGTAGTAAACCAGATAAGGAGTTGCTCCAGTATTTGGGGTAGTTTGTCTAAATTTGTATTAAAGTGAGAGTGCGAGATACATTTCAAAAGAGGCATAACAGGTGAGCAAACTGTTAGGCTCTATGGAATGTTGGAGATCCTTGGCACCTCCTGGAGGTCACTGTAGCAGAAGTTTTTATTATATGAAAGAAGGTCCTAAGGTTTATCCTAAAAAGGAAGGTGGGGTGCAGAAACTAACTGTATCTTTTCCTCATTGCGTTGTACTAGTCTTTTTGTCTCTCTTGTCAGAGTAAGCTGTGTATGCTGAATGGCAGAAGTAAGGATTTCGTAACCTCTTTTTCTGACCTGGTAACAAACTCTTAAACCAGAACTAGATTATCATGACTCTGCAGGCTTGGTGGGTACTAGTGTGTCAGAGACCTAGTGACAGATAGCTCAGAATCAGTCATAGCAGAATTCTCTCAAATTCTTTTTGGGTGAAGGTTGCTATAATTTTCACATCCAGTCACTAAAGGTTTCATGGGGCAGTCATTTTTGGCGTGATTAGAGGTTGTGGTGTCGCAGAACAGTACTGTGGGATCTGTGGATTAAAGAATGTATTCTCTGCTGACTTCGTAATGTGAAAGGTAGTCTAGTACAGGAGAGGAAGTTGGAAGTTCCTAAAGCTTCAACATAGATTACTCACATTTTACTTGCAAACTTGCTTTCTGGAAGTGGTTCTTTCTCATGCATTTTGAAGCACGTCTCCAGATACTGAAGAACTTATAACTTTCTGTGGATTATTTTCTTCCCTTAGCTCGTATCTCTTGTAACTGGATACATTTAAAAATCAAGATCTATGCATCTTTTAACTTAATCACATGTAAACACATGAATGTCTTTCAGGGATGGTAAAAATTGAACTGTTGTTTTATGAAGGGCTAAGTATAATTTATTAAGAGAATCTTGTGAGTTTTCTTGGATTGAAGTGGGATTTGCCTTCTTGTTTCCTTTGGCAGATAGTCTACATTCCTCTATTGTTGCTTTTGCCATGCTTTACAAGAACACAAAAGTAGCACAGTACATGCAAAGCTAGTGAGACCGGTCAGTTCTCACTTACGAAGTATTAGCTTTTCTTCATGCCGCAACATAAGCGGAAAGAGAATGGGAGTCATACGGTTGTTCTCTTTCCAGTGTGAATTAGTTTCTACAGAGAATGACAAAATTGGCAGGGCCACAAAGGTATGTGAACTACTCTGCCTTTGTATGGAGAGCCTTTAGTTTTGATGAGGTAGCTCTTTAAAAGACACAACACCCCACCAAAAAAATCCACCAAAAATGCAAACAGAGGTCTGTAAGTTCACTCTTCGTTTGTGTCATTTATTAATTACTTGTTTTTCCCCCTGTTATAGTTGTTGACTTCTGCACACAAGCATGCTTTATCGCTGGTTTTATAAAGAAGAAACACAGGAGAGAGAGAGAGAGAAAATTAAGCTTATATGGAGTGGTGGTTTTATAAATAAGACTTTTCTTCTCTATTTTCCAGATTCAATATTGCATAAACATGGGTGCATTTCTGGATAAACCAAAAACTGAAAAACATAATGCTCATGGTGCAGGGAATGGCTTGCGTTATGGCCTCAGCAGTATGCAGGGATGGAGAGTGGAAATGGAAGATGCTCACACAGCTGTTGTAGGTATTCCCCATGGCTTAGAGGACTGGTCCTTTTTTGCTGTCTATGATGGTCACGCGGGATCTCGTGTTGCAAATTATTGCTCCACGCACTTACTAGAACACATCACTAACAATGAAGACTTTAGGGCGACAGAAAAACCTGGATCTGCTCTTGAACCTTCAGTGGAAAATGTCAAGAGTGGAATCAGAACTGGCTTTTTGAAAATTGATGAGTATATGCGCAATTTCTCAGACCTCAGAAATGGGATGGACAGAAGTGGCTCAACAGCAGTGGGAGTTATGATTTCACCTGAGCATGTATACTTTATCAATTGTGGTGATTCACGTGCTGTTCTCTATAGGAATGGACAAGTCTGTTTTTCAACACAGGATCACAAACCTTGCAACCCAAGGGAGAAAGAGCGAATCCAGAATGCAGGAGGCAGTGTTATGATTCAGCGTGTTAATGGTTCATTGGCAGTTTCTCGAGCTCTGGGGGACTATGACTACAAATGTGTTGACGGTAAAGGCCCTACAGAACAACTTGTTTCTCCAGAGCCTGAGGTTTGTGAAATTTTAAGGGCAGAAGAAGATGAGTTTATCATCTTGGCTTGTGATGGAATCTGGGATGTAATGAGCAATGAAGAGCTCTGTGAATTTGTTAAGTCTAGACTTGAAGTATCAGATGACCTGGAAAAAGTGTGCAATTGGGTAGTGGACACTTGTTTACATAAGGTATGTAACTGTTTTCTCCAAGCAACTGTTATCAAATGATGTTCTGTTTAGATGGGTACAGTGTTAACAGCAGTTCCTGACCTACTCTTCTCCTTCTCCCTCCTCCTTCCCTCAAAATTCTGTACCCGTTTGACTATATATCCTTGCTGAAGAATATACAGCCTTATCATAGAATCATAGAATCATAGAATTATCCTTTGTGCCTGGAGAGGTAATAGAATTTGCAAAAATAAAGGTTTATTATTTTCTCAAATAACAACTGCATATAGTTCCCGCTTTAAACTTTGTTTCCAAATATAGAATTTTTAAAATTGTGTGTGAGGTATTTTGGGGTTATTTTGTTCTTTTAAGTTGGGCAGCGTTCATATCCTTTGCATAAAACCAGTGTTTGCACCATCTTCTCTTCAAGGTATGCTTTGTCTGTCATGTGAAGTGGTGTCCTCAGCTCATTGATATAGCTTAGATGTAGAGATGTAGAAGCTCTACTTTTGCATCTGAGCTTGCTTGTATTCTTCAAATTTAGAGTTTGTTCAGAGTAATTACAGATCGGGCTACAAATGTGTCATAAATATACTGTTTCCAGCATTCCCTGAAAAGTGCAACTCCTACTAGTGAAAATAGAGTCCCTTTGTTAGGCCACAGACCAAACATGCAATTTTGAGGAAAATAAGTAAAATTCAGAATTCTAACACTAAAGGTTAAGTAAATTTTTTTCAGAGATAGGATTGTATTCCAGTTTATACAGAATGTTGGATGATAGGTTTAAATGCTATGGCTTTTCTGACCAAGCATTTGACCAGCCTTGTTAAAGGATGGTCACTCTTGTATACTATAAGTAAAACTGAGCCCTGAAATTGTGTCTATTTTATGAAGTCAGATCCTGAATCTCTGCAGTTTGTAACAATATTAGAATGGTGTCCTCTGCCTTCAGGATGTGAATTGTACCACGTAATGTTAACTGCTGTAAACGATAGGTGTCCCCATATGCCGGGTACAAAAGGGAATGTGGAATAACTCCTCAGCACTTCTGAAGGAATTAATTCTAATGTCGGATTCCTACTTAATTTCTTCAGGAGAAGTTGTTTTGATAGATGATAGGAACTATCCAGTAGGTTGGGTTTACACAGAATCAATATGCAGTGACTCATGGCACTTAAATTTCTACCAAATTAAATAAATAAATTAGGATCTTGATTTCAAACCAGCAGTTTAAATTATGGTTCTACTAGGTCTCCTTGTAAGAGACTTAGATGCTATGTTTTCAAGTTTGGCTGTGGATTATAATTTTGAAAATTAGGTATGAGCAGGAAAGTGGTATCAAAGCTTATTAGTGAAGAACTGGCAGTAAAGTTAGTATTTGAAAAAGCTGTTGGCTGGTGTTGCTTGAGCACCTGACAGTCTGTGAGGTCAGCTTGGCCATACTAAATAGAATCATATTTTGTACTTATTTTCTTCAACTTGCTATGTATGACACAGATGCATTCTGATAAACAGATTTGTAATGAATGTAATGTCTTATGTGAATGCTCTCAAACTGAAATAAATTAATAACTGGAGCTAGCTATTCAAGTAGTCTAGGATAAGTATTATGCATTTCATTTTGCAACATGAGTTGGTTTTTAACTTGACTTAAGGTGACATTAAACCCCTGTCTAACTTCTGACCTGTTTTCTTGATACTATTTTTAAACGGTTGACATGTAAAAAAGTCCATTAAATATTTTAAATTTTAAGATTAGGAATGTACAGTCAAAATCAGTAAAATTAATTCTAGTGAGTAGTTTAGTTGGGAAACTTGGAGGTTCTTATCAAAATACAGTTTTATTGCAAGGTTTCTTTTTTCCCTAGGTGTATATTTAGTACTGTATTTTGAACAAGTAATAATGTGACTAAAATAGAAAAATGAAATATAAGGCTAAAGATCCTAACTTTTCTTTTTTCTTTGTCGTACAGGGGAGTCGTGATAACATGAGTATCGTACTAGTTTGTTTTTCAAATGCTCCTAAGGTCTCAGATGAGGCAGTGAAAAAAGATGCTGAGTTGGATAAGTACTTGGAATCGCGGGTTGAAGGTAAGAAATCCACATTGTTCATTAGAAATGCAGTCGTAACCTTCTTGAGCATGAAAAGAAAAATCCCTGAAAGCCATGACGCCACTCTTTTGGGTCAAATTCAGGCCTGGTTACAACTCTGGATTTTTGTGTGTCAAGAAAAATGTTTTAAGCCATGTGGTTGGTTTTATCCTGGTTTTCCACAAGCGTTTTCTTAATATGAGCTTTAGGTTTTTACTTCTGTCTTTACAGGTCAAAATGCAATCACTGACCTTGCACAGTGTTATATCAGCTAATTAAATTGTGATATTGTTAATGTCTTGCTTATAAAATTATATCATTAAAAGGAATACTTGTGATACTTGCTCCCTTATTTTGGGAAAGCTTGACAAAAAGAAAGTTATATCAGATTTTCATGAAGAGGCAACTTATTTAATTATCCAAGCTTTTTAAACTGCTTCTATTTAACACAGCTGTGAGTTATTATTCACACTGACAACTTTTTTTAAAAGCACTTTTGCAAGAACTTAACAGAGTATAAATGATAAAAATACCTAGAATACAAGAGCCTTAAATCATCCCTTTGGTTTCTAAATGCTCACCAAGTGTCTGTGTATGTGTGAATAAAAAATTATAATCATCTAGAACATTCATGGAGGACTAAACTTAATTCTTAATCAGTTTCATTTAGTCACTGATTTTGTAACACTATTTAATTCAAAAGGTTTGAATGCAACTTCTTCCCTTAGGCAGAAACAGTGAAAGGAAAGCTAGCTTGACAAAGAGTGGAAGACTTGCTCTTGTATATTTATTGCTTTTCTGCAACATTCTTAATGTCAGGAAAAACTGACATTTGAAGCAGGCTTTTAAACTGTTGCTTCTAACTTTAAATCTAATCACTGGTTAAGGCTGTTCTAAGGTCAGGCAATAGCTATATGTAGTGACCTCCTGGTCTCTTCAATCTTCTCAGTTATTCTAGTGGTCCAGGTGTAGCTCAGTTTTGGTAGAATTGACTGAAGTTCAGGGCTGATATTGAAAATTTGCCTTTTTTATAATGTTCTTACGTTGGCACAGGTTTTTTCAGAAGTAACCCAGGCATGAAAATAACTGAGTTCTTGGAACAGTTTGTCTTGCTGTTACAAATGTTGCTACAATAATACTGTGAATTAGCAGCATTGGAGAGAAGCAGTCATTAGAGGCTTTGAAAGCCTTTTGGTTATGATTCTTTAAACTTCTGTAAGCACATCAGAAGATTTCTGAAGCACTGTCACCCACTTACAGTGATACACCTTAGAAACCTGTATGGAACTATCAGTTATAGCAACAGTATTCAAGGAAGGAAAGGGTTTACTGAAGGGAAAGCTGAGATAACTTGTTCCCTTTCAGGACTTGTTTCAGGCCTGGACTAGAATATCCTGATCAGTAGATTCAAGTTTAACTGTGCTTCATGAAGAGGTGATCCCTTTGTAGATGGGTATTGAGTCATGTAGCTTGCTTAAATGTGTTTATTCCAGGTACTGAGACCAGTGGTTTAGCTTTATACATGCTGTCCTGATGGTACTTTTTGGTGTTCATACTGAAAAATATGATATTGGCAGTCTACAGGACTGTTCAGCAGAATTCCATGACAGTGTTTTTGAATTTGGGTGCCAAGGTGTTCGGGACTTTACAGGTCAGAACCAGCATGAAGCCACCATTTTGAGACTGTAATAAGGTCTTGAGGACATAAACCATAGCTCTGGCCACTGACTGCCTGAGCTTGAGCATGTTTTTATGAAAGATGTGACTGACCAGATTAACTCAACATAGATCCAGAAACTTTTCAGGCACCCAACCGTAATGTGTATAATCTGTAGAGGTAAAATACTCAATTTCCTTTCTTATGACTATTTGAGAATTACTAATGTAGGATTCCAGTACTATCACATGAGACAGATGCCACTTCTGTTTTTCTTGTTGGTTTTGATTTATTTGAATATCTGAGACACCCACTGGCTTTTTAACATGCTGTAACGGATTCTGAAGGGACTGATTGGACGTGCTTTTATTGGAAAGTAGTTCATCTCCAAATAAGTAGCATTAAATGTAAATGAGAAGTCATCTGTAAATCCAAGATCAGGAATCCTCTGAAGTGTACAACAGGAAAAATCTCACAGCTAGCTGTTGAAGTTTTTTCTGCACTAAATCGTGTCATAATGGTGACATGGAAATGTACATGCTACCACTGTAACCATGTTACTGTGGACAACTGTTAGTTTTGCCACTTAAGTATCAAAAATTCGCAAACTTATTTTAATGCTAGAAATGACACTTACTGTAGATATTTTATCAGTTAATTTTTCATTTGTGTGAAACAGCTGTCAATATTGTTCATGTTCTTTGTCTAGATATGGTTTTTTATTGCACTCTTACGTAAGCAAATGAGGTAAACTTAGAATTTTTTTTGTGTTTGTGTCAGTGACCCAGTAATCTAGATAATAGATGTAACGAACCTTAATTTTTATATATGTAAGGCGGCCTTCAGGCCACAATACAAGTTAACTCTGAATGCGCTGGCTGGCTTTGTGCAGTGTCTTTCTTGTTTAAATGGTATCTATATTGAAATGGCTTGTGTATTTGTAGCTTCTGTTGAGATTAGAGAGAGCTAATGGTCACTTCAGATGCTAACTCTAGGCATGTTTCTCAGAATTTGGCTCACATCCCAGGCTTCCTAGATGACAGTAGTTAAGATAAATACCTATTATCTTCCTATGTCTGTACATGAGCTGTTAATAGGCTCTGGGAGACAGCCAGGAGCAGTTACCTTCACTGACAGCAGTCAGGTGTGCACATAGTGATTCCCTGGTTAGTATTCCCAGCTTCTTGGTGGCTCTTTAATCAATTAGCAAATAGGTGAAAAATGTATTGAACTGCAGTGTATTTTGTTGCTTTCGTAAGTAAATGTTAAGATTAATAGAAAAGCTGTCAAATAACTTCTGATTGAGTGACTGAATTAACTGAGAATGATGTAGGAAGCACTACCTACTCGTAACAATGCAGTGTTGTAAAATAATGGAGTTACTACTTCAATGTCTCAAAATAACTTGTTAGCAGAAATTTTGCTATATTGTTGTATTTAACAAATACTACACACATCTAAAACAAGTGGAGAGTTTGTAGTCTGAACTGATGGAGAGCCATTGCAAATGTAACTCAAAATGATTGTGAAGCTTTAAGTGCTCGGGAGAAATGAGTTGCTTCAAAGTTTGAACTTCCATTGCTTCAGCTCTTCTTGATTTTTTTTTTTCTTTTTTTTTTTTTCCCCTGCATAAATTCCCTGTGTCATTCTGTGTTCTGCTAATTGGACAGAGTGCAAGGCCTCTAAATGTCAAGTATTTAGCAAGGAATGAGAGTTAGCATATTTGAGGAAATTCTGTCAAGAAGTAAAGAAAAAAAAGGAAACAGACTTCAGAAGAACTTGAAATATTTACCTGTTTTCTAACAAATTCTTGTATTCATAATGAAGTCTATGAAATTGTCACTTCGACAGTCTCCTTCATTAAAAAAAGAGTTGTTGAACTGCAATTTTTACCTTATGTTTGTGCCTTGAGTATTATTAGTTCAGAAATTACACGGAGAAGCTTTAACAAAATATTTTAAACCACGAAGCAGCATGGGGAGAATTGTTTGGAAAGATGTTGGATTCTTTTTAAAAAGTAGTCTGATTCAAAGGCTTAAGTATTGAGCAGAAATACTTTTAACTTTTTTTAAAAAAAAAAAAGGCAGGAGAAGTATGATCTCAAGTGTTGCAGCAGTAGGGAAAAGTTTTGGAAGGAGGGAACATCTTTTTGATGAGGAAAGGACAACTGCCATAATCGGTTTTGCATTCGTCTTTAGACTAAGTTTAGTCTGGAAAACAATGCTTAAGAGCTGTGCCTGAAAGGTTTAAACTGCCTTTAGTTCTAAAAACTTGAAGCCTGGTAGATAAGTTGTGGTGTTGATAATATGGATTCGATCATCTCTTCTAGTTATTTTCAAAAGATGGAAGTTCTATTTCTTTAGGTGTGTTCTAAATACAGTTTACACATTAGGATAGTCTTCTTCAGGGAAGTAAATTTGTTAGCATTTCTTTGTAGTTCTGGTGTGTTTTGAGGCTCTGAACGTAGTAAGCTAGGCAGCTAAGTTCAAGAATCTATCTTCAGTTACAGGAAATGATTGGATACAGTGAGAATCTGTAGTGGATTTGCTGATGTTTAAAATATCAGACTATTCCTATAGAGACTATAGAGGATGACTGTTCCTTTCAAAAGGCAAATAATGAACTTTTTCTATGCTAAATTATTGTGTGCAACAATGTTTCTTTATCTGCTGAAGAATTATTAGCTCACAAGTTAGATGCTTAGTTGATAGCCAGTAACAATTTTATTTATACCTGTAGTAAGAACATTCTGAAAAAAGTCAGCTTGTCTTACAACTACTAAGCTGCAAAGATGGAGATGTTGTCAAAAATACAAGCTGTGAGTTCTTTTAGATACTCTCATCCTTCAGTAAGTGACTAATTTAAATCAGAGCAACACTGGCACTTAGTATAAAATCCTTTGGGTCTTGCTGAAGCAATTGTAGTTTGTTCAGTGGTATTTGTTGTTAATGAATGTACACTGTTCGATATAGAACACTATTCTCTTGTGGACCTTAAATTTCAAGCTGACTGGACTAACTCATCAAACCTTTTAGATGACAGGTTTTGTCACTGCTGCGCTTGGGCATTTAAAACTTGGGCTTGGAGAGAAAGGCATTATTTGTTGTAAAAAAAAAAAAATTTAAAACTGTGTTCAAAAGCAGTTTAATACTTACACATGTAACATTTATTGTCTGTCTTTGTACATTCCTAAGTAGAATGCTGAGATCCTGTGTATTTGTACAATGAGTTGAGTCAGTTCCATATGAGCTTTCCAGAGTTATTAAAACAAAAGAGAATTATTGTTTTAATAACAAAACAGAGTTTTTTGTTTTAGCAGAGTTGTTAAAAACACAAACTCAGCAAGTGATAGTTTACAGAGATTTCCAGTGAAAGAACTGTACACGAAAGCTCTTTTGCTAGTTTGGGTCTTGAGGTTGACAGAATGTGTATGACTGCATTCCAGAGCTGCCCATTCAGGAGTATTCTGAAATACTTAGGAGGTTGTAGTCAGTAGCTTGTGATTGAGTTGTTTATGATGGTTTATGTGAACGGCACAGCCGTTCTGTTTTGAGTCAATTGGTTTATTTCCAAAGTAACGCAGGTGTTGGACTCTAAGTTCTGCTAGGTCAGTCTTTTCTTAACTGCCACTTGCAGATACTACTTTCTGTTCTCTATTTTTTTCTCTGGGTTTTTTTAGAGGTTTGAAGTTTGGTCACAGGAAGAGAAAACTTAAGCACAGAAGTCAATTCAATTCTCTGAGGTGTTTCAGTTCATTTGAAAACAAACAAACAAAAACAACAACAAAAAAAACCCAAACCTCTAACCTCTCAGTCATAAATAGGGGCATGTCTTCTATTGTAGGCTTAAACAGTCTTAATAGTAGATGAATACTCAGTTGATAGAGTGAGTTGGATGTTGCCTTTTCATATGTGGAATATATAACATATATAAAACTGATTTGTCATAATCTTATAACTGGAAATAGTAGGAGATGCTGGAACATAGAAAATTTGTAATGCTGTCTGGTTGGGCACTTGCATTACATGAAATTGAAATAAAATTTTGTCTGAATTTTCAAAATGCTTATCTCTGATTTAAGTGTTAGGCTTTTAGTGAAAAATATTTTAGGAGTCAAGTGGTAGACTTCGTAGTAAACTTTCATGGATTCGCATATACGCTAATTTCAGGAAATGATTCTTTAAGTGTCTGAATTATATTAGCAATGTAGATGTAAAAGTTTCTGCAATCATGTTTTGCGCATTCAGGGAAAAAAATTAATTGCAGGGTTATCCTTAACATCGTTTACAAGGTTTTTGCCTTCATCTCCATGCCTATAAATCTGTTTCTGAAAACATTTGTTTTCTTTCTCTAGTGGCCTTTGTCAAACAAATCCACAGTGTGTATCTGCTAACTGATGTGTAATGAAAAAAGGTCATGCTTGGTCATTTGCTTTATTCTCGTATTCTCTATTAGGAAGCCTTTTTTTTTTTAAGAGAGAGGACATGCTCTGGATGAAATTAGTCACCCTAATATTAGGAAAAGTAAAAGGAGAGGTGATCAGCTCATCAGAATTCTAGATTTGGCACCTTCTAGAAGTGGAGAGAAGATGCTTGTGGTTCAGTTCAACACTCCCTGAGAAGTGGTTATACAGTATAAAGTGAAAGCTTCCTGTACTAAGAAATACACAGCAATCTTTACTTGTGATTGCTTTAATTCCCTTTTAAGAAGGTATAAAAATGGTATGCTTGCATTAATATTTAGTAATTGCTTACTTCTGCAGCCTTTCTTCCTATTAATTCTTGGTGTTTGTCTACTTTTAGTACATACAGAACCAGATGTGCCCTCAGTACAAAAAGCAATATATGCATAAGACACATCTCCTGTCAGATGTGACTAGCAAGTTTATATTATAGTGGTACAATCAACTTCTAACTCAGTAGAACTGCACAAAAGAATGCCATGTATAAGAAGACTTGAGGCTGATTTGGATCAATTCTTCCATACACATTCACACAAATCCTAAGATTCAAGCATACGTATTCAGCTGTTATTTCCTTTGCTATAGGCATGATTAATTCTTTATGTATATTATCATGCATCCACCCATTACGTTTCATGGAAGAACGTTTAATCACTTCTAGTAGTAGTATACCTAGTTTATTCATTGCAGAGATTGTAAGGTACTGACCTATAATTGGGGCTTCAAAGCATAGTGCCTTATTTGTTACAGGGTAGTAGAGCTATTCTAAAAGTAGAATTGCTTTCAGGAGGCTTTCCTGTGGATCTCCCTGATACAGAGTAAGTGGGTGCCTTGCAAGTGCTTTGGTTTTGGTAGTCCTTAGAGAAGCCTGCATATCACTTGCTTTCTCGATAGGTGATAGATATCAAGAGAGGGTTAAATACCAGGAAACTTGGGATGCAGTGTTTAAAGTGAGTGCGTGATGAGCTTTTCTAACTTCAGAAACTCAAATTGTAGCTGCTTTTCTGGCTTTAGTTGCAGGCTCCAAATCAGGCATCCAGAATACAATCAATTGATTTTAAGACATGTAAGTGATTTATCTTTGGATAGTAGCCAAGATGCAGACTGACTGAAGTATTTTTAGGATGATATTTGAGAGGATTCATTCTTCTTAATTCTTTTGTTTTGTGACTCAAAGAATTTTTATCTGGAACAATGTCTACAGGAAATGGCACTCCATTCCTTAATTGAATTGATTTTCAGAAAAAAAATTCTTTCTTAAAAATATTTGACACATGCTTATAACTACAATTTGTAGATGACTTGGTGAACCTTTTTCTGCCATGGTAGTAGTTGAATGACTAGAGGCTGATGACTGGAAGCTGGTAGTGTTATGCCTGTGTGAATGTATACACAGCTATTACACGTTTGCCTTACAGCAGCTTTGATGAATAAGAACATGTGAAGATTTACTTGAGTTTAGGCAGTTCTTTTCCAAGGCAGAACAACTTACTAGCACTGAACTTGTATCATAATTGTGCTTTGAAAATGGAATATGGTATTATTAATTATTCGTCGTCTGTTCTGTGTTCCGTTTTTGCCGCTTGCGTGATAATGGCCCATTATATGTGCCTCTTTATTGCATGATGGTCTTAGCATTTACACACCAGAGACTCAGGCCTTTAAGAAATCAAGGCATTACAATGAAGTATGACTGAATTCCTGGGAAGCATTGACTTTATGGTGTGTAACTTCTGAGTATGTGTTGCAATGCAACGGGAAGGTAACTGAAGCAGACTCTCAGCTGTCTTCTTTTTGAAAGAGAACAGGCTGCTGTCTCCAGGATGTTTCATCCAGTTCACAATCTGCTTATGAGTTTCTCTGAGAATGGCTAGAAGCATGCTGGGAAAGCAGGCTATGGATTTGAATAGCTCTGTTCCACCATGCAAAGAGACTTTACATAGAACATGAAGAATGTTTTCCTGGTTACATGTAACTTTTTCAAAATGTCTCTGTTAAAAAGTGATAGTGTCTTGTGTTGTAGTGTCTTAAGGAGTGGGTAGTATTAATTCAGTAATCTGAGGACTTCTTCTCTTTTTAAATTAGAAATTATGGAAAAATCGGGTGAAGAAGGAATGCCTGATCTTGCTCATGTTATTCGTATTTTAACTGCGGAGAATATCCCTAATTTACCACCAGGAGGTGGTTTAGCTGGCAAGTGAGTACAGTACTGGAATTTTTTTAACTATTTAGTTCACTGAAACAAATACTTCTATTAAAATGTTTTAAAGCTTTCTTATTGTAATAGCTATACTCAAAGAAAAAAAAAAAGGGTTTTCTATTTTAAGCTAGTTTACCTTTTTGCACTGCATAAACTTTTGTGTCACTGTTCCCATTCCAGACTAGTAAGTGGAAACAGATTGATCGTATTCTGGTACATGATATACTGGTTTACTATTTCTGTATGACCATTTAAAAAAAAAATAGATATATTCTTGGCTTTTTACTGCTTTACATATGTTAAAAACTATCAATAATGTAACTGAAATATCAAAGTAGCAGCTTAATTTTCCTGATGTCATGTTCCTACCACTACCTAGTGTACCTTGTAAGTTTGGGTCAATACTTGTTTGCTCAGTAAACATTCTCGTAAGAAAATTGTTTTTCTTTGTTTAGTCTTAAACTGAATGTTAAATAAAGAATATTGAACTAGGATAAGCATTTTTAAACTTAACTAGAATAAACTATCAGAAATAACATTGGTTTTCTGGGGAGGCTAATATTGATGTTCCAATAGTCTATAATTTAGGGATTTTAATGAACAGAATTTAGGATTGCATAAACAACAGTTAATTTAGAGTTTTGCCAACAGTGGGACCAGTTATTGCTCCCTGGCATAGGTCATGTTGCTTTTGGAATCTTTATATTTTTCAAAATATGAAGTCCTGTCCTCTGAGCATTTATGTATACACCTCTTTTCATTGTGTGTACTTATTAATGAACACTGTTTGCCATGATTATTTTTTCCTAGCCTTGAAAGTACCTGTACCTTCTGAGCCTTTTTCTCCACTTGGTTGCATTCCAGGCATTCAAAGAAGTTGTGATGAGCCTGATTTTTTTTTTTTTTTTTAGTGCCTCTCAACTGCTGAATGAGTTGGTGTGTTTTGCTGCTTTGCACATTAATAACTGCATCATGTACTGCTTCATTATTCTGGAACCTTTGCATATAAATTCTATTTTAATTTTTTGTTACCCAGATTACATTTTTAATGGACTTAGGTTCAGAATTTGCCTTTTGATATCTTTCTGTCCATTTTGACTTCTAAAATCATGCATTACAGAAAACTGACTTCAGGAGGTGTACCTGCAGCTTCTTTTAAGAGACTATCATGCAGTATTGAGTAACTTTTTTCTTGGCTACCCAACTTAGGACAAAGACAGGCAGTGATGTATTTAGTTTAAACTTTACTTGCAGGATTGTGCTCCAGAATGGAAGTTTTGAAAAGGTATGACTGCACAACCCACATCCGCTTACCGTGTAACTTCGAGCTTTTGTCCTAACAAGAGAATATTCTTTGTCTTGAGATCCTTATCCTGCGATGTTACCAGGACATGAAGAATTCACACTTTGTCCTTCCGTTTGAACTTCAACACTTGACTCAAACAGGTTGCAGAAGGAGCTTGTCTGTGGCTAACATGCTTGGTTTTAGCACCTGTTATAGTTGCTCCTGTTTTTAGTGTGTCCGAGGTGGAGAAATACAACGTGATGTTGCCTTGACTATGTCTGCAAACCTTAGGAACCTCTGAAGTAGCTCCACTTCTACTGGCATTGTATACTTCCTTCAAGCATCTCTCACTTGTGTAGAAGCCTGTGGTGGCTCATTCTTCGAGACAGGACATCTAAAGATGTCAGCTCTGCTGCAGTCACTTGATGGTGGTGTTTTAACCTTCAAAATCTTGCTCTTTAAAGATTGGCTTCTGGCTTGACTCAGATCCCACTGTAACTTCAAATGCTGCAAAAAGAAAGGTCACTTGTTGCTGAAGAAAACAGAAGTTCTGAGCTACCCTGTCACTTGGACATTAGTACTTCCACTCAACGTCTTGCTCCTGAATTTTCCTTTCAAAGAAAAGTACAAAAAAAATTCGCTTTCAAAGAAAGAAAAGTGAATTGCAAAGATAGGAAAATTCCAAAGGCTTGAGTTTTAAGTCTAATTTAAACCCTCTGCAATGGCTATGTGCATCTGCCTATATCTGTCTAGGTGTTTTCTGTTGCGTTGGTGTGAGGTGCCATTGCTCTCCATAGTACAGACATTTGGTCAGAATTGTGCCATTCCACCATCATTAGACATGAAACTAAATGGAGAGAACCCTTTCCTCTATCATCTGCATAAATGTTCAGTTTCTTTTTTCTAGGAAAATCTTCCATTGGTGCTGATGGATCCCATGCTAGCTCAGCCATGCAATCCTTGCAGAATTCTTAAAGCATTGACTTAAACTGATGTGCCTTGGAGAAGTTGTGTTCTTCAGTGAACTTTTCATGTTGGATATGATAGTGGCACTTTCAAAAGTTAATTTAATTCTGAACTTCTTTCCTGGAGCTCATCCAGACACAGCCCAAAACCTTCGTATGTGAACAAGAAGAAATTGCGCATACGCCAGTGTCTTGCAGCTTCAAGTTGTCAGGCGTATCCGTTGTGCCTACCTTCTGTGTGTCTTGGTGTTGCGTGTCTAGATAAATGCTGATTTCATCATCAACATATGTTGCCTCTGAGCACATGATATCACCGTGTCTTTTCAGTGTTGGAGGTTAGTGGTCATCCTGAGATTCGATGCACTGTACCTTGCATTCACTGGTCTGCAAAGCATTTCCCAGAGTTCGAAGTGTTTTAGTAGGTACTGTTTTAAGTGCTGGATCATGACTGGAGAAATATATTCTGATGCTGGACGTTATTGAGATTACCTGATCTATTGCTATGTCTCAGAAGTCGACATACTTGCAACATTCCATTCAAAAACAAAACAAAAAAAACCCAAACAAGTATTCTGTTTTGAATGAGCTTTCGCTTCCGTGGTGTGAACGTAAGAACCTCATCGTACTAGATCAGACCAAGGGTTGTTCAAGCTCTGTGTCCTGTCCACAGGTTAGCTGAAAGTAGATAGCTAGGGAAGACTATAAAAGCAGGAAAATATGTTAAATACTTCCCCTATCGTTATTATTTTGGTTTTAAGCTTCTTGCAGCTGAGATTCTTCCTGATCTTGAGGTACATTATGTACGTAGTGAGTTAGAAGTTCTCTTCCGTGAAGTTAGGTGTGTTATGAAGGAGCTTCATAAAACTTTCAGCATCCTCAGTATTCTGGGGCAGAAAGTTTTGTTGCATCAGGAGCCATCACTGTGTATTTTTGAGACATTTGCTGTCTTCACTTGATGCCCTTGTGCTCTTTGTTTAGAAGAGTCAGCAGTCAGTGCTTACCTACATTCTGTAACACGTCGTTTTTATAGGTTTTGGCCACTTCCAGACTTGAGTCTTAGTTCATGTAGCAGTTATTTTTTTGTTGAAGCTGTCAGTAACTTCAATCATATTTGTTATACTTGTTTGAACGTTTCCCAGTTCTTACTATGATTTTAAGATGTAGGGACATAACCTTTTTCCTGTCAAAAGTCTGTTTATACTTGGAGGGTTTTTTTGAGAAGTTTTTTGTGCTTGTTTTGCCAGCCTGGGAAGGTGTGCCCTTATAATGGTACTGCCAGAACAAAGTCTAGCTGGTGACACTTGGGTTTTAATTTCTACAGTGTGAGTAGACACTAGACAGTGCGTCTCAGAGGTTCTATACTCTGGGCACTGCACCTCAAAAGTTCATAGGCAAGTAGTAACCTGTGTATAGGTAATAAAAATGGGGAAAAACCCAACTGTTTTCAAGTTCCACATCCAGAAATAAGGCAAGAAAACCAGTGAACTTGAAGAACTTTGTTATAATAAGCAAAATATAGGTTTAAATGTTATTCTTGGCAAAATCTGACTATGTAGCTGCAGCTTCTAAAGATGTAAAGGAGGAGACCATGGGGTGGGTAAGGTAAGAAAATGCTTTGCCTTGCTTAGTCTTTGCAAATCCTGATTTACTGCTAAATCTCCAAGCATCATATCGAAAGTGAGTGAAGGCACTGAGAGTGGGCTTCATCTAAGAGGCAGGCTAAAGGCAAAACATCTTAAACACTTTGAAATTATTACTGTGCTCAAACTTTTTAAGTTTGCTATGTTTTGAAATCCTTTGTTGTGCTTAATTTTTTAAAACTTCTCTTTTTAGGCGTAATATTATTGAAGCTGTGTATAGTAGGCTGAATCCACACAGAGAGAATGAGGGGGTAAGTTCCCATTTTGATTGCTATACCTCTTTGTTAATGAGAAATCAAAGTAGTGTCATACATTAAGCAAAAGTGTACATAACTGCCAATGAAGTATTATAAACACAAAATATGCATTGCAGCATACAGTTCATTTTGATGTTGTTTTGGATGGATCTGATATAGAAATTCATCCTCACAGAGGCAGCAAGCCGACACCCAATTCTGAAAGACTTTGTAAACATTTAATTGACTACTGCTTTTTGAGTCAAGCCTGTGAGGCAACAGTTCAGGGTTTTTCTAAATTTATAGTTTCTTATTGTCAAAAATTATGGTTAATGTATTCATTACTTAACTAGCTATTATGTCTACTGTCCAGAAATCTAGTGGAAGAGGGAGCAAACGTTTCCTATTGTCTTCTGTAAGTGTGGAAGACCTTGATACACTCAGCATGAAAGATAATGAGACTAATATTGACTACTTTTTTAGAGTTAACACTATCTTTAAATATCTCGTGCAGTGGTCTAAAGAAGGTGTAAAGTGATTTTTAGGTTACTTCAGTTCTCATTTCTAAAATGGCTTACGTTCTTCTGCGCAGTTCCTAATAAGTTGAATTTTAAATAGTATGTTGAAATATGGTTTACTGTAACTTTAAACCTGATTATTATGTGGCTCTTAACAGTACTATAAAGAGTAATAACTGGTGTTCATGTCAGTTACATTTAAAGTTGTTTAAAAAACAAATCTTTGGAAAACTGAAGAACTGATATAAAACATCACTGCTTGTACCCATGTTGTCATTTCCTGTACAGTTTGTGAACTAAACTGTGAAGGTACTCCATTCATCTTCTAGTAAATCCTCTGTCGTATTTTTTCTTTTCTGAGATGACTACAAGGTCTTCAGTCATGTAGTCATTACAATGAATGGTATTGGGGAGATGCCAACTTTCGTTTTAAATACTTTGAAGCTATTATGTGCCTTGAGATTGTGAATATGCACCGCAATTATTATTGTGTTTTTCCCACTGTCATCTTCTCTTGGCTACCTGTATTTGGTTTATGCTCTGAAGTTAGAAAGCATGTGTAGGTGGAAGGGGCCACTATTCTGTTAAAATACAAATAGAGAGAAATCACTAATTTTTTTATTTTTTTAGGATTTGTTCCTTTTTTTTAGTTCAAAAGTGATAGAGCATACATTTTTCATGTAACTTTCAACAAATTTTGCAACTGTACCACAAAACAAGCTAGGCAAAATTTTCCTCTTTTTAGTCTTTAGTTTTCTTCAGTCTTTCAGGAAACTCTGCAACTCTATCAGCCTGCTACTACTTTTCATATTTAGCCATAATTTTGTTCCTGATTTTGGGGTAAACTTCTTGGTGAAAGTGGTTTATTTGAGGATTACGGTATAGATTTTATAAATTGATTGGGTTTTTTAAGAAGAAAGTTTGTCTAATGGTAACTTTCTAGAAGTATCATGTGCCATAGTTGCATTTATGATGCATCTTTTCTAAGTCCAAATCTACTTTTCAATGGCCGTGCAGCTTGCTGAAAGTCATGACTCACAGTATAGCATCCTTTTGTGTATTGGCTACTTACAAGAAACTTTTTGTACATTGTCCATTATAATTTAATAAAATGAGGTAACAACTAAATATGCAAGTTAACTCGGAATGCAGCTTTAACCCTTATTACTATTAATAGCTCTGACCTTTTTTGCCATTAGGATCCTTTGATAGGTTTTTTTGAGTCCTTTTTAATTTGGCTTCTTTAATACGAAATGTGAGCAGTACACACCAGTCTACTTTGTAAACTTTGCCTTCTGTTAGTATTCAGTGCAAATCTCAAAAATGATGCTGTTTAAATATACTGGATTACATTTGAGTTTGATCTTGTGGTAAGATGTCATTTGCCAGTCGATACCTATTCTTCTTCCCATCCTAAGTGATTCTGACCCAGAGCAGTTTGAGAGGAGGAGAGTGCACCACTGGGTGAAGGATGCAATTCCTGCTTGCGCTTTCCCAGCAAGTAGGAGTTGTTATCTTACTGTCCTTGAAGTGAATCAATTTAGTGGGCCTCGTCTCTGAGGTGGTGAAAACGTGACTTCCTTGCTAGTCTAAGTCAGTTCCAGGTACATATGTGGTGATCTCTTAGGGTCTTGAACAGAATACTTTAGTGCATGGGGGGTAAAAGGGAAGGAAGCTGTTCAGTTACTCAACATCACACTCTCCACAATGTCTACACACTGATAATGTTGCTACACATCTCACATTTAAAGAGGAAGCAAGGGTAGGAAGGAAACATACAGTACATCCCAGAGATGACATTTCCAAGCGAGAGCAAAATCTAACTAATAATGCCCCTGTTATAAACAATTATGAAGCAAGAGTGGATCTTCATGCTAAAAATTACGAGCTGCAGACACAGATGCTGAGTCTGCAGAGTACGAAGGTGCGCTGACTTGCCCTTGACAATCTTTTCCTGTGTAGTTAACCATGAACATGTGTCTGTCAGAGCATGGGCATAGTGCAGAATACTGCTGTTACTAACTAGGGAGCCTGCCTGTGGCAGTCATCTTCATCTGATGGTTTTATGTAGAGCTAGAACCTTTGTTTTTATTTTGACAAAATAATAGTGTAATTAACTGCTAAAATACTAATGCACAGGAGTTAAAAAAATATTAAAAAACTCAAAAGCACACTCCACAAAAATAGCAAACCAAACCAACCAGATTAACTTTTGCAATTCAGGATGTGACTTCCTTCTAAAGACTGTATTTTTTAGCATTGAACAATTTAAACTAGTTACCCAGAGTTACTATGAACTAGGTTGTAATAGCTTTGCAAATAAGTTCTCAGAAAGTATATACATCAAAACCAAGGTGGTATCTTTTTTTACATTAGCTTCATTTGTACTGAGCACTGTAAAGATTTCAGTTAGTGTTGTGCTTAATTTTTTTTGTCATCCAAGCTAGTGATTGTAGAAGAACTTCTTCGAGTTATTCACAGTTACGTTTTCTGAGTCTTTATCATATAGCCGAAATGAGGAGATGTTGTGTAGAGCGAGGGACTAGGGAGTGAAAGAATCCTTACTGCAGCAGTATTCAGAGGTCACTAGTGTGGCTTCAGGGTATAGTAGTCACAAGTGTCATTTCTTTTAGGCATCTCAGCAGAGTAACAAATATTTTGTAAATCCAGGACTAGAGAGAGCTTTGCATTGGCCTCACAAAGAGACAGTGTTTCAGCAGAGGGACTTCTGCTCTAAATGTGGTCGCTTGTGCCTTTACAAGTGCAAAGGAAATCACAGAAATCTGTGATGTATTGGGGCTTGGTGCTTTTAGATCTTTAAAGGGAAGAACTTCTTCATAGCTAAATAATTGTTACCGCTGTAATGTTACAATACCTCCGAGTCGGTGTTCGAGTTAACACGTTAAAGTATTACTCTTTCTCTAATGACTCTACTTTGACCAGTTTTTTCGTGTGTTCCTAAGACTCAGAGGCTACTATCCAATTAGGCCACTTGGGTGTATATGTATCGTTAAACACAAGGAACAATGCTAAAATTACAGTGGCTGTGTTAATAGTTTCAGTAGCATTTGTTTAAAGCTGTTTAAAGCTTGTTTGAGTATCTTGTTTGAAACCAATCCTGGTTCTCTCTTGCTTTTACTGATACTATACTATGTCACTTTGCTAAATCAAATCATATGTCATTAAGGGCTGCTACAGGTAATTTTAAAAATGTAAATGGACGAACTTCTTAGACCATTAAACATTGTAAAACCTGTCCCTAATATGTAGTAGCCATTTTTATATACATAATTCAACAGAGCAGAACTCGTGTAAATACTGTAGCACTAAGTTGAATTAGGACATGAAAGAAGACAAATGCTAACTTGCACAATAATCATAATTTTCAAGGACCTGTTCTAGCCATGCATCATTAGAGAGAAATCTGCGTTACACTGTATTTATAGTGTCTAGTATATAAAAGAGGCAGTTTGTCTTGTGGGGTTTCTTGTCTGCTAGCGCTGCGGGAGATGAGGGAAGCACAAAACAGCCTGCCATCAAACAGCGTGCAGTATATGTATTTATCTAGCTAATATTAAATAACGCAGCATAAGTGAAGAATTCCAGTTTTTTAAAGTTCAGAGAACATCTAAATTCCATAGTGCCTCCAGCCCATCAGTTTTCCTCTGAGGTTGACCCTTAATCTCCACATTTCACAATGTTCAGATCTTTAAAAATTCTTTTGGCTGATGGAAGTGAATACTTTTGCTCCCATGCAACACTGAAGAGTAAAAGCAATAAGCAATATAATAGCAGCTCTGAGATTACTAAACAATTCAAGTGCTAGTAGGAGTCATAGTAGTGTGCTATTAGTATTTGACACTCAAACTCAAATCCTGTTTTGCTTTGCACCCTGTTTGGAATATTTCATTTATGCTGTCTTGTTTAATATTAGCTAGATAAATACATAAATAGTTTTGGGGTGTTTTTTTTTGTCAAAACCTAAGAAATAGGTTACGTCTGTAGCCTCATCTTGATGCCCTGTGATTTCACTGGTTTTGTGCTCATGAGGCATTAAAACAATCCCACTTTGTACATTAAAACTACTTCCTTTAACTTGCTTCTCCTCACTGGGCTCTTGAAGAGCTATCTGAATACGAAAATGCTAGTACATGGGAGTCAAAACATCTCAAACTAAGACTGGCAAACCACAGTGGAAATATGTCTCTATTTATGCAACAAGTAAAGCTTAGAGGGATAGTGTTATATGCAGTAGTGTTATATTCAGTAACATTCATTTTTGTGGTAAAATTGTCCCATTTTTAACTTAGATCAAGCTAATTAGTCTTAGACTTCTATTCCAGGAACATTACAGCATCCAAAATCCTACTGAACCCAAGATACTGTCTTAATGCTGTTCTTAAGCTTGTAAATAAGTGACTGAAATACTTGCACTTTATGAAGCTTTTGAACTAGATGACAATAAAATGAGGTCAGCATGAGAGACAGTCTGGATTTTGCCTCTAATGTATTGCAAAATCTGCCAGCTTCCAGAGATACAGTTCCATTTGTCTAGCTTGAGAACTTGCCCTCTATTAATAATTTAAAATGTACTATTCTTTTAAAGCAACCGTATTGCTTTTGCACTTGAAAGTTAAAATATCCGGTATCAGTCTTAGCATCTAACAGATGCAGAAGTCTATTGAAGAAAGAAAAAAAAAAAACACAAACAACCCCAAACTAAAAATCCAATTCTTTTCAACTGTAGGATTGTAGCCAAATAAGTGGTTTGCAGAGGAGAATTCCATTCCATAGTGCTTATTACTCAGGTTTTGTGCTGTAGTGCTAGATTTGACTTTGAATAGCTGCTGTGCCTTTAATTTTTCTATCCAATATGCACATCTGCCAAAAATAGCATCTTACGTTGTTCAAACATCACTGCTCCTGGCACTGATAGGTAGCTGCACGTTTCTTTCATGGCAGCATCATGCATGCAAAAATCAGTCTTTAATGTGGAGGGATTGTTTTCTAAAACACTTGAGCATTTATTTTGATGTGATGCTTCAACTAAACCGCTAGCAGTAGTTATCTATTCTCTTCAAGTTTTTCACAGGACTGTGTTGCTATTGGCTGGGCAGAAATTCACAATTAAAAATATTGACCTGATGGCTAACGAAGCTTAAATTTTGAAAACTTTCACTGACAACTGACTGCAGTTCTGAGGAATATCAGCTATGTTAGTCAAAACACTATTTGAACCAAAATGGGGCTAGTCGGGAGGAGATACCATGTTGACACTGTCTGGCTCAAAATAAATTGAAATGATTATGAATGCTATTTTAATAGGTATCATTTTTAAAATTATGATGTTCTATAAAATAGACAAACATGGACAGTACTGTTCTGAGGTATATGTTGCTAATAAGGTGGTTTAGATTGAAATAGAGCAAAACTGATGTTTTCTCAATCAGAAAAATTGTTGCTTTTTTTTTTTAATGTCGTTAGATAATATCCTAGTTTAACTACTGATTTTTTTGGGGTCTTGAATCTCAAAACAAGGACCCTGTCGAAGGCGAGGGAAGCGGAACGCAGGGGAAATTGGTGGAAGCGCTGAGGCAGATGAGAATTAATCACAGGGGCAACTACCGCCACCTGCTGGAAGCCATGCTGACTAGTTACAGGCTAGCTAAGGGGCAGGCAGGCGAGCCCACGGCGGAGGCGGCGGCGGCTGCTTCAGGACCCGGCCAGCCCGTGCCAGGCGCCCACGCGGAATCTGGGAATCGCCTCGCCGAAACGCAGAGCTCAGACGAAGATTCAGGGATGAATGAGACGCGCGATGAACAGACGTGACGTTTTTCACGTGGCAGATTTAACGCTTCGCTTCGCGTGGCGTGTTTTCCTTTGTTTATAGCTCAGCGTTTGTCACATCTGTCCTAGAAGTCTTATTTGTTTTTACTTTACTCGTCTGTACAAATTCTTTATACAAAACTCTTTTTTTTTTTTTTCCCTAGAAGTACTACGGTGTATTATAGAAATTGCATCTTATGTTGTGTAGCGAGCAGTTAACTTCCCATTTGAGAATTTAAAATAATTTGGTTTTTAACAAATAAATTCATTTTTTTTAAATCCTGTGGCACCAGCAACAGGAATCTGACATGGTAATGGGAAAATAAACCTTAAGTGCATTCTTAAATAATAATCTTGATGGTATGTGTTTGCTAATTGTAAAGTAATTCACATCTTAATTGTACCTTTTGTGCAAATTCATTGAATTATACAAATTATTTGGGTTTTTTTATCCCAGCATCATATACTGCATGCTCGTATTTGAATTGTGTATAGTTTATATTGCAACTAAACTACAAAATTAGGTTTTAGATTGTCACTTATTCTTCAAGAAGTGATTGAATTTTTCGAATTTAGATTGTATCCAGTGTTTATCATAAATACCTGTTTTCTAGATGACTGTATTATTACTTCCCAGGTTGTAGCATAACATATATCCAGAAATGAAAATGTACTTAGATTTAGTACCTACTGTCGAGTTCTAAGAATTTGTGTTTGAGTGAAAATAAAGAATATGCTGTGGAATAATATCTGTATGCATATTGACTCTTTTAAGCAAGTAATAAACTTCCTTTGAAATGCTGTCATTCTGACATGGCTTGAAACTTTTCATAGCTTCTGATATTAACTCATGGTGTTCATTAGTTTCTACAACTATTTGAGTAATTTTTTGCGTTTGGACGTTCTTCATTCATTCTCTGTTGGGCCTACGTTTCCAAGTTCAGGTTAAATATCAGCCATATAAATGAATAAACTGTCTATTTTACCCAAGTTTACCTTCTACCAAATCTTTTCTGTGTCTTGTGGTGTACAACACGTGTATGTTCGTGCATTTGGGTAGATCAGTAATAATACTGGCGGTTTACAGTGGTGGTAACTAATCTGTAAAGTTAAACCAAGAATTCTTGTGTCAGTGGTCAGTTCATAATATAACACTTGCACAAAAATATCACTGTTTGAAATGGGCACAAATATCACTGCATTAATGAGGAAGAGCCTGCAGGAGTTTCTTGCAGACCAGGAATACCTGAAGAGCCAAGTTCATTAGTATTTTATAGATTTTCTTTGTAGTCCATAGATGTAGTATCTATTGATAGCTGTGATTTAGTACAATTTTAGATAACATTTAATTTTAAGTCTTTATGCTATAATAGCTTTATTGGGTTTGTGTTTTATAAAAATGAATTCTCTCATGAAGTTGGACAGAGAATGTTTGTGTGTGGAAGCAGGCAGGTATGGAAAAAAGGAAAATATTGTCTGTCTTGCGCTAGTGTTTTACTTAATTACGCCACTTAAATCCAAAGTGCAATAAAATGTTTTCATTTGTATTGGTGAGTAGTAATATTTCTCCTCTTCTTTTCCTGTAGGGTGCTGGAGATCTAGAAGATCCGTGGTAGCCTTACAAATCTGCTAAAATGATTTTGGTTCTGAAAGGGGGAAAAAAACTTTTAAATCTGTTTTCTTCAATACAAGGGAAAAATTCTGGTGGATTTCCAACATTTCGTGAAATGGGCAGAAAGATATTAGAATTTTCCATCATTGTTTATTTTTGTGTTTTCTGATATTGCCACTCTTAGCATTGCCTGTACTACAGTATTTTTACCAGCCTCAGGCATACTGATTACATCTGTAATGAACTTTGACCCTGAAAAGGAAGGAAGGAAGGAATGATTCTCTCAGCAGATCGGTATATGTACCTGAGGCGCATGGGATTGTAGGTGTACTCAGAAGATACACTATGGCTAAATGAAACGTGCGAGACACAAGCGTGAGAGAGTACGAGTCATTGTTTGAGACGTTACTTATTTCACTTTACCGAGTTGGAAGGCTTTGCAGCTCTGTGGCTTGGGAGTAATTTCAATTGGGCAATATGCTATCAGATGTGTATTTTATTTTTTTTTTTTTAATTTTCCAGTTTTTCCTGTATTACCAGACCGTTAGGTTTCCCTGCGGTGTCCAAATTTTGTGATATGTTGCCTACTGCTTGCTTGAAGATAAGTGTATTTGGCAATAATATATGAAGATTCTAGGCATCTAAAAACAGTAAGAATTTTACGCATGTGTACAACACACCCTTAAACTCTTGCTAGAGAAAATCTTTTAAAACCAAACTGATGAATTTATAGTTAGTAGTGACTTGCTTTGACATCTCTCACAGCTGCAGGTTTTTTAAAAAATGCTGAAAATTTGCCTTTATTACAATGTAAATTGTGATTTTTTTTTTTGTTCTATATGTGGTTTTCTATAGTTTTCTGATTTTTTTTTTTCAGCTTAAGATACAGACAGAAGTCTTGTGTAATATGGGTATAATTTTTATTGTTTGCATTATTTTCAAAGTTCAAATTATCACTTTGAGATTACTATAAATACACTTAAAATTATCTATTTTAAATTAAGAAAATATTAGAGATATTTTCATGGGTTCAATGACCTTTCATTTTATAAGCAATGGGCATGGTACAGAGTGGCTGTCACGTAAGGTACTTGAAGATTCTTAGTTTAATTCTATTTTTGCAATAACCTTGACTTTTTTTCTGACTTCTTTGAGTTGTGCATGTAATGAGTCCAGTAAATGCTGAAAATGGGGAAGAGTAAAGTATTTATCTAAAATAAAAGCTATTGGGGAGGGGAAACAATGAATGTATCCATCTGTACATGATTTACATGCTGTGGATGCCTTGTAAACATTTTCCTATTTGTTTAAACTGTGTTTCAGCGAGGATGTAATTGCCTTTGTGTGTAGTTTTAAGCTAATGACAGTCATCAACTGGTTTTGTGTGAAATGGAATTCATGGTATTTTTCTGTAACTTTATCCCCATGGTCAGTCTGTAAAAACCACACGCTCTTTCATACTGGTGCCGAAGGCCAGCTTTCCCCTTCATTTTGATTCACTGTGTATCTGACTTTTTTTTTTTGGTCTAGAGAGGATTATTGCCACAGTATATTTTATTTATTCATTAGATTTTAGCCTTGTAAGTTAAAGTGTTCTAAATGATGATGTTAACAGGTATTTGTCCCTTTACTGTTTTTTTGGGGGTTGTTAAAAGATAGGGAATGAAGAATGCAAAATGGTTTATTGTTCAGACTGTCCGCTCTGGTCCAACCCTGTACTGATAGTACCTTCCCAGTATGATATTGTGATGTTTCATACAATACAGTGAACATAACCAACTTGTTATCTTCAATAAAGGATTGCTAAAACAGTGTGATACGCTTTATATTTTCTTGGGAAGGATTTATCAAGAAGATGCAAGTGTTCTATATAAAAAGATAATCATATAGGATTTACGAGGTGTCTTAGTGATGGATTTGTGTTTGTTGTACAGGGAATGTGGCTCTTTGTCACAATAAGCCAGAAGTCTCCGAGCGGGCTTCTCTGTGGGAGACAGAAGAGTAAAAACAGCATTTAGAGCTCTTAAGGCAAATCCATCCCAAATGCAGCTGGAATCAGTCTTACTCCAGCTATGGGAGAGCATTTGTTTAAAGTCCAAAAATTCAGATTAAACTTGACTTACTAGTCAACTCATCTCTTTATGTTCCTTAAAGATCTTAAAGTATTACTTTTGTAGTGTTTTGGATAGAAATTTCTCTAACATTAATGCTCTCAAAACTTTTTTTTTTACTTCATTAATGAAGTTATTTAGCTGGGGGGGAAGAGGAGAACAGAATCCTGCATGTTGTTGATATTGCATGGGAATAACCTGTCTGAAAACTTAGTGTTACTGTGGAACTGGGAGTATTTGTTAACAACCTGTAGATTTTTGAGAGTATAAGCTGTTCTTTGAAGTTTTTTGTTGGATCTGCTTGTACAGCATAACCTTGGATGCTTTCCCCATGAACTGCAATTTTAATACTTTGTTCCATTGGTTGGAGTTCTCGTACTCTATAGGCTCCAGTCCTATGAACACTTGCATGTTTAGTATTTTACAGCATGTGGGTAGTCTCCCTGAAGTAAAAGGGTTTACACTTTTATTGTATAGAAATGAAGCATGCACGCAAGTTCTTCAAAGAGAAGGACCACAGCTTGCATAGCTACAACAAAATGTAAATTAAGACCTCTTTTTTCCTCCAAATCAGCACTACTTGCCATTTGGGCATCCACTGGGTTCCAAATTCTAATCATGTTTTTAGTTCAATCAAAATACTGTTCAGATTTCATCAGCCTAGGGGAAAAAAAAAACCCACCTGTGCTTTTTGACTTCGTATTCCTAGTGTGAGAAGTCTGAGATATTTGACAAAATTTGTTCATGTATTTGCTGTAACCTATCAATTTTAACATTTGTTTTAAAATTATGTTCTCAATTACATTCCCACCTGGTAACTAACATTAAGATACTTCTGTAGAATGTGGAGAGTGTCTCTTCCATGTCAAGTCATTCTGACATGTCAAATTCAGCTTGATTCTTTTCTTCTCTTCATTTTTATGACTTCTCCTGTAACAGAGACAAAGTAGTCTGTGTCAGTTCTGAAATCTGCTCTCTGATATGATAGTCTTGAGCAAAATACAGATTTGTTTTAACTGGTACTCATTAACATATTAAATGGAATAGGGAATAAAGAGAGGGATGCAAATATAAGTGGTGTCATCCTAACTTTCTCAAAAGGCTTGTATGAGAGATTAACTGCAATGAAAGTCTCCTCTTAGTGGGCTGGATCATATGCTTATTTGAGCCTGCACCAAGACTTTGCAGGACTTGGCCAAAGTACCCATACTTTTCATGGTCTGTATGTCAATCTCTTGTTGCTGTTGAGGTGAAGGACTGAAAAAAATGAGAAAACAAACCATACACTCTGAATAGGTAAGATGTCAGTTCTTTTAACGCACCACAAACTAGCTGTTAGTGGCTAGGTAGCTTCTTGGTATCGTGTGTAAAGTGGAGTTAAGTCAGCCACCTCATCGGTGAGCTTTCTTATACTGTCAGCCATAATCACTGGCTTAAAAAGTAGATTTGGCCCCAGAAAACTGTCATTTTTCTTTGGCACTGTGAAGGTTCATAGTGGAAGTCAAAATCGATAGCAACTCGAGATCAGTTACAGCGTTGAACCAAGCTTTAGTAGGTGATTTTTAGTTCTGGAAGATGAAGCAAAAAACAATGCTGCTTAACGTTTGGTGTCAGGTCAGTTCTGGCAAAAAAGCCACAGTGCCAAGCAGTTTTTAATCTACAAACTAATTTGGGTTTTGTTGGACTAAAACGAAAACTTTATGTATAAAGACTGTCTGCTCAAGGTACGTTGCTTTTAGCTCTTCATAGCTGCCTTTTGGCTCTAAAAATCAGATGTAGCCGCTCTGGTGCAGGTGAGCAGCTGCATGGAATGCTCCCAGAGATGAAGGCAATTTGACAAAACCACAAGCAAGTACCCAAGTCACTGAACTTTGCAGAATAAACCAAGTAAGTGTGCAGCTCATGTGGCTGAAACTCCACCTGTGTCTCATCCATCTTTAACTGCTTTCTCTCAGTGTGCCGATCTGATCTTGTCCTGCACACGTTTATTTGGACTGTTACTGTACAGATCTGACTTAACTATGCTTTGCTTGTACTGTCTTATATTCCCACCTAGCTGCTTCTCTGTTGATCAAAAGACAAGTAGCTTTTGCATTTTTAGCATGACTGCACCTCCTTTTTGTGTTTAGCTCACTGCTTGGGGTCATCTCTCACTTCCATCGTTGACTTTGTTACATGCTTAATCGGTGCTGCTGTGCTTTGCTTTTTTTACATCTGAAAGGTCATGTTCCTCCAAATACCTTCTTTTTCCTTCTTCAAAAACCTTCTTAAAGCTCTCCTTTGCTGTGATGCCTGGACTTAAAGACTGATTGGGATTATTGAGAACTTCCTTCTCTGTTCATGAGTACTTCCAGCTTTTGTCCTATATGCAGCTTGCCTAGGAATTTCTGACAGAAAAAGCTTTGCTGTGCTGTTAACTGTGATTAGCGACTCTGAATTAACATCAACTAAGGATTGCATCAGCACCTGCTTTTAAAACTTAGCAAAGACTGATAAGGATTCAGGTCATGGGGAAGGGCTTCCACGGAGGGGGGAGGGGGGGGGAACCCAACCCACCCCACACCACCACCATTCTCCATCGGTTTGGTAATCTTTCTGCGAAAGCAGTTGCCCTTGCTAACACAGGAAGAAAAACACTGTGTAGTAGGAAGATGCATTCTGAAGATCCGTGGCAACTAATTGAAACAGTGTTGTTGGAAATAACTTTCTCACCTGTTGTGCCAAGTCTGTTTTGGAAATGACTGTTACCCTGGTTCTCTGCTTTCTCAGGCTTTCGGAATTTAAGGTGAGTTGTGGGAAAGTTGAGGCTATGTTGTAATAATGTTTAGTGTTGTAAAGACCCTGCCTTTGACCTTGAACAACTTGGAAACAATTTAATTTGTGAGTCTCCATGATGATCTGGTCTGTAAATATAGAAACACTGATTTTCTGGCCTTTTTTGGGTGGCTTCTGGATTCTGTTGGGTAGTTATGGGATGTTTTCAAACAAGTGTGTTTCAGAGAATGTCTACGCAAAGTTGCATCAGAAAATGACCAAATGGGATTTGCTTTTATCACTTGGAAAGAGCTGCAAAGCTTAAGTGAAAGAAATTGGACAGAAATTCATAGAATGAAAATTCTGTCTTGTGAGATAAAACACTACTACTTTCAGCAGTTAGTGTCCAGAACTTAAAAAGGGTACCCAAAAACGTTTGAGTATGTTATATTCCTTTCAAGAGTATTAATTTGTCCTTGAAAAATCTGAATTGTCTTCTAAAAAAACATGCTAAAAGAGAAACTGGTGGAAACACACCTCTCCACACTGATGTTTTAGCTACTTTTTTTCAGGGGTTAATATGTAGTTCAGTAAATATTCTACGTTTAGAAGTTAGTTGGAAAAGTCTGATTGTATTAATGAAAAGATATTTCCCATTCTTTTTGGAAAGAAACTTCTTAACACCGTGCCCATAAAATTCATTTTGTGAATATTGTTTCTGTTTTGGCAGGTTACTCACGTCCAAAAACGTGGATGTCTGCTTAATCTTGGTCAAATAATGAATAGTGTTTTATTTCCTTTTAGGAGAAACTGAAAGTTTTGGTTGCGTGTTTTTTTTTTTTTTATCCTTTAGCCAGTGGTCATCTTCAGTTCATAAACACATCTAATTTTAATAGTGCAATAAGGATTTTGGCCTGGGTATGGAAAGCAGATATGGTTTTCTTAGCGAGTTTAAAATAAGTGTTTCAGTTTTGGCAGCAGAGAATATGTGAAATTAAACCAAAATATTTTTTCCAACTCTCCTGAATCTGCATTTAATTTGGAAGGATGTAGTTGTAGGACATAGTCTGCTAATGCAAACTGTGCGAGGTGATTAGAAATGTGGTGCTTTACAACAACTTCTCAGTCTCTACTTTTAGTCACGGACACCTTTTGTCTTTGTACTGGGTGAGAAATTCAAATAAAAAGTTTTGGAGGAAATTGAGGAAAAGGAGGAAAAAATGTACAAAATGGGTATTGTATTATCGCTGACTTAAAGGTGTTGTATGTTCTGTCTCTGTATTCAACCTTCAGTATGGAAACTTGGAAGATCTGTCTTTGAAATGCAGACTGGTTTTGTTCTGAGTGGGTAAAAGTCCTGCTGTACTTGGTACTACAGGCTCCTAGACAGCACGGTGGAGCTAAAAGCATGGGAGCTATGGGAGAGTGCATCTCCTAACGAGAGACAGACATGTGCTTTAGTTATCCTCAAGGTGGGGGAGAATGGGTACGTGCGCTAGCTGTTACTCCGCTGTTCGAGTGACTGGGGGAGGATGTGGGAATTTAAATGCACTGTGTGAATACTTGCTGAAGGTGGGATTACGTTCTTCTCCAGTTCGCTGGTATAGAGGAGCTAGGTGCCTGAAACTGTTTTATGCAGATACATCGTGTGAGATGCGGCACCTGAAAAGCCCACGCAGTTCAGTGGATTCATCAAGATCAGCATGGAGAGCCTGGTATTCGCTGCAGGCGACGCTTTCTTCGCCTTTCACCACACAGCACTTTCACTGATAACTGAATCCTTGAATGCCAGGCGGTTCTGAAACAAAACTTCAAACTGTTCGAAGTGCTGATGCATCAAAAGGCGTGTAACGTTACAGCTCTGTCAGATGAAAGCTTCTTGGTTTCACTTCAAGATTTCACTTCAAGGCAAAGGATTATAGTTCATAATGCTAAGTGATATATACCACGGTGAAGACCTAGCTGAAATTCCTCTTGCTGTGGGATAACTGGCAGGAATTATAATCTTAAAAAAAAAAAAAAATAAAAACACACCCCCAAATGGAAAAAAAAAAAAAAAAACAAACACAAAACCAACTAAAAACTAAACCCTACCCTTGAAAAAACCTGCTTTGACTATATATGTTTATCACTATTTTGAGAACAGAGCCCCTTTGAGCCACCATAGGAAGAGGCAGACTCATCTCGTAAGGGCTTTGCTGTAGGGAATGGTTTTTGAGATAGTTCCAAAGAAAAAGGTCATTGTTGGGAGGCAGTCGGTATGGCTTGGGCTAAGTAAATACAATTGTTCAGGGAAAGTGTAGTCAGTTTTCAAATTGAAATGCAGGAATATTTTCACGAGTATTTCTGGCTCCTGGGCTTCTGTTCCCCATCTGTTCATCAGGAGTGGTGCCATACTCCTCCTTGCCAACAGCAGCGAGAGGAGAAATACCTTAAAACTAAAAGTCCAGTATTTTGATGTTTTTCTCTTTCCTGTAGCTGTAGTATCTGTGATGGTGTTGGAAAGCTATAGAAGATTATGGTTCTGGCATTACAACACTGCAGATTCAGTTTGATCTTGCCGAAATAGTCACAAATAATAATTTTGTCTTGCACTATAAATACCTTTATATAGGTGATGGGATGGCTGAGGCATCTATGTGGACTGAGTTGTTTGGTGGGAAGGGTGCTATTCATAAAGCAAGACAGATCTTGGGAAAGCTGTAGTACTTGTCTGTGTGGAAATGGGCATCTGCCCTGATTTTTTGTGCCTGATTAGGCCATTTCTTGTGTACGAAAAAAACAAGCTTCCCATGCTAAGTGTAGTAAATTGCATATTTTTTTTGGTACATACATTGAGTATAGCCAAGAAAAATACTCCCCTCCTCCTCAAAAAAAAATTAACCCTAAACACATTATAGAAAATTAAGTGTGGCTAGTGACTGTCACAACATTGCAAGAATAATTTTTTTTATAAACTAAACACAGTTTTTATTAGTGATAAACCCCTAGAATGTATGGATCACAGAGGAGATGCCTCTTGGAAGGTGATTTTTCTTGCATGCTACTGTCTAGCACTTTTCAACCAGCAGTCCATCAACATGCCTACCATGTGAACGCTATTTGCCCACGTACCGCGTGCATCGACAGTGTTTTCCTGGGAATACAAGTGTGCTGCTTGTATTCCCTTTGGGTTTGGACTTTGGTACAATAAATGTGCAATCGAGAAGTGTTTTATAGATGTACAGAAGGTGAGGGTGGAGCAGCTGTGGGCTAGGACAGAAACTGGAGATCATGTCTGCGAGGTGGTGCGGGAGCAAGAGGGAAAAGAGCGAGGCTGCTGGTCAGAGGAGTCGATGTGCTGTGGTCCTATGTAAAAGGAAAACAGCGTGCCCGTGCAGGAACTGGAGGGAAGTTGTGCCACGCGGCTGAAGAAGGGACCATGGGGAAATCGGAAGGGCAGTGTTTAGAGGTTAATGCTTTTAAGTTTTTTAGCAGTTCTTCTAACTTGAGGAAAGTAAGGATTATGTTTCATTCTAGTCTTTGTGTTTTCAGGCTAATGTGGAATTTGAGATTAAGTTCTTAAGATCTTTGGAAATGCCTTCTTATAGTTATGAAATGTTTCTTCAATGCAGAGGTCTCGTTTGTGCTGGCCAGAGAGCACCCTCCTGGAATACAGAACCTTGCATGTGCCAGCTCTTGCTGTGTGGCATGCTAGCCCAGTCCAGCTCAGCTGGAGAAATGTGGTTTTGTTTGTTTTACCAAAATACATTCCAGTTCTTTGGTTTCACTCCCAGTGTTTGTGCTGATTTTACACACGTTCCTGTTGCTGAACTGTTAGGTCTGATGTGGAGCCAGTTAACTATTGGTCACAAACAGCCTTTGTAATTAAGCCTTGAGACGCAATTTAGTAGGATAGAGTGAAACTGTCTGTACAAAGACTGGAGATTTCTGATCTAAACTGAGCTCTTTCAGCAGGAAGTTATTTCGGGGGAGCACAACCTGAGAAGGTATCACTGATTCGATTTATGTGAAAAATGCAAATTAGTTGCAGGAAGACCTATCTAGGTACACTGATAGAGACAGGGAAGAATTAAACTTGTTATTCTAAGTTCTGATGAGGCTCAGTGGAGCACGATATGTAACTGTGTAATACTGCGTGTGTCACTTCTGCAGGTGGGGAAACTGAGGCACTGTGAAAATCAGCACAGCTTATATAGTACGCTGATAGTCGTGGTCATGCAGAGTCAGGGACAGAACACGGTATTCCTTGCCTGACAGCTCCTCCCTGAAAACCCACTTGTCCTTCCACATGAGGAAGCGTTTAGTGATCAACAGACCAAAACTCGCCCCACGGCTACTATTCAGTGAAAACAAATTGTTGTAAGAGATAAGTCGTAACATGGATAGATGTAGCTTCCTATAGGGTGCTGGTTTTTAGTAAGCAAAAGGATGGGGATGTGGTAGTGATACAGTGCAATGCCATATTTTATTTTTGAGCTTCTGCTTGGCTTCCAGTTGGGCTGCCCAGCTGTGCTGTCTGTATTACCAGTTTCCCATTTTCGAGATCTTTCAGTAACACCAAGTCACTCTTGAGTTTATAGTCATCAGAACTGCAGTAACAGTCTCTCTTCAATGGTTTTATACTGAGCCGAACATCCCCTGCTCATACAAGGGTAAAACCAAGGTCTGGGTCTCACTGGCAAAGATTTTAAGGACTAGGCTGGAAAAGAAAATTCTTTGAAGCTGTCATCCTCTGGGATGGGAATGTGATGGATGAATGCTGTAAAGGGAAGAGCAGTAACAGTGTCGATTGAGGAGGGTGCAGTTATGTGAGTGAGCTTCCTCCTGGAGAGGCAAGAAACCTGGGGTTTACTTTTAAGTAGGTTTTTCTATGGACGTATGACAGTACAGTGTCTGACCCTCTGTGGGCGAGATCAGCCAGAAGGAGTCAACTCTGCGTGCTGCTGTTCTTGCAGCTATGCAAACAGCAAGAATTAGAGGATAATTGTTTCCATTTAAAATAGTGGGAGAAGCCAGCCATGCTGATCACCCATGGGGGGCATGGGCCAGGTGCCTCCTTCCCCCAAAACATACCCCTGAAACATCATGTGAGACAAGCTGTAGCTAATTACAGTGTTTATAACACCATTAACCTTTAATCACATAGTCCATTAGTGGACTAAGCATTAAAAAAATAACAAACCCTCCCCCCAAACCATGTCACGGTGTCCCACACAATTACATTTTGCCACCCCCCCGAGGCTTCAGGCTGATGGCAGAAACCTCAGGCACACTCAGGGATGTCCAAGGTAAAAGGTCCCATGTCAGAAATGTGTTCCTCGAGAGCATCTCTCTTGGTGGCTGCCTTCCGTGTCAAGGGAGACTTTCTTAGTGCTGAAGGAAACATGGCCCGAAAGGTTGGATTATCCATCAGTCCTGTGGGCTCCACTGAGGAAAAACTGGCAACCATAGGGTTTGTCTCTTTACATGGGTGTAAAGCTGGCCCTGATTCTGTAAATAATGAGGTTATATTTAGAGGTAAGGTGCATTATGTCAGACCAGTTCCAGTGGTTACAAATCACTTAATGAAAAAGCATTAAGCAAGAGAACTTTTTAACAATAAACATCTTCCCACACTTAGCACATTAGGGTGCTTAATCACCCCTCTGCATGGTTTTCGGTGTGGTATGTACCGTATCGAATAACTGGCAAGCTGCTTGGCATTTGTATAGCATCAAACAGCAGACTACTTAGTTGGCCCGTGCATCTAAATAATTATATATAAGAAATACTTGTGGAAATTAACCCCTCCATCTTATAGAAATAACCATGGCAATCTGTGTGGAGATAGCAGCTATTACTGCCCACATACCGATTGGTTTTGTTTCCCCTATCTAACCCCGAGGTAAACAGAATAACTGGCATAGAATGTGGAGTGTTTTCTTTACTGTTTAATGCTTTTCCGTGGATTCTGCTAACGCAGTTGCATTGGCTAGTTACTCCTGCTAAACTGTAAAATTGCTCAGGAGGGAACCGTTTCAGAATCGCTTGAGAGCAAGCCAGAAGCATAATGCCTGCATACATAAAATGCATTTTAAAAGGGAAAAGTTAAAGCTCAGTGGGAATTGTTGGTGATCTGCCTCTCTTAAGACGAAGTTTACAGTTTCCCTTTATCAAATAATTTTAAGGCAAGCAACTCCTCAAGTTGCTGAAAGGAAAAAATGGATCTGTAATAAAAACAAAATACCTGTGTGGCTTTATTTTTAGTCTATGAGTTAAAAACATACAGGAGGAGGTATCAGATTCTTGGGCTTCTTCTCCAGGGTCTACGGTTGGTGATCATCCAGACCTGCTTTAAGCTCCTTGGCTGTATTTACTCTCCAGGTTCTCTGGAAGAATTTTTAGCATTCAAGGTCCCGATGTCCAGCCTAAGTGAACCTATGCTCTGCTGGTACCCGTGTGAGCTACAGCAGTTCTTACGTAGCGATGTGGAGTTGATCTGAAATACGATTGAAGTCTGACTCTAAGCACAGTCAGTCTGGCTGTAAAACTCATGTGTTCACCAAGACAGTGACCTGGTTGTTTCCAGGATGGTTTCTGTTGTGTTTTAACCTTAAAATAATGGAGTGAGTCCCTGTATCTTTACGTGCCATATGGCCACTGGAGGAAGGTTGAGGGTAGTGCACAAAAATTCATCCATATGTGATCTCTGGTTCGTACACACTGCGTTAATCTGCAGCAGGATCCTCCTCTTTTCAGACAGACCCTTGGCAATTAAGGCATGATCTGTCCTACCTAAGGTGTAAATGAGACCTTAATGTTATTTAGGGATTACATTAGGGCAAGAGGGACTCTTTTGAAGACATGGTTCCCCTGCAGCAGCGTTCGCAGATCAGGCGTTGGCTGTTGTGCCTATGGAAGACATTTGAATTAAGGGAAAGTAGCAGTTTTCCAACTGCGCGTATGTTGAGCAGTGGCAGCTTCTGGCTACCGAAATACTAAATTGGCTTTTAACAGTTGTAAGAAGTATGTGTACAAAGGTACCTAACCTCCCTATATCAAGTGCACACATCCATGCAGGCGATTATCACCATTAAGTTTACTGGCTTAAAGAAAAGGGAGGGCCTGAGGTACTCAGTTGGAACCAGGATTTCAACAGTGTTTTGGGTAGTAGTGGTGTAGTGCTTGGGTGAGGGGAGGTTAGGTCCTGGATCCTCCACAGATTGCATGTGCCATCATAGGTAAGCCACTAACAGAATTTAAACCCTCTCCCTGTCTTTGATTGCAGCAGCGTTTGTGGGTGTGAGACCTCACTGCTTTCTACTCCATGACTTTCTCCAAGGGACAGACAGGACTGCGCTGAAACAAACGTTAGACACAAAGGATATGATTAGACTGAAAAGTTGCTTAGTTGAGTAGTTGTGCTTTGAGTCTTGGCCCCTCTCCCTGCCCGTCCTCCTCCCAGTGCTGGGCTGGTGGAAGCATTCGTGTGGTCTCCTGGTGACCAGGTGGATTAGGAATAAAGCTGGCTGAAGAATTAAATTATTTTGGTTTTTAGCCAAATCTGTTTCCTGATCTGGTTTGCTGTGTTGCTGCCTAAATAGTTCACCTGGCACGAAGCAGGGTACAATGCAAAGCAGGAACAAGCAGTCAGGTATAAGAGTTGGTTAAATTAGTGTTAAATGCTGGTGAATGAGACACAAAACTGCATCTTAAGTCATGGCCATGTAGTATTGCCCATTGAGCAGCTATTTGTTGTGATAAATTACATGTCTGTATCCCAGTGATGTGCCAGAGATACTTTCTGGGACTTGGCAGAAGTGCTGATCTGTGTCTGGAGTATGTAAACACTCTGACAACCGCCTTCTCTCGTATGCCTGTGCTGCAAAGTGGTAAAACGTGAGTTATCCTCAAACTCAGGCTGCATTCTTCAAAAGAGACGCGGACCGTGACTCGCAGCGAGTTCTGCGTGACGCAGTCACGATGTGGTACCAAGCAAACCGCCAGCGTGGCTGGCCTTGGCTCTGCGTGACGCTAGGGAGGAACGGAGAAAGGAAAAAGCACGGCTAAAATCTGATTAGATGTCACTGTTGCTGCTTCGCTGTTTTATCACGCAGTTGTCTTCCAGTGTGAAAACATCCTTTGTGTTTTTTACAAATGCCGGGAGGTTGTTCCCGTTAGTGTGGTGGGAAAGACTTGGACTGAGTAGGGTGGTGGTTGGCCCTGTTGGATGAGATGCTATGTCTGGGAATGCATTTTAGAAATAAATAAAAAGCAGATAAGCAAACAAAGCAACTCTGTTACTTGGATAACTAGTGTACAGTCTGCTTGTCAGTATTACTCCTAGTTGACTTTTTTTCCACTGAATGTCCTTCTTGAACATTTTTTTTTTTTCATACTACTTACTTCTCTTGTCTAAATATTGCAGCAGGAGCCAAACCTTTCCTTACAGGTGCTGGTTTTGCACAGTGTCATGATCTGGGAGACTTGGCTTTGTTCTTGTGGTGAGTGATGAGGTTTTTGGAGGGTCAGACACATTGCTGGGGTAGAGAGTGAACATATATATGAAAACAAAGGCACAGAATATGTATTTATATGTAGACAGATCTGTATTCTCAACTCTGATTCGATATTGTGGCAGTCCCACAATTTAGAAACATGCTTATGGGCTTATGGTCTAGGAAAAAAGAATTGACAATAAGAAAACAACAACGAAAAAACAAATGATGAAAAAGGGCAAAACACCCCAAACAAACAAAACCCAACAGCCCACAACTGAGGGTGCTGTGAGTCTGTTCCCCGACTTTCCCGGCCCCGGCACTGAGGCCTCTTTGTGCCTGACTGTCCCGAGCCCCGTTAGCTCGGCTGAGCAATGCAGCAGGTGGCTGCATTTGGGTCATCCTTCGCTTTTCCTCCGACTCGCTTTGCTCTCTGCTGTGCCTGGGTGCTTGGAGGAGCTTTTGGGTAGTGCAGGAAGCCATGGGCACGTTCGAACTTCTGATTTTGGGAGGAAAAAGCAAGGTGGGAAGTACTAAGGTCTCGAGGCGTACATGATGCAATCTAAAATATTTCTGTGTTTACCCATTTCCTATTTTAATCTGAAATGAAATCATTGAAATGCAACAATTGAAAATGGGGGGTAGGGAAGCAGTTGGCATTATAGAAAAGATTAATGAAGTACAGAGCAAACGAAGACCGACACGTTCAAACCAGATGTGCTCAGGGCATAAGCTTGTATTCGGTATCGTGCCTGTCTGGAAACTTTTACAACTTACTGGTACGATGATATTAAGACTAAAGAGTCATTAGACAGGAGACTATTTCAAATCATTTCCCACTTCTGAACTTCCCAGCAATACTGAATTGCAGGCACTGAAACTACTGCCACAATCTCAAATGCTCCAGCAAATACCTGGCTCTGCACAGGCTGAGTTGGTGCCAGACACTGCTGTAAGGAAGGGGAACAAAAGGATTAAATCTGTCTGAGAAAAAGACCTCTTCTTAGCTCGGCTGCTGAAGAAATAACACATTTTTTAATCATTTGAATACTGCATGCTGGATTTTTTTTTTTTTTTCAGTCATTAGTATATAAACGTCTTTCATGGTATAAGGCAAATGTAATACTTTTCTGAGTCCGAACCCAACCTTTTCTCCACTGCAGTTGCCTATGGGAGTTTCCCTGGGACCCTGACCCTGTGGTCGCAGGCAGATGCCTGCTTTTACGCGTGATAAGGCAGCTCCTTGGCAAATATGTGTGGCTTTGTGCTTGCTTTGCTATGCCTGGGCAGAGGGCAGTGGCTGGAGGGGCTGTCTGGGAGGACATGGGCTCACTGGCTTCAGGGCAACTGGGTCTCAGGGCACTCAGATGTGTAAATCTGTGCACGATTCTGCAGACTTTGGGCAATGCTTTTTCCTGGGTAGAGTAGCAGAAAAGGGGGAATGAGGGAGAAGGGTAAAGGTCGCTTTCCCTTAAACAATTTTTTTTTTTTTTAAAAAAGGGATTTTAATAGTGGGCAGTGGGTTTTTCTCTCTTGAGTCTTGCTTGCGCCTGTGCTGACCCAGCAATAGCTCTGGGTGTAGCAGCCTGTCACATGCCATGAATTGCAGGATCAGTATGTGCCTTATCCTTGTTACTGCTGGAGAGTTGAGAGTGGGCTGGGTTGGGTTAGTCTGGGGGGGGGTGGTGTTTTTCCTAAGCTGTGAGAAACCAAGCGCAACTGGCCTCTGTAGCTTTGCTACTTAGTTTGTAGGTTACTTTTTGGGCCAGAAGTTGTCACCGCCTCATTCCTGCTGTCCCTGCTTAAATTACTCATTAATGCTCAGGCTGCTTTAGGTGGGGAGGCCATGACCAATTTGGAAAGCTGCATATTTACTAAATCTTGTATTAGTAGAAAACCCCCGAATTTTTCACTGCTATCAAAAGGAAGAGAAGTTGGTTGCACTGGAGAGAGCAACAGTAAACGTAACCCTGCTCGACTGTATGAGCGATTGGCTTGTCTCCTTGGAATACTGTGCTGTCTCGTAGCATTTTTTTTTTTATCTTGCTGAAGATGCCTGTTATGCAGAATAGCAGGAGCACTTTGCCCTCTTTGTCTCTTTTTGGACTTTGACCAGTTGGTCAGGATTGATTATAAACCCAGATGCTAATTATTCTGCTGCTCATTTCACTGAGCAAAGGTGTGTTGGCAAAGCTTCCTTGCTGTGGCCGGAGTCTCCAGGACAAGACGTACGAAGAAAAATGGTCGAGGAGGAAGCTAAGAGCTTACCTCTGGAGCTGAGCGAGAAGGGAGGTGTGGAGAACAACGGATTTGTTCAAAATGAGGCTTTTGATGACAAGGAGACCAATACCGGTAGCCAAGAAGAAATGCCAAAAACTCACATCGTTGAGGTGGACCCAGGAGCTACAGAGGAGCCGGTGCTGAAGCCCTACGCGGGGATGCCAAAGGAAGTCTTGCTGAAGTTCTCCAGCCAACCCCGGTACAGAGTCACCAGGGAGATTCTCTTCTGGCTCATAATTGCCGCTGCCGTCGTGCTTGTGGGCGCTACGATCGCAATCATTGCGCTCTCTCCAAAGTGCCTTGACTGGTGGCAATCTGGTCCTATTTATCAGATCTATCCTCGTTCCTTCAAGGACAGCGACATGGATGGGAATGGGGATCTGAAAGGTGGGTGAATTTCCGTTCTTGGAATGTGCAAAGCTGCGTGGAAGCAGTCTGCATTGCATATACATATGTGAATATACACTTAAAAAAATACAGAGAAATCTCCCAATAGCAAAAGCCTCTGGCAAGAGGAATAAAAGTTGTCTAATCATTAACTGCAATTCACATTGTCACTAATAGATCTAGGAGCTTCTTGCTCAAGTTGTTAAATCTAAACCTGGAGTTAGATTTAGAGGTGAGACCTGAGGGCGACCAGCAGCACAGCTGCCATCGGAGTAAAATATCTCCAGAAAATTGAGGTTAATGAGGATGGGTGGTGCTGAGGACTTTGTCATAACAGGTTGGCTGCCTCTCCATAAGGAAAAATGACAGAGGACAGAAAGAAGTGCTACTTTTTGTTCATGGGCTGGGTGGTTTTGAGCTCTTATGACTGCATTGAGAAGGGGCACCTGATAGTAAGAGGCAGTGTCACTTATTGGTAGCTTAGCTGAGACTTAAGTTTCAGAAGGAAGAGGCTCAACACCACAACAGACAATAAACTCTAAACAAGAAAAGCTAACTATAATAAACTCTACTGACAAGTGAAGAGAAGAAACTGTTTCTGTAGTCATATGCTAGTAGTAACAGGAAAATAGAGTTTTGGGTTTAAAAATACTAGAGGAGGCTAGAGTGAGGTGTCATTAAAAAAAACAACAGAAAACTCCCGTAAGAGTTTTTTCCTAATGGTAGGGAAAACCTGAGATATTTGCATGAAAATTGTACTTCCCTTTGGGTAGTCTGAGGATTAACTGATGTTTTTTTGAAATGGGAAAGTAATGCTGTTGCTGCATTTTAACAAAATACAGAAGTTTGTTTTGGAAGTGAGTGTTAAATGAAATCGTAAATATTTTTATAATAGAGTAGAAATTTGCTTTGATCTGTTGTTTTGGTTTTGTTTTTTTTAAATTCCTGCTTTATCTTCCTTTACAAAAATGGCTCTGAATGGTTTCCATTCTATGATCTCATGCTATCCTTGAAGAAATGTCAAGATTGCCCTGCTACCTGAGATCAGTGAAAGAAGAGATGGTTATGTAGCAAAGGGGCCTGTGTACCGTCTGTGACTGAGAGCCCACAGCAAACTTATTTCAACAGAAACATTTTGTCTTTTCTAAACGGATGATGTCCTTTTCTTTTAAACAGGGATCCAAGAAAAACTGGACCATATCACATATCTGAATGTGAAAACCATCTGGATCACCTCTTTCTATAAGTCCCCCTTAAAAGACCTTGGATATGGAGCTGAAGACTTCTATGATGTTGATCCCATGTTTGGATCAATGAGCGACTTTGAGGATCTGCTTGCTGACATACATGACAGAGGTAAGCTGCAACTCCAAGCAAAATAACTCTATTAAAAAGACGTTCACACGTTACACAGGTGTACCTTGTAGCACTAGGTTATGATCTGAGATTTCAGTTTGTGCATCTGGCAATTTCCTGGTGGTGGCATTGAGCAGAAGCAGATGGAGGTGCCAGTGAAGGGTACGCGGTCCGTCCACAGCTACGCAAGCTCTGTGCTTGCCATCTCCTGCCCTCGGGCGCTGGGGTAGTGCTGGGAGCACGGAGATGGCAAACAATTCTGGTACTGCGTTAAGAACAGATGTAAGCTTTGTCTTTAAAAAGGTTGAATTTAATATGTTGGGGTTTTTTTTATATAGTTTGATTTATTATTTTTTTTTTTAAAGGGTTAAAGTTGATAATGGATTTAATACCAAACCACACAAGTGACCAACACGAATGGTTTCAGCTGAGTCGCAATCGGACCGGGAAGTACACGGACTACTACATCTGGCAGGACTGCGGGCAGGCTGCTGATTCGGTCACTCTTCCGAACAACTGGGTAAACATGGGGAGGAACACGGACAAATCCCAAGCTGGGTGCAGGTTGCCACATAGCAAAAGCAGCTGTAACATAACTGTCCCAATGTACACTGGGTTATACCTCTCACTGTTGAGAGGTATAAACGGGTATTACTAAAAGAGCTTGAGCAGGTCAAGTTTTAAACCTGCTCATGAGGGAGGGGTTGCTACTTGAGACAGAATTTTAAAAGTTACTTTTGTTTCTTTCCCTCAACATTAAATCTTCACTCATTAAAGAAAAAAAGGGATAGTTGTGCACAAGTCCTTCACAAGTTGTTCACACGTGCCCCCTTCTGTGTCTGGGTGCTCTGATCTCGAAACTTCATCTCAGCTCCTCTGAAATCATAGTTGGTGGGGAAAAACCAAAACAGTGTGCTCTTGGCTTTTTTCCCTTTTTTAGAAGGTGATCAGGCCAGAAAGTGGGTTGCCTATTTCAAATATATTTATCTGAAATTTGAACTGACAGATGCATGATTAGGAACTTGTATATTCTAAAAACTCAAGGTAGAATTAATATTTTGTACCAGCTAGTGTCATTTCTCTTTAAACTTAGAGTCTTAAGAGCTGTCTTAGCTTTTGGGATCTTTTATTACAGAGACAATAAAGTTAACATTTTAACATGCTGACTGTTGTTGGTGATTCAAAGGGATAATACCAGATTGCAGAAAGCTCTAAGTTAATTAAAGCTATTTTTAAATAGCTTTAGGAAAAACAATTCCAAAAGAAACATTCCCACCCATGTTTTCCCCTCTATTCTGAATAATTCCCAGTGAAAGTCTACTCAAAAAAAATCCAAAAGAATTAAACAGAATATTGAACAAGAAATAGATGTGGTGAAGAATGACTAAAGGGAAAGCAACTAGCAGGAGAAAGAAATGTAAAATATAGTACCAAAACCAACCCAAAATTTAACCAATTCATTAGAGATTTTGTGCTTTATTATGTGTTTGTAATGCACCACATCTGAACATATGCATAGGAGTAAACGTTTGTTAAATATTTTTTCCCTCCTGTCTATGGGCAGGTGAGTGTCTTCGGGAATTCCAGCTGGCAGTTCGACGACGTGAGAAAGCAGTGCTATTTTCATCAGTTTGGGAAAGAACAGCCAGACTTAAATTTTCGCAGCCTCGCTGTCCAACAAGAAATCCATGTAAGTATGTAACCTGCTGCCGCACCAAGAGCACCGCAGCTATTTCTACACTTAATTTCTCTCATTATTTGTGTTACGCAATTTACAATCTAGTTGGAAGTCAGTCAAGGATTACAGCGTATGTAAACGTTTGAAAGTAAAAGATGTCTAGACAAACAGTAAGTTTATAAGCAAAATTCAAGCTGCATGTTGTAATGCTTCCAGTATTGGAGCTACTCTGCTTCAAGTCTTTTTAGTTTAAAAATAAAGAAGCAACAAAAAAAAAACCGCCACGTCCAAATAAAATTGCCCTTGAGTGGAAGTACTGGCAGTGGGTGATGTTGCAGTCTTCTGGATTTTAAGAAGGTACAACTACAGGTTTTTTGCTGGCTGAAGTCTCCTGCTGTCACCAGTGCCTAGCAAGATCTTGATGGGTTTTTGGAACAGGTTGTTGCACTTCAAAAGGAGCCCCTTTTCTCCTTATCTTCTCTTTAAAGGCTATCTTAAAATTTCTTCGCTTTAATGTTTCAGGAGCCCCCTGCTTTTTTAGCCTAACCTAACTCACAAACTGTTCCTATTTAGCTCTCTATGAACCAAACCCATCCTTCAGCTGAAATAGCTTTTCCGCCCCTCTTTTGTGCTGATTCGTTTTTCAGCTCTGACAACATCTCCCTTTATCTTTTGTTAAATTAGATTAAATGGAGTGGGGTTTTTTCAGTCTTTCCTGAAGTGAGAGACTCTGTCCCTTTGTTTAGCCACTGCTTACTCCTCGAAGTGCTTCTAGCTTGAAGTTTTTCTTAAATGCAGATGGCCAGAATTAAACAAATCACACAGAAAAGATGTCTGGGCAGAATCTTGTATAGCAGTGTAGGTACTTCTCCCGCTGTGTCCTAAGATTGCTGTTACTTGCTTTGAAGTTGGTGCTAGTAGTCAACATAATCCAGCATGACTGTTGTCTGGAAGCAGTTAGCTGCCATGAGCTCTAGTCTCCATCGAGGGCCAAGGATGAGGACACTCAGCGTGTTTGATGTTGTATCAAGGACAACAATTACCTTCCCTGTCAATCCCTCTGTTAAAGCAGCTCTTGCACTGAAGCCTGTGGTGGAACAGAGCTGAATCACCCGAGTGGAGAGAAGTTTTTATCTCTGTTGATACAAGGAGCTGTTAATTAGCCAGTCAAATGTGGCTAATGACATCTTGCTTTAGCAGAGAGATGTTTGCATTTTCAAGGAGGTGAAGCAACGCTGATCTGAATTACAAGGAACACCTGGGCTTGTGGATAAGGGGGAGATAGTGAGTTTCGATCTCTCTACATCTCTCAAGACTTTACAGGAAGGACAGACAGGTGGACAGTTGTGAGAGTGCTTCACCAAAGCAAGGTGGTGCTCTGATGAAACCTCATGCCTGGCTGCATCATGTCTTCCAGCAGAAAATGTAGAATTACTTAAAATAGGGGGATGTGGGCCTGAACATGGGCAGTCTGACAACTGCTGCATTTCCTACCCCCCACACTCCCCAGCTCCCCTCCCTTAAGTTATACCCCCTTAGGTGGTACAGCTAGCTCAAGTGTTTTGATTTAGTCCTGAAGTGTTTCCTTCAACTTTGTACTGTTGAATTTTTCTTTGGCAGCAGTCTTCACACCTGCCGAGTTCTACTGTGATTGTCTCGTTGTCTCTGTGGGGCCTTTATCCTCACCGCATGCATGCACACGCAGAAACAAAATGCTTTTGGTCATACTTGTTAACTAAAGCATGAATCATAAAACGGGTTTGGGTTGAATGGGACTTTAAAGATCATCTAGTTCCAACCCCCCTGCCATGGGCAGGATGCTCAAAGCCCCATCCACTTCCAGGCATGGGGCATTCACAACTTCTCTGAACAACCTGTTCCAGTGTTTCACCACCCTCAGAGGGAAGGGAAGAATTTCTTCTTTAGATCTAATTAACATCTACCTTCTTTCAGTTTAAAGCCATTGCCTCTTGTCCTATCACTACACGCCCTTGTAAAAAGTCCTTCTCCAGCTTTCCTGTAGGCCCCCTTTAGGTACTGGAAGGCTGCAATAAGATCACCCCAAAGCCTTCTGTTCTCCAGGCTGAACAGCCCCAACTTTCTCGGCCTGTTTTCATAAGAGAGGTGCTCCAGCCCTCAGATCATCTTTATGGTCCTCCTCTGGACTCGCTCCAACAGCTCCATGTCCTCCTTATGTTGGAGGCCCCAGAGCTGAACGCAGTACTCCAGGTGGGATCTCATGAGAGCAGAGTAGAGGGGCAGAATCACCTCCCTCGACCTACTGGCCGCACTTCTTTTGATGCAGCCCAGGATATGGTTGGCTTTCTGGGCTGCCAGCACACATTGCTGGCTCACGTTGAGCTTCTCATCCACCAGCAACCCCAAGTCCTTTTCCTCTGTGCTGGTCTCAATCCATTCTCTGCCCAGCCTGTACTTGTGCTTGGGATTGCCCCTACCCACGTGCAGGACCTTGCACTTGGCCTTGTTGAACTTCATGAGGTTCTCACAGGCCCACCTCTCCAGCCGGTCAAGGTCCCTCTGGATGGCATCCCTTCCCTCCAGCGTGTCCACAACACCACACAGCTTGGTGTCATCTGCAAACTTGCTGAGGGCGCACTCGATCCCACTGTCAATGTCACTGACAAAGATGTTACACAGCGTTGGATCCAATACCAGCCCCTGGGGAACGCCACTCATCACTGGTCTCTGCTTGAACATTGAGCTGTTGATGGCAACTTTCTAAGTGCGACCGTCCAACTAAATCCTTATTGAAATGAGACCGCTCTTGAGACTGATCCTTGAACTCCACTAGTAGCCTCTCTGTCTTGTTCCTTCCCTTAACACCACGTCTTTCCACTTGCACATTTTTCCCCTAGCATTGCACATTTTTTTTCCATGGTCCTGGCTAATTTTTCTGAATGATACCTGAGACATTACTGAAGCTCCAGTAGCAAATCGATGCTGCATTTCCTCTTCAGAGAAATGAAATGAAAACTGAGAAGTTTGGCCTGAAAACACCAACCTTTGGTAAATGCTTATGAACATCATTAAGTGCTCCAGCATGTTTAAGAGTCACCTTTGTCTAGTATTTTAATTCAAAATCCTATCTGAATTTTTGTGGGACTGAGCAGGAAGCAAATTACTCTTCCAGATAAGGTCAGGCCTTTGGTTTAGCCAAAGGATAGGTGGGAGCAATGAAACTTAGCAGTGAGTGTGTCGTAACTTTCTTGCATAAATAAAAGTAGGTGGGTCCCTGAGTACCACCTCAGTGCTTGATGTTTGCACTGCTGTGATACCTGGTGTTGCTTTTGTGTTGAGCACACGCATAAGTTTTTGGTGGATTCAGTGCTGGACAGACACCATACCAAGAGCTGTTGCTTTCAGAATGGCTCTACAAGAAAGTACAGCTCAGTAAGGTGAAGAGTCTTCATTTGCCAGACAAAATTCTTTAAAAACTTGAGTGCGGACTAGTTCTACTCCAGCCTGTTCAGGCAAGGTGGGATTTTGTTCTCAGATAAAGAAAAGTATCTGGTCTAAAAGAACACCTGCAGAAACCACTCAAGAGGGACTGAACTTTAGAGTTGTTTGTTATAAATAGAGCAATTAAAACTGTAGTAATATATAATAGCTACTGAAGTAGGATATAATTTTCCTAATAGTGACTAACCTCTGAATTTGATAGTGAAATTACAAATCGATAACAGTTAACTTGGATAATAATTTTTCATGTTCCTGGAAATCAACAAATAAGTCTGAAAAAAAAAAGAATTTTCACATAAGTCAAATAAGAGAGAACAAATGTTTTAAGAGCTCTGTCGTATAGAAAGAAAACTGGTGGCACAAAGTCTATGCAGAACAACATATTCTTGCATAATCAATGTGTTCTAATTGTGTGCAGCCATGATGGGGCTTCACCAGCAACAATGCTTAGCATGAGCCTGATTGTTTTGATGGATGAGATTAGAAATAGCTTTTAGCAAGGTGTGCCCTGGATTTGGTCTCATGAATTATGGGAGAAGTTGAAGAGCAGTCTTTTTCTTTTTTTTTTTTTTAATACTGGATAAAATAAAGACATGTTTTATTTAGATCTTAGTTTGACCTTAGATCAACATGATTCACTTTAACTTCTGGTAAAATTTGAAATACAGATTAAATAAATGGTTACAAATTAATACCTACTAACAGGTTTAGTTTTCTTTTTAAGTATATACTCTTTTAAATGGGATGGGCTCACTTAGAATTCTCAACTTTTACTTTTGTCTAGGATATTATCGAATTTTGGCTCAACAAAGGAGTCGATGGATTTAGTTTCAGCGCTGTTAAATTTCTTCTAGAAGCAACACATCTACGGGATGAGCCTCAAGTGAACAAGTCCCAGAATCCAGTAACGTATATGTTCTCTTTCTTTGCTTTTTTTTTTCCCCCTGTATTTCCTACTGGTGCAACAGAGTGTGTGTTTCTACTCTTGTGGCTTTAGGAAGACTGAGTCAGTCATGTCCTTTGGAAAGCAGGTGGTTCCTGGGCTCTCTGCAGAAGGAGCACATGCTAGAAAGAAGCCCCTGGGCTGAGGCTGTAGGCCGGTGAGATACCTGCAAGCAGGAGCACTGTCAGTGGGAGGAGAACTGTCCGCAGACCCTTCATATTTCTGTTCTGGCACAGTTGCTTTGAATTTTCTGCTTAAAATAAATTACTTTTGAGTGTCTATTTTTTTTTTTTTTAGAATATACAGTGACCAGTCTTGTGGGTTTGACAGTCGATTGGTACCTTTGGGGAGCCCACTACAGGAGGCAAGCTCAGAGCTCTTGCTTGCTTGGGATCCTGTGGCAGTCACTAGCATCTACTTCTACCTTGCTGGTAGGAATTGGAGTAAAGCCAAAACCCCTCATATCAACAGTATGTCATGGTGAGAGGTGGTGGCTGGACACATTCAGAAGCTGGCACCCTGTTATTTGTGCGATGTGCTTCTGCTGAGGTAGGGAACTTGGGGACGTTCCCAGATAGTGCCAGCACTAAGATGCTGTTCTGCAGAGTTGAGGATTGCGTAACACTGGTCAGCTCGGCAAGTATGGTTGCCTTTGTAAGGTACAACAGCAGTGTTGTCCGTCTTTCCAGCCTGGTGTGTGGCCACAGAACCTGCTGTGCTCGCTGCTCCAGATGGGCTCAGTTGCTTAGTGCTGCGGGTGGACTCTCATTCTTGAAAGATGAGATCCAAACTAATCATCCCTCTGCTGTCATATCTTCAGAGTTCCCCAAGTGTAGTTCAGGTCTGCACTGTTAGTGTTGGTATGGTAAACTCATTTCAGTTAAAATTTATCTGGACTGGTGCATTGTCTCAGGAAAGGATGGGAAGAACTCAGAGAGTTCTGAAATCTAAAATATTGGTGAACTAATGGGAAATATTGCTCTTTCCTTTAAGGAGAGCATCACAGCCTATTCCCAGCTCTACCATGACTACACAACCACGCAAGTTGGTATGCATGATATAATCCGTAGCTTCCGTCAAACCATGGATCAGTACAGCACTGAACCTGGCCGATACAGGTAATCATTGTACAGCTAGTGAATTTTTCTCTATTTGTCACCCTCTTGCTAGCAATAAAATGCTTTTTTTTTTTTCAATAACATAATATGCCATAAAAAGTTTTCTTCTTCAAATGCAAATAGTGGTGCATAGGCTACATTACCTCTTCCCCAAGGTGTGAGGGAAAAGAAAGGAATTGGCCCTGGTAGTTCTGCTGTATCTATGGACTGTACAAAAGTAAGCAGAATGGGCAACCGTTTGGACCACAGAGAGACTGTAATTAATCAGCCCTGTGGCTGATTTATTGTATAGTATTAATAGTACAGTTCATGTCAAACATGGAGTCAGAGATTGTTAAAATCAAAGAATGGTTGAGTTTGGAAGGGAATTCTGGAGGTTACCTGGCGCAACTTCCCTTCTCATCAGGACCACCTAGAGCTGGTTGCTCAGGACCGTGTCCAGATGGCTTTTGAACATCTCCAAGGAGGGAGACTCCACAACCTCCCTGGGCAACCTGTGCCGGTGCCCAGTCAGCCTTACAGTGAAAAAGTGTTTCCTTATGTTCAGAGGAAGCTTCCTTTGTTTCCATTTGTGCCCATTGCTGCTGGTCCTGGCACTGGGCACCAATGAAAAGAACCTGGCTCAGTCATCTTTGCACTCTCTCTCTTCAGATGTTTATATATATATATAGATGAGATTCCCTCCCTGAGACTTCTGTTCTCCGGTCCCACCTCTCTCAGCCTCTCCTCAGGAGAGATGCTCTAGTTCCTTAATGATCTTAGTAGCTGTTTACTGGGCTCTCTCCAGTATGTCCATGTTTCTTGTGCTGGGGAGCTCAGAACTGGACACCACGCTCCAGATGTGGCCTCACCAGTGCTAAGTAGAGGAGAAGGATCACCTCCCTTGACGTGCTGACAACACTGCTCCTAATGCAGGTCAGGATACCATCAGCCATTTTTTCTGTGAGGGCACATTGCTGGCTCATGTTCAACTTGGAGGACCCCCCAGGTCCTTTTCTGTGAAGCAAAGCACAGAAATTGCTGAAATAGAATTATGTGGATGTGGATTCAGGAAGATAAGACTTCAGTCGGATACTTACAGCCTTTTGTTGACTCTTGTATTCACCAGAAATTTCCAAGAAATATTTCTCCTTGTCTCCTTGTCTGCTTTACAATAGATTGTTTCTCTGTATTAATCTTTTTTGATGATGAGGAGGGAAGCAAACATAATTCTTAATGCTGTGTTATTTTCTATGTCCAACACCATTCCTAGCTTCCTTCCACTCTGTGCAAACCAAGAATGAGCCAAAAAGGTACCTGTGTACTTCTTTATAGGTTTATGGGTGCTGGTGGTGATGAAGAGGAAGACATTGAAGCAACAATGATGTATTATGGAACGACTTTTATCGAAGAAGCAGATTTTCCCTTCAATTTCAACCTAATTAACATGAAAAATCTATCGGGTAACAGTATTTTTGAAGCTGTCAGCTCGTGGATGGAAAACATGCCTACAGGAGAATGGCCAAACTGGGCGGTAAGAGCTCTAGACCAACTCTTACAGGAAGGGCTTGTTTCTGTAGGTGAAAGAAACTCGTAGGTGATAGTTCCTCTTATGGTGGTAGGAACTTCCCGCACACATACACGGTGATTTCGGTGAGATCAGCAGTGGCGTGAGCCCATGCCTGAGCTACAGTAGACATCCATGTGAAACTCTCAACTGCTATAGTTGCGATTGTTGACATTGGACAACCAGCTGGCTATCCTGCCCTTCAATAACAGTTACAGCCCCTGGGCAAGGGTGACAGAAGGGAATTTATGATCATGCCTCTCCCTCAGTGTCTCCAGTATAGTTCGGGGCATCAGCTTAAACCACCAGTGAGGATAAGATTGGTACAATTATCTTTGCCCATAAACTGACTCAGTGCAATGGATTCTGGAAACCTCCCAGGGCCAGGGAAGAACAGAGCAGGCAGCTGAGGGCAGTTAACTTAAAACTTTGCTGGTCTGTGCTAGGAAGCATGTTTGGGATGTGCAAGAGATCTTTTCAAAACAAGCACCACCTTCACACAGCAGAGAAGACAGCAGAAATCTGAGGGAACTGTAATTGTGGAGAGTTGTTTTTTGTCACCTCTCCTCAATTCTGCCTCCTGGGCCGCTGGCAGGGTTTCTGTGTGCTAAAGTTTTTGGGTCAGAAGTTTGTACTGGCACCAGGATAAGAAAAGATGATTGCCCTCACAGGCCTGGAGGGGAAAGAAGAAAAGAAAAAGATAAAAAACCCTATTACCTTGTTGAATGAGTTAACCAATTTCACATACGCATGGAATTTTACAACGTGTGTTTAACAGAATGATGTTTTCTTCAGGTTGGAAGCCCTGACACTGCTCGGATTGCGTCTCGGGTTGGGAATGAGTATGTCAATGTTATCAACATGCTGCTTTTAACCCTCCCTGGTACTGCTATAACTTACTATGGTGAAGAAATAGGCATGGAGAATATTGCGTCAGACAATGTAAGTGAAGACCGCATAAACTCTTATCATGTTGTCGTTTAGTTCTGAGTAACAGAACCTTCAAAAACACAAGAGCCTTTGTTTTAGTTAACCAAACCCAGTCTTTCCCACTGTTTAGATGTCTTTGGTGTTCCTCATGGCAAAACCATTGGACAGCACATGGAAATGGCCAGGCCGGAGGCCAGATTCTGGTCCCCAATTTCTGTCCTCTGCCAGATCAGTCTTGCATGGTTTGCAGCACTGTTGCTTTGCTTTGCTCCAGCAGAAAGTGCCAACACTGGGCCTGGGCTAGTGGTTAGAAGAGGTGTGTTGCAGTCACCCGAGGCAAGAGGAACCTTCCTCCCACAGAAATAGCCTAACCACTGTGTCAAAGTCCGTTATTTCCTGGCTGCTGTTTAAGGGAAATCTGAGCTCATAAGAGACCGTCTCCTGCAGACTGCTTTGCTCTGACTGTGCAAAGGCACCGGTTGAAGCTGCAGCCCTCCACGATGTGCCCAAGCTCTGAAGAAGGGGCCTCCAGAAAGGGGTGGGTGTACAGACTGGCCCCTGCTTAGCATTGCCTGGTGGCAAGCAGAAGTGGCTTTTGCTTGTCACGCAGTTTTTTGATTTGTCTTTTAGACCCCTTTCTAGAAAGGATTTAGATACCTGAGCCTGGAAACCAGGTGCCTAGCTAGCTTGATCACGGCTACAAGTAACACATGATAGAATGTTTGTGTTTGTTAGATCACAGAAATTTTCAGAAGTAAGTTTTATTCAAGGTCGGGAGATTAAAACAAAGTGTCTGTGCCTTTCATGCTGTACTGACTTAAAAGTTTTCACGTTCAGCCCCTGTAATTTCTTGTCCCTTCTACGATCATACCTGACTTCTGTTGTGTCTCATTGTTCAAGATGTATGGGCATGACTAGAAAAGGTCCTGCCCAAAAGGGACCAGCTCAGCTCTGCCTGTTATGACCATTTTTGGGTACCATGAGAACATGGTCCTATGACAGATGCTGTTTCCACTGTGGAAAGCTTCTGTTAGGGAAGGAGATGGCCTCTGATGATCTTGCGGATGGTGTTGGCTATCTTTGTACCAAAGAGGTACCTGAAGAAGCACGGGATCATCACCAGGTTTGTCTGATTCAGATGTGAAGAAATGATTCTCTGATTCTCAGAGGAAATGAGATTTCCTTTTAAAACACCTAGGTCAACATACCTCCTGCGTTTTCTTCCTGCTGCTGCTTACTGCTGAGAGAATGATACTCTTCAGAAAAGTGGCTTGCCCTTGGCTCCTCAGGGTTTGCTCTCTTTTAATGGCTACCCTGTCTGTGGCTCATTGCTTTGTAACCACACAAAACCAGTCTTCATTCAGTCTGGAGAAGAAGAATCCCTGATTAGTGGGTGTCTTAGAAAGATGGAGGGTATTTGCTCAGGGTATAGTTTTTAGCTCCAGCATTTGAAACGCTTCAGGAGAAGCTGAAAGAGGTAAAGCTGAAAGGGAGTTACCACTGTTGAAAACTTTGGATTTTTTTTTTCCCCCTGCTTTTCAGAACATGCTAAAAGGAGAAACCCATTATTTATAATGTCACAAAGCAAAGTGACAATTTCTTTTGTTGAGCTGCTGTTCTGACAGATTGTGTTGAAAAGTGCCCTTTATATGAAAAACAGTTTTCATGGAAAACAAACACTCAAAGTATGTGCAAAATATTTTATGCCCTCTTATATCATTATATTTAAGTGTCAGATCTTTTGGAAAGCTCTTCAATAACAATGAGGAAGCTTTTTCAGAATTTTTCTGAATTCTTCAAAATGAGAACTTCAGACTTTTTACATCGACACTTTTTAATCAGCTAAAAGCTGGTTTTCAATAAAGTTTTTGCACTTAGAAAGATAAAATTATTTCCAACACAAAAAATCCTGTCCAAATTGTACCCCTTGCAAAAATGTAAGCTTGAATTGTTCTAAGGTGACAAGTGGTGATGGTTACAAAAGAACAGACATGGAGTAGCATTTACTAGTTGTTTACTGTTAACAGCATCTCTTCTTAGGACTCATTACCTCATATCTTCACTCACCACATGTCTAGATACTTACCAGAATATCCTCACTGTCATTAGTAAACTTTTATCCAACCATCTGTTGCAAGGGGAGACAACTCTAGTATTGGGAAATCCACATTTTACCCAGTGATGTTGTCTTCCATGAGACTATCCATTCTCCTCCATTTCAGGAACTGTCTTGATTCTTATTTTCTCTTTAGATTTGGAGCAGGATTACACCCTCCTCATTAGATTTTAACTTAAACCAAAGAAAGCAATGCTGAAATAGTGATCATTGTGGAAGATATGAGAACATGCTCTTCAAGCGATAACTTTTTAATATACCAATCAAAACAAGTATCTTCTTGTGGCTCTGACACCACTTTATTTTCCAGGTGACCTTTCCAGAGAAATCCCCCATGCAGTGGAATGGCGAAGTTAACGCTGGTTTTACTGAAGGCAACAGTACCTGGTTACCTGTTAACTCTGACTACCAAAGTGTAAATGTTGAAGTAGGTACCTATATGGGTGACTAACTCTAATGGTTTAACAATATTTTAAAGAATTTATTTTGCTCTGACTTCTTTTACTTAGTGGGAATTTGTAGTGTAGCCCATAAGAACAGACTGAAGGGAAGAAAAATAAAAAGGCATTGAATCCTAAAAAATTTTATTAGAAAAGGAAATCCTTGAACGAACAAGGAGTCTAATTCATCTATATTCATTTAAGCAGGGCAACTGCAATTATAATGCTGATGTGGCAATTTGGCTCTTTAAAATTATTAGAAGGATGTTAATATTAAATTGAAATCTGGTCTTTTTTTCCACTTCTGTTACTATAGAAAGTGCTGGCCTTGTAACGAGAACTAAATGTAGACCATCTCTAACATAAGTAAATAAAAATATTTTTCAGTGAATTAGATTTTGCTGATCTACAGAGCTGACCAGAACTGAAGACAGGAAAAATAAAACACAAACCAAACCCTGTGACTTCAGTAGATTAGACTCGATGAAAAAAGTTCAGTATCAAGCTTTGAATGGGTGTGGCTTTCTCCTGAATAAATGGTACTGTAAGGACACTGTGGGAAGAAGAAATAGCATCAGTGGTGGGGAAATTCTGTCCTGCCTAATAACCTCTGTCTCTGCCACTCCACGAGTGCCAAGAAGGGGGTGAGAAAAAGCAGGTTTATCAGTGGAATTTTCGGACAAATTTGAAGAGAGAGAATTGTCAAAATGGAATTCTAATAGGTGTGTTCTCAGCAGACAGTGTAGGTGTGAGATGTAGTATTTCCTACCTCCAGTGCAAAGAAATGACCCTCCTAACGCTGACTGTTGCAGATCCAGACGGAGTTGTCCAACTCAACCCTGAATTTGTACAGACAGTTAACTTCACTTCGCACCAACGAACTACCCATTTATCGCGGGTGGATGTGCTACATCTGGAATGACAGTGATGTTTTTGCGTATGTGAGGGAATTGGACGGGTTAGAGAGAGTCTTCATGATGGTTCTCAATTTTGGGCAGGAATCAACAATAGACCTGAAAGCCATAGTTCCTAGCCTTCCATCTGAAGCTACTATAAGACTAAGTACTAATCCTAGCAACACTGGTAAAGCTGTCAATACCGAACTAGTTACAACTGGAACGGGGGAAGGCCTGGTCCTTGAATATAAAACAACTAAGCCTGTTCATATGATGGAAGCTTTTCAAGAAAATTGTTTTGTGGCAGAAAAAGCTTGCTATTCCAGTGCCTTCAATTTACTCTACATGAACTGTTAAGTGCAGGATTAGAATAACCAAGCTTTCATGTTAACTTAGAAAATGTTGGTTTCAGAGAAACGCTAAAAACTTTGTTTTCTTTGGCTTTTAAAATTTCGTGTGCAAAATAAACATCCAAAAAATAAAACAGATACCTAATTGTCTTGCATCTATATTGAAGAGGAAAAGTAAAAAGTGTGATACAAACTCTCCCTTAGGGTCTGTGGAGAAGAAAAGGAAGCCTGTCCTAAAAAACTTCACTGTTCAGGTGTGTGTATTTTTGTGAAGAAACAGTTCTTTCTGGGTGCTGCTCCTTGCAGTTGTTAGTCACTGAGAGCTCCTGTAGAATACAAAGCCTGTGGCAGTTCACAGTAACTTTTTAAAGAGTCTGTAGATTTGTAAAACTTATTCTAAAGTGGCCCTATATTTGTTAAAATAGGTAAAAGCAAGCAAGACTATATATGAAGTTGTGATGGCTTACCTCTTCTCTCAGCTCTCTTTGATTATTCTCAAAGTTACAAAATATAGCTAGTATGTCTTAATTCTACACTGAGGACTGCATTTCTGATTGATTCTCCCTCCCTCCCTGATGAGTTAGAATATATTTGCATTCCCTTATTTTTTTTTTCTGCCCTAAGGTTGAGATATGGTGTGCATACGTTAGTTCAGAGTAAGCAACTGAAACAATCCTACTGGATGTCACACTTGTTCACATGCTTTCATTTGTGTTTAGTGCACCTACAGTGACTTATGGGATACAAAGGAAGGATGAGCATTTGACTTGGTGCAATCTAATTTGGACACGGGCATGATCTGGGGAACTTGGCTTCGGTTTGAGGACCTTACGGCCACATAGTGTATTTTGCACCAACTGCTTGTACCAGTTGCTGTTCCTAGGTATGCACCATGCAGCTATCTTAAGCAGTGTGTAGCAGGTTTGTGCCTTGCTCAGAGGTCAACTAAAGTGAATTGGGCTGCTTTAGTGGGAGCATTCTTTTTGTTCTATCCCCTGGAGAGACTCTGGCATCTCCTTCTGGGGCATTCATCTTCCAGAGGGACTTTGGCACCTCCTTTTTAAGATTACCATGCTAGCTAAGGTATCTACAAGATTTTGAATCTACTCAGATGAAAGAGTTCTGCGAAAATTTCTGTTCTTGAGAGTCCATATCTTCTTTGCAGTTTGTTTGATCCCACTACATGATCAGTACGTTATTGCAGCTGTGTAGTTAGAAAGGGCAATAGTCATCATCACCTATGTATGCAAATTATTTTTAGAAGACCCTAGTGAGAGTTTTGTATCAAATACTTCTTGGGAGTTTTACTGCCTGGTATAAAATGTAGTCTTGGAAAGGCTGCCTGTACAAAATATATGTCTTCACGTTAGGCTTTAAGCACCAACTGTTGCGCTTCAACTCCACTGTATAGCGCTGCACTTTTTGCTTCTGTGAACAGAATTGTACTGAAAGAACCGACTAATGCAGGGGGCTACTTCTGTTCTATCTGGCAGGGGAGAAATTCAGCTCTAGTTTGTGTATTTATAAGCCAGTGCTGCACCCAACTTCGAATTTGTCTGCTTATGCCCATAAAGCAGGGATCCAAGAGAAGAGATCCTCTGGAGAAGGTGTTAACATTTCATATTAAAAAAAAAATCTGACCCAAAGGTCTTCAGGTGGTCCATGTGTTTATTGGCTATTTGCAGGATTTCATATGATGCTGGAGATGGCATACTTCAAGTTCTTTGTTTAGAAAAGCAAGGTGTCTTGCAACCTAAAATAATGAAAAGATTTTTTTTGTTACAGAATAAAAAAATTCTTTGTTCTATAAACCTTCAGGTTCCTGCACAGCTATTCTAATTTTCCTTTCCCGAACAAATGTTAAGCAATACCTTGTCCTAAGACAGAACGAGGCTTTTCCTGAAGGAATTCATTTGGGGAATAACTGCCACAACAACGACATAATATTTGCTATGATTTGTTAAAATTAACAGTAATAAAACGTGTATCTAACTGTGAGAGTCTGAGACATCAGCAACAACATGGTAGGCCTTGGCAGTATGTGGCTTTTAGCACGCACGCTTGTACAAAGTGCACGGTGTTGAAACCTCATTGTAGTAGCGTCCTTTGATAGTACAGATCATGCATTTCAAAATGTAAAGATCAAACCCATAATGTATGTTTTACTCATGAGGAAGATCGAAGTAAATAGCCAGTATGACAATTCTAAGCACTTAATACTCGAGAGTGCAAGACTCTTCCTGCTGGAACAATTTTCTGCACAACTTAGAACCTTTCATTCAAAGCTCTCAGCACATTACAGTGGGAGCTTAATACTATTTTGAAGGCTTAAGGGACAATGAGGTTCAATAATCTGGCTCTATCACTGGCTCTTTTTTTATATATAAAAGATATATCTATAAAACATATATCTTGACATATATTTATATGCATAAAATTACATATTAGTATATACATTTATTATATATTTATGGTTACATATATTATAATTATAAAAAGTTGCAAGAGCAACCTTAATTCCAGCCGGTTTTTTTCTTTTTAATACTCCAAACATCCATTCAATGACTATGAACTACTGAGGTGGAAGTATCAATCAAGGGGACGTGTCCCTCCGACGTGTTATGGATGTGTACAATAAAGGGAACATACCTCATTCAGTGAATCCTCCCAAGATGAATCACAATGACTGCCATTTGCCTGGATGTCTAAGATGATATTAGGGATCCAATTTCCTGGAACAATCAAACTAGTGATCACTTGACTTTGAATGAACAAGGAAAAAGGGAAGTGGGGTGTGGGTTGTTTAGGGATATATAATTCTGCCTTCTGTCCTGACAGAATTTCTGTTGTTTCTTAAGAAAAAAAATAAAAGAATCATAGAGAGGCTTGCTGGATGAACTACTGGTACTTCTATTAACTACATACTTGAAACATGTTTGTATATTTAGCATGTTTGTTCTGTCTGAGTCGTTTTGGAAAGATGTGCTTTTTTTCTTTCTGAGCAAAGACCGCAGCAGCAATTGTAGCATCTGCTATCCTTTCTCAACCACTGCGGTTGTGCTGCTAGCAGAGAAGGGGCATAACGAAATTTAGCAAAGCTAATGCAAGATCTGTTTTGGTACTGATGGTAAAAGCTTCTCCCCAGATCAAATGGTACTAGAAAATAATAACACTTGGATATATCTTTTGCTGGAAACAGTCCCTGAACTAGTGTTAAGTTTCGGGTATAAAAGCATCTATGCCTTGGCATTGTTGTCATTCTAACTTTGACTAACACCTGCAGTTTCCACAATCTGGGAGAAGCAGGTTTTTATAGAGTAGTAAAAATAAGATTTTTATCCATGTGTTGTTGAGAGCTGCAGTCTGACCGTATCAGTAGCTGGAGTAGACAATATGGGTTCACCTAGCCCTGTCCAACAGTCACCATATGTTGAGGCCTAGGACAGACTGAGCCCGACTCATACTCTGCCAGGCTTCGTTTTCTTTTCACCTCAGAGAGTTTCCTGAGCCTGCTGTGATTCGTCGCTCTTAATATTTAACACATATGCATTTAACCATTTTCAGGCAGGTCTACAATACAGGGATATCTGGTCCCTCTTAAGGCTCTGGAGAGGTTTATCTATTTGTCAGTATGACTGCACATCTCGTCTTTGCAGATAACAGAAGTTACTTCAGAGCTTTACATACTGGATCATACTGTGCAAATGAATGCATTTAAGGAGGAGTCAATCTATACGATGTTTAATTATACGACTACTAATGTTCTGGTTTAGTTAACTCCACTTATCTTTAACATTCGTATTCTTACCTTTCTTACTCGTTCTGCTGGCATGATCTAGTGCAGCCTTCCTAAGTTTCTGAACATATCGTAAAACTCCTGTTACTGGTATCCGTTGATCATTTTCATATGCCGTGATAAAAACTGAAGGATAACACTGAGAGTAAAAAACAAAACCAGTTAAATACTTGACAACTAACTTTTTTTTCTTATAAAGTGAATACCAAATTCTTCTCTAGTATCTTATTGTACTACTTGTTATGTAGTACATCTATTACATAATTACCTGTTCTTAAAAAAGCACTTTTATCACTCTAACTGTAAAAAGTATTTTGGTCTGAAAAATTACTTTGTATTAGGGGATCACCTACTTGCAAAAGGTAATAAAAAAAATCCTCTCCCTATTGGTAAAGGTCTGATACATGTCTGCGTGCTGATGAGTATAAAAAAAAGGTGAGTAATAATCATGGAATGTTTCACCTCAGAAGAGTAGTTAAGGTTTACTTTGCAATGCAATCTTTCTACACATAAAAAGTAGGGTTTTTTATATAGTAAGATTTTACTCAATGAAGCTATGCAACACTGCTAACATGTTACTTCAAATAAAGAAAGATTTCCTCTGAGATGACAATGTCAAAGCTATAGCTCCTTTCATTGTCAGCCTCTCAAAAGGTATTTAATCAGTGGTATTAGTGGTAAAAGGTCTGTTTCCTCCTGTGACAAAGCCTGCAAAACGCAGTAGAACAACAAAATGATAAAGTATATTACATGTTGAGGTTTGTTATATGATACAATAACCTATTACTTCCTGGAAGTGCCGTAACAAAACCAGTTTTTGAAATCTATTGATTATTTAGGAGAAAGTGTTTTGTTAATTTCAATAGTCACTCGGCAATATTTGGAGTCGTAAGATTATTACTGAAATAGTTTATATTTGTATTGATGATTCATTTTAACACAAAGCAGCAGCTAAGACAATTCTAAAATACTGGGGTTTAAAACATTGAAAAGGTAAAGTAGACTTTTTACATTCCAGTTATCTGCTTTTTGTTTTCTTATAAACTGCTACAATTTATTACTGTAGTATTCCACACAGAAAGCATAGTCTTACCTGTGTCTTAATATTCTGGTATGGACAATAGCTTTTGATATACTTCATACATTTTTCATCTGCTAATGGATTTCCCCATTCTTCCTGTTCTTCAATTGTCAGTGGGAGATGAGTTTTCATCATTGTATTTAGAACATCTACAAAAGGAGCCTTAGAAGTTATTAAAAAAAAAAAAAAAAAATTGGCAAGTAGGACACAGGACCTCAAATGCCTAAGTCAAGGTTTTCTCAAACAAATGAGGAAAGTGAATTCTGAATTTGAATGTTTCCAATTCTGAAACTGGTAGAATGAAACAGGAAATAAAGTTTAATGTATTATTGATAAAAGGTCTGGAGCACCTCACCTGTAAAACCATGGCTCTGATAAGTTGTGGATCAGTGTTGCACAGGGCTCCTGCAAGAACTCCTCCAGCACTGGCAGCTGCTAGTGCTGTGTGTTTTGGCTGAGAAAATCCTAATTCGTGCAGCAGCATGATGCAAGCCTTAAGGTCATGGAGACCTTTGAGTTTATTATGCTGACATCCATCTTTGTGCCAGCTAAGGCCTAGCTCTCCTCCACCCCTGAAATTTAAAGCAATTCAAGTTGGAGTCTCTTTGGAAAACATTGTAAGTCAAAGCTTCAGATAATTAAAGGACAGCAACAGCCACAGAATTGCAAAATCATAGTCTGCCTTCCCAATTAATTCTTCTTTTCTCTGCTCTTGTCTTTACCCTCCTTTATGGCTTAAACACACAACATGCAAACAAAAATCCGTGCATGATTGGTGAAAATCCTAATGGTGTAAGGGCACTCTGTGCCCCTGTGCGCTTGTGTCCTGGAATGCACAGGAAAAGCACCAGTTTAGGAAACGGCACTGTCACTATAGGCAATACAAAATCTGGTATTATCTTCTTACACAGGAAACTATTAAAGCATCTAAAACATTTTCAAGTCTTACAGCAACTAACACTAGCATTTATTAAAAGTAGTAAAATAGTATTTCTCAACTCCACACTGATGCTCAGGATTTGTCTTCTGCGTAGCTTAGACTGTGGGACTGTTCAAAAGTTTGGGTTTTTTTTTCCTGGTTTGTGAATTTCAAATACTACTTGAAATGTTGTATTTCATAACACAGAATTTCTAAATGTATTTATACTCCTTTCTATGCAACAACTACTTTGGTTCTAAGCCAACTGAAGTTTCCTTATTCAGTTTTCAAGTTTAAAATGAATTAACTGATGAGTCTGCCAAAATTCTTCATCTTTGGATGAAGAATTCATCTTCATCTAGGACTGACTTGCATCTTCAGATACTTGGAGGCGTGGGAGGAAGAACAGCACAATACTTGCCACAGAATATAGCAGACTGAATATATTTGTATGCTGAATTTGTTTTGGAACTGGTATTTCAAACAATTGCTCGTTCTCCCCCTTCCTCCCTTCGCTAAAGTGATTCTTTTGTTATCTTCTTTACCTGCTGAATTATTATCTCAATGAAAATGTGAAGCCTATTGTACACAGTGGTTTTATAAAACTAGTAGATTTGTAGCTAAACTGGAGAGAGACGATTTAGCCAATAAAAGAACAAGAGATGCAGGTTAAATGCTCAGTTGTTGCTGTAGAAGGCAAATAGCTTTCAGAAGACGCAGACTGAACATCAGTACACAATGCCCTTGGAGAGACAGGGAGGTAGCATGTCATTGCAACTTGAACATGTTACCAAAATTTTTCTTGAGCAAAGATGAGACAAGAAGTAATGAGACTTCAAAAGATTAAAAGTTACGTACAACCATCCTGTTGATTTAAGAAACCTAAATGTGGTCTTGAAAGTGTATTTTTTTTTCCTGAGGTAAATATATGTTTTTTGCTTAAAAACTACTTTTAAAAAAAAAAATCTAAAAAGAGATGAGAGTGAAAGGCACAAAGAATTAGGCATAGCTACATGAAAAAATTCTGTACCTCTTCAGTTGCATATCAAGAAATAGCTGTATATCCCACAGATTAAAATCTTAATTCCATTTGGTATTTGACTTACCTAACATGGCAATATGCTAATATCCAACCCTCTTCAATTAACATCAGCTTGTCTTCTTTAAAGCTCATGTTCAAATCTATGCCATAAGCTCCATATACATGAACTAGAAGTGGTTTCCTGTGTAGCTCTTTAGAATTCATATTATGAAAAACTGTAATTGGCACCAAAGTTTCATCCTGGAAATGAAGGAGTATTTTACAATAAAGGACATTTCAGAAATCTCAATCACACATGGCAATGAAAACTTCAATTATTTATTTTAAAATGTGTTTTTTTGATTACAGTAATTTTTTTCACTTAGAATGTACAAAGCACTCTTGAAAAATAAAGCGAGAGACTGAACCTCTGCTGTGTAGGCTTACGGATGCAGAGTATAAAATTCATTTAAGTGCAACACCTGAGGAGTTTTTAAACTACCAAAGACCCAAGTCTTCCTTCCCCCTTTAACACCAAGAATATGTATTATTAACAAAATAGTTTACCACTTACTGCAGCACAAACTCTTTATTAATATCTCCAATTTTTTAAACTCAGGCTGTTAAAACTTTCCTTTTTTGATTTATATACTGTGTAGCTGGTGGTGGGGTGTTCTTTTCAACAGCTGGCATCTTTTTTAATTATCATGGAGAGTATGATACCATGCATCAACTAGCGATTCTAAGTTATACTTAGTACTAAGATTCTTGACTCATCGTGTACTGGTATCTCCTCTGGCATACCCAGGTTAATGGGAAAAAAATAATCTTATCACGACTCGTTCTTCTCTATAGCACTGTAGAAAACACCCACTGTTTAGTAACTATAGCACCAACTGCTCTTTACATTTTTTAATCTCTGTTCGCTGCCAAATGCATTTTCTTTAAATGGGTGGGGAGGAAAGAAAGAATAAAGGGAATGGGAAAAGGACTGAAAAAAATCTTACCTTGCTTTTAGCTAGTAAACGTGTAGTGTGACAATTCGTAATAATTGGTACCTCTTGCACAGCTTGTTCAATGAGATTATTTTCTTTAAATGAATATGCAAAACGCTTAGGGGGGTGTACTGGGGAGGTGAGCTGAAAATAGCAAGTGCTGGTGGTATGTTCAGGATGAGATTCCAATTCAAATTCACAGGCCCACGTAGGTAGCTGAGAAAACACGGCATTTCAAGTGAGACTCTTATACTGCTTCTGTAAATTTTGCCTAGTGTGTCCTTCAGAGGAAAAGATTTTGAATATCCAGCTTATCTTCAGTTTGTACGTAGCACAATCTGTATTTCTTTTAAATTCAGTAATGAAACAGCCAAAAAGTGAAAGACTTTGCCAAACTTCCCCTAAGGCCATTGGATCTAGTTCAACAATTAAATAAAGAAAAATAAATCCAAATTCAGTTTAAAACGAGCATTACTGCAGATTTTTTTTTTAATTTAAAACATTCTTTGAAATGATTCTGCATCGTTTTTATTTTTTTAGATCCTATTTCCCTTCCGATTTCCAGTCCTATTTCAACATGTTATACAGCCAAGTCCATGTCAGTTGTTACGCTTTTGCTGTGAGTTAGCTCAGCAACGCTAAGTCACTGAAAACCCCTGCCTCTTAACTTTGTTCCTAGTGCCAGCCATTGTGAAGAACAAAACCTTTTCCTGGCACATTCAACCTCAGACACTTACTGCTATTATATTTAAGATTTTTAGCTCTGCTAAGAATAAAAGAAATCAAGATTCATTCTTCGAGAGCAGCAGGGACATAGCCAAACACTTTGCCAGGCCACTGCTTACTCGGGTTAGGTTGCTAGAGGCTTCTGAAATGGCAGCAAAAGTCCAAGTTCTCCAGAGTAACTGCAGACCCTTTCTGAATAAACAAACTACAACCATTTTCAAAAATGAAGGATTCGGAGACCGTACAGTGTACTTTGTTGAAAACCTTTCTCTGTAGCAATTTTATCGAATGCAGCATTGGTAGCTTGTTGCAATAAACTTGTGAGTAGTTCAGATGATTGTATTTTTCAGGCAAACAAATCAATTAAATAATTTGTCTCCTCCTCCAGGAATCATGGTTTTGAATTGAATTGCTTTGTTTTTAATCCACAAGTATTTCGCAACGACTAGAGAAGGGAAATACTTCACACAAATTGTACTGCAATATCAACTCTTCCCATTTATTATGAGACAGTGTCTGTATTTGCCTTCTGAGTGTTCTAACCTTTCTTCTGTGGGAGAGCCAGGCTTATTTCCTTGCTTACATTAATGAGGGTAACAAAAAACAGGCCCAGTAAAATGAAATAGAGTGTTTAGGGAATCAAGTCCTATTTTTACATTAGAAATCAGCTGTATTGTAAAGAGCTCGACAGTAGTAAGTTGAGGAAAGAACTGACCTGTGGGATAGCTGCTCTCTAGCTTTCTAAGTGCTGCAGTAAGCCACTACATGAAATCCTGAGCAACAGCCACAGGTAATACAATTAGTCATAACAACAATCTTGGCAGTATTATAGTTTCCAAACCACTTCTACTCTTGGAATTTATCTTTGCTTTCATTAAAATGTTATGTTAAAAAAAAAATGAAATAGTGCTGGAAAAATATTATGCTCCTTAAGCCAAGCTAAAACATACCTTTATTGACTGAACTGAATGTGAAACAAAAGAAATCACACTTAAGTAAAGATGACCAGCATTTTTCAGGAACATAATGCAGTGATCGCTAAACATCTCCAAGTCTACTAGCTTGGTTTTCTCTTCCAGTGCATAAACTAACTGCCAGTTCTCCATGCCACTGGAAGCTACTGGTGCCTTCATCAACTGTAAAAACAAAAAACAACCTTGCATTACTAAGATGTAGTGAGAGTTACAAATGAGGTGTACAGATGCATAGGTGATCTCATGCAACGTTTTTATTTCCAAAAATTATTGGTTCAAATTGGGGGATTTTGCCTGACTAAAACTTTAGGTTTTTAAACTCCCTTTACTTGGGCAAATAGACCAACAATTCAGTAACACTTGGAAAAGTAAGTTCAATTCTTATAGATTAATCTATAGAAGATTTTCATGCATTAAATGCTTTCAGTGTGGCTAGCAGAACTGTAGGTAGTTTCATTATACAAACTGAGATCACTAACTTAAAATTTAATATAGGGGAAATGACTGTTAAATCGTACTCATTTATTGATGTTGCCAGAGGAGTTAGAATCAAACTGGCACGCTACAGGTGAGACTCCATGTGCTACTGCCAGTCTTTCAATCCATGCAGCTCTCTGTGTAATTCTCTTAAACTATTTCAGTGAAGTTGTGAAGCACAGAATAAAATTTCTATATAATCTGCAAAAGGTATCTGAATGAATCCTATGAATCTTATCATCAGTTAAAATTACCTTATACTCTGCAGGTTCTCCATATGTAGTAAGAATATATAACTCCTCATTTCTGTGCTCAATGTGGTAAATTACCCCTTTTGTTCGTGCTTGTACAAGAGCAGGTAACTTAAAAGGATGTCTACAGTCAACCAGCCAAACTTCTGAGGTTGTCTTGCTGTTGCTGTTGATCGTGAGAAAGCGCCTATCTTTTGTGCAATATATGTCCACAAAGAATCTGTAAGGAAAAATCAGGTAAAAATAAAAAAAAAAAGCTTAAACTTGATGAGCATTTTAAAAATCCATTGGTTGTTTCAGAACCATGGGTTTCCATCTGCAAGGTAAGCAGCAGCATGCCTGTAAGCAGGCTGGAGAAATCCCAGACTACTTGGTTCCCAATGCCACTCATGCTGCATTTATGCTGGGATTCAAAACCACACAATCTTGTGTGCAGAACCTGAAAACTGCAAGGAAAGCAGTTCAGTTGCTGCCCAACTGAATCCAGGTTTTTGCATCTCTGAGATAGACTGGAAGCTCATTGATGTACATAGGCTTTAAAATTCAGGCAAAACATAGAACTTCTTATTGAGCTTGTAACCCTATTTTTTTAAAAAAAATATGGATAATTAAATTGAAATTAGTAAAAGACATCATATGGGAAAAGCAGTAACAAAAGAAAAGTAGGAGCTATTATAAAGAGAAATTGATAAAAAGCCCAAGTGTTACTGACTTAACTTTGTCTGAAGCAAGTAAGACAAAAAAGACTATTTTTTTAAAAAAGCACAGAGGCCTATATGAGACAAGATAGTGTTGCAGTGATAAAGCTGGAAACTAGGAACTGGTTTTGGAACTATCTAAGAAACTAGGACCTATCAACTAGCTTTAAATGCTTCTAAAATCTAGAAACAGAAAACAGAATGATAATCAGTGGCTGGATGCTAATATTAGACAAGTTCAAGTGAAATTCAGATTCAAATTTCTAGGAGTCATCCTCATTGGAATGTCACACCTTGGGACACAGCAGTTTCTTTGCCATTTTGGATCTTTAATACTGAGTATCTCTAAAAGCAAAATTGTCCAGTACAAAGATCCAGATGACTTCATGAAGAAATTGCAGGGTGGAGTACCGTACTGATACAGATATGGCACACGTACGTGACTGCAATAATGATTCCTCTAGACTGGTGAAGGAAAGGATGCTTTAGATAGAATTATCAGTGCCTTTAATTATTTGCAGGTGGAAGAACTCCAATAATTTTGGTACTACTGTTTCTTCTAATGGCACTTTCTTGACATCTTTAGGAGGACAGGCACAGCAGGGGATCTAAAGTCTGCAAGGAATCAGCCTCCTGCCTAATACACATGAATTTGGCAAGAGCGCGGCACTGCATTCAGTAGAGATTCCAACAGTTGAGCTCTGCTGACCTTACCTCTAAGACAGTCAGGCAGAAGTGCAGGTTACACTTTCCCCCCAAGGACTCTGACCTCAATATTACTTTTTTTTTTTTTTTTGTCTTTGTAGCTTTTTTGTTAAGGAAGTCAAGAAATTTTCAGCTTCTTAAAAAAAATAAATAAAATATTTGATTGCACCTACAAGAGCTGGTGAGATGTAGAATGGAACTGCTCAATACAAAAGAATGTCTTGCCATCGCCAATGAGCAAGTGAGTTCGGTTATGAGGTGCAATAGCACATGAACCTTTAGAGTAAGTTTCTAGTAGATTTACTGTAATGACTATGACCTTCAGAATTATGCCAACAGTTTCCCTATGGGGAAGTGTCAGGTCAGTGCAACTTGATTTCCCCAAAGTATGCATCAAATGCAGCTGGAACAAAAGGATCTTATTTACTCCAACTCAACTGCAGATTTTTTTCTGTTTTTTTTTTTTTTTTTTTTTTAGATAAAAGTATAATTTACGTTTCTTTACTGAACATGTAACTTGAATTAAGAACAATCACAAACATTTATAGAATGCTGTATATATCTACCACATGCTATATGGCTGAAAAAACTAGTTCTGCACTCAATTTAGCAAGAGCCTTCTTGTCTTCCTAAACCACTGCTTAAAGAAAGGTTATTGAGAGGGTATTCAGTCAACAATAGTTCTATCTCTGGGAATGCTGTAATGATTTTGCTCATCCATTACCCTGAGCAAAGATGAGCCTGAACTTCTATGTTTTTTAAAAGATGTATCAGACATCAATAGCAGAGAAAACAAAATGAAATCCGGAGTCTGATTTACCCTGTATGAAACTGTCACACATTCATTAAAGGACACCCTGACCTGAGACTGACCTTGACATTTATAAACTCAGCTGAACTCATGAGGTAAGAGAGGAAAGTTAAATCCCTGTTGATGTTGATCACATATCAAGAGCAGAACAGAGCACGTTCTCAGACTGCATAAGGCACTACTGACAGCAGAACACAACTTAAAAATGCCTTTTACCATTTGGAATATGATATGGAAGAGTGTGTTTTCCAAACCAGTTATATTTTATATGTAAAATACTTTAGCATACATAAAGGACTTGTTATATTTTAGGTAAGTATTACCTTGCATCTTGTTCTGTATAAACTAACTTAGTATGTTTCTGATTAGTGAAAGTGGTCATAAACACATTCTGGCATTTAAGGTTCTTCTTACTTGTGTAATACAGAACATCATTTGTAGCCCATTCTGGAAAAAAGACAAATGCATATCAAAGTTGGAACAGTATATACTATTATTGAGAGAAAATGGAGCTCCACGAAAACTGGATCCAATACCAAAAGAGGCAGGTTGTAGTAGCCACGGAACGAAGGACAGCACTTCTACATCCCAGAGGCTAGGGTAAGCCACAAAAAGATTTTTCCAAGTTTTCTCTGAAACTCCCAAAACATGAATCTCGTAATATAAATTAAAAAAAAAAAAAAAAAAAAAAAAAGGCAGAGGACAATGTTCTAGGGCCCAGGAGGAGAAAGCTCTTGACTGTGTGGGGGTTCTGGAGGTAACAGGAAAATAGCTGATGTGTGGCTGTTTAAAACTGAGCAGAGAAACAGAAGTTTACATGGAGTCAGCAAGATAATAAAGAGGGTATGAGCTCTGCACCACTGCATGTGACTGCATGCAAACCATTTAGAGAAAAGAGATGATGCATGTGCTCCATGGGTACTGCTAAGATAAAAATTCTCCAGTTTTCTGTGCTTGTACATGTGTTCACCAACATTAGAAACATATAAGAACCTTGCTATTATAGAGTTTAGTAATATGACTGATCCAGCCAAATTACTGCTATCTCTGCTGCTCCTACAGCCACCAGAATGATGTTTAGTACATATGCTTAAAAAAGTTACTGTATGCTGTCTTATGAATAAATACTAATTTTCAGTACAAAACCCGAGGAATACCACAGTGAAGTAATGCAAACAATTTGCTATCTGAACAGCACTGGGGCTCCAGACTGCACAGGTAGCTGAGGCTTCACTACAAAGACAAGCTTTTAGAAGGGAAATCCAAGTTCTTCTATAGCCTAGCATTTAAAAAACCTCAGATGTAAATTTTCAAGAACTTCCATTTGCCTGCCTGCTATTGCGTGTCATGCAATACAGGCATATGCTTTGCAAGGGGTTGTAACACCTAATTCTCTTGGACATGATTGAGGTACCTCTATACTTCATGGTACTTCTCGACCTCACTTAACCTGAGTAAGTGTGGAATGTCTACTGTTCTGATAGTAATTTTTTTGTACTCTGCCATAGCCTGTCACACCTATGTAGGCAAGTTTGTTTCTTCAATGTACCAATTCTTCCAGACAAACCTAGATACGCGTTGAAATCGAGTATAGTAAAAAACGTCACTGGCAAATTTTCAGGCCTGGTTTTCAACAGGCATTATAAACTTCAATTGTGCAAACACAACATTAAATTCTTGCTGCTGTTCATTTTTGTAACTAGGAAGTTTCACCTAGTTTTAAATTCTTGCCCAGCCCAGGTAAATTGTTTATTGCACTATACATACTTGATGACATCTAACAATATAATCCAAAATACAAGATGTGGAATATTGTATACACACTATTGCACTTTTTGCAATATTCTTTAACACAGTATATAAAAAAAAAAACGATTTCCCATTCACTTCAGTTTACCTCTGCTTATTTTAACAGCAGTGTAAAGCTCTGCAATCTCTTCTGAAAGAAGAGACTCAAGGCCTGACTGACTTCTTCGGGCTCCGGATTGTGACCCACATCCTAGAGTCCAATTGAAATTTCATCCAATTTTTAATAGCAGGTAGCACCTGCACACTTTTCAGTGAAGCTAAGTATCTAGAGCTATCAGTGACTTCAGCAGTAGCTGCAAGGGTTTAATACCTAGAACGTTTCCCAAAAGATCTTCATATTGTAAACAGTTATGTCAGTAAATTTTTAAAGACACGTATTGCATTAAATAAAAAGAATGATATGCATGATTGTTCAAACATGATTGCTTTTACAATGAAGGAAAACTTGTATCATGAGCTTGCATTCACATCAGATAACTTGTAATTGTGCAATGTGGAAGAAATCTTAACAATTCAACAGCTATAAGGATTAAATCTGAAAATGTTGCTTCGTCTTTTTCATTAAATACTTTATTATTTGTGGACTAACAAAAATGTTGCATTGAAAGCCGGTATGATCCAGAGGATATTTATAAACAACTTACCAAAACTAAATACATTTGGAATTACTTTTTCCACAACGGGAAAATGACCAAGTTTCATAATAACGCAGGTTGCCTCTTCAGAATTTTCACTTTTTAAGTTGATAGCCATGTATCTCTGATCTGGTGAAATTCTGATCCGTTGAATAAAGGCATCAGAAAAGCCAAGATCTTCAGTACTGAATAAAATGTCAACATTTCCTTCATCTATCACATAAAAAAAGGGATAGCAAAAAAAATCCTGTATTAAGGGAGTGTCAAAATGATGAGTGGGTGTTAATACCTGTATTTGACAAGTCTGCCTGCAATATTCACAAGCATACTACTGAAATTTATTAACACCAAATATTTGTCTTGCAAGATATTTGCAAATGCATTTTGTAAAAATAAAGAAAAAATTACAGTTCTGGGAAAAAAAAAAAGTCTTGTAGTTATTATAAAAAATATTTTAAAAGTGTAGATCTTCGCTTCTAGTAAATGTATTAAATTTTAAAGTTCAGATACCTAAAGCATAGTTGTTTTTACTAAATGCAATTACTAATTTTTTTCCCATCCCCTCTGAAATAAATAAGCAGGAATGTGCTCTTCCTTTATCAAAATGTTAAATCAGGGCTCTGAAAAGAAGTGACTTCTCTCCTCTCCAGAACCTTGCCTTAGCATCAGTGCATACTATTCCTTAACTCTCTTCACCTCACCTTTTCAGATGCAGGATTCTAGAATTATTAATCAATCATTAAATAATTTTAGAAAAGTATTTTTAGTTTCATTATTTTAAGAACCAGACCAATTAAGCTTTAATGTAAGAAAAGTACACTAAGTGATACAAGCACAACATTTTTAACAATCATACCATATTAGGAGGAGAAATCCCTTACCACCATCTGCTTTTGAAAGAAATACGCGGCCATTTTCTTCAAAGTACACATTGTCTCCAAATACGATCTGTTCAACACAAAACAAACATGATTCAAGTCCAACAAATAGACCCTTTCCTTAGAACCCCTGTATTAAATCATTGTTCAGTACAACACAGTTGTAACATACACAAATGACAGAATATAGCACGCACATTTGATACCAAAGGAATCGCATGCATCAGAAAGGTTCTTTCAAAGTTAGGGTACTTAAACTAACCCTACCTGCTCTAAATTCAACAAAAAGCTCAGATCACCTGCAACGGCTCTTGTAACTTACAATGTCTTGTATTCTTTATCAAAAAGTCAGATGATTATTGTATCTTTATTTGCTTTTGCCTATGGAGAAATCAAGGTAAGTACAGTATCATAACAGGTATAAGCTGTTCTAAACACACTCTGTTACTATCCACAATTATTAAAATATTCAAAACTCAAACCCCTAACACCACAAAATCATCGGTAAAACAGCATTTTACAGCAGAAATGGCTTCACTGCCTTTTACTTCTACTCAATGATGAGAAATGTTTGTCTTTTTGCCACTTACCCTTGGACTTTCCAAATTGAATTTATACTTGTGCAATTCTTCTAATTTTTCCTTGATTCTTTTTGTCATAGCTTTGTATCTTGCTGAAATGTCACTCCAGTTTTCCTGCTCTGATTTCAGAAGATTCTTGTACAAAAGCTCTGATGTCGTTTTGGATGTATTTTGCTTTCTTTCGGAAGGGATTGTTGTTCCTTCCTGCTAAGTAAGGAAAGACAACAATGGCTACAAGCCAGCACTGTACTCCAATATGAATATATTGAGGCAATAATGGTATTTCCTGAGCTACAGACCCCAAACCAACTTTATATTATTATAATAGTACATGCTAGCAAAAAGAAAAACTATGGTTGGAATAAGTTTTTCTTTCCAGTTCTTCCTGATCTTTTAGGAAGACATTGTCAAATATGCTTTACTTGACACATTTGTTGAGGTCTTCTCTTCAAAATTTAGGGTGCTATTAATTTATGCTCTTAATTGATTATATGCATATATGTTTGTTCTTGTTCTAAAACTAGTTTTTAGTTAATTTTTATGGAATTGTTATTTTTCCTTCTTCAGAGGTGTTTTCTCATAATTTTCCTCTTAGAGTGTAATTTCTTATTTCCTTTCCTAGACAACAATGCCACCCACACCTCTGTTCCTGTACCTAGAAGTCCTAGCAGCTTGCTCATATCCTATCCTTGTCCTAGGATATATAGCTATATGTCCTAGCTATACTCAAAAGTGTTAGTATAAATGTTCATAAGGCACAGAATGAAGTGAAGCAGTGAACTGAGATGGGTTCTGCAACAATTTTATTGGCAATAAGCTTAAGGATCTGGCAATAAGCTTCCACAATCTGTGAGCAGACTACTGCTACCTGACTGTCAACAAAGCTGTCTTCTCTTGAAAAAATGTTCAAAATGTGTTAGAATTGCTAGCACAATGCTACTTCTTTTTCCTTGCTGTAAAATCTTGTTTGATTGAATAATAAGCTTAAGATCACATATTACAGTACATAACACTGCACAGATCACACAAAGTAGCATTTTATAACATTCAATATGTTACACCAATGTGCCTAACCTTAAAAAGCAGGATATACCTTTTACCCCATCCTCACTTTGCATCAAGAACTGAAGGTTTGTTCTTGGTTTGTCCACAAACACATGCGATCTAAGACGTGAATGTTATGAGTAGACTTTGAAAAGAGAAACTCTCTGCTCCAGTTACCGAACTCCCTATGAATGTAAACCACATCATTCATGAGAGCGTATTAGTGTTCTGTACTGGTTTAGACCAAGAGTCTCTCTAGCCTAGCGTATCAAGTCAGAAGCACAAGTCAAAGAAACCCTGAGAGCCCTCAGAGAAGCTCTGGAGCAACTGTGTAATTGGTGAAGGTAAAGAAATTGCAGGATGTGTTGGTTATACCACAGTCACTGGAAAAACTGCTGTAAGAAAACAGTTCCCCAAACCAGAAGCAAGCAAACAAAAACCCCACAGTGGCCACAAATGGATACTTAGAGAAGCATAAGAATGGGACAAGCGCAGATGATACTCCCTAGCAGGTATTCCCCCAGCCTTCAATGATTTTATCTCAAGAATTTCTTAAGCTGAATACCGTTTCTGGATATTTAAAAAGTCTCTTTCATGTAGATGCATCCTCTTGCACCTATGCAGAATTTTAGCATCCACAACTTCTTCTGGTAACGTCCACGCTTTATGCATCTTTTGATGATTCCCCTCCTTTTGTTTTCAACAGTTCTCTTTGTATTTATTTGGAAATATACAGAACTTGTGGCCGCACTGTAGGTATATATTAGAGTTACTGTACACCTTCCTGCCTAGGGAAAAATGAGTCATCTAGAAAAGCATCTAGAAAGGTTCTGAGGGTACCAGAGGATCTTGGTGACAACTAGTTTGCGAACACTTGCTTCAAAGCAAACAGGCACAGCTTGCTTTCAGGTGAAAATCACTTGTTTGTATCCTGGGACCGGTGTCATAGACCAGCTTTACTGTGTCAAGTGAACTGCCAATGAGTAAACGGAACCACACTTTCTCATCCATCGTGACTTCATATGTTCTCTTTGAAACATTTGTTTACATTTCAGACACAGACTTAGGAACTGTTTACATTATGGCTAGAAATAAGAGGGTTACAACAAGATGATCTTTGGGTCACCTTTGAAGAAACACTGTCAACTTGAAACAATTCTAGAACAACCACACATCCATCTGAAAACATGTTTTAAGATAAAAAAAAGCAAAAGACCAATCTTTTTTAAACAGTATTTATGCTTCACACATCTAAATTAGTTTACAGGCTGCCATACTGCAGCAAGCTTTAGCAAACTCTGTATATACAAACATAGGAACAGAAGACTTGAAATTATTTCAGACTGTTTTCTGAGTCTGTGCATGATACATTGCCACCGTTTTACATAATATTTAAAGTATAGTTTATCACATGTGAATACAATTATGAGAAGTCAATATAATACTTTAGCATTTAACATGCTGCAAACCATGACTTATTGGTCAGCACAGAAAAGGTCAAGTTCTGTTGAGCCAACTCAGTGGTTAAGTCTGGTGTCATCAGTTTGGACACTTGGCCTCTCACTAGTTCATCTCGCCCTGCAGTTTTCTCCTGACACTTTTATCTGAATCCTTCTGGAAGATACCTTTTTTTTTTTTTTTTTTTCAATTGCTACAGCAGGAAAAGCAACCAAAATGCAGCTTTACAGCAAAACAGCATACAAAAGTTGAACTACAGTGTATGTCTTTGAACATAACTGAAATCCTAGTATTTATCCCCCTGCTTCAAACCCTTTACGAAAAATACGTTTCCTAGACATTTGAAAAATGTGGCTGACTTCCTTGACAAATGTGCTAAGGTGGTTGTTGACATTAAGTGTATACTTAAGCAGCATACCTTGCAGGAAAAGAATCTCCACGGCAGGATGCTCCCAGGTGGCACAGTCCTGTGTGTACACCTACTTCCTGAACAGTCCAGGATGTGGCATTTTTTTGGTTTTATTTTACAATAAAGACATATTGTTTGAAGATTGTTATGCTTAGAGTAGTATCTGACACTGAAACTCAGCCCTTGGAGAACACTGCGCAGTCCAACAGATGACATCCTGAACTTCATTTCTTGATAGTCGACCCGAAACTTCTGAAAATCCCAAACTGCTGATCGTTTCCACTGTGTATGTGAAATATACATAACATAAACTGAAGGTAAAAAGCTTCCTCTCTTTCAAAGAGATGAGACCGACTCATCAGGAAAATCAGATGAGAAGACACAGTAAAACTCAGGCTGTAACAAGGGGTACACACAGCTTAGTTTGCATATTAACCTGCCACATTACTCCAAACGTGGTTTCGGGCGGTTGAAAGTTTAGTGAAACTATCAATGAAGAGAAAGGAAGGTGCAACTATGCATGTTTAAATATTGAAGAACCAAAAACTGGGAAGGTTTTGGGAAGCTTTTTTCCCCCTTTAGAAGTATCATGTAACAATAAAGCACTTTTATCTCAAAAGGGCAACTCGGCAGCAAGGACTGAAGCCCCTGGCAGGAAAACTGACAGGTCAGCAGCTCTGCCAGGGGAAAAGCCCCAAGTGTTCCACCGCCCGCGGTCCCGTTCCCCTGTCCCGCCCGGGAGAGGACCAGAGCCGCCGGCCCGGCCCCGCTCCCCGCCAGCCCTGCCCCTCACCGCCGCGGCAAGGCCGTGCCACCGCCGGGCCGCGCCCGAGGCCCGCGCAAGGACTCGCCGTCACAGGCGGGAATGGACGCGCTCTCCCTCCGGCGCGGCTGCCCGGGATAAGACGGCAGGCGAGCAGAAGCAGCGCCCGGCTCGCCAGCGGGACTGCCGCCAGCCAAGATGGCGCAGGGCGCTCCAGGCAGCGGCAGCGGGCGAGCACCGCTGATGTCAGCGCGGAGCCGCGGTGGGCGGGCGGCCGCACGCCGGGCGGGCGCGATTCTTGGCGCGGCTTCATCAAGTCGCTCCCGGTTCAGTGCGCGGTTTCGCCCCGGGGCGCAGGGCTCACAGGCGACCCGTTCTCTGAGGCGCTCTCCTACCCCTCCGGTGCGCCTGAAGAGCCGGGCGTAGCACGCAGGCAGCGTGCTCCGCGGCACCAGCATCCCTCCTGTGCTGCCCTTAACAAAGATGGCCACCCACGCCCTCCCCCTCAAGCCCTGACCCGGCCGGCCCCAGCAGCCGCTGGAGGCTCGGCGGCCAGTCCCCGCCGGCCGAGGCAGCGCTCTCCGCGGGCGGAGCGGGTCCGCGCGCTCCTCCCTGCCGCCGTATGGCCGAGGCCGCCGGCTCGCCGCGCCGCCCCGCCGCAGGCGGGTGCGAGGCGAGCGGTGCGGTGGCGGCGAGAGCCCGCTGGCGGCTGCTCGGACAGGTAGGGGGAGCCCGCGGGCGGGAGGGGGATGGCGGGCGGGCCGAGGCGGGAGGGGCGCGTGTCTTTGGCGAACGGCGCTCGTGTCCCCTTGGGCCGGGGTGCTTCGTGTCCTCTCTCGTCCCTCTCCCGTGGGAGCGGCGGGCGCTGGCGGGCAGCGGCGAGTCCGTGCGGCCGGCAGCTCGCAGCGCCTGCGGGGCCGCGCTCGGCTCCGGCTGCGGGTGGGGGTGCCGGGGCCGGCGGGGAGCCCTGCCGGCTCCCGAGGCGTGCGGAGAGCCGTGCTGTGCGGAGCGACCCGCTCCCCTGGCAGGAGGATTGCGAGGAATAGCACGCCGAGGCTTAGCAAAGGGGTTTGCAGTCCTCTTCCCGGAAAAAATAGTAATAATGATGTATACATACACACACATACAGAGCTCCTTAAAGTGTGCCTTTAGTAGATCCCCAAACGGTCTGTGGTGCTATGAGCAGCGTTAAAGCGAGCAGGGCCAGCAGCCGAGGGCACTGGCTTGGTATTTCCAGGCTGTGGTTCGACACCTTCTGTCGGTGCTGCCGGAGTTGGTTATTGCAGCTGCTGCCTTGTTCTTGCCCTTTGCCCTCCCCAAATTGCCTTCCATGAGGAGCTGGGGTGAGATCCCGCTCACCTGGGAGCAGCAAAAGCTGCGCTTTATCTGCAGGTGCCGGTCGTCTGGTGAGCGGTGGGGCCATGCTTGGAGGAGGAAGAAGCTGCAAGTGGTTACACCACTTGCTCTGGGGTGGACAGCAGCTTGTCAGCTCCGGCCTTCCATACTTTCTTGGACCCTTTAGGAGCAGTGCAAGGTTGGAAAGGATTCCTCTGCAGATAACCGTATGCATAGAGGCTTAAAAACCTGAATCAGTTTTATTAGTTGTTACTATTACGGGACGTGATGTTTATGACCTTGACTTAAATGTTTAGTTTTGTGCCAATTGATGCCTGGAGCTGCCCACCTGTGCTCTCCCCGAGAAGGTGAACTGGTGGCACTGGGTCTGATGGCAGCCACTGGGTGGACAGGGGCAGCTGGCTGCGGTCGGGTAATAGAGCAGGAGGTGTGGGGAGGGTAATGTTGGCCTTTTCTTTCTGTGTGTTTTTGGTTTGTAATTTTCCCAGTCCTGTTCAACAGGACAAACTTCAGTTTTATTATACTCTAAAGCAGGAAATGTCAAAGTTATTGGTAGGAACATCAGGTTTGTCTGTAGGTTTCTCTTCTAGCAGACGATGTAAGCTGTGCTCTATGGCTATGCTAGTTTTTATTTGTTTTCAACATAGCGCCTTTGGCATATCCCTGTCCCTTAAAATCATAAGGAACTTTTCAGAGCAATTGAATGGGGGTGTGGGGGATGTCTGTAGGTATTTGGGGAGGGGGCTTCCATTTCTTCCTCAAACTAAAGGTGTCTGTGACCTTTTCTTCTACAGATTCCCTGAGTTTTTCCATGTTCTTTAGCTTTTCCGTTGATTTTTATATGGTATGGTGAGCAAGGATCGATTTAATCTTACTAGTACATCTGAAGTAAAAATCAGTTCTGCACTTCTTACTACAGTGATGCTTGAATCTATCTATGGATTGGGAAAAGGTATCAACCTTCCTTTGTATCCATCTTTAAAGGAGCACTGTCAGTGTTTCTTACAGTGCTTTTAAAAACGTTTTTCATACTGCTTATAATAATGCCTTACGTGAAATCAGTTCTGTGTTGTGTTTATACATTGAATTTGCTTTCATTCAATGCATACATAAGCATAAGGATGCTTGAGTGCGTGCTCACTGATTTAATTAAGAAAAAAGCCCCTTTATTGGGTATCCTATGAAGCTAGCATAAAGAACCAGGGATTTGCTTAATTATGTATGTGTTCTTTATCAATAAAATGTTTTATGTATGTACTGAGTTTGAAGTTTGGCAATACTTTTAAACTTAGCTCGTCAGAATCAAGGAAAAAATTTTTTGCTTCAAAAAAACCTTAAGGTAAGTTACGTGTGTAATGTACATTGATAAATGACTGGAGTAAATTCTGTAAGGCTGTGTTTTGAGCTCTAGGAGTCTGGGCAATTGATGGCATTATCCAGTCTGTACTTTTTAGCAGGCAAGTTAGAGGAATGGGTGTAAACTAAGTTGCTCCCTGTACATATACTTGCTCCCTGTAGAAAGTTTAATGAAAGCTTTACTGAAATCTCTAAGCTTTATAGATTTATCCTGCTTGTTACCTTCCTCTTACTTTTCTCTGAAAATCTTGCTCACCTGCTAATGTACATTAGCTTCCAGAACTGAACAATAAAAGCTAGTGAGTTCTTTTTTTTCATTTCTTTCTTTTTTTTTTCCTGAACAGAAGAACTTCTAAAATAATTTTTTTCTCTTCCTGCTCCTCTCTGTGTACTTGTGCTCCAGATCTTTTTCCATGTTTTTGTTTAGTCTTGAATTTGTAAATTGTTTACAGTTGAATAATAATAATAAAAAAATTTGGTAAATAAAGTATTCGTAAAAACAAATAATGCACAGTCCTACTGATAATGTTTAGAGATGGTGTAGTTATAGGTTATACTGTAGCTGATTACGTAGAAACTTTCTGGCCTGTACAAAATAATCATGTTCCAGTCAGTGCCATAGAACTCAGAGGAGGTTTGTAGACCATTAGCTGTTACTGAATTTGGCTTTTAGTGCAACTGGGCCATACGCAATGAGATACGCAAAGAAACACAGGGAATTTCAGGTGACTGCCTTTCTCCACACCTTTTTTGGTTGTTTTTTTTTTTTTTTTAAGAGAGATCAAACATTTTTAGGTTCTATAGGGAGCCCTAAATATGCTTCTAATATTGTTATTAAATACCAAGGGCCTTGAAATCCAGATTTGTGGTAATATTTTACTAGAATCTTTGTAAAACAGGAGGCAGTTTGCTGATGCTTTTTTTTTTTTAAAATGTCTTGTGTGTTAATGAAGAAAGAATTACCTTAAAATTCTCTATTGCTAAGTGAAGTTAGAGAGGAAAGAAAACACCAATTTGAGAGAGGGAAAACTGCAAGATAAGAGTGTGAGCTTGCATTGTTTGGTGGGGTTTTTTTTGTTGTTTTTGTTCTTGCTGATTTTTCTTTTAAGAAATGTAATTTTTGGAAGAACCTAAAATATTATTTATGGAGATAATATTTGTGTATGTGACCTGCGTATAAGCCCAACACTTGTGTACACCTGTAAAGATCTTGTGCAGAAGACAAGGCCTTTCAGTACTGAAGGAAGATCTTGAAGAGACAAGGCTTCTTCAATTTTTTAGAACAAAAATACGCAGGGAAATTTAGCCAAAAGTTACTGAGGGAGGCGATAAAGCGGCCACCAGCCCCAACCGAAGAACAGTGGTTTCTGGTGATTCCTTCCCCACCATAGGTCTTTTTCTCTGTCATCACTTAAGCCAAGACACAATTCTGTCTACGCTGCTGAGAAGCCTTTAGCTTGCTTTGGTATTGGCTACTGGTTTTATAGCTCCCTGGGACATGTTCATTTATTATGACAGTGTGCGGGAAGTTACGGAGCTTCACGTTTATTGGGAAAGCATCATGAAAATAGAGAAGACTATCTTTCAGTGTCTTCAAAACATTATTATGGGTTTAAACAGGTTTGTCACCTTTTGGTTTTTGTCAGTGGATTATCCTATAGCAGCAGCAGTGTATCTTTGTACCTTGTAATGCAATTGTGGTGCTTTTAGGAACTGTCTTTTTGATCTTTATGTGAAAATACAGAGTTAGATATAAATAATGTAACATATTCTTCCTTTGTGCTCTGTTTTCTCAGTTATATTTAGGTTTTTTAAAAATTTGACCTGGTGTTGTAATTTTCAGATCTCAGACCTCTTGATTTTAGTTGGAGACTGTGGGAGAAATGTTTTTTTGAGTACTCAAATGCTCATGAGATTTTCCGCTAACCCAGGGAATGTATTTTGCAGAGTGGCTAGAAGATGTCTTTGTAGAACAAAAAAATGAAAACAGAAAAGTGTTGTCACTGCTGGATTTTTTTGCTGTTAGCAATGGCTTGCCTTTTCTTTAAAAAAAGCCCCCAAACAACATGCTTTTCTGCAAATTAGATCTTGGTGGTTTTCTTTAGTTGTCAAGTTGGTCCGTTTTGTTTCCATGCATGCCACTATCATATCAAGGTCTTAATTCTGCTGGTCTTTTAATTTAGTTCTTCTATTTTGCTATTTTTGTGATTTCCTTCATATGTGTATTTTTCCCACGTGTCACAGGAAGTAGCAGAAATAATGTGGACAGCACGTGGCCTTTTTTAATATTTTGCTGAAAACGCCTGTGTCTTTCAGGTGTTGAGACCTGCCAGTGAAAATAGATCCAAAAGCAGTAAGCCTGATGCGTCAGACCTGCTGTTAGAAACTAACAGCCACAGCAAATACAATTGCTCTGCTCACATATGTAGTATTTCCAAGTATTCTGCAAAATTATAGGTCATAGCACCAAATTGTAAGGCTGTTGGATGTGAGTGCATTTCTAGTTAAAGCACGGTCTGCAAAGATTAGGTGCAGGAAAAAAAAAAAAAACACTGACCCTTAATTTTGTTGGTACGCATCCCATTTGCAAAGATTCTGTTTCAAGTTTCATAATTCTGGAGAGCTACTTCTTATTTGACTTCAGATTTAGCTCTGGTTGGCAAAAAACTAAATTGTGGTGCTCTCCGACTCAATAGAGCTATTCCTTGTAGCTGTCTATTTATAGTGATGAGTTTGTTTTCTGCTCTGTTTTTTTCATCACCACGGACCACTTACGCACCTTCATTTTAAAAATGCAATGGCAATTATTTTTGTATTCTTTCCAATGGTAGGAGAAAGAAGTTAAACCCGGGACATCTCTCCTTCCACATCACTGACCTAAAGAACAATCCCTTTTGTCTGGCAGGGAAATGCTAGTTGTCTTCTGCGTAATGATACAGCTCAAATGGGCTGGGTGCCGGGTTTTCCCGTACGGAGGAGTCGATACCTCACTCTCCGAAGACGGGGTTGAGTGCAGCAGACTATGCAGGACGGAGAGCCCACGTTTTTGCTTTCCTGAACAAGTGTTTTAATCATTTAGCTATTACACAAAATGCAAATGGCCATGTACTGCTTCCACCACTGCCTTCAATTCTTCAGTCTCTTAGCGATGAACTTGGTGCTGTCAGTGTATTCTGGGGATCGTGTAAAGGTTGGCTAATGCATCAGTCCCCGTACGGGGCCCTGGTAGGGCAGTATGCAGTGGTGGCATCTGTAAGTCCGGGGCCTGGGATGGGTTGCAAGTTTGGCAGCAGTTCTGAACGCGTGCAGCAGTAGACTTCTAAGCTAGGAAGCAGCCTACCTGGCAAACACGTATCACTCGGATTTTTTTAATCTATGTGGATGGTGAGTGGCACAGAAAGTTTCACAGTGGTGATAGAAGGATAGGGAAGAACCCAGTCTGCTGCTCCAACTCTGACATGGGTTTGCTAGAGCAGGAGTTAAAAAAAGCAACTTTGTGTCCTTATGAACACAGTGCATTTGTTTTATGGTTATTGAGAGATATATATTGAGACAATGAATTCATTAAGCGTTCTCTTAACCCCTACCATCAACACCACTGTTATTTTTCTCAGGCTTGACATACTTGGACTAGTTATTCATAGCTCTTAGCTAATAGCATAGCTATTATTGTTGATTCCAGACTTGCTTCTTCAGTTCGGTAAGGCCATGTTTGTTCTTTCCTCGAAAGTTTTACACTTAATATTTAACTTGTTCTTTGTTTCAAAGGTTCTGAAGAAAAAGCACTTGAAAGATGTGCATCTCCAGCAAGTGTCTGTAAGAAGGTTTGCATCGTTCAATCTCTTTTCAGTAGAAGACCAGAATGCAGAAGAGGAAACTGGGACCTGGGTTCAGTATAAAAGCATCTTTTATCCCGAGTATAGTGTGTCCTTAAGGTAACCATCATTTAAGTTTTAAGTACTTCCTAAAGTCTTGTACAGGCCTCAAATATAAAACTCATTAGTCATTCTTCCAGTGTTTTGTAAAATTAGGGCATAGTTTACAAATAAACTATTAGATGTTATTTTTATTTTTTTGTTACAGTAAGCATTGTCTGATTGGGGTTTTTTTCAGGTATATTGCACTGAAGTGTCAAGCTTGAATGAATGTACTGATGATTGTACCTATAACAGAATGCAAATATGAGCATTTATTTTATATTTCTAATAGCTTTCTGTTTTGACATTCTTCTGATATAAATAGCATGTAAAAAAACTGAACATATTTAATTGTAGTCTTAAAAATTTTAATGACATGATGTTATTCATAAAGTTCTAAAAGCTTTTTAGTAGTGGTCTATATTTTATTCAATTTTCTTCTTAATAGTTCTTGTAAAAATGATAATTTGGAAGACAATTTGCAAAACAAAAGAATAAAAACATTCGTTTTCTTAGAGAAATTATTTATACCTAATGAAGAAATCTATTTTGCATTAGAGCAGGTAAAACAAATGAAGATGTTTGCATTAAAAAAAAAAAACAGAAACAAAACCACATAAAAACTATAAAACAATGCCCCCCCCGAACCTCCCCCAAAACCCTCTGAAGGAGTGTTAATGAATTCTCAGTAGCTTTAGCAAAACAGGAAAGTTCCTTTTCTTCTGCTTTGATCTCCTTTTCCTTGTTCAGTTTTGTACATATCTGTACATATCTGTAACTTGGTTCTGCCTCAACAAGGTATCATTGCAACAGTAACTTCAGCATCCCTGAAGTATTGAACTTGTTTTGCAGCCCCTAATTAGCCCTGCTGTTGGTGTAGGATTTTGCATTCTGTGCACAGTAGAGGGAATTCTGGAGAACCTGAGTCATCGAAATTGTAAAGTGCATTTTTATTTAACTGAGATCTTTAATTTAAAGTCAATCTTGGAAACTAAAATCTAACAAAAACAAGTGACCATCATTAACTGTAACATTTTTGCAAGGTTATAAAACAAAACAAAACAACAAGAAAAAAACAGACCAAAAAAAACCAACCCCACAACACTACATGCGTGTTGCCTTAAATTTGCAGCTGAGTGAAAAGTCAAATATGAAATTGTTTAGAGCTTTATAAATCCTTAATTTTCCTTCTTCCAAGCTTATACTTATTGACACTAAAAGGCTTTAAAACTTTTCCATTTGAAAATGCTACCTATTTGTAATAGGAGTAAGTACAGTGTTTTTTCTGTGTATGGACTTTAACAGCGAACTCCCAGGGAACGCTACAGGTCCGTCCAGATGCTCACAGTCTGCCTAATTGCTTTGTGCAGTGTCTCTATTCCCTGGTTTTAGCCCTCCAGAGGCCCACTGGTAATAGGAAATGTAAGGCCTTTAGGTAGAATTTAGGCTGGGCAAGTCTGCAATCCTTTGTGGTGCGGTCCTGAACGTCTTCATTCAGACTCCTTAGTTCACTATGATGGTTTGCGACGTTTGGGGTCACTTACTGGATTTACTAGTTACAGGAGTTTTAAGGTAGGAGGCGAGTTAGGGTTCACCTGTGCCAGCAGTACAAAATCCAAAAGAATGTCAGGCTGATCTTGCTCTGGCATTTGATATTTGTGCACTTCTGTTTCCATCACTTTCCATGTTATAATTTTATTTAATATTTTTTATTTGGCTAATAGTAGCTTCGTTAATAATAGGACACAGCTCAGACTGGAGACCGTGAACAAACATGTTTGTTTATGCGTGATTTTATTGGTGGTGATCATTATACATAATATCCCATTATAAGTATGGGAATTTTGTTTTTACCTTTTATGTTTTGCTGAGTTTAGCCGAGTTTAGCCAATGGAAATGTACAGTTTCCATGCCAGAGCAGGCTCACGTTGCGTTTCAAAAACTGTATATTGAGGAGAATAGGGAGATTGTCTACTGGTAGAGATTTTTATTTTTATGTTTTCCCTCTATTTTGTTCCTTTCTAGAAGATACTCGGTGATCTGTAAAAATGGTAATCACTGATCAGTTTAGGAATACTGATCTGAACTTACTTACGCTTCTATATTAAAATGTTTTCTCTCTATATTGAAGCAGTGGCAATAGATTGTGTGTATTTATTATTTCAGAATATTGCAAGATGGTGAAGAAGGGAAGGAGAAAAGACTCACTGTGTATTTTGCCAGGGACAAAGTATAAATACCTGCCACAAAATCTGCTTTTCCTTAAGTCTGTATTAAATACAATTCTTTCCCTGTTTTTGCAGAAACAGTAATTTAAGAGGGTAAACATAACAGTTTAACATACATAACAGAGCAACAGTTCTCCTTGCTGAAACTTGTGTATCTGGAAGAGGAAAAATCTTGGAGTAAGTGTTTGTGAATCTTTGAGAACTGATCATGTCTTGGATCCTTCGTATGTCTGAGTCTTCCCTTCCTTTTTCTCCTCCCCTTGGCAAAATATTAATTATCATCATTTTCATCAATAGGAACAATTTTAACAAGATAACAAGAGCATATTATTAACAATGAGATCAGTCAGGTAAACCCAGAACAGTGTGCTTGAGTAGAAGAGCCTTTTTATGTATCTTTTTGTCAGGAAAAAATTGTTGCTATGGGCCTTCTAAAATCTTGACAAAAGTGCTTTTGAATTTTCATCTACGTATGTTTTCCTTATGCATTAACGTCTTCTTGGGAAAGCTCATTGCATATGTTGGATGTTAAAAGGGTTGTCAGCTAATATCTTGACAAGACTAAATGCTTAAGAAAGTTCATAAGGTTGTTACTGGCTTTTGGCAAAGAGTATAAAGGTCAAGCTATATCAGTTCAAGGGCTATCAGAACTGATCAAATTGTATATTCAGATATGCTATGACCTAGCTGGAATTGCTGCTCCAGAGGTATGTGGAGACCAGTTTGTTAGGCAAATAGAAGCTTTGGTAGGAACTACCAGTCGTGTGCAAGCTTTTCTGAACTTCTCAATGCAGCTTGTTTTAATAAGCTGCTATTTTTCCAGCCAAATTCAGGTTGGATTCACATTTGGGAAGAAGAGCTTATGCCGTGTTTTTCTGTCGCTAGTTTATTTTTAGACTCATTCTTAATAACAGATCTTCCAAAGCAGGAAGCCAGAAGCCCAAATACAAGGCAATTTTGCTTAAAACATTTAAGCAGGATTTACGTGCCATTTTGACTAGATCCTTGAAGTGACATCATCATAAACTCACTTTAAAGATCTCCATAACTCTTCTGGTTAAATAGTCATCTCTAGTGTGCTTAATGAAATGTAGAGTCACAATACATGGTGGAAGGTGGTCTCTTGAAGTTTGCGTAGGTACTAAGGTGCTTCATGGTAGGCCTGGGATATGAAAAGGAATATCTGATGAGTGTGATTTTTGTTAACAGTGAAATGTGTGTCAAAATGAAATTTCTTGTTATAATCCAGAATCTCATTTGGTTAGTCTAGGCTTCTTCGGCTTTGTACCGTATTTGATGGTCCTGTATGTCCTTGTCTTGATATGAATTGGGTGGCTACATACATGAAATTGCTCTCTAGTGTTGTTTGCAATTAATGTTAGTTAAAACATAAATCCCTGAATTGACCGGAATTCAGCCTGGGAATCAGGCTGAATGTTTATGGCAGTCTAACATGGAGAATATTGACATGTTCAGTCCAAGCTGGAATGTTGCTGCCGTTTTCACGTTCAGATTTGGATACAGTAAACTGAAGTAATCTAGTCTGCAGGTGAAAAATATAAACCTCATTTTTAGTGAAATTTCTTGCAAATTTGAAGTGGAAAAAGGTATTTTTCATTAAGATATTATTGGGCCTTCTGGATCGTTTCTCTATCAAAAGTATCCTTTTATTCATAAAACTTTCATGTTTATTTGTTAGCTTTGTCCAAGTCCTTTTAAACTTCAGGAGTATTTCACTTTGCTGTTAAAAAAAATTATGCATGTGCTAATTACATGGGGGCTTTGGTCATAGGAAGATATATAGTAAGTAGGTAGAGCCATTTAAAAATGTTTATTTAATAGTGCATTTCTAAATCCTTCTATTCTTAGTCAGGAATGTGCTTTTAAATTTTGTATGAATAGTTTCAGCAATGAAGTGGTTATAGATCATAAAGATGCAGTGTCTCACTGTGGAGATGGTGTCTGTCTTTTAGACAGGAAAATTATTCTTTTATTAGAGTTAAAAAAGAAGCAATCAATATCTTCAAATTTGCTATTTCAGGATATGGATTTACTTTAAAATTGTAGGCTCATTTTAAGCAATTAGAGAAGAAATAAGTTGTTTCTGTGGTAAAATATTTTCCATTGATCAGTCATTTGATGTTTCAAATACTAAAATGCAGAACTGAAAAGAAAAGTGTCAGCAGCTTACAGGAAGGGTTAAATCTTTGTAAAGAGTGTTAAGTGTACTTTGCAAGATGTCATGCCTTTATTCTGAATATGAATGAACCTTTAGATAAAAATATGAAAGAAGTTATTAGATTATTCTAGACCTTTGGTTTAGAAATGAGGCATGTTATTTGTCTGTGGCAAGCAGTGTGTTAGAAGGAGGTTTAGGAGTGAATTCTATTGACTCTTCGGTAGGATATTTCTGCTAATTACATTTTGAAGTGCTAGTGGATTTTTATTTTAGGGATAGACATTAAAGAATGAAGTGAAGCAGAATTCAAGGAATATTGCCTACTCCTTTTGGGCAATTTCTGTGAATATGATAAACTCTGCGTGCTAAGAGACAGTGTGTGGATTTGGCAGCATAAAGGCTTGACCACAGGAGGAGGGAATTGAGGAAGGAGGTAAAAAATTAATTTGGCAACGTATTTCTTTCATTTGCTGATCAAGCTAAGACTGTTCCATCATATTTCCCAAGACGTGTGTATTTGTAAAAAGAATTTGTAGTCAAAGAAGCCATTGGTTTGGTTTCTTAACATATTAAGCTGTGATCTTATGTGCTCTTGCGGCCCAGAAGGCCAACCGCGTCCTGGGCTGCATCAAGAGGAGCGTGGCCAGCAGGTTGAGGGAGGTGATTCTCCCCCTCTACTCTGCCCTCGTGAGACCTCACTTGGAGTACTGCGTCCAGTTCTGGAATCCCCAACATAAGAAGGACATGGACCAGTTGGAGAGGGTCCAGAGGAGGGCCACGAAGATGATAAGAGGGCTGGAGCACCTTTCCTATGAGGACAGGCTGAAAGAGTTGGGGCTGTTCAGCCTGGAGAAGAGGAGGCTCCGGGGTGACCTTATAGCGGTCTTCCAGTACCTCAAGGGGGCCTACAGGAAAGATGGGGAGAGGCTGTTCAGGAGGGCCAGTTATGATAGGACAAGGGGTAATGGTTTTAAAATAGAGGGAGGTAGGTTCAGGTTGGATATTAGGAAAAAATTTTTTACCATGAGAGTGGTAGAACACTGGAACAGGTTGCCCAGAGAGGTGGTGGATGCTCCATCCCTGGAGACGTTCAAGGCCAGGTTGGACAAGGCCCTGAGCAACCTGATCTAGTTGGAGATATCCCTGTTCCTTGCAGGGGGGTTGGACTAGATGACCTTTGAAGGTCCCTTCCAGCCCTAACCATTCTATGATTCTATGATCTTGAACTGGAGTTAAAGAGGAGTTGTCTTGTTTTGCTATACTCTGGCCCAGAAAAAGCATCTCATCAGATAACAAATTTTGCAGATAACTCTCAGATTCTTACTGGGCTGCAATGACAATTGATGGCAACACTCACCAAGCCTTTTTGTAAAGTACCCTTAGCAGTAACTTTTTTACCTTTATCCTGTCTTTCATTTTCCACAAGTATTGTAGTTTTATTTTGTATCCAGGTTAATAATGCATGGTGCTGTGTTGTTTTTTCTTTTGAGTATTGTGTAGAAATGTAGTCTATCTTAGTTTTTGTAGTTTCTTTAAGTTTAGTATTTGTATTTAGTTAGTTGTATTATTTTTCCTCATTCAGTTGAAGAATAATATAAAAGAAGAGAAGGAACTTAGTTTTATTTCATTATGGTTGATGAAAAGCATCCCTTAATGAGCTATTGGAGGATTATTTTTATTCTACTGTCTACAGCTATTTGTAAATACATGTAAAAGCCTGCCACTTGTGTTGCCTGTGTTGGAGAGGAAGGAACATGAATATATTTTAAAGATATCGCTCTCTTTCTCTTTTTTTTACACATCCAAAGTTGATTTATTCGTAGTCCAGAGTAAGGAATTTTGCTTTGCTTCATGTCAGGAGAAACATAGAATCATACAGTGGTTTGGGTTGGAAGGGACCTGAAAGATCAGGAGTTAAATTAGCTTGTCATTCCTAGATTTGTCTTCTGTAACTCACTACCTCAGCTACGGAAATTTTTGCATATTGTACCTTGAAGACTTATTATAATAACACTGTAGATCAGATTAATCACGCTGGCCTGAAATTCACTTTCTCCATGATGCCTACCTGTGCTTGTTTGAAGTACTTAATTGATCTCAGCAATCACAACTTGGAACTTCTTTGAGGTTCTTTGAACTGTACAACATTCGTGACATATTCCAAAGCACTAAATACTAATGTTCTTCTGTATTTTGAGATGTCTGTGGAAATTTGTGGGAATTTTGGAGTTGGGATTTAACCACAAGCTACTATGATTGCTTTCCGTGACTTTCAGAATTCAGTATACGTGATGCCTACAGACTCTTTATGGGCAGTTTGTAAGATGTGCTGTGGAAAGCTGTGATTATGACAGGCATTCACAGAAACAAGAGGTGACATGTACTGACAGTTTTCTCTGGACTAGGTAATGGAGGAGCAGCTGATGGGACAGTGAAGCAGCAGCTGTTACGGATCTGCCGGAGAGGTATATGCAGAGTAGTGGATCCCATACTAGAAGCTGTGGGTTTTAGGTGCAGGACGGAGTAGCATGAAATTTGTGACAGAATTTGGGGTTAGAGAATTCCTGTGTTTACAAGTGCATGTAACTTTTAGTCTGCACATCAGATCCATGATGGTAAAGGGTTGGGGAGTAGCTGGCGCAGGGTTTGTCTGCAGGCTCTACAAATACAGTCCTTGAAATGGAAAAACGTGGCTACTGCTGTTTGGAATTATGTCTCCCTGAGCTCTCCCCTTCACAAGTAGATCAGCTGTTGGCATATTGCTTTCCTCACTCTCAAAACTTGTCAGCAATAGAAGTTGTGCTCAATTCTTCACTTTTTGGGTTCCCTAACGGTTAAGTGGTTACCAGTGGAATTTAAGTGCCTCTTCTTTAGCCTGGTGTAGAGTGAAAAAGCTTTATCAGCAGGAAGAGGTATTTTCCTACCATGGTAATTGACTTTGGGAGATACACTGTTACTAATGTGCAACAGTCTTAAAATAGTTCATAATGATACTATAGTTAAGACCTGAGATGTGATTTTTTGGAGTAAATGAGTGTGGCTTTGCTATCTAGATCACTGTTGAGATAATGGCTACTTCTCTCATTCTAGGAGATTGAGCTTGCTCTCTGCTTTTGTTCAGGGATGATTTCATAAGCTAATCAGACAAAAGGAAGCAGCTGTTAAACCCTGTCCTGTTTCTCGATGAGTGTGGAGTGGGCATCTGGAAGACTGAGGAGAAGAGGAAGTCCCTCGTAGCAAAGCTGGATTCTTCTCATCATTAAATTATGTCTCACTTACGTGCTTGTCATGAACAATGTGAAAGCAAGAAAGGGATTTCTGAGCTAGAGTTAGAAGAAGAGACTTTGAATGTTGCAGGCAGCTGGGAAAGGGCTTCTGGGCAAAATGCCTCTGCTGACCAAGAGAGCACATGTTGGAGTGTGTTGTACTTGTACCCGAACAGCACAAGCTTTTGGACACTGAAGAATAAGTGTAAGAATACACTTGGAATTTGTGTGTGTGGATTGTAATTGCAGAAAGAATGTTTTGTAATGAGAGGAAGAACTGATCCTTAATGAAAACTGAGTGTACCAAAAATAATAATGTAGATGAAGAACATTCATTGAGTTAAAAAAAAATCATCAAAATTTCAGGACAACCTTAAAAACAGTAAGTATGTGGCATGCATCTGTTGTGGAATCTTAGCTTATTCTTCAGGCTGAGGTACTCGGAGCTGTCCACTTCTCATCTCCAGTTACAAACCATTATTTTGGAAACAGCCTGAAATTTGGTTTAGTGATAATTTTAAAGCCAGTGCTACGGTTGTATCTTTTCTCTATTTTGCCTTTGTCCTCCTTTTGACTCTGAAGTGTATAAATTGTATTCTTCTCCGGACCAGCACATGTCACTTACTTCTGTTTCTCTGTCTTCATAGCGTTCTGTTGAACTACAGGTACTACATTGCGAAATTGTTCATCCTTGCTTTTGTTTGCTTCACTTGGAGATTTGCGTGATAAATCTCCTTTATATGTGAACTACGTACATAAAGGAATGGAGGGGAGAAAAAACCAAACCAAAACATGTTATCCCAGAACTAATCTACATGCCAACAAAGATTAAAATATTTCTTTACTGTCTCAGCATCTCCCCCCTCCATACCCCCCATCTTACATTCATTTAGAAGATGAGACATTCACAACTGCCTGGAAGACCCTAACTGTGTCAGACATATGCACAGTTACAGAATTTGTAGGACGCTAAGGAGTCAGCAGGGGACAGTTTAAAGGGCAGCTCTGTGGTTGGCAGAACTACTGATCCTGTCCACTTTCTTGTCACTTCCCTTCAGTTAACTCTGTTGCATCGGTCGTCCAATCTGGTTGAAAACAAACTTACCAAATAAACCAATAAAAAGTTCCTTTTAAGTCCGCATGATCCATCAGATTTCTTGTAGGTTGCAGCTAAGGAATGTGTTTTTGAATTGTTTTTATGTAGCTGGGAGAAAAGCTCTAATGTTCGGTTCAATCTTTTGTAACATCTTTCATGTATTTCATTGCCCCTTGTTTGTGAGCTCATTTCAGTTTGTTACCTTGATTTCAACTGGATTTTCTTTTTTTTTTTTTTTAAGAATTAGTCTAATTGCTGTTTGGCACTTCTCAAAACATAACATGTAAATGCTTCTTTATTTAATGCTTTGCTTATCAGAAGCTATAAATAGGGTTTTTTGCATTATAAATATACAATTTAATATTTGAAAAATGTTTAATTTTTTTTTTTAATTCCTACAACGATCTTCCTCCAGGAAAGAAAAGCAGAGAGAATGAGAACTAATTTTGTACGTGCTAGAATTGTTGGATTTCTTCCCTTTTTTCAGTGTTTCAAATTAGCATGTTCCTAAACAGCTTTAAAAGCTATGCTTGAAACATTATTAAAAGACTGTACTTTTGTATTTTACTGCCTTGCTGAATTCTTTTTAGTTTTTTTTTATTGCATTTGTGAAGCAGCTATGTGATCTGATTGTTGCAAAGTGTAAGATTTTTTATTTCATTCATTTTGGACCTAAATTAGCTCAGAATAGTTAAAAAAAATTTAGTTGCTTTTTTTTTTGGTATGAATCCAGCTAGCCTGACATCTGTAACGTTTAGAGGAAGCTTCTTGGGCAAATTTTTATTCAACATGTTCTTTCTGCTGTTGTCAGTGTTTTGCTTACTGTGCTCTAAAATTTGCAGTTGGTATGTGAAATTCAGTTAATTAATTTGTTATCCCCACTTTTGAATGTTTATTTCACTTGGGTTATGCAAATGTAAAACCAAAGAAAATGCAGTTCACTGAACACATTAATCAGGTTCATTGTTCACATTAATTAAATGAAGTGTTCTTGGTTTTGCGGGAGGAAAATAAGAATGTGTGTACAGCTGCTGTTCAAAAATAGACTTTTGTTTTTCCTCTTCAAACAAGTTGCTTTACCAAAGTTCTTCCTTTCCTGTATGTGACTTCCACAACTAAACAAAAATTAATGCTCTTTGGAATCGTTTTTGTTTTGGTGAACTGTTAGTTTCTGAGAAGCATGTTCCTGCTTCCTGAATTCCAGTGATGGAACTTTAAAGGCTAGCAATTGTCCCCTTGTTTTCCCTCCGGTAGCTACAGTACTACCTGTTTGATACTTGTCTGTGAAAGGGGGTTGTGAGAAGTCAACATGTGCAGTGAACCTTCTTTCTGAAGAGGCAAGATAGGGGTTTTTTTGATTGTTTATATGTTGGTAAAGTCACTGTTTTTGTTTCCTTCTAGATTTCACGATGGACTCTTGAATGTCAAAGATGTTCTCACGAGTTTTGACAACACAGGGAATGTCTGTAAGTAATTTTTTTTTTTTAAAATACAGTACAATCTTGTTAGAATTCTAATTGTATCAATATAAAATATTTCTGTATGAGCTCTCAATAACCATTTCATTTAGCTGAGAAACACAATCACTGTGAACAGCATTACAGATCTACCTACCATAGTGTTTTTATGTGTTGCACTATTTTATGTAGCATAGTTGTTTGTGTGAATACACCCTTAAGTCATCCCAGTGCAGGTTATTTTTGGTTCTGTGACTGCAGCGGGAACATTAGAGCAGCTGAACTGGGTTGGACAAAAAATTAGTTTAGCCCATTGATTTGTGTTGGCCAGTGGCCAGCAGTGGCTGTCTGAGGAACAACAGTGCAAGAACATGGGAAGCAAAAAATGATAGTTGTAATTTGGAGAGGGCGAACTCAAACCAGAGAAGAACAAAAGAAAGCACGCAGTCAAGTTGTGAAATTCCTCCCCACAGAATGTTTTGAATCCTAGAACATGGCATGAATTCAAATAGCAAAGGGGAGAAAATGTGCAAGACAAATTCACTGTGGCTATTAAATATAAAGACATCACTTGTGGCTTAGGAAGTGCTAGATGTTAGGAGAATTAATGGAGCAGTAGGATGATATATTTGTCCTGATCTTCCTGTCTAAGCATCAGTTACTGGCCATGTTAACCTGAGACAGGATGAGCCATAAGTGGACCTTCAGTGTTCTGACCCAGTATGGCTCTGCTTCAGTGTACTTATTAATAAAATGGTCTATGCTATTGATGGACTTGAATTATAGAATTGTAATAGATCATGGAAAAGAAGCAGAGCAAACTATAAATATTTTTGATAATGAGTAATTACTATTATATAATTAACATTTACAGTTACATATGTAATTCTTCTTTGGTTATTCTGCCTTATTTTTCAGGTTGGTTTGTTTGTTTTCAAGCAAGTAAACTGATAGAATAAAGTTGGAGGGGTCTCTCTAAATTTGCCAGATATTCAAGAAATGTGCACACATTTTTTCCTCCTTATCAAAGCAATGATATAGAAACTGTTCTGATATATACGTGTTTCATCTCAAAACTCCAGTCTTAGTATTCCAAAGCTATGTTTCAATAAACATTATCTTTTTATTAGTAAAAAGGTCAATTTATTAAATAAAATTTTGCCTTCAAAATAAAAAAAAATTGTAAACTATGCTCTCCTTTTTAAAATTTGCTAGCTTCCATTCAGTTCTGAACATTGAAGATGTTGATCCTGCCACAAAATACTTCAGAGTATATTATTTAACTGTTGCCAAAGATAAATTTGTTCTCTGGTTTCCGAATGAAAATCATGTCTAAGAGATATATGAGTATCCAAATTAATAACATAAAGGCTGAGAAAGAAAATTGACATTTGTAATTATGGTTGACATCAGCCACAAATGTAGGCATCATGAGCTGGATGATAAAAACATTTAGATTTAAGACATTTAGGATCTGGAAGAAAATGCTTTGCTTAAATTACAGGAGGCATTTAGAGAGATTTGATGGAGATTCTCAGAATTGGAAGCTAGAGGGACTTTTATAACAAGGTACTTTATTCTCACAAACTGTTCTCAATGAGGGAAAAAATTAGGAAAAAAATTCAAACTGGAGTTTTGGATCCAGAAAAATATTGTTATATTAGTTCATTAGATAACAATTTGGGTATTTATTTTGAACAGCAGAGAAAATCCCCCCCCCCCCCTTTTTTTTTTGTGCCTAAAAGTGCTTCACATAGTGGATCAAGACAGTGTACCTTACTCTGTAAAGCATGGTGACATGATTCCTTAATCCTTGTTCTTTGTGTGAGTGCTTAGATTGTGATCGATCTACACAAATTTCCTTGTTAACACAAATAATTTACTCTGCTAAAGTTTTCATATGCTTTGCTGTTGGTAAATGTGCTGTCAGCTCTTCTGCTGTTAACTTTTTCCAGTGTTTCAGCTACTTTCTTATTGATTGCAGATGGTAGAACAAAACTTTCACTCCAATAAGCACGCCACCAGTGCTAACACAGAAGACATTTGTAGTTCTTCTTGCTGTTTCTGTGTATTAAACAGATTAGATTTTGTAAAAACTGAAACGTTGGATATTAAATCCTTTCTAAACATAACCATTTGTTTCAAACAACATCGTCTGTGTGGTTTTGGGGATAGTTTTGCTGTTTCTTCTAGTACTGTTCCTAAGTACATTGTGTTAAAATAAGCTCTTTCAGGGAGCATTTCTATGGTCTTTTTGTTTTACTTTTTGATCTTTCTGCTTATGGTCTTTAACGGCCACATCACCACACACCATCAAAGGAAGAGCGGTAGAGCAGACTCTAGTTAATACCACTTTCTCTACATTCCCACGAGGTATCAACTCAGTACAAGATGTGCCACTAGCTGGCAGCATTATATAAAATATCAATAAGCAGCTTTTGAGGAATACTTGTCACTGCTTCCAAAAGTGCTGCCTTATACCAGTAAAACTTCAGGACAAAAGTAGAGCCAACTGCAGTAGCTGTAAATGGCATATGGCAGGGTTCCGAGTGTTAACTCTGTACAGTGTCTTGTTCAGACTTGGTACGTACACTTGTATTCTGTCTTTTTCAAAAATTTCTGAAGATGCATTTTCATTCACTGCTGTAAATGAAAATTCACACTACGAATCACAATTGGTTTTCACTTTCCCAGGAAAACGTGAAAATTTTGTCTCTCCTGTTCATCTGTTGTGAGAGCAGTTTCCCTGTCAAAACTCTAAATGGATTCTCCGCGCAGACAGGATGCAATGCTAAATGCACTTCATCCAGCTGTAATTCTATGCATAGACAGGAGGCAGGGAAAGAAGGACTGGAATGCAGGAAAGGATCAGTGTGTTCATTTTAAACGACAGTATGCCATCTGTTAAAAAGACGGTACATCCTGAGACCATCTCTAGTTCAAAGATAGTCCTTTAAAAGAACTGATGTACGACAGGCAGAAGGTTCAGTGGTGGCACTGTAGGACAGCATCAGCTGGCTCCAGGAGCCACATGGAATGCTCATTCTTGCAGAAGAAAAATCTCATCTGCAACAGACTGTCCAAAAAGCAGGGAAAATTCTGCAAGAATGAGCTTTTGAGAGTATCACCTTGCTCTGCCTTTCATAGAAAGCAGTTATGACTGAAATGCTTGTATAGTTATATCCCTGCAGTAATAATTTCCAATTATGTATATATATAAATTAAGTTAAATGATCAAGGCCAAAATATAATTCTCTTTACTAATTGCCACTCATCTAAGCAAGCTGCTGTGTCTGTAAAGGAGAATTTTAAGCAGTGAAATACAACATATCTGGGGATTTTCATCTAGTATCTGCCTGATGTTAACACAGAAACAAGATATTCCAGAGCGCTCAAGTAGTATAAAATTGCAAATATACTATATGTAATAGAAAAACATTTTCTTGTAAACTGCATATAGTATTAGTTAATAATGTAACTATTTTCAAGAAACAACGTGCTCAATACATGAGAGTTTTATTTTCTACTTGGTTGAGTGTACAGTTACATGTTTTGGAACTAAAAAAGCAGCAGAGGGTGCTACAGTTACAGAGCTACCCAGGCGCACATTGCAAAGTTGTTGCTCCTGTAGGGAAGTAAATCCTGCAAAGACTTGAGCTTTTGGTTTGGGTAGATGTAAATAGCAAAGCTTAAATTCTGTTGGCTCTGTTTATGCAGAAAAACAGGTAGTCTATGTGAAATCCAGAAAAAGTAGAATTACATATTAACTTGTTCTCTTGATTTAAAAAAAAAAAAGTTTTATTGTCGGAAAATGTTGCATAATTTCCTGAAATATAGTGTCTGGATATACCTACTGTTTCAAAATACCTCCTCTCCATCTTTAGAACTGTTTCTATTTGTGCTAATTTTATGTTTAGAAATTCCAGTCTCTGCTACAAGTTTAATATTGGAAAAATTTGAGGTTTTTTTTAATGTGTTTCCCCTTCCCCTAAATACATGAGCTACCTGAATTGGAGAACATTTTTGCCCCTTCGTATAATATTTTTCATGAAAATAACAAGAGAGAAGGATTTTTCTTAAATTTCAAGTCCACATTTTTTTTTTTTTTTTGGAAATGCACATCAAGGGGGAAAAAATAGAAATCAAGTAATTTTCTTTTCAGTTTTCCTTTCTTTTTTTTTTTTCAAATTGTGTTAATTTAAAAATTTTGCTTATTTAAAACTGGTAATTGTATAACTTCTTTTTATTTACTTAAAAAACAGTTTTAAAAATCTACTTTAAAACAAAGAACACTTCCTTCTTTCTTCCTTCCTCTCAAATAACTAGAATGAGAGGGGTGTCTTCTTTCCTGGATAGTAGTACATGAGAATGTATTCAGAGAGCTACTTGTTTTTTCAGAGCTCCCACTGCATGACTCAAAGGTATCCGAGTTCCTCTATGGAGAGATCATGGCAGCTACTGATTTACCATGCCTGGAAGGATAGATGCCATCAAGCTGTCTGGGGAAGAGCATAGGATGGCAGCCTTTATGGCAGCAGAGGTGCTCCTGTATTTCATGTAACGTTAACTAGAATCAATAAGGGAGCACAATGCATTTTTCAGGTGCTGCTGTGAAAGTTTCCCCCCTCTTTTTAGAGAAAATTTCTTGTTTTCTGTGATGAAAAACATACAGACTTGAATATGCTTCCTGCCTCAGTAGGTGTTCTCACCAGAAGAGGCTGCCACTCGTTGTCTTCTGAGCCTTCTCTCATTCCACAGGTGTGGCAGTTAGAAATTGTTTACCAGAACCTCACACCCTCTTGAAAAAGTCTTCAACAAAAAATAAATTGACTGGAAGAGTGTTTAGATAGCAAAGATACATGTCGTTTTGAATGAAATATTGTATTTATGATACCTACAATTTACTATTCACTATGCAGCTTCCTTTTAAATAAAACATTTCATGATCAGAGTTAAGAAAAACCAGCTGTTTCCTTCCTCCCCCATCCAATTCACTTCACTGATTCAGTTTATGGCATCATCCCAAGCAGTCACATTGACATAACTGGCATAAAGCTTATGGAATGGAGCAGAAAATAAGTATATGGGGAGAAGCTGGTACCTTTTAAATTACTCTTGCTACCAGAGTTGTTTTTTATGAAACTATTCTCTGATGGAACATCAGTGATTTGTCCTTCAGTCTTCTGCTTTTCCCCATTCACTGAAGTCCTCTGTTTAGCAGGAGCTTATATGTGAAAAGAATAATCATAACTGTGATCGGGGATCTGTTCCCTCTAAAGTAGTTTTTTTTCTACTACATGTTCGAACATAAGCTGACTCTGCCTATGCTTCCAAACATGGCACCAGGTCAGAGAAGTGGAAGGTGAAGAAGACCACCTGAGCTCTTCTGAGTACCCTGTTTCTTCCTTGGTCGATTTCAAGTTTTTCTAATAGTTGGTTTTCCTGTTCAGGATATTCCAGTGAGAACCTTTTGGTAAAAATATATGAATCTATTAGAGCATTTGGACTTACTCTTCTGTATTGCTGAGCAGTGTTTTGTACCTTGGCACTCTGATTAGCTGGGGGGTTGCATCAGATCGGTTGTCTTCATCTTTATCGAAATTTTTGGCATAAGTATGTTTCTAAGCGTACTACTCGTGCTAGTCTGACTTTACACACTGGTGTTGACCTATAATCTGGGGCATTTTTGAAAGTATTCCATATATTTGAAATGGATTATTATGAGAAGTTAGATCTTTCAATTTAAATTATTTAAAAGAATTTGAAGATAGGGTATAACACCTTAAATTAGATTGGTAGAAGGATTTTAATGAATTATTTTAATTAATTTCATGCGTTTTAATTTTACGTTAGATAACGTATCTTGATCACCTTTTAATTGAGATAGGGTGGGATAACATGGATAAGCATCCCTTTTAGATGTACTATGTTATTAATTAAGCTTAGTCTTCTAATGCATTGTAGAGTTTTCTCTTAAAATATTTCAAATTTGAGCATAATTGAAATAAATAGTTTCAAATTGCAGTTTGGGTGGAACTTGCATGTTTCTTTGTTATCGTTCTTTTTGTTTTCACCATTCCTTTTACTTGGCACGTTCTAGTCATGTTTTCAGTGCTGCTCTATGCAAAAATACAGGCATGAGGTACAAAACATGCTCAAGTAGTGCCATTCTTGAAGTACATCCTTGAGTAGTTACCTTCTGTTCAATGCCACGCAAAGTTGCTGATGGGATCTGACTGACATGTCAGATGGGGCATTTCTCTGTGGTGTAATATAGTCTCATCAGTGGCTGTAGCATTGGGGTAACAAGGACAGTCTCTGTTCTTTGTTTGCTCCAAACCAATGTATCTGAAATGTTATGCATAACTTGCGCCTTGTTTTGTTTCAAGTCTTTTTAGAGAACTTTTTAAAAGTTGCACTGTGTTTCTTTTAAAAAAATTGTGTTCAAATAGGTGAACCCATGTCTTTTGAAAATGTTGAGGTTTCAACTTAATTCAGCATCAGTTCACAGAATGGCATTCGCACAAAACTATTTTGAGTAAAATATTTCTGGAAATGAGAATTTGAAACCTTTGGTGAATAAGATATCTGAATTTTTTTGTCTCGTGGTAGTTCTGACTGAAAAGTATGATGAAAACTAATCTACATAGCAGTGACCAGATGAAAATCCAATGTGGAACTATTATTCATGTCCTTAGCTTGCCAAATTAAGTACATTTACTGAGTCTCAGTACAGTAAAATAAAATTCTGTGGGTTTTTTAATAATTTTTCAAATTATTTTCAATAATGTGAAAAAAAAAAAGAACTAGACAGTATTCCAGAAATCTAAAGAACTAATTTTTGGTAAACCTGGTGGATTAAGAGAGTCCTCTATACAAGTGGTTTGGTAAATGGAAAAAGTATGAAGAACATGTGTACAACTGCGTGCTGGTACTAATTACTTGAGGCCCAGACTTGTAGTTTTTAATTAAGACTGCAGCCCTGGTTCTAGTGATGATGTTTTCACATCTACTCTCCTTACAGATAGAAAATATCTCCTGATATCTAATGGTAGTCTTTTTTACTAAAGCTTAAGCTTATTATTGTTTTGCTCATTGGCAAAAATGAAGTTTTCTTTTGTAATAGCATTTTAGGTATTTTAAGTCATCACATGGCCTTGCCAATGTCATCTTTTCCTTTTGTTGAGCAAGTCAAATTCTATCGTATTTTCTTAAGCTCCGTTTTTTGCTAGGTTCTGAGTTTTCTTTAGTCTCTGTTTTTGTCTTTCTTGAAGAGTGTTTGTCAAAACTGGTCGCAATAGTCCAGTTGAGACATTTGTAATGCTAAGTAAACCAGATGGTTTTGTGTTTCACAGCCTGTAATCCCAATATTGTATTTTTCTCTTTTACAACAGCATGACTTTGACTCATGTTGAGCTTTTGACCCTCCATAGGATCTTGGCCCTCTTCAAAAGGGATCAGTTATTCTTGGTTGTGTATTTACATAGCAGATTATTCTTACCCGAGTGAAATACCTGCTACTTGTCCCTGTTGAACTTTTTCCTCCATTTCCAGACTTCTCCCAATTGCCTTTTTTTTTTTTTTTTTTTTCCTTCGAAGCCTGTCTTTCAACATGTTGGACTTAGTAAATTAGCGATATATCAGTTTAGGAAGTGTATTCCTTCCATCATCTAGATGATCAATGAAAACACTGAACAGAGCACAATCTGGTGTAGGCATTTATGGAAACTCCACCTAGTAAAATCACCCGCTTTTACCACTGAGAATTATTCTCCAGAGTCAGTTTTCTTGATCGACACTGCACCAATCTTAACAAAATTTTATTTAGACTGCCAAATTTTATTTAGAAATTGCCAAAAGACTTTCTACAGTTTTGATATAAGACATCTACTGCTTCTGCTCTATACACAAGCCTCTTATCTTGTTGCTCTGGTGAATGATTTTTTAATTAAAATCTGTAATTTATTTTTTGTTGTTATACTTTATCATAGAATATGTAACAAAAGAATGAAAACCATGAATCTGTTCTGAGTTTTAATTATGTGAAGATGAGGAAAAGGATGAATTGAATGAAACATTATACTTAATTATAGAGTGTATGATTGTCTTCTGCACTGAAAGTCACCTGATGATTTTCCGTCTTATAATTTTGTTAACTTCCTGAAAGCCATTGTTTTAATTATTTGTACTAGAGATGTATCCTATCTAGGCTTCTATGCATAGTTTTGTATTGTAGCTCTTTGGTTTCTGAAGGAGAACTTGGTTTCGTGACATGTTTGATAGTGTTACAAAAATTAGAATAGGATTGTAACAGCCCTCTGCTCTTATATCCTCTACCTCCCATCTACTGACATCCATAAATGTGATGGAATGTAAAACAATGCAAGATGAGGTTGTGTGTGGTTTTTTTGTTTGGGGCTTTTTTTGGTAATTTGGGAGTACTCAAATGTGTTTGTGCTTCTTGCACCTGAGAAATGGAATTCTGCAGGTCATATTCAGGACTAAAAAGAAACTAATTTGAGCTTCTTATACCTTTTAACACCAGCTCCTTGTGTATTGATGTTTATTGTTGAACTGTGACCTGTGCTTTGTGAATTAAATTTACTTTCTTTCCATCTATGCTAGTGCTGGCTGAAAGTGCATTTCACTATCTAGATTTTTTTTTTTTATGTTTTCCTTTATATTTAGGCTGATTCCAGTATTTTAAGGCAGTCTTTTGTTGTCTTGTTTAAATGTGTGTTTTATATCGTCTCAGAAGGGGATAAGTATCGCACTATACCCCAAAAGCAATTTTTTTATATTAACTAATCTGTACAATATTACATTTGTGAAATAAATGAGATCCATTTTACAAGTAGGAAGTTTCATAAGCCTCTAGAGTTGTTACAGAGCTGTTCATGGGGTAGAAATGGGAGATAGCACTGTAAGTTGTCTTGGTTCTATGCTGAGGGCCACTGGCAGACCTGACTTCTAACCTCTCCACGTGTAGGTTTATTGTAGGCTCTTTGTTAAATTGTGCAGTACTGCACTTTCAGGAGTGCCTGCTCATTTTGAATGCCACCCATTTGGTTTATCTAAAGTGAAGAACTTAAGGCTATGTCAGACTTGGGCATTGCTGAACTGAACTTTAGATGCAGTGACAATAAAATTTAATCATCCTTTAGGTAAGAGACATTTCTACACATGTAGTGACATGGGCTGGAATTCACCAGAGATGACTCTCCAAGATTTGTGTGTCATTAACTCTGCCTCTCTTTGGAGTTTCAGTTCCTAACCTGATGCATTCACAGTTTTAAATCCTTTCCTTTATTTAGATGCTTCAACTATGTCTGTCAAAAAGTATGGAAGGAATAACTTTAATTTTTTAGCTTCCCATGTGGCAGCTGTACATTTTATGTAGAAGTTATTTGGTTTCAGACACGAGTCTAATGGTTATAACGCTCACCAGGTGGTTTCATGAAAGTAGCACACTTGAAGTAGCAAAGGGAATGGACTCAGAGTTTTTATGGACTCAGTTACTGGACCTCCTTTTGGACAGTAAGACGAGAAACAATATCACTAAACTTATTGGGTAATCCCTTATGACAGTATGTCAGGAAAAAAACCCCACTGCAATCTGCCAGTAGATATGAATTTAGAATGTGAAAACAGCAGCTTTATGCATGCCTTGCTGTAAGTACATACCCAGTTCCATGAAATTTACCTATTCACGCAGCTAAGACACTGTGCATTCTTAAGCCATTTTATGAATCACCACCCTAGTATAAGTTCTTTCAGGCTAAAAATACTGGAATGGCTTCATAATTAAACATAATGCAGCCAAACCGCTTGAATACAGAGTCCTTATCTTTGCAGTGTATTGGTTCTCATTTTGAAATCGTAGCAATTTGAGGCAACTTGTAGATTTATTTATTATTTAATTGGACATTCCCAAAGTAGAAAATATTTTCTTTTGTTTGTGTGGTTAAAGACTCTGCCAAAAATGAGCTTAGCCAAGTAAACAGATTTTTTGTATTACTACTAAGAATTAATTTGATAATTTTTTTCAGAACCATAATCTGCTTTTAAAATCATGCATTGTATTAAAAACTAACCAATATAAATTCCCTGCGAGGAAGGGGTGTTCAGCTGCACGTCTCCTCTGGCTTGGTTACTGACAGGTGAATCTGAGTCAATTCTAACATTATTTCCTAGGTTAAAGTAACAGAGGAACATGTTTTAATCATAGATTGTCTCAGGAAATATTTTTACCTGAGTGGTTTTTGTTTGGTCATTTTTGATAGGACTAGTGCAGTTAGTTGAATATTGGTATTTATGAACTGTAATGTTTTTCTCTTTGCAGCTGAGATTAGTAGACATTGCTTTCAAACATAGATCTGTGAGAAAGTGTCGAAACCAAAAATCAACTATTTATATTAAAAAAAAAAATCTTATTGAGAGCGGGAGATTAATAACAAGGACTGGTTTTGTTGCATCTGTTTTTAGTTTAATAATAATCTTTGAAAAAAAAAAGAAAGTTTATTGGTATAAGGTATGAGCTGAAGCTTGTGTTCAGTTTACTTTTTTTTTGTGATAAAACATTTGTCACTTTCTTGATTGTTATTTATGTTTGGTAAAACAGAGTTTATATTGGTTTCTATTGTTTTTTATAAAGAAACTCTGACACGTAGCCATGAAGTTAAAGGACTTACAAATGTTTAAGAAAAAATGCACGCAGAAATTTAATTATCCTTCATTGTATGTAGGCACACTCTTGAAGAATTTTGAGACTTTTCTCATGAAGAAGCAGACTTTTTACTTAGTATAAAAGTTGGGTATTAAAATGAACAGCTTTGTAAGTCTTGATTTAAAAGTAGTTTCATTTAAAATGGTAGTAGCAGGAAAAAGCAGCATTCTCCAACCATTTTAAAAAAGGCAGTAGGACCAACAAAAATGCTTAAAGATACACAGGCATAAAATGGTCATACAGGTTTGGCATTTAAAAGCAAAGATCTCTGCACTAGTTTCTAAATGGACATTAAAATATACTGTCTTTGAATTTATCATAATTTTAAAGAAAAAAAAAAACAGGTATAGACCAAGAAACTAGAATCATATGAATCAAAGGAGAGATGCACAGCTTTTGGAAGCTCTCCAAATAATACCTGCTAACTGTTTGCTCAGATAAACTTCTGTTGAATTCTTTTCCTGATTTTCGAAGGACCTGTTAAAAAGAAGTATTTATCCTTCCTATTTCCATTGAGTTTTCTAGTTGCAGAATTAGAAACACGCTGTCATACCTAGCATTGGAAAAAAACTTATAGTAGTGGTATTAAATATATATTCAAGATCAACTACTTAGCAGAGATTTCATTCGTTGCAATCTTTGTTCTAACCGATAAATGCTTTAGAAGGTAAATGTTTTCATAATGTAGCAGGCAGTTGCATGTCTCTTGTGTTAACCTCCAGAAATTATAATACCTCACGCTTTCCTTTGGCAGGGAAAAGTAATTATGATAACAATCAAAATATGTCATATGGAATTCCAAGTATTTAGTTTTGTTGACAGTACATACAGCACAACAATATAGATTATTTCAGACAAATAAAAATTCATAGAGATAATCCAAGTGCTTTAAATCTGTTATGATTCTTATTATTTCAAATACGTATTTCCTCATAATTACTATAGCATTTTCTTTTGAGGATTCTATTTATGTACTTTTCAGAAGATGATATAGTAAATATTTGGTATTAAAGTACATAGCCACACATTTTATTGTTAGGGTAAGTGACAGCCTAACAAATAATTCTGCAAGGCTGGTCTAGAATCAGACTGAACTGCTGGTGAGAGAGAACAATTAATGAAAATTCTGTATTTTCATATATGAATTGTTTATTTCCTTTTTTTTTTTTTTAAATAAACAGACTTGTCTAGGTTTGGCATTTAAAGAGCTCTGTACAACTGTCGTAATAGTTGAGTGTGAACTGTTAAAAAAAAAAAAAAGCAGAATCCTGGAAATGATGAGTCCGATTATATCATTTAAGATCCTTTTACAAATCTGAGTGTTTAAATATAGGGATTTGATTTCTAATTGCAAAATGTTTCTTATTCCAAAATGAGAAATATGCATGTGCTGCTCAGAAGAGATTATTCTGTGATTTTTAAGTAAATCAGTCTAATTGGTATGGGCTTTTTTATATGTTTACATATACAGGTATATGTAATTATTACACATGTAATATTACATATATAATTATATTTATATTCATATTATAGATATGAAAGAAGAAAATCTAGATTTTTAACAGGATTTTTTTTAGTAAGATACTGTCAAAGATTTATTTTACCTGACAGTTTACTTTGACCCTGCCTGAAATAGGATCTTATTGGTGACATAAATATTGTAAGATGATGAAACTAGAACTGCAGTGTGCCATCTTTTCCCAAATGTTTGAAAGCATTGTCAGCTTTTGAATTACTGTCATATTTTTTCAATTGTTTTTAGTATAAGTCAAATTTGACTTGCCTTAGTAATATAAAGAATCTCTTTGTCTTCAGCAGGGCTTGTCAAATGAATAAGAAACATTGTCTTCTCTCTAAAATTGATTTTAAAAACCCTCCAAAATTATTTTAATTTGAATGAGGTGAGAATCTGATAACTATTGAAATGTTTTCAGTGCTGAATAATAAGGAGACGATAATTGAAAGCTGGCATAGAAATGAGTAGCAAATCTTACTCTTCCTCCTCTTTTTAAATCAGAAATTTGAATGTTGGATAGCGTAGAAGTAGACAACAAAACAAATTAAGCTGATATTCCAAAAGTACCATTCCAAAAAGGAATACTTAAATAATATAGTTAACACTTAATATGTATTACTGCTTTCATAGTCATATATTTCATAATTTGTAGATACATAGTTCATAATTTGTAGTTATATCATAATTTGTGTATTTCGTAAATTTCATTCATATATATTTAACAATTTGAAGGATGGTGGCAGATACTGCTATAATTGCGTACTCTTAATCTTTAAATTGTTCTTTTTTTTCTACTGCAAGACTTCATACCCTAAATATGGGGGAAGGATCCATATTGCTTTCTGATGCTAAGAGCAGATGATCAGAGGAGAGAGTGAGACAAATGGTAAGCCTAGTCGGAAAGAATTGTAAAACAAGGAGAGTGTGTAGGGGAGAAGAATGAGTAAAACAGTAGGGGCTGGGCAGGAAGAGGAATTGGTAATAAAGACATGTTTGATGAGGTGTTTTCCAAGAGAGTAACTAGATTGACCAGAGAGGAGCCTGGGATGAAATTATAATGAATGAAATGGATGTGTCCCAAGAGTAACTGGAGCGAGACAAGAAGCCAAAGGTGGAAAGGAGGCTATGCTAGCTTAGCTTCAACAGCTAAAGCAGAAATGACAAATACTCAAAAAATGAGGTTCTAGGTGCTTTGGACTCTCAAGAGTTAGTGGATGTTTTTCTTCTTTTGGTGTCTCAGGGCCTCATCTAAAGAAAGTCTCTTTCTGACTTCAATCTGTCCCCAGAGACACCACCACAGGAACATAGTCAGCAAGGACTGTGAGGTGGAATTTTTCTGTTAGGGGTAATTGGTTGGATATTTTTCACATGAGTGAGACTGAAAAGCGGGCAATGAATTCTGGTAGCCTGCATACAGTTTTTCAAGCCAAAGGCTAGAGAAGCCTGCTCTATTAAAAGGCAAATTCAGAAAGTAAGAAATTGGGCTATACTTAACTGAAGTGTAAATATTGATGAATTTATTATTAAATGAACACTGGCCTTTAGTTCTCTGAACTAAAAGGAAGCAGTGGTCCTCTGTGAAGTATAGTATATGGCAGGATTTAGTTAGATGTTGCTTCCCAAGGCATACATAGCAAGACAGCTGTGCTAAGGGTGTAGTGGAATTTCCTTTTTGTCATTTGCTAAATCAAGTATTTTGTTTGACAACCTTGATCTTACTTCAATGGAAAGGCTTCTTGTAATTTTGTATACACATTTATGCTATAACAATTTTATGCACAGACTTCAGATAACAAAACTAAGGATCCTTCATGTTGTGAAGTAGCACTTGCTAAGATAACTGGCATGCTTTTGCAGAAAACGTACCTAGAAACAATCATATTTTTTGAAAGTACTCTGCATCTTCACATGTATGTCTAACCCTTACACTCTTTATCGTCCTGTGATTCATAATGGTACTGTTTTAAAATAGATATATGTTTATCTTTTGATAGACATTACTACTGTATGGTGGTCAAATTGCATACAGTAATATAGCATTTGGTGGTAGATTTCAGTATCCCTGTGTGAGTTCAAATAATATATAAAATCAAGATGCTATTGTTTTAGGAAGCATCTAGGTTTTGTACAAAGTTTCAAAAAACTTATGGTTAAAAGAAAACTGTGACTCTTCTAACTTTTGGCTTATTCACATAAGAATCAAATTCTAAAGAGTAGCAAAATGTAATATTGCTATCTGTTTTCCGCAAGACCTCAAAGCATGCATAGATTGTGTAGTGCACTTGAGAAAATAAATGTGTGTACAACCTATGCTATCTCTAAGAGGCATGAAATACAAATATTGAAAACCTCACCTTGTTAGCACATTCAGTACATGTTGCTGGCACTGCAAGCATTTTCTGATTTATTGTATCTAGTGTAAATGTCATCAGTTTAACAAACTTTTAGTTTGTTGTCGTGAACAGTCTTATAAACACTGCTTCTCTCATGATCAAACTTAGACTTTATTGTGGCACAGAGCTTTAATTTAGTAAGCTATTGATAAGAAATGTTCTTAATTTGCAATAGGTATGTAATGAATACTAGGAACTGGTAAACAATAGTAAAGAATTTTAAACAAGTGTTGAGTGAGAACTTTAGAAATCCTTATTGTCCTTGTAGCTACTTTTAAAGTTATTTTATTCAGTTTTCTGAGACAAAGACTTTGACTCCATTGTGAAACTGAACCTGAAAGCCAAAGTATTGATTTATTTTTTTTATGTACGTTGATTGTATATAGAACATGGAATCAACCTAATTATAATATAAACAGATTGTCTACAGGAACACAGATCATAAACCTTTTCGAAGCTCTGTGTGCATCTACAGAAAATAGCATAGACAAAATATACACCAATCTAAAGTTTAGCAAATGTGATTCCAATGACTTGTAGAAAGAACCAGTCTATTTTACAATGTATATGCCAGGGTCTTAAACTCACCGCTGGGCCAAGCTAAAAAGGTAACATCTGATTGTGATATTACTGCGAGACAAATGGTAGCATGCTACTCTGCTTGAAAACATAATGGCTTTATACTATAACCTTTAACCCTGAAATGATGCTTGAGTGGACCTTAACTCCTAAGTGAACATGCCTGAGTAAATAAAACTGTGGTTTCACATAACAGAGAGATACATTTTTTAGATCCTTTGCTGATTATATTGTGTGAAGGTCAATCTTCTGCCCCATTTCTGAAAGTCGGGTCAGAATAGAGATTTTAGGGTCACTTCTTCAAGTATCTAAGCCGTTACAATGCACTAATAGGCCCTGATAGCTCGTTTTATAAGTTCTTAGCATTAAGCTGGACATTGTTTGGACTCATTTCAAATCCTGGATGTACCCTGCAGGGTTAATTAACATCTTTTTAAATGGATGTTTTCTAGTTATTTTGAATTAAAGTGCTTTGGTTCGGTTTGTCACTATTTACTATCATTTACCATGGGTAAAGACATAAAAAATTTATATTCACTTAACTCAAGATTTATATATTGGTTTGAAATTCAACTGTTTATTTTTTTCTAATTAAAACACATCAAGAGTGTAGCATCAAACATGCAGTGGTAGACACGGTTGAATACCAGTACAAAGTATTTTAGAGTGGAAAATTTCAGTTATACATTCCAACTCTGTTTTGCACAGTGGAATTTCAGATTTTTGCCTCCTGCTCTATGTAAAATGTTACTTATATCTCCGCTATGAATGTTGTTTAAAGGATGCTGAGATCAATTAATTAACAACTTAATTAGAATGATAAAGCAAATATGTAATTAGGCAGCACATTTCAGTTTTCCACTGAGGTAAACAGAAACATATCAAAAAGGACATAATGAATTCTTATTGAAATAACTATTTTTTAAGAACATTCGAGCACAACAGATTTGAAAATAGTATAGAATGGATAAGACTGAGACAGGAAAACCACAAAATATCAGTGCAAATAGGAACTATGTTGACCTCAAAACTAGTATGAAAAATCCCCCCCAATATTGGATGCTTTTGAGAAAAATGTATTTTTAATAAATGGAAGTACACTAAATCGAGTAATATATTTTCAAAGAAGAGAAATGGGATTAACATTTGAAATTGTAAAACTAATCTTACCTTCAGGAGCGTGCTTCAAATTTAACATGTATTTGTTTGAGAAAATATCTTTTATAGCAGATCTTCAAGAGTAGTTATCAATTGGAAATGGTCTTGGAATCCATCACCTACCTCACTCAACCTTGTGTTTGGACTGATGTAAAACCTTAATTGTGCTGCTAGCAGTAGCCCTCTGATACATAGGGATTCAGGATGCAGATTGAATTTGTACTGCTCATCATCAAGTAAGTTAATTACTCCATGCATCTGGAATGTTCTGTCACAGTGTGATTCCTTTTAGATCTTGTGTGAAAGTAAGTATTTAGAAAGGTATGTCTATGCTCTGTGCTGTGAATGCATAGAGCTATTGCATCATCAGGTTGACCACTGTGAGGACTTCTTGTTTTGTGGTTTGCATGGCACAGTAATGCTGGAGGTGAATTTTTATGTCTCGTGTCATATTATCTGTTTTAATTTTTCATGTAGACCGTGTATGACTTTCTTCCTTTGTTCCACCATTTCTTATTCCTGCAGTCACTTGTCACACTGTTTTTGCTGCACTTCTATCTGCTTCGCTGTTCTTTGGCCTAAAAGGAATCCTGACTTAGCTCTCACTGCAGAAAATGTATTAGCTGAGCAAGAGTCATGTTCAGACAGTGCACTGTGGTCATGCAGAAAACATATATTCACTGTTATATGTATGTATGGAGACTTAGTTCCAGAGTAGTGCTTTCTGTGTGTAGACAAATCCAAAGGTTCAACACTGCAATAGTGGATGGCTGCAGTAGGTTCTGTGTCAAACTTTTGAACAGCCAGAAATGGTTGGTAATTTCACAGGTTCTTACCATTGTGTGGCCTCGTCCATAAGTAAAGTTAACATGATTAGAGAATTCACCCCAGTAAAGGATTTTTTTCTAAATGTTGTGCCTCAAACCTAGCTATATTCATTTTGATTAAGATGCTGTCCATGAGCTTTAAAAAAAAAACCACCACAGCACAAACACAATTATTTTCATGTGCATACAGCATTATTTGATCCTTTTCTTTTTAAACATGCTGGAAGGTATAAGTAGTATGTGACCTAGGGGATTTTATTCAAGAGCTGCTTCTTTCGTTGCTCCGTTGCCTCTGTTCTCCCATAGTCTACTTGCTGTTCTAAAATAACTCATAGTCTACCTCCCCTTACCCTCGTTGCAGAGACCAGGGGCAAGGGTTGGGAAATGTATCAGGTCTATAGTTACCTTGAGAAGGAGAAGGCTGTAGCAGTGATGTTAAGAGCAGCTTATCCATAAACGTGCAAGCGCATATTTGGAGTAAGAGGTTTGGGGTTTTTTTTAAGGAATGTGGATTAATGAAGGTGAAGACTATACATGTGAGACTAGCGTCTGTGCTTTGTCTTGGTGTGGTTTTAAAATCTGTTAGCTAAGCACAAAATCGGGAAGCAACCTCCAGAACATATTAGTGCTTCTCAATTAACTTCAACTTTGAGATAATTGACTTCTGATCAGTTGAGAAACATGTTTAAGTTAAGGTGCTTGTAAATGGTAACCCAGGCACTTACTGGTATTGTTCCATCATATGCTATGCTGATCTAGCAGCTTGCTGCTGCTTAAAGGAGGTAGTCCTGTTTTATCTCTTGTGTCACTCTCAATGCTTGATCATCTGCCACCATTGCTGTGCCTGTTTTGGCTCTAAAGCTTTTGATACCAATCAGTCAGTTGGATCCAGTTGATTGATCTAATGGAAAAAACAGCCCACTTTAAGAATGATTGTTGTGTTTTGTTTGGTTTTTCTTTTTCATGTTAACAAACCTGTCTCACACTCCCTCTTATCCTAAGGTGCTCGCTATTTATGTCCAGAAGAGGAAGGAACTGCTTATTTCAGTTGCTGAATTGGTTAAACTGAAGTAGGTGTAGTCTGAAAGCACATCTATAATTGATGTTTGTTCTGGAACAGTTTTCTGATTTACTTTACCCTGGATACTACCTTAGTTAAGAAGTTGGCTAATGTTTTCATCTTGTTACCTTGTTAAATGCAAGCTATTAGATCTCTTTTAGCTTTTGGGTCTAACAGTGTATAAAAGGGTCCTAAAACATACTTTTATTTGTCATTATGAGAGGCAAATGCAGCTATGAGTAAATAAAGGCAGCAAGCTTGTGTGGTAAGAATAAAATTATATTTTTATGTGGTCACTTCGCAGAGTAAGACTGCAGTCTAATTTCTTCCAAAGCAAGAAAATTAATAGGTCAAAAGGGGAACAGCCAACTTCCTGAAAAGACTGAGATCAGAGCTTGTAGGCCTCTACAAAAGTCTTTTATTGTTCTCTGTACTCCCCATCTTAATATTCAAGGAATAAGAGCTAAGAAAATATTATGTACGCATGTTCAGTATTTTTCAAAATGAGAATCTTGGCTGTTGCAGTTTTAGGGCACAATGAACACTGATTGCCTAAAAAATTATTTTAATAATTCAACCTTTTAGCTTGAGGTTTAGGGCAAAGTGGTTTGAAACCATTACATTCCTTTTCATTTGTTGTATAACCTAAAATGGATAAACCAATTTATGCTTTTGGGGGTTGTAGATTAAGGTATACTTTGTGTCTGGGATGAGGTATAGGACAATAAGTTTAAATATCTAATTATTTGAAATTATTATACTTATAAATCCCTGAAACTATGTCTTTAAAATAATGAAAAAAGAATTCTGGCCATTGCTACTTTATCGAATGCTCCATAGACACCTTCAAAAAAAATCACCTCTCTCTTTTAGCATGACGGTGCAATGAACATTCAAGAAGGAGTAGTTTACAACTGATTAAACATTTGTAATCCTTCCCTCCTGCTTTCCTCCACAGAATCATAGTTTGGAAAATGCAGAGTTATGGACTCTTGACATTTCTGTACTTCACTGCTCTTAATTTCTCTATCATTTTCATACTTCATTTTCGTGTTTATTCATTTCCATTCCCTGCTCTTCTCAGCTTCCATGATCTTTCCCCCCGCCCCTGCCTCTGAGCAGTGGAGAGGAAGGCTTGAGGTGCATTGCAGTAGTAATTAACTTTGGTGTTAGGAAGTCTTCTCATTATACCAAAGGCTCAATGTTTGCATCCGTTCTTAAGGTGCTGTAGGTAATCATTATCCTGTATGTTTCAGTTTATAGAATTCATTGTGGTCAGATTAACTTTTAATTCTTCCCACTCCTTCTCCTCTCACCCACCCAGATAGGGCTTGGAGGGTGTCCACTTCTCTCAGGTGTGTGAGCCCTGGCATTGTTCTCTTTGTTGACTCTGAACAAAGCTGTTACGGAATTGCAAACTTGGGAGTCATGTACTAATGTTTGTTTGCTGGGTTTCAGAAGAAGCTGTTTATTTTAGTAGGCAATTTTCATGTGCGATGAGGTGAAATGTTGAGAAGGCAGCCCCTCATCAGTGGACAAACAATTCCTAAGAATTTAGCTAATGGCCCCCCTTCAGTGCAGAGAATAGATGGCAACAATTGTACTTCCAGACTAAACCAAGAACTACTTGTTTGGCTGCTAGGTGTTAATGCAAATTTGTTCTTCAGCTCATTCAACCCTAGGGCTCCCATCCTTTGATTTAATTAAATGTAATTGGTTACATTGCTCCTCCCAGGCCCCTGAGGTGTTTTTGTTTATTGCTCACTCTTCGCAATAATGCTTCAATTCAAGGCACAAAATGCTCGATAAATAAGAGCTCTTTATCCTGTGTTGGATTTGCAGGGAGATTATTCCCCTCAAATAGTTTGGTTTTACTGTTAAAAGTGAATGACTAGCGAAATAAACTCGTTGGGTGGCAAACGTAGCATATCCAGAAGCAGGGAAATAAGAAGGGTAAATTAGACGAGATTAGAACAAGAAATGAAGCGGTAATGTTAAATTAGTAAGAGATTGCAACTGGTGTTGTAAGAGCCATTGACACTTTTAAAAGACGCTTTGATTAATAGGATTGCTGTTGGTGCACTAATATATTTTGAGGGTTGCTTTTCCAAAGTTTATGATTAAATCGCCTGCGTATTTTTATTAAGGTAAGGTAATGTTTTAAATAACAAACGCATCAAGTAGCTAAAATTGACCTTAGTGAAATATTTTTCTAACTGACAATAGTATCATATTTGGTCTGGATGATTATATTGTCCCATTTTGGATTTAAAACATTACAATATTTAAATGCTTTCTTTCAAATGGAGGTTTTATTCTATTTACAACTAACATGTTATCTGTATGTGAGCGCATATGCAGTGTATTTCATTGTTGAGAGATGGCAATTTATATTGTGAAAGTCCCTCTGCTACTGTCCTAAAGGTAACTTTGGAAACAATATCTTCACTTTCAGCATTTAAGCACTCTTGCATCCAGGTGGTCTTTTTTCCTTCCCACAGTGCTCAGAGAAAAGGCATCTTATTATTCATAGTGCTTTTGTCTTTATTCAGGCTTTGCTTTCTCTCTTGAGAACAGATATATGGCACATGGCTTATTAACGCACCTGGCTCTGTAGGCGTTAGTATCACGAGATCACTCAAAGTAGCTGGTAGAAAAGAACAAAACTCCATAATAGTTTGAGTTTGATTTCACAAACATTTTAAGCCCATTTAAAATGACTCTGTAGCTGAAGGTGAAGACCACCATTCCTATCCTTCCCCTAGACTCTCTTTTCCATTTTGCCCCATCACCAGGCTCAGGCAGTAAAAGAACATGAACAGCAAGTGAAGAGGCAGGACTAAAAGTTTAGTTCAAGGGGGATGGCAGAATTAAATACTTTGGGCAGCATTGCTGATGTAGGCTCATGTCCTCCTTTTTTGACTGAGTGTTTCACGCTCTCATTCTTGTCTCATCCCATGATGTGGCCACTCAGGAAGCTGCTTCTGGAGACCCACTACAAGCTGGAGGGTGGACCTGCCCCCACAATGTTATGAGTGGAATCGTTCCTTCTCGTGGTACTGGGTGTTTCAGTGATACTTCTAAGGAGTTGTTCTTTTTTTAATGGTGCATTAAATTTCCCATGTGCAAAGTTATGTTATTCTTGAGCATGGTATGTGTTGGTATGACTAAACCATCAGCCTGTGCCTGGAGGTTCCATGTAGACAAAATGGACAGCAGATTGTTAACAGTTGCTAAATCAAGCAGATTTCCTTCAGCATCCTGCCACTAGCAGAGCTGAAATAGGTGAGGGTCTGGTGAATTCATGACAACGTTAGTGTGAAAGTATGACCCTAAATGCGAACAGATTTGAAGGAGAATTCTGCTATCGAAGGTCTGGGAAATTGAATGCTAAATATTTAAGAAACTAACCAAAGGCTAACCCAAAAGACAGCATCTCAGTTGTTAACTTCATCATCTAGTCAATTGTGAAATAATATTTTGTTTTGGAAAAGTTGTCCCAAGTCCTGGGAAACAGCTGCTGCTGTTACAGGAATAGTAAGGCTGCCATAAATTTAATACTTTTCTGAAATCACTCGAAAATACAGAAATTCTGAGTCACGAATGTATTCTAGCCGTATTAAGATGATAGCACTCACCTTTCTGACAGACTGTCAGCCTCGGACTTAGGTCTAAATGGACACTGAAAAAAAAAAAAAAATTCAGCTATCAAACACTTACGAAATCCTGTGAAACAAGATAATCTGTTTCACTGCTTTGTTATTCAAGCCTATTTTTGGTGGGTATTTTACTTGAATTTGAAAATATTTACACCATTTCTTTTTATTTAAATATCACCAGAAGGTTATTTTAAAAGATGTTGTTTCTCATTGTCCACATAGCTTATATTCACTTAAGTAGAAAAAATAAGTTTCATAGTCAAAAGGCTCTATTTAAAGTTATCACAATGTAATAAGATGCCTCTTGTATATTATGTAAGACCTGCTTTCACTAGGTGAAGTATATTTATATTAATAAAATAATATAGAAAAAATCATTATATGAATAGAAGGCCCTATTCAGAAAAGGTCTTCAAATTTCTATGTAGGGTCAAAACACTTTCAGAACTATGAAATAGAACATAAGTAATATTCCTATTCCTGAGACAGAAATAAAATTCTTAGAAACATAACTGTACTTATAACCCACAGCCAAATAATGGCATTCATTCAGCAAAGAAAAAGAATGAATTTCTATTCAAGTCATGGCTAATCTGAACAGCACCCTAAAGCCTGGTACTAGAGCATTGTAAAATGACATGAACCTACCAAAAAGAAAAATGGATAGGTTTGTTTTTCTCCTCAGAATTGCTAGCAAGTATGTCTTCACTAAAAAGAAAACATTCTTTATTATATCAGTCAAAATCATAGATAAAATTTATGCTATTTATTTTCTGTCCCACATATGAAACAAATAGAACATTTAACATGAATTGTTGTAACTTCAGAATGTAAGGATTTTTTTTTGAGAAGTCAAGTCAGAAACATGGATGTAGATCCTCAGTGAATAGTTCATATTGTCATCAAATTGAAGCAAGATACTCACCTATCACCACAACTTAATGTTTTGGGTTTGATGCCTTTCACTGGAGTCCAGTTATGTGTGCGAATAAGTAAACCATATGAAGACTGCATCAAGAAGCAGGATGATTGCTGCTTTTTAGACATGACCTGTATGTTGTTCTTACTTTGCAAGTTAACAGCTTTATTTAAAAAGTCTACTGCTATGGGGGTGTACTGGCTTCAGTGTGGCTTACCCATGCACAGTCCTCCTTCAAGGGGGTGTACCTCCTTTGGTCTTCTTTCAAGCACATGTCTCCATCAACATCATCTTCCATGTGTCTCCTCCATTTCTCCTCCTTCAGTGGCTGCCAGTCTTTCTTAAATGATGTCTGAGGAGAAGCACTGTGTCCTCCTTTGGTGGAATTTTTTGGGGGAAATGTGTTGCTCCAGCGGGTTTAAGAGGCAGCTCTAACTGCACAGCACTGGACAGTCATGGCCTTGTCCCACACAGTTCTATTACCAGGTCCTTCCCTTTGTGCCCAGTACTTGGCACTGTTCCAGCACAATAAGCATAGTGGGTTTTACAACACATCCAGGGAAACGGATTCTGGAGGATATTATCTAGCTAGAGGGGGGAGGTGAAAGCAGAAGTTGTTTAAGATCACTGTGTGTCATCGACATGTTTTAGTGGTAGTTGCATTACAGAATTGTTTTACAAAACTGGTACAGTGATAATAGTTGGAAAATCTATTACTGGGACAAGTGCTTGTGTAACTCCCATTTCTGTTTTTTTACGTATTTGCACAAGTTACAGAACAGCTGCATGTGCAATAGACTTGTGTTGATCTATTGGTATAAATCACTATGACGTTGATGTTAAATTTTTGCCTTAGCAAGTTGGATTAATTTTTCGTATCTGAAGAAGGAAATGAAAATCTAGATAAAAGAACACAGGATGTGTCGTAGGCAGTATTAAGTTAGAAAGTACATAAAAGTGTTTTTTTTTACTCTCATTGTGAAAAGTTTTCCTGGGCTGAGAATGCCGTACAACAAACACATTAACCGGCAAACATATAAATGTTACTCTGAGGTGTAGAAGCTATGGTAAAGTTTGTGTGCCATTTGTGGTAGGCTGTCAATTTATCAGTCAGAACATATGGATTAATACCACATTGTGGCCTACATCAGAAATATAACTATCATGAACTCACGGATGAAGAATGGCAGGGGGTGCCGGAACACAGTTAAGTCTGTGCTGGAATATTAATTTCAGATTTCCTGACTTGCAAGTATTTTGCTGTGGGCTTTGTTTTTTAGCTATAACATCGCATTAGTGGGAATTCACATACTGTGGTGATGAGCACAGTATAATATAAGGATTAGATAGGAGCTGAAATAGAGCCAACTGCTGGGCTCTGTTGATACAAGTCTGCCAGCAATTGCTGTTACTGTACTACTCAGTTGTAGGCCTGGATTTTGAATAGAAGTGCCAAACAATTTGAGTTTTTTAGATCAGTGGGGAAGCAAGTTTGTTGAAATCTTCATAAAAGTCAGAGATTTCCCACCCCACCTTCCTGTCTTCTGGAGAAACTCAGCTTTCATCTTGTTTTCTTCTTCTGGGTTTGAAGAGATGGTCTGTCATTGGAAGAGCTATTTTACTAGCATCACTTTTTGTGAATATTCCCCCCATTCCCTCCCAGCGAAGGAAAGAAGGGTTGGTTTATTGCCTTTACTGTGAGGTCTTGTTTTTTGGAGGTGGTACTCAGAAGCATTCCTATTCTAAAATCTTTAATGAGACATATTAAATTATTATGGGTGATGCTGTTGTCAACATGAAGATGATGTTTCTTGCTCTACTAACAGAGTCTATTAGAAACTACTGCCTGATAATTCAGATTGGGTTGCAGTTGCTTATCTACTGTCCTTTGCTTGGCCTAGGAATGTTTCCAGGGGTGTCCTGAATCATGTGTATGCTTATGGACTATCTTGATTCATTGCAAAAGCCCTGTTTGCCCAGACAAGAGTCTATTTTATCAAATGAAAGGCTCTGGGGTGATCTTATAGCAGTCTTCCAGTACCTGAAGGGAGCCTACAGGAAAGCTGGAGAGGGACTTTTTACAAGGGTATATAGTGGTAAGACAAGGGAAAATGGCTTTAAACTGGAAGAGGGTAAATTTAGATTAGCTATAAGGAAGAAATTTTTTACATTGAGGGTGGTGAGGCACTGGAACAGGCTGCCTGGAGAAGTTGTGAATACCCTATCCCTGGAAGTGTTCAAGGCCAGGTTGGATGAGGCTTTGAGCAACCTGGTGTAGTGGAAAGTGTCCCTGCCCATGGCAGGGGGGTTGGTACTAGATGATCTTTGAGATCCCTTCCCTTCCAGCCCTAACCATTCTATGATTTATTGCATAAAAGCAGAAGGAATTTCTCTTGAAGTCTTTGGAATGGGACATAGTACTTGTCGAATTGTTGTATGGCAATAGACCCTAGATTTACCATGCCAGAGGGCAAATGCCAGCCTGATCTTCACTGTTCCCTCTACTGCTTATTTTGTTTTTCTCATTGTTTTTCCATGCGCAGAGTTTAACCCATGGGGATTTGGAAATAGACAGGCTTTACCCATATACGATTCAAAGAGTTAACTTATTCTTGATGTGACAAAACAAAAAAGCTATATTTGGTGCTGATAAATCATATTCTCCAATAACTTACTTAAGTAACTCACTCACTTGAAGACTAATCCATGGTTATGGGAACTAGTTTTCTATTTCTTGAAAATCTGGTTAATGATTGTAATATTTTTATGAAATAATGGAGTTGGTAGAGAAACACTAAGTATCTGGAACATGAAAGAAATCAATAAAGAATATTAACTAATTTTTTTTTTTTCTTTTTAACCCTAAAAGATCTGCCAGTTTTGTATAATTTAATTCATCCTATTAGGTCTCTCTGTTTAGTTTATATGGAACTAAACCCAATGCAAACAGCAAAAGAGGCTTTCACACCTCTCCTTCTCAGCGCTTCCTTCAGCATCCTAAGTCAATGGTAAAATTTTTAAGGTATTAATTATATTCTTTAGGTCAAAAGAGCTGGACAGTTCTGTATGTAATGTTGATGTCATTGCCATCACTATGTTGTGATATCAACATTGCTCTTAATAAATCCTTCGTAAACGTAAACATCATTAAGTCTTTTGAACAACTAACCATCGACTCATGAATTTACATAAACACTGCTAATGAACACTTATTTATTATTTTGCATCTCTGCAATTTAGTAACAGATTTTCAAGACAATAGTCAATTTTGTAATCTTAATTTTATAAAACCACTAGGTTTTTTTGTCCCCTTCAACCATTTAATATGTAAATTAGGTATTCTCAAGCTTAATGTTATTCATTTTTTATAAAACAAATACATCATTAATCTGATTAAGTTCTTGGATGAGAGTGCTGTCCTCAGATCATTGTGGATCATTTATTGTTGGGCATACATCCAAAAAAATAGATTCAAGCATAGCACTTACAGTCTAGGTTTAGCAGAACTGTTGAAACCCTTAAATGGCATTTTTAGAAGAATGGAAATGCAGTGCTTACTTGTAATGGCAAGCATTATGCAAAACTTAGGAACACTTCTTATCCTTAGCTGCAGCTCACTGATAATAATTCAGAGCTTAGAAATGATGTTGTTCTTTGATGCATTTTAGGAACATAATATAATAAAGCGAGCTTAGCATAGCCTAAATCTTGTCATTATTGAAGTGTCACCACAAGACACGTTCTCCCAGCAGCAGTAACCATCGTACAGCTGCAGACCCCTTTTTTCTGAACCTTGAAGTTGACTGTGGCTTTCATGTTAGCAGATGTCTTCAGGTCATCTTGAACACCCACAAGAAACAGTTAACACGAATACAAATTTTGTGTGTGTCCTTGTGAAAATGTGTTGGAAAAAACCTGACAGCTTTTCATCTGTGGTGAATTCGTGACTACTTGGTATTTTCTAATCACTGCTGTTAGAACTACATTGTTCAACGTCAGAGCAGGTTGTAATGCTTTTTAAAATTGCTAGATGGTTGGGTTCTTCTGTTTTCTTAATATGAGTTCTATTAAAAAGGGGCCTCATTTATACGTACTCTAATACCTTTGGTAGAGACATGAAATCTGATTGCATTCAGCGGTAGTTGTGCAACTTCATGGGGTTCAAAGGGCTTCTTTAAAGAGAATAAATTTAGCAAATAATAATTGATGATGTTGTTCCACAAGAAGAACTATGCTTTTAAAAGTTTTTAGGTGAATTTGTTTCAACAGAATAACAGTTGTAATGTCTTTATCAACAAGCGGATGCAACTCTGAAAACATAATGGTTTGGTGGATAAAAAGGAACAATTTTTCATAGAATCATAGAATCATAGAATGGTTAGGGCTGGAAGGGACCTTCAAAGGTCATCTAGTCCAACCCCCCTGCAAGGAACAGGGATATCTCCAACTAGATCAGGTTGCTCAGGGCCTTGTCCAACCTGGCCTTGAACGTCTCCAGGGATGGAGCATCCACCACCTCTCTGGGCAACCTGTTCCAGTGTTCTACCACTCTCATAGTAAAAAATTTTTTCCTAATATCCAACCTGAACCTACCTCCCTCTATTTTAAAACCATTACCCCTTGTCCTATCATAACTGGCCCTCCTGAACAGCCTCTCCCCATCTTTCCTGTAGGCCCCCTTGAGGTACTGGAAGACCGCTATAAGGTCACCCCGGAGCCTCCTCTTCTCCAGGCTGAACAGCCCCAACTCTTTCAGCCTGTCCTCATAGGAAAGGTGCTCCAGCCCTCTTATCATCTTCGTGGCCCTCCTCTGGACCCTCTCCAACTGGTCCATGTCCTTCTTATGTTGGGGACTCCAGAACTGGACGCAGTACTCCAAGTGAGGTCTCACGAGGGCAGAGTAGAGGGGGAGAATCACCTCCCTCGACCTGCTGGCCACGCTCCTCTTGATGCAGCCCAGGACGCGGTTGGCCTTCTGGGCCGCAAGAGCACATTGCCGGCTCATATCGAGCTTCTCGTCCACCAGTACTCCCAAGTCCTTCTCCTCAGGGCTGCTCTCGATCCAATCACCACCCAGTCTGTATTTATGCCTGGGATTGCCACGACCCAGATGTAGGACCTTGCATTTGGCCTGGTTAAACTTCATGAGGTTGGTACGGGCCCACCTCTCCAGCCTGTCAAGGTCCCTCTGGATGGCATCCCTCCCTTCCAGCGTGTCGACGGCACCACACAGCTTGGTGTCATCGGCAAACTTGCTGAGGGTGCACTCCATGCCACTGTCCACGTCACCGACAAAGATGTTGAAGAGGGCCGGGCCCAACACGGACCCCTGAGGGACACCACTCGTGACCGGTCTCCACTTGGACATTGAGCCGTTGACCACTACTCTCTGAGTGCGGCCATTGAGCCAATTCCTTATCCACCGAGTGGTCCATCCATCAAACCCATGACTCTCTAATTTAGAGAGAAGAATGTCGTGCGGGACAGTGTCAAAAGCTTTGCACAAGTCCAGGTAGATGACATCCATTGGTCGACCCTTGTCCACCGATGCTGTCACCCCATCGTAAAAGGCCACCAAGTTGGTCAGGCACGATCTGCCTTTGGTGAAGCCATGTTGGCTGTCACCCACCACCTCCTTGCTCTCCATGTGCCTTAGCATGGTTCCCAGGAGAATCTGCTCCATGACCTTGCCAGGCACAGAGGTGAGGCTGACCGGTCTGTAGTTGCCCGGGTCCTCCTTGTTCCCCTTTTTAAAAATGGGGGTTATGTTCCCTCTCTTCCAGTCATCGGGGACCTCGCCAGACCGCCACGACTTCTCGAATACAATAGCCAGTGGCTTGGCAACTTCATCCGCCAGTTCCTTCAGGACCCGCGGATGGATCTCATCAGGTCCCATGGACTTGTGCACCCTCAAGTTCCTCAGATGTTCCCGAACCTGCTCTTCAAGTACAGTGGGCGGTGGTTCATCTTCACAGTCCCTGCTAGTTCTTTCCACAGCTTGGGTGGTAAGACAAGAGGCTTTACCATTGAAGACTGAGGCAAAAAATTCATTGAGTACCTCAGCCTTCTCTATGTCCCGGGTAACCAGAGCACCAGTATCCTTCCGGAGGGGGCCTACATTCTCTTTGGACTTCCTTTTGTCCCCTACATACCTATAGAAGCATTTCTTGTTGCTTTTTATATCCCTTGCCAAATTCAATTCCTTCAGGGCTTTAGCCTTCCTCACTTGATCCCTGGTCACTCTTACAGCTTCTCTGTATTCCTCCCAGGCTATCTGTCTCCGCTTCCACCCTCTGTAGGCTAACCTCTTCATTTTCAGTTGGTCCAGGAGCTCCTTGCTCATCCACGCCGGCCTCCTGGTCTTTTTGCCCGACTTGTTCTTTTCAGTCACTGTTCTATTTCCACACTGAAAACAAAACCCTCAATGTTTTGCAAAAGATATGTAGGAAAACTAAATTTATATAGACTTGAAACAAGAATACTTGTTATCATTAACTGAAGATTTACCATTTAAGTTTTATGTGAGGGACACAGGAAACTTCAGGTTTCAAGTGGAGGGTAAGTTCCATATTTATTTAAAATATTCAGACAATTACATCAGCAGTACTGAAATCATACAGGAAAAACAGTAATCATCTTACAAGGTGCAGGCCTAAGGATCATACACATTTTCTAAAATGTGACAACAATCATTTGTAAATTTTGCGTTTGAGTAAAATCCTAGTCATTCAAAATGCCAACAAAATTAACCCAGGTCTGGCAATACATGCACTTGGAAATATGCCAGTATGTTAGAGTAGCTAGATTTTTCCTTAAAAATAAAAGAACTAAATGTGCTTTTTGTAACGCCTGTACATTATCTTTTTTATTAAAAATACTAAAATCTCCTTTCAGTTCTCTGTAATGTGAGGATTGACAAATGAATCCACTTAAAAATTTTTATAGCTAAAAGTGTCTTCTGAACGGTTAATCTTCCAAGAATGGGTTCAGAGGACATTTAATATTTCAATTTGATGCATTTTGTCTTTGAGACTATTTTAAAACTAGGACTAGAGCTTATGATATTTTAAGCACTATTATGATATTAAATATTATTCACTGATGTAGGTGCAGTACTGCACATAATTCAATGTCACAATGTCACTGTAGATTAAAAGGATGTTCTAGTCCAGAGTGAGGGCTTTATAAAATTTTATTCTTAGTCTGAAATATTTATGATTTTAATCATATCAAATATGTTTTTTCCATTGTCATCTTGGAGAAAATGTCAGTTCAGCATAGATTAAATATATATGTTACATTTTAAGACAGGAATAAAATACATGTCTTTTAGATGGGAGAACCAATAAGACGCGAATGGAAGGAATATGAAGTAATGAAAGTATTCATTAATGGCACAAGTAGTTCTTAGATCTCTAGTAAAGCCTATGGATTTTTGCCTGAAGATGGTGGTTTTGTCACTGAAAAAAACTGCAAAAGCCTTTAGGCTCTGGGACATTTACATCTTCTCTAGTCTTCTAGAAGACCTGGCCTTGAACCCCATCCCTGGAGGTGTTCAAGGCCAGGTTGGATGAGGCTTTGGGCAACCTGGTGTAGTGGAGGATTTCCCTGCCCATGACAGGGGAGTTGGAACTAGATGATCTTTGAGATCCCTTCCTTTCCAACCCTAACCATTCTATGATTCTATAGTACCATGTCCTCCTCTGTATGAACCATCTTCTGCTTGAGCTGTCACTGGTTGAAGCAGGTTCTTGTGCTCCCACACAGTCAAAGGAAGCCTCAGGGTTTGTCCCACTGGTACCCGCGGAAGCAGCAGCAATTGAAGTTCCTTTCCTCCTGGTAGAAGGTGTGGCAGCAGCAAGGTTACATCTGCTACGTAGGTGTCCTTCTTGGGTTGTTTTGGAGCATTCATACCTTTGTAAGTAGAGTCTTTTGAGAAGTGTGAACTAATTTAGGCTTTTCAAACGTGCCATTTCAGACCGTTTTATTTTCAGTCAACTATCACTTACTGATTGTGCTCAAAGCGTCACTTCAAAACCATAATGCCTGCACTTTGATCTGAGGGTGAATTTTAACAGTATGGCTGACTACCACCAAAAGATTTGAGCCCACTTCCTTCTTTTGTCATTTCTGAGGCTTTTTTGGCCCCTAATTAACAAGTTTAGAGCTTGTTTCTTTGCATATGTTATTGCAGAATTAAAAATGAAATAATAATGTTATAACTTTTTCTGTGGACATTACTGTTCCATAGAAAATTTGAGTTTGGAGTTACATTAATCTACAATATGAATACTTAGCAGTTAAGTCTGTCTATGCAGAGAGCTATGATTATTCTAGGCAATTTCCTCAGTTGCCACTCTCTCAGGGAGCAATATGCAAAAAGCTTAAATGAAACAAAGCAAGATCCTGCCTTCCCAATGTCTCAGGTGTCTTTGGAAAAGAGTCTCCTACTTGGTCATCTCCTCTGACATATTCGATTGTACTCAACACTTTATTCTTTCTGTGCTATCTTGCAACATGATGAGTGTGAGCTGCTTCCTCATACTTTGCGAATGTGTTACCTTGGCTCACTTGTTAAAATGTTATTTTTATTAATATGTTAGCTTTGCTTACACAAGGACAGTGTTGGAGCTGTTGTTTATGAAGATTTTATGTCTAAATTTTACTTGCATTTTAAAAATTAACATATAAGAGAAAGACTGGGAATGTAAAGTTCTACAAGGGATGTTGTCAAGTAAAAGTGAAGTGGGTTTTTTTTTGTAGGGAAAAGGATTGCCTTCTCTAACTCTTTCAACCGTCTCTTGAAGATCTATTGAGCAGCTCTTGGCTCAGCAAAAGTTCTTTCTGCTTGTTTATGACTTGCAATGTGAGATCTTTTTATAGAGTGAGTTGTTATGTTGTGGTCCTTTTCCCCCTCTTAATGACTAGATCCAGAATTATGTAAAAGTCTCTGTTAGAGAAGAAAATATGAAATTTTCCTCAAAACTTCTGGTGAAACTAAACCTTTTGACATTTATTAGGGCTGCAAACGTTCCCTAGAACTGTCATATCTATTAAACTCTCGTTTGGAAGATGGGATGAGTTATAAGGATGTATACTGTAACTCTTCTCAGTTTGACCTTATATAAAATTGGCACAACATTAATCATTAAAACTTAAGGGACACTTTAAAGTGCACAGGTTTGATACTGCAATACATAGGTTTTCAATACTTTCTTGTGAACTGAATGTGGGAAGGAAATGCTTAAAATGATAGCAAATGCCTAAGCATGAAGGTGCAGTCTCTTTCTGATTATGTAAATTAGCAGTTTTGAAGAAGAGCAATTTAATGTTTTTTCTGGACCGAGGTTCTTAGTTTGGGAATTTAATTCTAGGTTTTGCATTAGCTGCTCTTTGTTACTTCTGTAACAATTCTGTACATCTCTTGATTTGTAGTTTAACAGGTTTAGTCACTGCGCTGGAAAGACATCACCTTTGCACTGTGGTCAGCCAAGACTACAAGGTTGCTCACGCAGAGCAGGCTGGCTGTGGCAGTGAAGAACGAAACCTGCTAGCTTGCCAATCAGTTCAGTTTCTAGAGTCTATATTTGCTTTTCAGTAATATTTTCTTAGATACATGGAACAAATTTGCTGTAAAACGATTTATAATGGCTAATCTCTGGCATAGCCTCACAAATTATGCAAATGACAGCAAAATTATTAGTGAATTTTGTATTACACAGTAGAATTACAGACACAATTTAAAGGAAGGAAACAATGTTTAAGCCAACATAAAATAATACGATTTGTTTGTTGAATGCACAGTAAGCAGGCATATAGGATAGACAGCGGAGTGATACTCAGTTGCTTCATGTGGGTCAGAAGGAGTTTTGTATTTGAAAAGCTACATACTTTTCAATATAATTCTATAGAATTATAAAGGAAACACGTTTGATTCTGGTATTATAATTCTATTATAACTGTCTCATCAGTGTTAGGTTCTGTGTCCTAGTTCTAACTTTTATAATAAAGCTTGGTTTCTATGCAGCTGTATGTTAGAAATCTAATTAAAGAAACCATTTCTAGGGCATATCTTGACTAATAACTTACTTTTACAGACAGAATGTGCTCGTTCTGAGGCTCTATTGCATATCAAAACTGAACCTACCAGTAGCTACTACTTGGACAATTATATTTGGTGGTTTATTTTTGCTGCATCTTAAAATTTCTTTTTCTTCATCGTAACAGTGACTTCCTGCCCAGTACTAAATAAAAGCCTGTTGTAATCCTGGGCTGTGAACAGCTGGAGTTTCAGCATTCTTTCCTCTTCTATGTCAAGTTCTCTGTCCTCACCACTTTAGAGGATTTTGTTTTATAAGAGGTAATGAATGGTGAATTGTTGATCTTCTGAAATGCCCCATTGGATCTTTCTATTCTTAGCTCCAGCTTGCTAGAACTGAAGTCCAATGCTGAGCATTTTGTTAAGTTTAAGGACTCTGTTAGTGTAAGGTGGGCCAATATCTGCTGCAATTGAGAGTGAATATGCACGAAGGGTTTTTTGATGGCGATGCAAAATCTTACCTTTCTTTCTATATATATCTTATACAGATTTTTTTATATATCTCACCTATCTCTTTTTATATAGATATGTACATTAATGTGAATTGAGCATCACATCTGTGTTAAAAACTACATTATTTCAGTCCCTTCCTCAAGATTTGCAGTTATTACTGAGGAATATGTGATTTAGATGTCCCAAAAAATAGTTTTCCTGTATTACTTTAGAAGTATGATTGCACAAAATTTAAGCAATTTTAATAAGAAAAATTTCATTATATTTGGAAAATTTTTAACTAGTTTTCAGTGGGAAAATCTATTTGAATACTTAGAATAATTTTAAATTAGTCAGAATTTCCAACCTGCTGAAGCAGATGCAGTTTTGACATTTATTTTCACAAATCGTTTTCCCATTTGTCAACCTGTTTAAACTGCAAGATCTTCACTGGGTCAAGTGTCAGTGCTTCTGAGCCTGCCCTTGTTCATAACAACCAAAGACAGCTCTATTTCTCTGGGACAATGAAGCACATAGTTTTCAGGATAAAACTTGCACAAGCTTGAAATGAAGCATTTGTGCTGCATGGTTCTTCAACAATGGAAGAAGCTAATTTTAGGAGAAATGATTCTTCAGTGTATACCAGCGTCAGCTTTTGCAATCACCTATCAGCAGTGGCTAAAGACAAGAAATCACATGCCCATGAAAGACACAAGAAGGAGGAGAATGGGGAAAAAAAAACCCTACAAACAAACCAAAACCCAAAGTAAGAAAACAGCAATATGACTTAAACTAGAAAATGGAAATAAAACTTAAAAACTAGATTTAAATACTACAGCATATATATAGGTAGAGATATATACTACTTCATTGTATGCTAAGCCTCCTATAAATCTAGACTGCTGCTGGTTCAGATGGTCATTTCCACCTTTGGCTGCTTTATGACTTCACCCTAATCTTGATGTCTAATATAGTAACTATGAGACTGCACTGTTAGTGCCAGATCATCTGGCTAATCTGATTTTTGTTTTGGTAGAGTTAGTTTTCAGCTGGATCAGCTCCTTAATCCAACTTGCTATGCAGTTGCACGGGAAATGTTGAAGTATGCCAGGAGAGGGAAAGAACGTGATTGCCCTGTTTTAAGAGCAGGCCATGGTTAGCTCAAACAAAGTACCAATAAGGCTTTGAAACGCCATCCTTGTGGAAAAGTCAGATAACTCGGACCTGAAATTTTTGAGTGGAATGCAGTTTGTGCCATTACTTATTCTTCAGATGTGTGTTTACTGCTTTAATTATAAATTTCATTAAAATTTGCTGTTTTTTTGAAAAAGCAGATGAACCCAAACTCAGTATTTATTTTTTTTAATGTACTTTATTTCTGCACAGAATTCTCTGATGTACTTTTATCAGTGAGATACAAATTATTTGATTGCAGCAGTATACTTCATGCTTACGTAATTTTTGTTCATAGTATTTAGCTACTTTTCATTGTGGATCATCAGTTTTCTTCCTCTCAGAATGATCTTGAATCATAATCTTTTAGTGGCTATCAGTATGATACCTATTCTTTCTGGAAGAAAGAAATAAGCTAGCCCAGGCTAGCTATACATTTATAAACAGCTGAGACTATTAATAACTTGCTGCTGCTCAAGGCTCTCAGATGCATATCTCTTCTTCTGAGCACCCTTTTCCTCAGTCCTTTTCCTGTCCCAGAAGCACAGCAACTCACCTGCTGAAAGATGTTCTTTCATGAGTTGATGCAATTTACTAACACAGTTGAAAACTGCACAGTTTTTTGCAAATTTAAAAAAAAAACAAACACAAACCCTAAAGATGTCCAACAAGTACCAGCTTGCATGAACAGAGTGTATGTCTTACAGGATCATGTGGCCAGGAGAAGGGTAGAGGGCAAACAGAAGGATGGACCTTCTCTCTCTGATGGTGCTGTGTATAATCATCTCACTGAATCAAACCACTGTGGTTGTTGTTAATTTAGAACACTTAGTTTGGTGTATTGCAGTGTTCTGGGTCTTTCCTGTGTTGTCTTCTCCTGAAGATCAGGTATCTTACCTTTCCTATCTATTGCAATGAAGTGGCACAAAACCTGTGAATATGTCTCCTGAATAATTATGCATTGTATTGTAGTTATTTTGAAGTAAATAATAATCCTAATTTATAGTTAGAAAACTACTTGAGAGGGTTCCAACCACTCCATTTTATGGAAAAGTATATGAAAAGTTTTTCCCTTTTAAAAAAAAAAGTTGTATTCAAAATCCAGATTTTACTTCTTTAAAATGTGTTACTGTTTATTATTTGCCGTATCCAGAAGAGATGCAAGACAAAGCAAACAGCGTAAAAGGGTTTTAAAGCTTTACTTAGCATGACATTGATAGCAATGGGCTAAGTTTACGGTTTCTCATATATCCATAGCAACATTTCTCTTGTCTGCATAGGACCAAAATTTCACCTAAACTATTTAAGACCATCATAATCAGGTATTCTAGCTTGTCTTACACAAGTCAAGAATATTGACTTAAGTTTCAATCCTATGATAACCCATGATACTATGGTCACACGAATTTACTTTGTCATAGGCTAAGTTACCGTGGCTCAGGTGATGTTTGATAACTGGCTGTGATGCAGTAATTGATTGAGAGTTTGAGCCTTTAATAATGCCTTTATTAAATACATAACTTCTGATGAATTGGCATATAACTTTTAGAAAGACACACAGATTTTATTTAAAGGTTCAAAGAGATGGAAAATCAACTATCTCACCATACAAACCTTTCAAATAGTTAATTATCTAATTAAAACAAGTATCTTATTTCTAATCTGAATTTTTCTAGCTCGGTCTTTTGCCTTTGGATTTTTTTTGTTATTTTGTTTCTAGATTAGAGACTTATACCTTTTTTGGGTTTCACTGGCATACTTTCACCATTAATAATTTTATATTTTTGTCAGGTATTTAAGTAAGAATAGATGCTATTACAAACATTTCTGTCATAGCCGATCTATTTACACTTAGCATTTGAAATTTAGCAAGATAGCTTGATCTTCACCTATGTAATATTCCTATAATTTCTTCTTTTAATTTTTATTAATATAGTTTTAAAGTTGAGGTAGAATTTTGCTAAGTCTCACAACACTTTGTATTACAACAGCAGAGGTTGCTCTTGCAGCTGAACTTAAACTCTCATTAAGAACAACAGAAGAACTATGTTCAGGTTGCTTAAAAAGTCATACTGCTAATTGTTTCATTTTCCAGAAAATCAGTTAAATAATAGCTTTGGGGTTTATTTTTCTTTTAAAAAATATTTGTAAATAGTGTTTTGTTTGTCTCTTTTCTTCCTTCTCCATTTTCTCACTAAAAAAAGAGGATATGTGAAAAGAAAGAAGACATATCCTTTCCTCCACCACAAAACCCTCACTCTTCTAGAAGGAGAGAAGGCAGAATGAAAGCTGTGAAAAGCTGAAAAATAACTTCCCCCCCCGACCCCAAAAAAAAGTCAGTACAGTCACTTTTTTACAGATGTATTTGTAATCTTTTTCTTTTCTTTGGCTGGAGAACATCCAGAAGAACATAGTGAGTAAACCTGCAGCTTTTTTTTTTGTGGTGTTCTATTAGACAAGCTGTTCTTCTCATTATTATTATTAGTAATAAGCACTGATAGTACCTGATATGAAAATTAATCCAAATTGCGGAATAAGCCTAGTGAAGGAATTTGCTTGGTTTTGTTTCGTTTATCTTATACAAATTTGTTCATTAATTTGTAGCTTGAAGTTTGGTGGAAGTGAGGTCATAATACACTTGGAGACCTGGAGCAAGATAAAGTATTCTGTAGAGAAAAGCACACAATATGCACTGTACTTTTAACTATGTAATATATAAATAGATGTCATAAGCCTTTTCTTTAAATATCTAAGAGAAAATTCTCTCTTACCATGCTGTGATGATAGCTATAATCCTGCTATGCATGTGGGTTTTTTTGTTTGAGTTTTGGATTTTTTTTTTTATTTTCGTGGCATTCATAGCAAAAGACATATGCCGCAATAAATTAATATTTATACTTAACAACTGTTCTCTGAGCAGAACAATATTTACGGTTTTCATACCAGTTTTATCAGAAATCATGTTTTACATAAGTTAATTTCCCTTTACAGAGGTACTTCAGCATATTGTGTACTAAATTCTTCCCCATAAAAAGTTCTCTATGTTTTATTGGTTGCAAATATTTTTAACTAGAGGAAAAAAATGTGAGTAATGGTGTTTTTAAGAAAATATCAAACTCTGTGATAACCAAGGATGTGCTCAATGGCATGAATGCTTCAGTTCCAGATGGGTCAGCTTTAGGGGTCAAGTTGTGAAGAGAAAGCCATCACACACACTTCATCAACACCGTGGAATGAGAGACCAGTGCATTTACTGAGCAATGGATTTCCAGTGAGCGTATAAACTAATTGGTGGATGAACATGCCCCAGGAGCAATGATTTTAAGGTCATAGCAGGCTCAGTGAATTGTGCTGACCTTACACTGTGTCTTACTGATAGCTGATCTTACCAATGAGCAGTTTAGAGGCATTCAAGCCTGAACTCTCTTCCATGTGCCTTGAATGGCATGTCAGCGGTCACTGTTTCTGACATCCTTTTATGTGTCCAGTCAGCTCTAAATCTTTAGGTTGGGCTTCAGCGTACTCAGGAAAGAAAAGAGAGAAGCAATTATTTTCAGTCATTGAGTTCCGAAGATCTTAGTGTTAATTATGCCAAACACGGTTGGTTCATCAACAAACTAGAATGTTAAAAAGAGAAGAGAGAGGGAACTGATATTTTGGTCATCGAAAGTATCCCAATTATAACTTTCTATTTCTTAGCTTTTACTTTTATTTCTTCTCATTCATTTCATATTCCCTTTGAAACATTAGTTGAGCAAGGTACCCATTTTTATATACATGGCAATTCACACGCTGAAAAATTGCTGTAACATTATTTAAGAAATTAATGGAGACATATATCCTTCCCTGCTAGTGGTGCATTGCTTCTCATGTGAACATTTTCTTTTGTTTTGGATAAATGTTTACTCCATTCTTTGTCCTACTGTGAGTACAAAACAGAACCAGGCAGAGGTCCTTTTAATTTGCAATCAATTAAGGAATGCTACAGTAGCTCTAATTCCCTTTTTGGAGGGGATAGGAAAAGCTAATTTGTTTTATGATTGTTAAGCCTTACTGAGAGTTGTTTTCTTTAATCTTAATAGTAATGAAGTAGTTTAAAAACAACTTTTCTTATTAATTTTTAGATAAAATTCGGCAGAAGGTCTGTTCAGCATTGTCTATAAGCACGGACATATGTTCAGTAATCCTTATAAAGTAAAAAAAAAATAAATTAGCATACTTTTGGCCTTAGCATTTAACGTCTAATAATGATGACAATTATATATATAATTTTTTTAACCTGAACTTTCAAGAGTGTTTAAGTACAATCATTTAATTCTGAGTACTTGTGTATATATTTGTACCTATATGTGTTTTGTGTAAATTAGTATGTACAAATATGTGCCTTTTTTTTCTTGACAATTTGATTGGAGAATACTAATAGAATGTTGTATTATTAATTTTTGAAGCAAGCCATTTATCTTCTGTAGTGTGGGAATATATGAATCTTCTTCATCTAGGAAGTGATTAGCAATCAGGTATTCATCATAATTATTTTTAGGAGCGAAAAAAAGCTCAATTTCATCATTTGATGGAAATAGCATGATTTGCATAAGGGAAATGGCTTGCTATGATCTTCCTACACAACCTTTGTTTTCCTCAAAGCCCCCCTTTAGACAGTAAGGAACGCGACCACAGACATTCCTACCAGTATGAGTTAGAACAAGCAGTAGGACTGGTTGATAGTCTTGTATACAACATTTAAAACTTTACAAAACTGATGTGCTTGGCATTTACTAAGATATCTATATGCGAATTTTTTCCCACTTCTGCACAGCTGTGTATACCTGTATAGAGCTTCATGCTGTTGAATGGACTCCTAATTTACAGGATCCAAGTTTAGTTCAAAAAGTCACAGAACCTTTTAAGGAGATTTTACAGTTGTTTAGAAAACGTAGACCTTGAATATTCTTGGCAATTCTCTTTCTCAGATTAACAGGAGACAATCAGAGTTAGAATCAAATGTGGAATTAGTTTATGTGTATTAAAGGCAGCAATATTGTAATTAAAATGCAGATAAACATTGTGGAAATCTCACATAACTGTAATAGGATGTCCTCATCATATGATTTCGCTTCATTATACTCTATTACTTTATCCTCTTGCTGTGGTCTCTGCAGCTGCTTTGTTGGGAGATATCATTAGTCAATTACAAAAATGAAGTAATCAAATCAAATTTCTTTTATATTTTCTTCAAATGACATTTGAAAAAATACTGTTTCTGAACTGAATTGGAGCACAACCACTTCAATAACTGAAAAGCAAAATTGCAGAATTTGGCTGTTATGATAGTTCTCTGGTGTTTTGAGAACATGTTAAAATATTAGTGGTTATGCATCATCCTTAATAGTTAAGAACATTTTAATGTAATGCTAGCTGGAAAAAACAGGAAAATTCTGGCTAACAACCTCTCCCTTAATCTTAACTATTCAACTGAGTAATAGCATAAATGTCCCTATTTGACAAAATGGGAGCATTTTTCTGTATGCTGTTGTATGTTATATGCCATTTTAACTTTCGGTTTTGTAGTGCTACTGTCTTGTTGTGAAACAAAATCAGTGTCTGTGTGGTGTATGTCTTTTCTGTGTAAATGATGATGAGAAAGATGGATTTACTTTTCAAATCATTCTGGGGCACTGAACATCACAATATCTGTGCTCAGAAAGCAGGAAAAACTGCTAATAAAATTAACAATAAACCCAGTATAAGTATTCATACTGAAATGAGAGAAGACTGAGCTACGAGGAAGACATTATCAGCTGATAGAATTTTAAAAATCCTGGATGATGAGTGGAAACCAGTGTCAGGATTACTCATTGGACACTGAGGCTGTTCTATTTAGCAACTGAGTCAGTAACAAATTTATTGAGTGTAAGAGAGTACAGAAATAATGGGCAAAAGCTTTTTTCGTGATAATTGCTAGCCAGCATGAGGGAGAATAAGTCTATGACAAAGTAGGACTCGGAAGATGGAGAGAGCTTAGAGTTTACTGATAGAGAACTCCATATGAGTTTTGCAGAGGAAGTATTGAGAGAGAAATTTGAAGAATATTGAGAAGGAGGACATGAAGGATTCTATGGAAATCTCCAGAAAGAACCTGGTAATGTAGTGAGAAATGACAAATACTTGCCTATGGAGAAAAGCATTTTTTTTTGAGAGTCTTATGAACTCAGGGAGAGAGAGAGACAGACAAGAGACATGACCTCTGGAACAAAAGTCTGTGGAGACGTCAAGGGTGAAAATGAAAGAAAAATTCCTTTTAATGTAAGCAAAAGAAAGTTATTAGCATCTTGGTAAAAGCTATTCTGTAGTATGGAAAATACTGGAAAGAGGTAATTGATGAAGAAACAAAAGTAGTTTGAATAGGATAAACTGAGTGACTTGAGCCAAAAAAGGTGATGGATGGAGCCTTAGCAAGAGACGGGGCAAGTAGAGTGGTATGATAGGGCAGAGCAAGGGTAGTAATTGTGCTTATATTTGCTGTGTTTGAGAAACTCAGATCGTAAATTACTAAACATCTCTTTACTTGACTGTTCCCTCCTCTTTTTTCCTCTTTCCATTTAAGTATTTTTTCTTTCTTTGCTCATAGTTGCCAATCCTTGGATCAGTTTCTAACTCTTGTGCGTATTTAAAAGATGGCTCTTTTTTTCTTACTATGTTCTTTCCTTTCCACAGTTGGTGTTTGTTTATTTTTGTTGGTTGTCAGTTGAAATATCAGTTTCCAAAGGCTTCTGTGTTATTTTACTGAGTATACTGTGAGAACAGATGTGTTCACAGTGTTTTAATAGTGAACAGAATCCCCCAGTGGACCATGTGCTGCTGTTTTGGGAGGAGCTATATGTAATTACAGAAAATATTACAGCAAGTAATGGATGGCATCTCAGAGCCTGAGAGGTATGTATGGATGCAATCCATCTCCAGAGTATTCTGGAATAAAGGAGGAGATAGTAAAATTTTTTCTTCCTGTCATGAACTGATAGAGTTAAGATAAATCCTTAACTTTTCTTACTATGAACTTTTCTGTGCAAAATGTTATTATGATTGAAAGACAGCGTTAACTGAAATAAGACGGCGAACTTAAGATAGACGCCTATATGGTGTTCTTTTAAATGTCAAAAAAAGAACAGAAAATAATTAATAAACAATTTTATTCTGTGTTCTACAACTGCAAGTGCAAGTGCTTTTCTATGTTACCTTGTTCTTAGTAAATCTTCTCACTCATTGCTATGTCCCACATTATATAATCTTTCATTTTATCTTTCATGCTATCAAGGCACAGCATACCTAGCTAATCCATCAGAAAATCCCTTTCCTTATCAGCGGCTCAAGAATGGTTATACTGTACAGTATGACAGCATTAGACATCACTTACCTTCCTAAACTACAGATTACTTGGCAGAAGAGTATTTTTTTGTGTTTGAGGATGCCTTGACTTTATGGCGACTTCATTCTTCATTTTCTTTGTTTTCTGCTTTTTCCAAAATGATTAAAGAAGATGCATCAAAAGTGTAAGATAGATACTTCGATTGTACATGCCGTTATTTTTTTTATAGTCATACCTTTCTGCATTACTTTTCTGTAAACTTTTGGATATTCGTGTCGTCTTCCATTGTTTATTCAGCATAGTGATTTAACAACATAGTAAAAGTTTCTGTTGTTTAAGCTAATTTCCATCTTCATAGATAAGGAGCTTTGATAATACTTTCAGATGTATCAAAGATCAGAGGCCTTGTACACCTTGGCAGCCTACCTGAGTGGAATTTTTGACAGAGTAGATCACAGCTGTCTCTTTGGAGGTGTTATAATATATTGTGTCATGTTTTACTGTGGAGCTGTTAACAGTAGATACTCTAGTTGTTTGACACTAGATACTCTAGGATTCTCAACTGATGATACATGACATAGTACAGAAATATTTGCTGTCATACAAGTTAACGATTTTGACATATATTTAAGAGGGCTCTGTCATAATTGTGTGATAGTATCAAGTACGAAGGGATGAGTAGTGATGTCCCTTGTGTTTTCAGAAATTTGGGTTTTTTTTCAGAAAAAAAATATAGCAAACATTAGGCAACCCTTAAACAGCACAGACTTGGCTGGTGACAAAGAGATTTTATGTAGAGTTTTTTGTACTTAATTACAATTTTTTAAAACTGTAAAATAGTCAAAACTGAATCTTTGATTTATTCTGCAGTCATTGAATGAACATACTGAGCTTTACCAGTTTTTAGTAAACAGTGATGAGAAGAGGGTCTGAATGAGAAACTTCTTAAACTGTCAGGGTGAAAATACTGTATATTTCAAATATTATTTAACTTTGGCATAAACAAATAATAATAGTAAATGTAATATAATAAAAATAGGTAATAGATATATTTGGCTTTGTAAATTCTTTCAAGTGAATCAGGAATAAAGACATTACACTTGTTTCAAGCAAAAGTAACAGTATTATAAAAGTAAAATATGAGACATTTCAATAGGTCTCAACAAATTGTCAACAACAAAGTTCCAGAGAAGAATTTCAACTTTAGTCAGTAAGAAAAGCCCAGCTATTGGAAAAGAGAGGTTTATGTCTTCTATGGTGCTCAAACAAATTTTAGTGTCCTGAATTCTGCTGACTGCATGCTATCCCTTCTGTCCTTCAGGTAGTGTCCCTAACCTCTGTTGGGTATTAGGCTGTGTGTATAGCTCTTGTTTTCATGGGTTCGGGGTTTGGCTTTTGTTCTTTTTCTTGACTGTTAGTCTAGGCAGCTCATAAATAAACACATAGCAGACATGGAAGGATGTACAAAATGCATTGAGCTCTCCAACTGAACTTTCAAGTTACGGAGGAATGTCAGAATCTCACATTACCTGTGGTAGTGAATGTGAAAAAAAACTCCCACCTTCTTTCCCTGGAAGTCTTATTTGTTGATATTTGTGTCTAAATGCCTTCTTTCTTGAGAAGGGTAGTGGTTCTTATTAATTGAATTTATTGAAATAGTCATTCCAGTGTTCAAATGTTGTGGCACTTAAGTACTCAGTGAGGATGGCATATATGCCTATATGAATTGGCCAGGAACAGGTTTTCAGAGGAAGAGGAATTGTCATTTATGTAGATAAATGAGGTAGGGAGTTGATTATTTGCATAGTGGTAAAAGTTAGCAGTAATGGTTCTCATATAGAATTTATTGTTCACTGTAAATTTTGATTTTAATTATTCTTTGAAAAGAATATTTTATAATTTTGGCAGGCATTTAAACTAAAAACAAACAGTAAAACAAATGAGGGGGGAGGAACTCAACCTAGGAGACTCAGTTTAGGCCAAACCCAATTATCTTTGAGTGATATCTCAAAGCTTCAGTATTATTTATACTGCTGACTCTAATAGACTCTTTCAAGAATTTTTGCTGTTTAAGCTACAAAGCAGGGAAGCGCTGTTGGTGCCATAGAGCAACTCTTGTTTGTAAAGGCCACTACTTCCTGCATTTCTTTCTCATCTGGAGAAAGAAGGGTTTGTTCTACATTTTACCTTGCTCATCTTTCTGTATTACAAACCTATCTTGGAAAAAACTTATTTTGGCTTTATTCACAGGCCTGGCACCAACAAGCACTGCCAAGGACAGTGCAGATGTGTATTTAAACCATGCATGCAAAGAAAATTTAAGTCCGTTATAATTTTATGTTAATGTAGTGTAAAGAGAAAAATAAAATTAACATTAAGGATTAGTGGTATCCAGAGGTCACTTTATTGCGCTAAGTGTTGCAAAGATTATTTTACTGATACTGGCAAAATGGAAGGATTGTGGATGTACTGGTGTTTGTACTTGGGAAACTCATTGCAGTTGAATAGGCTTGGTCCACATTATGTTCCATAGGATATCGTCTTTGGGCTGCAAGTCTCTAACTATAAATTCTATTAGTTAGTTTTATCCAAAGGATTATATTGGTTTTGCAAAGTGCTTTTTATGTGGACACTTAACTAGTATACCTGCACTGCTTTTGCTTGCACTTGATTGTGTTGGTGCTGAAAATCTCCAGTGTCTTTTATTAGCAGACTTCTTTATTTGTATAGAATCATAGAATAGTTTGGTTTGGAAGGGAACTTTAAAGGTCATCTAGTCCAACCCCCTCTGCAATGAGCAAAGACATCTTCAAATAGATCAGGTTGCTTAGAACCTTGTCCAATTTGACCTTGAGTGTTTCAGGGATGAGGCATCTACCACCTCTTTGGGCAACATGTTGCAGTGTTTCACCACCCTCATTGTAAAAATTTCTTCATTATATCTAGTCTAAATCTACCCTCTTTTAGTTTAAAAGCATTGCCCCTTGTACTGTCACAACAGGCCCTGCTAAAAAGTCTGTCCCCATCTTACTTACAAGCCCCTTTGAAGTACTGAAAGGCTGCAATAAGGTCTCCCTGGAGCCTTCTCTTCTCCAGGCTGAACAGCCTGTCTTCATAGGAGGGGTGCTCCAGCCCTCGGTTCATCTTCGTGGCCCTCCTCTGGACTCGCTCCAGCAGCTCCATGTCCTTCTCGTGTTGGGGACCCCAGAGCTGAATGCAGTATTTCAGGTGAGGTCTCATGAGAGCAGAGTAGAGGGGCAGAATCACCTCCTTCGACCTGCTGGCCACGCTTCTTTTGATGCAGCCCAGGCTTTCTGGGATGTGAGCGTGCATTGCTGGTTCATGTCCAGCTTCATCTACCAGTACCCCGAAGTCCTTCTCTGCAGGGCTGCTCTGAATCCCTTAATCTCCCAGCCTGTATTGATACTGGGGTTGCCCTGACCCACGTGCAGGACTATGCACTACGCCTTGTTGAACCTCAGGAGGTTCGCATGGGGCCACTTCTGAAGCTTGTCCAGGTCCCTCTGGATGGCATCCCATCCCTCAGGCATGTCATCTACACTATTCTGGTTGGTGTCATCTGCAAACTTGCTGAGGATGCACTCGATCCCACTGTGTATATCATTGATGAAGATATTTAACATGGTCATAATTAAAATTAATAAATGTTTGTTGTTCTTTTTTTTTCTGTGATACCAAACCCCAACCTGACAATTGCTTTGAAGTTCAACTACAAACTCTGGAAAAAGTATTGTACTGGAAACTGAGGAATCATAAAGCCCAATGTTTCTGTGTAACCACTGAGCTGCATCAGTGGTGTTCTTGTCTTCCTACTCTGGAAAAATAATTTGATTTCCCACAAAACAAGGCAAGTATAGAGCTTTTTTACACTTTTTTTTTTGGTGTTTTTTTTCCCCCCATTATTCTTCTGTTTTGTTAATGAAAGTAAAGAAGTTGTAATCTGACTTTAGAATTCATTATTTATATTTGCAAGTCATCAGATCTTGTTTTAGTCTCTATTTTTTTCATAGCTGTGAGCCATTCTGGCATGCCTTTAGGTTTATGACATCCTGCTGTGTAAGGATGTTTCAACTGTGGCTTCTAGATACCTTTTCTTAGTTTTTTTTAATAGTATGATAAATTATATCGTGAGCTATTAAGACAGGTTATGTGTTTGTTAGTTTAAAAACATCTCTAATTATTTCACTGTGCTAAAATATTACTGCATATATGCTTCAGGCATGATTTTTTTGCTAACAACCTATTATGTATTCATAGGAGCAACAATACCAATTCATACCATTGGGAATATTATTTAATTTGGCAAATAGAGTATTTTTAATATTCATATGTTGTTTAGAGTAAATATATCCATGAAAGCAAACACAAGGATGAATATACTGTATGTTTACAATCGGTAAATCTTTTGTTTTACTTCCATTAAGGCCCAAATTAGTCAGGTACAAATGGAAAATCTGTAGTAGCTTTAAAGTAAAATAAATTGGTTTTGATTTAGTTCAAGTCAACCATCTCATTTAAAATTAGCCCAGGGGTCTTGTAAAAATGCTAGTATCTAAACATAATAATGCACATGCCCAATTGCTTCTGTATATGATATAGGTTCAGTGCTGTAATGCTTTGACAGCCCATTACTGAATGTAATGAACAGCTATTTTTAATAGAAGAAATTCAAGTGACAGCTTGGCAATGAAATTCAGCTAGTGGCATAATTTTTGTCGTCTTCGGTATAGAGACGTGGATTTCAGTTTAGTTTAAAGAAATTTGTATCATGGACTTTATGGAGCAAGCTTTTTTTTTTTTTTTTCCGCTTCAGTTTGCTAAATAGTTTTTGAAGTGCTTGAACTGAAGCTGCATTTTGTCAAATCCTGCAACCTGCACTCCTGTCAGGGTAGAAGACACTCTGTGAGAAGTCGATGATTAATAAAATAGGTTGAAATCTTAAAGAAGGGAATGTACTGGAATTGAATTTATAATCACAAGCTCACTTTTTTAGCTTTTAGTTTAGTAAGTGAAAACTGTAGCTCTGTAAGCCCTTCAAGAGGGATTTGAGTATGAGTCAATAGCAAACTAAGAGAAGGGACAGAGAAAGTAGCTGTCAATTGCATGTATTTTGTGGTAGAAATCTATAAATTCAGGCCAGGCTCCCATCTATCATTTTCCTTATCTCAGTTGGCTACTGCATTGGAAGGGAATAAGATTCTGGTTTCTTTCTGTATGTGTGAAGTGTTGTTTGCTTAGGGCTTTCTTAACAGCCTGTGCTTATACAGCACTAAGCCAACACTGATGGGGGCGGACTTGGAAAATTAAGCAGTGATTTCGCAGCCATCCCACCCCCTGTCCCCAGTTCTTGTGCTTGAGAAAAGAAAATGGACTCTTCTGGCCTGGCCTGCCTTCCCTGGTCTTTTCTATGGCAATAGAGTAAGACACAAGTTTAAAGCCTATCTGTTTGTGACTCTTAGTTGAAGTTAACAAAAATAAAAAATCCAAACAATACCTCTTGGGATCGTTAGCGAGTAAGCCTTAGGGCAAGGAGAGAGCACTACTTTTGCTGGCACTAACTCTAGTGCTTCTGCTGTTCTATCCTGCTGGATTGCTGGGATCCAGCAGTGCTGTGATGTGATTCTTGGCACACCTGGCAACTTTGACCAGCTTGTCCTCCTTTCCTACTGGGCTTACTCAAACACTACTGGACTGAATGTCATGTCACCTTTTTGATTAATTTCATGTTCCCTGTTCACTTTTTTTTCCTTCCGGCTTCTTCCTATACCCATTAGCCATCTTTCTAGAGTACTGTACAGATTTCTGTTGAGTAGCTATATTTCTCTTCAGGAGCTGTATTTCTCTTCCATGTTCTATAAGTACACTGAAGTAAAGAATAATTCTCTTCACTGCAGGCTTTTAGGAAAAAAGATACAATCCCAGATTCAGTGATTAATTTAATCATACCTGTGGGATATATGTAACTCTAATTCTAACAAGTTCTAAAATCATCCTATGTCTTGCTTCCTTTCCAAAATTATTGCAGTAAACAGACATAAATCCTCCTCTGTTACCTCACGTGAAGTGAATCTTCTAAATGACTTATTTTTCTGCTTCTGTCTCACCTTCAACTGTTAAAGCCGTTTCTCTGTTTCCAGTAATCTCCAGTCTCAATTCTTATGCCATGTTAAAACTTTCTTTCTGCACTCCACATTACATCCAATCCCTCTGGAATAATCCCTTTCTTAAATCTGTCCTCATTCTGAACCAATTCTTGATATGTGCTATGACCCTAGTTTTCTATCTTCCTATTTCTGTCTGTGGTCTGTCTCTTTATCCTGAAGAACTGCATTTTCATTTTTAGGTCTGCTGTTCTTCATGTTGTTTGGTTTTAAGAGCTTGTTTGTAAAATGGTGTACTATGTTTTTATTAGGATGATGTCTATATTCTCTTTCTCTCTCTCTCTCTGCATACTGATTCAGGTCTGTTAATGCTTTGTGTAGTAGCAAGTTCTCTGGTGCAAGTGGATAGCTGTAGGAATACAAAGATCCCTGGCCCAATCAGGGCTCAGAAATGCTGATGGTGTTTTAATTTATGGATTATCATCCTTACTATTTATTTTTGTGAATTATCATTCCAGGAATGTGCTGCCTCCTTTTAGAATGAATGGGATATATCCAGTCTTTTCTTATTTTGAAGAGTTTGGTAATAATACGTAGGTAAAGTAGTAATATCAAGATACAGAGTTCCCAATGATTTTCCAAGATACCATGCAACTCCTTCAGTTCAGTATTTTTTTGAGAAGTGCTGGTATGTTGGTTTTTTCATATGCAGTTTGCGTCCTGATCTCGTAGTGTTTCACTCTGCTATGAGAAACCTGCAGAAGGCCTTTCATTTGTCCAACATTACTTTCCAGTGAGAAACCTCCACATGGTTTTTTTGGAAAAAGAATGCTGAGGAATGCTGGTGAGAAGGGGTCTGCGACACAGCCAGAAAGCTCATTCTGCAGAATTACAGTTTATGAGTTCCCACAGGGTTTTGGAAGAAAGGGCAGACTGGTACAGAGCTATATAATAATTAAGGTGGCATGTGAGGATGATTTACTAAGATTGTCATTTAAATTATCCTTCTGTGAAATGCCTAATAATCACCAGCTAGTCTGTATTCTTTTTTTTTTTTTATAATTTGTTTTGAAATGTTTGAATCCTCTGAAATTCAAGAAAGGCTAGATTTTAATTTCTCATTTATTTGTGTGCGCAGATTGGCTGACCCAAGAGAGATTATTATATAGAAATGATGACAAGACAAAACAAATGCGATAGTTCTCTCCTTTACTGTCAATTTTAAGCACTCCAACTCATGCTCATTTTTCTTTTAAATATTTGGAGATTTCTCTGACCCCATAATATAATGAAATCCCCATTTTAGTGCTTGAAAAAAAAGTGAAGGGCATATTTGCAATGCATCTCCCTGCGGTTCTCTGTGGGTTAGGTTTCTACATCATGTGGAGTACTACAGTGTGTACTAATTGGCACCCTTGTTGATAACCTCAATTGAAAGTGCAAGGATTAAGAACCAAATTGCAACCTCCCTGAAGAAAATCTTTAAAAAGATTAGCTAACTGGAAGTCTCTGTTGACTTCCTACATTTGTCTGAGGTTCTCAGGGGAATGAAACTCCTCCCTTTTCCATTCAAAGATGTTGAATATACAGTGTTTAGTGAGGAAGGTAGAACAGGCTACCTGGGAATGAAACTATTTTATCTCTGAGAGATTCGTAAGTGCAGAGGTATTTCAATGTATGGCTGGATCTGGATAGGTGATTCACTGAACTGCATTCTTAAAATGAGTGTCTGTAGAGGTTTTGGTTTGGAGAGTTATAGCTTATTTAGTGTTTAGAGGCCACTTAGTAAAATACCTCACACACTGTGGCTCCTAGTGTAGCAGAATTTGTAAGTTCGTGCTTAAAGTAGCCTACCTAAACAGTTTTGTAAGGTTTTGTTAGTATAACTTAAACAAGTATCTCTTTCTTGCAAAGCCAACAAAGATTGACCAAGATTGAGGAATGGATGATGTGGTCAGCTTCTAGAGCAAGACAACAGGGTGTTTTCATGGTGCTGAGCTACAATACTTCATGGTCAATCACTGAAAGTATTCTGACCACATCTCAGTTCTGCCCTCTCATTTGAGACAACAGGTAATAACACAGTGTGTCTATAAGAGGCTGTGATCAGAGGAACTTAGCCAATTAATTCTGTGGTCCTTAGTAGGCACTACCTTGATTGAGTGGCCTAGCTCTTCCCCTCCACCCTTTCATGCCAAGCACCAACACACATGTTAATGGAGTCCGTCTCAGGGTGTGAATGTAGTAATTTACTCTCAAGTGTTGGTATGTGAAGGGACGTATCTAAAGCAAAGGACAAGTGAATAAAGAATCAGAAACGAAAGCTCCTAAATTAATTACATTGGTGGTATATCTCCTAAGCTATCAAATGTGCAAAAAGCATTTTTGGAACTTACTTCCTCTTTCTTGTGAACTCTGCCTTTCTGAGTAGAGCCTGTGGTGTTACTCTTCAAAAACTAGTACTCTGGTTATGTATGTCTGCTCATGTGAAACAGCTTCTCAATCATTCTTTTCAGCATCTACTGTAATCATAGCACAAATCCCTATTGTGATGGGCACATAACTCACGTTCTGTCTCTCTCCAAAGAGCAAATACCAACACTACTTGATAGTTCAACAAACAGTTGTGCTGGAGAAGTACTGCTGTCAGTCTGCTTTTTGCTGTACTTCTGCCAATCTACCGCAAAGTAACTTTACTGCTTCCTTTGGCGTTTGTAGACCAAGTGTGGTTGACTGCAAAAGTAAAAGTGTCTGTATTCTATGAAGAAAATCATTAAAAAAACTATGTCTGATTGTAGTTATTCAGAATAGTGTCATATTCTGAAGCAAATATCATCAGTACAGGGAAGTCCTTATTTGCAAAATAATCTCTATATGTAGTTACAATGGAGTTTGCCCTAAGGAGCACTTACAGCCATGCATTTGGCCTGGTTGTAGTTCAGTTCTTTTCTGCTTTTCATTTTGTTGTTACTTTCCCTTCTTTTCTTATTCATGAATAACAACAGTCATGAAACACTTTTGAAAGCAGTTTGTTGTGTCTTGAAATATCAGAAACTTCTGAGGAACAGTTATTTTACTTACCCTGACTGCATACATATATTTTAATTTTACCCAAAGAGAAGAGGTGAGAGAACCCTTACAAAGGATTGTAAGACACTAGCAGTTTTGGTTTTCCTCATGCTTTTGTCTCTGGATAAGTTAGAAAAATTCTAAATGTCCTTAAACTGATAAAGACACTAACTTAGAGCTGCTCATAACACATCAGGTTTCAAGCTTAAAGCACAACATAAAATTCTCATATTTCTACTCTGCCCAAGAGAATAATGAGTACTAACAAACCTTCTGCTCACATACATGTCCTGGAGGCTCGCTGGAGTAAAAGTAGAATTGCCCTGTTTGGTGGAAGACCCAGCCAGCTCCACAGGTTTCCCCTGTGCTGCAGGAGCACTACAAAAAGGAAGATGTTGTGCTCTCCTCAACACAAATGCTCTTTTAATGTATGTACATTTTTAAAGATCACTGCCATTTCCTCGCACTTACCTTTTCTTCCCTGCCACCTACAGAGTTACCATCTCTTTTAGTGAGAAATAACAACCTATTAACTAGATTTCGGTTGGGCTTTTGGGTAACTATTCTGCCATGATTAATATTGGATGGGAGGGTAGAAGGGCTGAGGATTGTTCCTTGATAATAGAATATTATTTTTCAGGCTAATTATTTTTAAAGTTCTTTTTAAATTATGTATGTATCTATGTGCATGTTACAAGTATGGCTCTAAATGTTTGGGGTTGGTTTGGTTTTCTTTTGGGTGGAAGTGGAAATATTTCAGACTCTTTGACCAGTTTAACTGACTGACATGATGTTACAAAAAGGCTGACGTTACTGTTACTCAACCCAAAATTTTTTCTCTGAGTTCCTAAGCTTTCCTGTCCATGCAGAAAGAGGGGCTGGTTAACGCCTTAATTAGAAAATGTTTAAATCCATGCTCAGAAGCGCACTGTGTTTATCTTAACATCTGCAATGGCTCTTTGTGCTTTCTTATGCCTCAACCTGTAAGTTTCTTGGAAAATGCAAAAATTGAGACAATTATTTATCTACGTTTTGTGAAATTACATGAAGTGAAACTTTAGAAACTGTTTTATAGTTGTCTTTATCCTGTTTTGTGAATGTTGAATATTCATGTATGTTTGTTGCATTGTTAGTTTTTGTGGCCAAATAGTTTGCCATGCCCTGAAGTTTGTGATAGCTTGCTTTGTTTCAAAAGATTTTCTATTGATATGATTATACAATGCATGCCTTTTAAGTTTCAAATATTTTTCTGTTACCATGTGGTGATTTCACTGTGTGATAAAACAGTATTTTTATCCTTAATGCATAGTGTTAAATTAAAGCAAGATACTTAACCAGTACGTTTTGAGCGTTAGGAGGCTGAAGTTTCCCTGAATGGCTTCTGAGCAGAATCAAAACAGCATTTTAAAAAGATACACATTTGAAAAAATAACACCCAAACAGTAAACAGCCTGCTCTCCACCACTCCCAGCATTTAATCAGCAGTCAGTGGTTTTAGCTGATAAGAGTCCTAAGTGATTTTTCTTTCCTACTTAGGGCCATTCTAGATACGCTTGCTAAGTGGACCTAGCAGTACTAGTATATTTTATGTTAGCAAGTTGTGATAGAAAAGTGCTTGAAGTTCAGGGGGCATTTGTCTTCTTTCTCACAAATTCATTTAAGTACCAGTCTTGCCATAGCTTTAACTGGGGCAGACAACCATACAAATGACTTGAGATAAAATGAAATAATGGACTGAGCTAGGTGCCGGGGGTGGTAGTTACACTGCATGCACATCAATAAGCATTGAGTGTATTCTATGCTAATGTAAGCCTGATGGATCAGCTTTCGCTTTTAGCCTAGAGGACCATTAAGCACTAGAAGCTGGGTCAACCTGATATAGTAAGGCAGACGTAGCCTAACGGTTGGCAACAGTAGTTAACAAGCAGTAATTTGCTATGTGTGAGACTAATATTGTATAAAATCTTCGTGATCAGCACAAAGATCAGGGAACGGATAATACTTCTTTGTTTAATTTTCTTTTGTAAACTCGATTCACTTTGGAAAAAAAAAAACATTAAGATGCAAACATGATTAAAGACACTGAGGAGTTCTTTTGGAAACAGTTAATGTATTATTGTATGTTACAGAATATCAAAGCATTGAATACGATTTTTTAAAAAATGGAAGGAAATTCTCATAGGATCATATTGCATAATTGAAATATATGATGCATTATTTTATTCAAATTAAATACAATTCATGGCTCCTAAATTTTTTTTATAGCCCTGAAAGTAATAAAATATAAGTCAAATGACTGAGTTATAGAAATATTCTGAAGGTAAATTAGAAAAATACCACTATTTATGTAGATCTGACTCTGAAGAGAATTTTGTCCTTGACATCACAAGACGATGATAATAAAGCATTATCTTTGTTTCTGTTTTGCTATGTCTAAGCACTGTTGCCTCAGATACAGATACAGTTTAAGTAAGTGGCCAGATTTAGCTGAACATACATCTAAATTTAGAAGAGTTCTTGTTTTCCATCTGTTCTTTAAAATATTTTATTCACATTTTTTTCAGCTTTTATTGTATGCGTAGAGCAGCTGTATGTAGAGCTTTTGATAACCAAAATCACATTGTCAATGCTGATGAATATTAACAAACAATCAATATAATGTTTTTAAATAAGGTATATCCACTGTTACATTTCAAAGGCATACTGAGAAACTAGGCTATAGTTGGTTTAGGCTTTGATCTTTTTCTTCAGTGGTGTGGCCTTACTTTCAGCTTAGCTTTGTCAAGGTCTATTCACAATATATGCTGTCAGGGCCAGTTTGTGGTGCAATGTTGCATTTAGTCTGTCTTCCATTGGGAAATTTCTTTTCCTCCTTGCTAGTACAGTGTGGCTTAGTAGGGGAAGATGACGTGGTCCGTTAAGTAATGCCCGCAGTTAAATTTAGGAGGCTCCTTCTGCTTGTCAGGAGCTAGGGAGCCCTCTCGCAAACAGAAAATACTGTAATATTGCCTACTCCACTGGGTAACTGAAATGATGGCTAAAGAAGTAGTATGGATTGAAGACAGGATAATTTTCAATGTATCTGAGTAAGAAGACCATGGTCCAGATTAATCTGGCCTTTAAATCATAATCATGTTATCTGTGTCATACAGAAATAATAGCTGTTTCCTATCTTAGATCTAGAAATAAAAATGTCTTTGTTTCAGTCGTCAGTCATGATATTCCAAAACCTGTAACAGATTATTTAAGGTTTAGGGACATAACAGTGTGTAGCAAGGCTAATTTGTTTCCTTTCCACTTACTTGAGAATGACTTGTGTTGGGTTTTTTGGAAGCTTACAAAGCAAAGAAGTTAGCTGTAGGCGTATATCACTTAAATGTCCTTTGGACTGTTAGCTTTCCTTAGCATTTTTTTTTTCTATTTTTTACATATTATGATCAATTTAACAGCTTTTTTTCTGCATGATGCTTTTGTGTGTGTGAGTTATTTTTGATTGTGTTCATAAACTTGTTTGAAATTCAGCACATACTGAAAAGACAAACTTTTGTAAAACCAGCAATACTTCTTTTACTCTAGGCAAAATTTATGTTTGGAGGTTTTTTCCTTGAGTGCCTGGCTAGCCTTGATGTTTTATGTAGAGGCGTTGTTAGAAGTTGGTTTGGTGTAGCATAATCTTATTGATTGAAATGTGTTTACTTTCCTGACAATGAAAATAGGAATTTATTCATTTCGCTTCCACTTAATTGGAAGAATATTTGTAAAAAATGAGAGTTATAAAACACATCTCAATTCATAGAATAGAGAACATAAAAGGATAGTTAAGTGGGTTTTTTTTTTTCTGTTTTGGGGCATTAAGGAAAAAAATGCTATCTCAAGATATATGCCTGTTACTTGCTGATGTCTTCTTGTAGCAGGGATGATACTTTTGTACTATGTGTAAAAAGGTGAGAGTAACTCATTACAAAATGGGAGTAATAGTCCAGAAATGAGATATTTTGACAAAATTTTATGGAAAAAACAAACAACTGAAAGGTTATGATTTCCTATTATTTCTAAGATACCAAGGGGAAATAATAATATATACTGAAGAGCTGGACAACCTATCTGTGATATTGCAGGATGGTTTTTGTGGAGGATCTATTGTCAGTGGAAAAATTTCAGTAATTTCTTAGATAAAGGATGAAAATGAAAGGAATCTGCATAACGGATCAGTCTATATCACAACTATAGGCCTTTTGTGTGTTTTCTGAAGCATAACAGAAGCAAGCAGCAGTTTCAGAAAATGTTTCCTGTTCATTTAACTAAAGGCAAGATCAGACCTCTGTATTTCCTGTCCAAGTTAGCATCAGAAGAGAGCATCCATCTTAAGTAGATTTCTGTTAGAGTTTAGTGAAAGGAGAAAACATAGATTATTGGCTTTGTTCCCTTTCTCACTAAAGCAGCTTGGCAAACATTGTGTTAATCTTTGAAAAAGCCTATAAGCAAAAGAGAGAAGACCATTCTGGACTGTTCAGCATCTCAGGAGAATTGTTGGCAGAAACTTCAAATGATCCTTTATCCACTCAGGCTGTACTTAATGCTTCTTCACTTGGTCCCTGATGGATTGACTTTTTGGCTTTGACTTTTCAGCTTAAGTCAGTTACCTTGACAGTAGTTAACAAAATCAACATACTAAACACAGGACCATCTACCCCAGCAACAAGAATTTAGATGAACCTGAACTTATTGTTCACAATGTCGTAGGCTGTTTGGAGAATTACTACACGTTCTGCTTTCTTAAGTAACCACCAAGACCGCAGCCCTGTTGTAGAATTGATAGACTTCAAAGGTAGGTACTGCCATCACAAGAAACAGAGGGACTGAAGCCCACTGTCTCTTCGTTTGGGTAGGTCCCAAACTTTTGCTGAAACTATTTGAAAATTAAGAAAGAAATTGCTCTCAACACAAGATGCGTTTTCTGGCTCAGGTCAGATCTGCTAAGTCATATCACATTTTATTCCTGAGTAAGGAATCAACTTAAAATTTAGATCAGACTCTTTGTGGAATAGGACTATGAAACATCTGCTGTGAAGAGAGATGCAGTCTTTCTACAGGGGAGATGATACCAGGTGAGCTAAAACTGCTAATGATATCATTCTTATAAACTTGAGCAGGGGACAACTTGCCTAGGAAAAGGGCTGAGATGCTACAGGTGACAAGCTTATTAAGATTATATGTACTGATGAGGAGTTCCAGGCATATACCTAACTGTCATTCCAATATAAATTGGTGACTGAGTGAATTGACTCTGGGTCAGATCTCTCATTCATTATCATGACCTGTTGTCTTGGTGATTGGCTGGGAACAGACTCCAAGGCGACTAAGACTTTTAGGAGTGACACAGAACTTTGGAAATTGCATCCTGAATTGCCCACAGAAAGGAAAAGAAAGTGAGAATGCTTTGGATATGCTGTGGAAGAAAGAGGCTAGAGATAGGAAGAGCTTTCATTAAGGTGTTAGGTTTTTTTATGTTGACCTGCAGTATTAACAGATTTTGAAATTGTGCAAGGAAATGCAAATTAATTCCAACCATTTACTCTGATGTCTATGACTTCCTAACAATTTGATTTTAACAAAAATGAGAGTGGTTTTGGGAGGAGTGAGAGTTTTCATCTGGGATCTGGGCATACTTATAGGAAGCCCAGGTTAAAAGGCAGGCTTTTTCCACTTTCAGTTTGTTGGATTTTTGAATTAACAGAGGAATTAAAAAAAAAAAAAACAACCAAAAAAAACCAAACACCAAAATAATTTAGACCATCTGAAATATATACAAATAATAAAAGTAGCTACTACGAATTGTGATGGGGAAACAGATATTAATTTAAACTTGTGAATTGTTTCATAGAAACATTACATCATAAATTCAGAACTTTTTTATTTAACAAGGATTGGAATATTTGGTAAATATTTGGGAAACTAATTGCTGTTTCTCTTAGGGAGACTATTTCCAAAGAGAAGGACAAGATATATTAAATATGAATTGTGGTGTGTAATTGATGTTTAAAATGAGATTTAAAAATAGTGCAAGTTTACAATTCATTATATTTTTATGAAAAAGCCTCTTCATAAGACATTTACAATGTTTTTTCATTTTAAAATAGTACTGTAGATCTGCAGGCCTGTGTCAATATTGTAATGTAATACTCTACCTTCACAGAAAAATGCAGTTTTAAAACTGCTTTCACTAAGTACATTTAAAATTTCGACACTACAAGATTCTAGAATTATATTGCTATAAAGTGGAAGTACAGGTTTTTAATAATTCTCTGAAGCTTAAGAATTTTGAAAATTGAAATTATATTCATTATGGTCAATGTGGTTCTCATTTAGCTATTTATATTCTGATGTCAGTTGAAGGGACCCGCAGCATGTGAGTATGATGTTAACAATGTCTATTTTCAACCCATTTTTAATTTTAATAGTTTTGTGTGGTATGTTAATAGATGTAGTTTACTTTTAATGTGCTTTGTGTAATGTCCTTATGTTAAGTAAATGGAGAGATTATAGGAAATAATTGACTCCGCATATTGTATTTTTAAATTGTTTTGTCCCTTTGAAGATACAGGGCTTCATAATCACATCAAAGTATTAGTGATGACCTATTCTTGTAAAGTAAGTCAAGTAATCATATCCACATTATTTAATTACATGATTTCAATAGAAAAATAATAGACTAAAATGGCTATGGGAGATGTATAACGGGAAGGCAAATACAATAGCTATCTGTTTCTTGAAGACTGGATTCAAATGAAGTTCAATCAGAAGAAAAATGAGTATTTTAACTTATCAGGTTAACAGGATTTTAGGACATATGCAGAATTGTTATGTAGTTTTGCAGAATTGTTAAGTTTTATTTGAAAAGGTCCAGGTTTGGTTTGCCTGGACTATAAAAGTGAGACAGGCAAGATTTCAGAGTGAGATAGATTATTCAGACTATGCTGAAAATAATAATCAGTTCATACCTATGGAATATAATCATTCACTTCAGGGCATAGAGATCATATTATCGGTTAGAACGTTCATGACATACCCTGTTACTAAATGCTTAAACACAAGGTCCCTCATGCTTTGAGCTACGTAGAATTAGTGATATGCAAGCTACTGTAAAATACACAGTGTTACCTACACAGTCAAACACCTGTCCTGGGCAGGAGTAGACTAGAATGGAGCAGAGAGCTGCTGGTTTTGCAGCTTCCCCACCTTCACTGATTTAGGTACCAAGCAAATCAAGTTTGGGATCCTTTCATTTTGGTAGTAATCTCTTGAGTGTGCACTTTTATCTCTTTCTTTTTTTTTTTTCTCCTTTTCTTTTTTTGCTTGTACATCAGCAATGAGTACAATAATATAATTACTTACCTACTTACTTTACTAACCTAAGTTGCAGACAGATGGTGAACAGCAAGCTGGAGATGATTATATAGTAAACCCACTGATTTCTATAAGAAACACCCTGGTGAAAACACACAGGGCAGGTATGAAGAAGATTCAGATGATCAAAACAACTAGAGAAAGAAAAAAGGCTGAATGTGATTGGGTGACTTAATACAGGGTTATCAGAACTAGGAACACTTCCTATATAGTTAAGTATAACCATCTGTTTTTCAAAAGGAAAGAAATTTCCTAGTCCACATATGGTTCTAAAAAGGTGTTTCAAATCAGTAGGAATACCTGTTTTTAAGGCTTGTGAGATTGTTCTTACAAAACACTTAGTTTTGATTGAGTAATATCTGGAATGGGTTTTTGGTCTCCCAAATTAGAGAGACATCAAGATGACAGGTCCAAACCATAAGTTACTACAGTAATGTAATATTTTAAAGCAATCTCCATTCCTAAACACAGGCGAATGGAAGCTTTTGTAAAATTATGGGTATTACTCACAGAAAAGCCTTGATTTATTTTCTACATTTCTCTGCTCTGCCTAAATAGGTAGCAGGTTGGGGAACAGGTTTCCTTTCCTTTGAAAATTAAATTCAAACCCAGAGTTTTTATTTTCCAGCATGGAAGGGAATTAATCTAATAATCATAATTAAAACAAATCAAAACACCTGTAGGAAAGAGGAGAAAGCATTAGGCTGTGGTGCCCCAGCCTTTCTCTTTCTTTTTCATTTTGTATTTATTTGACCAAGTGACTTAGGTTTTTTGTATTTTAGAATCATAGAATAGTTTGGGTTGGAAGGGACCTCAAAGATCACCTAGTTCCAACCCCCCTGCCATGGGCAGGGAAACCCTTCGCTACACCAGGTTGCCCAAAGCCTCATCCAGCCTGGCCTTGAACACTTCCAGGGATGGGGCACCTACAACTTCTCTGGGCAACCTGTTCCAGTGCCTCACCACCCTCTGAGTGAAAAATTTCTTCCTTAGATCTGATATAAATCTGCCCTCTTTCAGTATAAAGCCATTGCCCCTTGTCCTATCACTACACGCCCTTGTAAAAAGTCCCTCTCCAGCTTTCCTGTAGGCCCCCTTTAAGTGCTGGAAGGCTGGGGGGGGGGTGTGTATTTTAGGGGAGGTGTGTGTATTTTAATGCGAGCTGGAACATCTTCCCCAAGGGAGTGGTCCCACAATGTTAGGCCAGTGGAGGAGAGTAGTATCTCCCTTCAGTGGTAGCATGTGTATCAGCTTCATGCGGTGCTTGATCTGACTGGCCGCTGCTCTCCTGCCCCTTCATTGGCCTTGTGCTGCTGGCTTCTGTCTCGTGTTGGGTAAAACAGCTGTATGTTTGTGGAGTTAGTCAGTATATTAATCTGAAGGAAAAATAATCTTTGTTTTAGTGGATTAGCCTTCCATTGATCTTTCTCTACAACGCAATATCACCAAGTCCAGTGCAGGCGCAGCAGTGGGAATGTATTATTGGGACCAGGAGCAAGGAGGGTAAGAAGAGCAGAGAGGCTTTTTCTTTGGGCAGTGAACCACCGCTAGATTGGATTATATCACATAAGGTTGCATCTCAAAATAGTTTATGTTCCTGAAAGTAGAAGGCCTACTTAACACAGCACACTCAGGTTCACATTTGCTCTGATTCAGGTGGAGAGAAGACTGAAAGCTGGTGAGATTTGACAGTACAGTTAAGCCAATCTGATGCCTAACTGCGCCCAAAGGGAGCTTCAGCACTCCTTTATACAAACCTCACCAGTTCTCTAGCCACCAGCATGGTCACTATTCTGACTCCACATCAAGCTATACTGGGACAGAATAGAGGTGAGGACTATTAATTTTAACTTTTTTGTAGCTGCAGTGTTCTAAAGTGAGTTGCAGAGTCAGTCATAGCATGCCCTTGGGTTTTGCTTCTGTTCCAAAGGGAGGCAGGAAAAGTATCGGCCTATTAAGTGATTTGAATTGTGCTTTATGGTACTAAAGTAGTCTCTTTTATAAATTAAAGAACGAAATTGGAAAACAAGATGGAAGGATAGCTTTCCCCTGCTAATGGAAGAAAGGCTGAATATTTCTAATACTGCTCCTAGATTTCAAGCAGTGGTGAATAGCCAAGTTTATACTCATGTCTGCCTTTTTACATTATCAAAGAGATACTGGTGTCTTAGGAATGTCTCTCAGATATTTCCTCATTTTCTTTCCTGCTTTTGTAGTTTCTTTTGGGTACTGAGTGTTCTGAATAATATTTACTTCCATATCAAACCTCCAAAAATACATCTATGCTTTGCAAAAGCGTAATAATGTCCCTGTTTCAAGACTTTGCTGTTATATTATGTTTTTTAATTTGCTCTGATCAAACCAGTAGCAGAGTGGTATATGGTATTCGATATCTGTTTAGCTTTAATCTCCCCATTAATGTTATTCCTCTTGAAGAACTGTGCTGAGTATTATTTATTTTGATAATGTGTGCTACTTGACGGAGTGAATCTCTGTTCTGAGAATCTCTTTGCTGTAATGTTGCTTTACCTAGGCTTCTAAATACATTGTCTAGTTTAAATTTGCCCTTTTGCTCTAGCATCATGTTTTTACTCATTCTAGCCCCTCAGACATTAAAGACTAATGCCTTTATGTATTCCCATAGAATTATGATCCCTAGGATTAAATAGAGGAGGTAGAGGCTGGAGAGAGGAAGGTTACATTTTTGTAAAATTAGGTATTTCTAGTCTTTCTACTTAAGGATTAAGAAAACTTACTTTTATCTTCTTGGTTTGTCAACAAAACTACACTGACTTTCTGCACAATTGCTTGCTTTTTAATTAAGTCAAACATTGATTTGAGAATTCTAAACAGCAAAAGTTAGTGCTTTTCCGTGGGTATGTATGTGTGTTTGTGCATACATTACTCAGTCTGATATTACTGGGGACTTTCAAGATGAATGTATTTTGATATTTTTCATCTTCTTCTTTGTAAGGTTGTTCTGATGCAAAACTGGTGTGTTTGATGAAACCGTTGCCTAAGTAGAACCGATCTTATCCTACTTAAAAGTTTCTAATTTTTATTTCAACTTAGCTTTAGAAGGAAATTTGTTCGGCTGTGGGCCTGCTAATACATCGCTGCAGATAACGTTGTGCTAACAACAAGGGAATTTTTGTTTTTCTGCAAGATTGCATTTGTTGAACTGAATCAAGAGTTCACAGTCTGCAATTCCCCAGCCCAAATCACCTGGCTACTGCTTCGACTCCAGGCAGAAGTTGGAGTTTGTTTTAGGAAACATGAAAAGCGTTTAAAGTGGTGACTTTGAGGTAAAACCTCAGCAAAAGTGGGGACACCTGCTGTTAATAAAAGTGCCTGCACGTTCGTCAGAGTTACATCCCCGGTAGAGGGAACCGCTGAGTAAAATCCTGACCGCTCCTATGGAGATCCTATAGGTGGCAGCAGCCGCTGCGGTTTAGGAGGTTAACAATGGAATGATTTATAGGTGCGAGAATAAAGATGTCAGAGCTGAGCTAATGGGATCTGTCTACGGAAAAGTGCCGCTCTTTGAAATATGATAAGTGAGAAGAATGCGACTTAGTTTTTTAGTTTGCTTTTCAGGTTTGACTAGTTCTTTGTCTGTAAGTTATATTTTTAATATTGTTCCTAGATGGATTTTAAGAGACCCAGAATTTTATAGTGCCATGCTATGAAATACAGTTCTTACAGCCAGAAGGAGAGACCTGATGGGAATTTTTAAAAAGAGCAAATTCTTGTTAATTCTGATGCTGCGATTACAAATTCTGTGTTCTGTGTAAGCCCTTGTCTGACCATCGGAAGATTTAATGGTGCAAATTAAACAAAATTGCTTTACTTTATGAAGCCTGGCTGAAATTAGGTTGTTTTTCTGACTAAATGCATATTTGGTACAATCTTTAATAACACAGTTACTATGCTTCACATCCGTGCATGAAGAAGCCTCAGAACTGAGGTAGTGTATCCATTTTTACTCTTTAAAGTGAAAGAGAGAAGCTTCCCATTTGAACTTCATAAACATAACAACTTAGTTAAACTACCCTAACTGAATTAATGTATGCTGCTTATAAGTATGTTTTATTGTATATGCCATTGGGCAAGGAGCTATGCTGTATTCAATTTTAACCTAAAACCTCTACCCTTTGTAAGTGACAGGTGAATTGAATTTGATCGCTTCAGGAGTACCACAGTACAAGAAATGTCATGCCCTGCTGCTGAAAAACTAGGGTTTTCTTCTTTGTTTTATCATGCTAAGTATTTTACCCAGTACTTTTTTCAAATTGTGTTGAAAATCATTGCAGCTCATCTCTTACTTGTTTTAAGAAGAAAAGAGTACAATCACCTCACCCATTGTGTCAATTCAAATAAAGTGGTAAGAAGTGGGCTTTCTAATATGACAATGAAACGATAAATAAAAACTGTTCACTCCCGTATCAGTGCGGATCTTTCTTTTCTGGGTGAATGCTTTGTTGTGCCCTCCTACATATATAAATACATTTTCCTTAGGTGAAACATTTGCCTAGCTAGCATTTTTCTCTGTTAAAGCCTTCACCTTTTCTCTAGGACATACTGTCATGTAGGTGCTATTCAATGCTGGAAACTTCTCCATATTAGTAGTTTATGCAATGTCATTGGAAGATGAAATTTTAAAGACAGATATCCTTAAATCCCTTTTACAGGTAAGAAAGCAAAAATAAATCTCTCTTGTTCTATGTTTAATAGTCTTACTGTGCTTTAACGGATGCTTACAATGTAATAAACTTAGTAGCTTAAAATGTAACTGCAGATTTTGGATTTTGTTTAGCTATGTCTGATAGTCCTATGTTAAGTCTATGGAAAAGAATTTGAATTTTTTTTTTGTCATTAGAAAAAAAGTGGGATTTTTAATAGGAAAGTACTGCTTATTAGCATATGCACTGAGCCTCTGAGCTGGTGCGTTTCTAAATCACCAGTGAGATAATAAATGATTTCACATGGCCTTTTAAGTTCAACTGATTTCAGTGAACTGTTTAAATAGAATCAATCAGGGGCAGAAGTAATATATAGCTTTAAGTAGTCCTTAAAACCTCTGAAAAATATTTTACAGAATGAGACAGCAATTTATTAGTCCAATTCTGTTTGACATATTTGTAGCAGTAGCTCTGTTTGGCAGACTTCTATGGGCCTGCTGCATGAATCAGGTGAGCGGGATCAGGACCTCTCCATGGTTTTTGTTGTCTTATAATCTGCAGCTGTGCATACATAGCATTCCTCTCTTACTGAGAGACAAAAGAAAAATACGTTTTTAAATGTTTGAAATGATGAATAAAACTTTCCAAATACTCAAAACATTAATTAATTGATGCACAGCTTTTCTTCCATTTGACAGTGACTATAACTGGCAATATTTTAGGTTTATTTTCTTAATTCTTATTGATTATTTTCTTAGTTCTTCTTCTTCATGTTGACAGTCGTTCTTTGCTAAATATTTTCCAGTAATTACTCAAGTAAGCAGCATTATGTTAATAACAAATTGATTCAGAATTTCCCACAAAAATCTGATTTATTTTTCTTTTAGTTCTTCAGTGTAATCAGTGACAGGAAACAAAATAGTTGTTGCTGTGTGCTTTGTTCTTTATGTGAATGTCAATCACTTACTTCTCTGCACCTAGGAGAGTTTTAGTTTTGAGAACTATAGCATATGGCTTGAATTCTGTAGAGCATTAAAAACATTTTTGAGAGGTGATGAACACTCAGCTTATGTCAGTGTAAGCAAGCTATTTGGCAAGTGGAAGCAGATCATTAGATCAAAGCAGTTGGTGCTAAGGCTTACATGTTTGCACTGTAGCAGTTTAGTGTAGGGATTCTACCTCAGACTAGTTTTAGTTTGGACCATTGGATGAAATACCCTCACCACAGGTGTGATTTGAAGTTCTTCAAGGGACCAGAGATTGGTTTGGACCCCTACGTCCTTATTACAGTGCATCTGATGCACACCTAGAGTGGAGCTTATGACTGAGTCTCCTGTGGAAAGAATCCGAGTTGACACACCAAAACTCCTCCATAAAGGTGACACAAATGTGCTGAGTGAGGACAGCTGAGAGGTTCAATTCAGTTAAACCAGAGCATGTATGTCGGTGCAGTCTCAGAATTCACAATGCCTTCAGAGTGCTCCAGAGGACTGAAAAGCTTGGTACTCTGGAAAGTATTGGAAGGAAAGAATTGTTACTTCTGCAAAGTGATCATGGAAACTGAGATACGTTTTGGGCAAAAAGCCCAAGATGTTACCATTACTTTTGAATTTAAGCAGCACATTTCTGAAAATTTGTACAAAGTACTGTTGCAGGGATGTTACATAATTAGGTTTCAGCACTATGATTGCATTTGATGTATTTTGAACACATAAATCCAGGGAGGGCTCCAAGCACTTTGCAAGAATGCATAAAGTACTATTTAAAATATCACTGTAAGTTAATTTAGCAATTTTTCACTGCTTCTGTTGTGGTTTCATAAGGCCTCTTCTTCTTTCACCCCTTCATTTTCACCATCAACACCATTGATGGGTTTCATGCATCCCTCGTTGTTGTCTTTGACCAAATGTGCTTTTATTATGAGAGAGCTTATGTGAATTATTATCTTGCATAGATGGTGGAAATAGAAAGCTGGACAAGGCCATCAGCAAAAGGGTATGAGTATAGTTGCTCTGAACTGTGCTCCAGTGACTGTATCTTGTTTCCAATAGTAAGACAGTTGTCTAGTGTTAGTACTTTCACTGTGAAAAAGTAACTTCTCCTTATTGTCCTCGTGCAGCTGCTTCTACGTTGTCACCCAGAGGGGATGTCTCTTAAATGACCTCTTCCTTCAGTTCTGCTTATAAGAAATTAGCTTAATGGGACTAAGGAATAAAATTGGGATGTTTGTTAACTTGGAATAATGTATTTCACTATAAAACATATGTTTCTATGCCTCTCTTCCTCTACCTTTATAGTTAATGCTATATACCCATTAATGCCTGTAACACAGACCCTATGTCTTCGTATTTGTTTGGACAGTGGACAGTATAAGAAACGCTGTACTGTATCAGATCAAAGATCGGAAACAGTCTCCTTTTCTTGGGAGGTTATTGGTGATTCGTCAGGAAGGACAAAATGTCCAGAGTGCTGTTCCTCTGAGGCATTCCTCTGGCTTGTGTGAATCTGTGATTTAGGAATTTCTTCAGTTAAAGATGGTGCCTAAATTATTTTTTAAATAGGTTTAATTATGTATCTTCCATAAATTGTCTAAACACTTGCTGGACTTATTTACACATTCAGTGGCAGAGTGTTCCTCATTTAACTGATTTAGCCATGAATTACGTAAAAGAGTGGTTTTCCATGTTTGTTTTACACTGCTGCTATGTAAGTATGTTCCTGAAATACAGATCAATAATAAAATCATACTAAAGTGAAGTCCCTACAAAGAAATATCATGCTTGTGCGCACCTGACTTGGATGCTAAATTCTTAGAATCATGAGTGGTTTTTTCTCACTATGCTGAGACAGTGTGTATGACCACAGAAAGAAACATTAATTTGCCCAACAGTATTGTGTTTCTTCAGTTCTGTAAATTGCAATTCGTGGGACACAGCAGCAGCATCTCCCCAGAACTTGGCGTTTATCTTCTCTTTGTACCACGGACAGATCCCGGGATGGATGAGGATCTGACTTTCAGAATTCCAGTGGGTGCTGCTCTGCCTTACTCCTTCCTTTTCTTCCTCCTGCAACGCAGCAGGTTCTGAAAGGAATGTTTTGTAGGGTTCATCCCAAACTGACGTTGATTAAGGTAATTGCTAATAATTTGGAAATGTCCAAAAAGAAATATAAGGATGTTTATGCTGTTTATGTTTTTATTCAGTTTGGGACCTATACATATGATGCAGATCTATTTCTTACATTGTGAAAAAATACTCTAATTTGCATCCTAATAATACATTTTTACACTTATTTCTGAAGATTTTTCTCTTCATTTCATTTTAAGAAATTTCTGTTGGTTTGCATTTTTTCCTTTTTTTCAAGTATATGTTGCCCAAGCAAACCTCTGTGTTACTAATTGCTTATGTACATCCGTTCTATTTTTTTGTTTGTTTGTTTCCAGACACAATAGAAATGCTTTAATCTCTCTGGTTCAGATCCTATTCCTTTTCCTTTAAAATTTGCATTGCCCTCATGGACCTCTCCTATCAGTAGTGTGAGTTACTTGTGTTCAAGTAGAGAAAGTATTTGAGAATTTGCTTCATCGTATATTACTGTTATTAAAAAATAACATTACATTTGTTCTTTGACCACTGTTTTGTGTTAAATAGGTATTTTTACTGAGGTATATACAAACATTTTTTTTTTTTCCCAATCATAGCATTTTTAGTATAATTACTATGTATATCTCTACACAACATCTTCTAAAAGGGATGATGTTGAACATGTCTAAATTAGTAGCTATGTGCCAACACGAGGTTTTTGTTGGATTCTTTTCAAAGTTTTCACTAGCTCGGTCTGATCTGAACCACTCTGCTGCTTACAAATATGTTTTTTCTTCTGTTTTCCATAGAATGAACAAATGTACGACAATAATAATTTTTATATAAATCGGAAAGCTGGCTGCATTATGTCTTCCACCTTGTAAAACAGATGATTTTCTTTATAATTCTGTCTCGTATATCCGTTTTCTGGAGTTGGCTCTGTATAGTTGAAATCTTAAATTCTTAACCTGGCTTTTATCTGTTATACTATTGCTAGTTATTGTCTTCATTGCTTACTGTGATTAACTTAATCTTTAAATTTATCTTTTTAACTTTATTTATGCGGCTTTAAAAGTCCAGATAGGTCTATCATTTTTTCTTTTACACATTCTTGCTTAACTACCTAGAGAGTTCTAGTAGACTGAGATGATGTGCTTTTCTCTTAAAATCTGCCATGATACAATTTTATCATGTTTATCATGGCACTTCATGTACGTATCTGTAATGATGGTAACGGCATTGTTATGTATATCTCAGCACAACTTGTTTTAAGAGGAATGATGTTGAATATCTCTAAATTAGTATGTATGTGCCAACATGCTAACAATGCCATTTTCTTTGCTACCTTCTAATTTTCCTGAAGAGAGTTGAGTTTAGCAGTGGACACAGTTATCAGTCATGTTCTCTTTAGGAAGACTGTGTAATGACAGGGCTGTGACCGTATCACAGGAGGTAGGAGCACATGCTATAGTAGCTAGTATTAAGTAAAAGCTAAGATCCCATTATTACATTCCCAGGGAATTTTTTTTTTTTTTTTTTTTTTTTGTAATTAAGGTTATAATGAGTTACTTTTAAGACGAGGAGAACATAAACGAATGTAGAACATCCTCATTGCCACTGACAACAGACATAGTTGTCTTAACTTCAGCAAAGCTTTGACCAGCTAAATATTGCATAGCATATTTCTTTATTAATTTGTTATATATTTTATTGCTGTAACAAACTATTTTTCATATACATGTCTTTTCTTTGTTGTGTGCATACTAGATAATGGGAAATTTCTGAGATGAAAGGTGGTGTGCAGTAGATTAAGGTCAAATATATCTCCCTCATCTTTCAGTTGATGATTCCCAATGGTTATACCAATCCACATGCTGTACTGAGTCATCTTCTGAATTTGATTTCTGCTCAATATTTCTCCTTTTTTCACTAGACCATGGCAATAATTTTCTGGTTTAGAAACCTGTCTTTGTAACTAGAACAACTGGCAACAATTGGAAAAGTTAGTAATTCCATTTTGTCATTGAAAGCAGAAGCAGCAATTTTAAATGGGCATTAGATATGAACAGTTTTATCTGAGAATTAGATATAGCATTATAAATATTAAAATATTAAAGCTGTATTGATTTGGGTTGATCTAGGTTGGTTGTTACCCTGACAACCTAGACACTATTTTTAAAATTAATAAAGTTATGTATTACATATGAACCATCAGAAGTCCACTACTTTTGTATTACGTAAGTATAAAATTCAGCAATATGGCATGGGAAATCAAGTGACACCAGGGCTAGTAGTGGACATGTATAAACTGAGAAAAAACTGCTCTTTGACTTGACAGAAGTAAAACTACTGTTTGCAAAATTAAGGATATTCACTGCTTTGTCTCATGTAGTTGTCTTCAGATGAAGGGTTCTCAGTCTGAAATCTAAGTAATTGGTTTGCCTCGTAATAACAAACCTAAAAGGGATGCTTTACCAGTGTTTGCTCTTCTTTAGGTGGAGTCTTTGAGTCTGACAGTGACTGAGTGTCTGTAGGTTGCTTTCCCTTGACTCAAAACATTTTTCAGCAGGGAAATTGAGACATGATAGGTCTTATAAATGAAGCATTGGCTTGAGACTCTGAGGAACAGAGTTTATTTTTTTGCTTCTGCTATTGCGTGCTCTTGTAACTTTAAGTCACTTGGAGGCAGATCCAGAGGCTAGTGAGGTAAGTAGTAGGACTTCTATTTGTGTTAGACAGGATTTTTATGAGCACTTTTCTCTTTTTGTTGTGCTCCATTTTCTAGTATCTTTGAGAGCTATATTCCTTTTTCTCTCCCCTTTCATTTTTCGTACTAGAGTCTATGCTCTGTTGTAGAGACTGCCCTTTGCTATATGTGTTTTATAATTTAAAACACAGCAAGTTGTAGATGGGGCCTCTGCTTTTGTAATGAATGTTGACACTGCAATTAAAGATGGTGCTCTAGCTCGAGACATTACATAACGTTTGCAAAAACTGGAAGATACACTCTGGGACATCTTAGCTTTTAGTCTGTATTAAATCTCTGAGGGCCAGCAATAGTGGTTACAGAACTGTTGTATTGCCTATTTTAGGATGTAAATTAGTTTGCAAAAGTGACTGTCTGCTTCCCTTCCCTCCAGCCTGAGGTGAAGTGGCTTGCTTATTGAATACTCTTATCCCTCAAAAGCCATGTACACAAGAGTGTACTTGTGATCTCTGCCTGAACTGGAATAGTGATCTACATACTGTTAAAGGGTATTTAGAGTAAATTCTCTCTGGGGTTAATAACCCTTCAACTATTCACTCTGTAGTCTAATCTTTTTCAGAACTGCCTTGTAAAAAATGCAAAACCAAAATAGCTTGTTAAACTTGTACTCCGAGGAAATTATTGTGTACTGTGTTTGAAGATCAAGCATAATATTTGTAGTTTTTTCATCTCTAATTTTCTATCCTCAATAGTATTTTAAAAGTACAGTGGTAGCTTACTCTTGCATTTTAAGCAGAAAGGAAACACTCAGAGTTTTTGTTTGCTATCTATACCAAATGGAATACTGCGCTGTGAATATTTTTGCAGTTTAGGATGTTGTGGTAGCTTGTATTTGTTTAGTTTTATGATGTTCACTTTTTAGCTTTTCTTAAATCATGAAGCATTATTGTTTTGCTTTGTTTTCTTTGTTTTTCATTTTATTTGCTTATGAAGCAAAAAACACTTGATCAAACTAATTTCTGGAGCATGGACTTATACTTTGTTTATTGATAGTTATTCAGACTCTCCTCTATGCATATAATTGTTAATTTCAAATAGGCTTTATACAGACACTCAGTCTCCTGAGTACTTTCTAAAATTACATTCGTTTATTTCACAGTATTTTTGTAGACAAAGTGATGGTCTTTTTTTCTTTTAAAGCTTTGAAACTAAGCAGAGAGAGATTAAAATCTAAAGTTCCTTGTAATATTGGCTGTCCTATTTCTAACATGTTTTTCTGATCATCCAGCACCCTGTGCGCTCTAACACGTTTAGACTTAGTTGTGACATTGTTTCTGCATATTTCTGCAAATCTAGAAATTAAGGGCTTTCAAGTTGCATACCCAAAAGACAAGAAACAGACTTTATAGACTTATATTCTATCAGACAGGAACTTAATGGGAGATAAAGGTAGCCTAATCACTTTCTCTAAGTAGGGTCTGGTTATGGAGGTCAGACCAGGTTACTCGCAGCTTTATACCGTCTGGTCTTGAAAAACTCCAAGAGTTAAGACTACACCACTTCTCTGGGCAACTTGGTCCAGTGCTTGACTGTCCTCATGGTGAAAAAGCTTTTCCTTTCCTGCCATTTGAAGCTGTTCTTGTTTCAGTTTATGTCCATTACCTCTTGTCTTCCTGCCATTCACTGCTGTCAAGAGCCTGGCTCCATCTTTTTGATAATGACCTTGTAGGTACTGGACGGCCCCTTGCCCTTGTCTTCTCCAGGCTGAACAAACTCCATTTCTGCAGCCTCTTCTCACAGTGTTTGTGCTCCACCCACCTGACCAGCTTTGTGGCTCTCCACAGAACTTTCTCCTGTTCCTCAGTGTCTTTCTGGCATTGCCTAACACTGGATGCAGTATGCCACATGTAGTCTAACAAGTGCCAAGAAAAAGTGGACAATCACTTCCCTCAATCTACTGTCTATGTTTCTGGTCGTACAGGCCAAGATGCAGTTGCCCTCTTTTGCTGCCAGGGCACACTGCTGGCTGGCTCATGTCCAGCTTGCTGTTCACCAACACCCTTCAGGTCCTTTCCAGCAGAGTTGCTTGCCAGCTTCTCAGTCCTCTGCCTGTGTTGTTACAGGGGGCTCTTACTTTCCAGGTTCTGGACTTGGCATTTGTCCTCACTGAATGTCATGAGGTTCCTGCCGACCCATTCTTCAGCTTGTCTAGGTCCCTCTGAGTAGCAGCCCTGTTTTAATCAGCTGGAGGGGAGTCAGGCAGGCATATTTTTATAACAGTGTTATGAAATCTATTATTATGTTACAATATAATCCTCCTAACATGCTTTCCAAAAAATTTGTTGGTATAAGTTAATAATTTTCATTAGACCAACTGATGCATTTGGAGAGAATGGACAAGCATTTAGAAACATAAGCCTTCTGAAAAAGAAGCAGCAGCAAAATTTAAACAGATACCAATTAGAATAAATGATTACTCTGAATTTAACATAATTATGTAAATCAGTGAGGCAATCTGAAAGGAAAAAGTAAAAATGGGAGGGAGAACCTAGCAAGGTGATAGGGTCATTAGACCTTTGGGATACAGAGATAGACTGGTAATTATGCCTCTGAAATGCTCAGAGATATGAAGGAAGTCAGACATAAGGAAAACTGCAATATACTAAACAAATCAACATCTTTACCAAATTCTGTATTTCTATTATCCAGGAAAGGTATGAGTTTTAGATCTTAGCCTCTTCTTCGCAGATAATGTACAGAAATTCCTTGATAATCAAGACGGAGAGGAGAGATTTTATTTTTTCTTGGTGAAAAATGTTTTCCTGTTGGTAAATGGGTTTTATCAGTTGTCAGTGTGAGTTTACCCTGATATGCTCTAATTTCTTTGAAATATTTTATTTCAATCAGTTACTGGAATTTGATGCATTGTAAGTACAGTGAAGAAAATGTGACTTCTGATGATTCTGTTGTAGGGAAGATCTATCACTCTCTGTAAAGTTTTGTAGTTAATACTGGGAAAATTCAGAAGATGTCACCTTCCTCCAGTTTAAGTTCTTATTTATAAATTATTTTCCATATAGGTTTCAATAGATGTCTTACAGGGCAAGGAAGAGTGTAAGTCCAGTGAGATTTCCTTTTTGTGATAAGAAAGAAGATGACACTTGGTGGCTTGATCAAAGAAGTGATCTGCTCTCAAAGCAGCATCCCTTTTGGGTATAAATTCTCTTTAGGTTAGCTGAATTCAGTCCTCTCAGCAAATTTAGTGATTGCTTGGAGCTATGTCTCATAGACCCTTTGCTTTATTTTGAAGAATGCCAAGTTTTGAAGTTGTAGATCTATTGGTTTCCAGAATTCCCGTGTGTAATGAACTGAAGGATGCCAGTTAATACGTTGATCATAAGGTCTGTAAATTTCAAATTAGTGTAGAAGTTTTCTGGAAGTTGTGGGTTCATTCAGCCTGCAGTGGAATTAGTTCCCTTTTCATTAAACAGCCAATGAATCATCTGGTGGCTCTAAAGTAAAGGATGTTTTCTGTCTTCTATATCTTCTCTTTCATTTCCAGGTTGCAATCTTATCATCTGCTTTCTGTGTTTCACCTTTTTGCTACCGATCAGCTTGTGCATGTGCAAGGCTTTTCTAACAGAACTTTTCATAGCCTTTTTCATTAATTTTTTCATTCCGTTTTGCCTACTGTAGTTCACATGATATGAATTTTCCTAATCCTAAATTATTTTATTGTTAGTTTAACCAATCTGTGCCTACAGTGAAGGTCATATGTACACCTGTATTATTGACTAACACAAGCCACGTCTTGAGTTCTATTTAGCTGTGAGCAGAGGTACAATGCATTGAGAAATGTTCAGCATCTGACACATATAATTTCTATAAAGACATTGTAAAATAGTTTGTGGTTTTAGGCTTTCAAAGGAGCTGTGTGTAAATGATTTGTGGCGCAAATATAGATGGTGAAAATTCGTGTATAAAAAAATACAGTAGAAGTACCTATGATATCTAGAATTATCAAGAATCTCTTCCCGCAGAGGGACTTAAAGAGGCTGGCATATGTTGGACGATTGTCCAGCAAAGTTCCAGTGGGTGCTGCAGTTGTGTTGCTGATGATTCAGTAAAGAGCATTTTTATTTCTCAATGCAACAACTGTGAATGATTTAATAACGGTAAATGTGTGTTTCCAGAGAATATATGGCATCCTTTTCCTGATTGTTAGGCAAATATGAGATGGAAAGCAGTAGTGATTGGTGGAAAACTTGGTTACAGCTGAAGACGCCTGTCCGTAACAGTCGAGTGGTTCCATTAAGAAGGGAATTTCATTGTGACAGAATTCTCTAGGGTTAAGTTTGGAAGGCTATTAAATTATTAAATCGGAGGAGGCAGAAGTTCTATTGACAGGACTGGTCACAAGCCTGGTGGAATCAAATGAAACACTTGCTCCCCTCAGGCAAAAACCATGCACTCACTGTTGAAAGATCATGTCTCTTGATGCTACTCTTACAAAATAAATGTTATTTACACTGGGTCAACCTAAACTGCTTCCTGCCTTGTGTTTAGAGTCTTTCCTTTATTCTAGAAGGTTCTTACTTTTCTCTGCCTCTCCTCCTACTTTCTCTGGATCAGTCGCCCCACACAAGTGAGTTGGAAGTGTTTTCAGAAACTCAGAACAGGGGCTAACAGGAATAATTGATTTAAACGGACTCAGTAAGCCTCTAACATGCGGCAGTCAGTTCTGTGTGAGAGAACACGAGAGACGGGAATAACTAGGTTTCATGTCTGTGCCATCATTCACTGATATTCCCTTATGACAGGATATATATGCTTTTTTATATGCTTAGATGATCATTGCTACATCAAAACTTTTTTGACTTGTTGTCAGTGGGATGCATTGATCCTGTGTTGTCTACAGATGAGGTACATGCTTGCCAAGTCTCAGGTAGTTGGCTTCCTTCTCACACTCCTGTGCTCCCAGCCCTGTATGTTCTCCGTTTGCAATACTGTGATGTGACTACTCACTAGTCATCTGTGTGACTGGCTGTACTTGACTGTATAGGAAAAATCAATTTATATAAAAATAGAGGTTGTACTTGATTTTTTAGAATAAGTACCAGTAATTTTTGTAACATGTCAGAGAAGATGGGTGGAATTGTAGAAACAAAGGCTGGAATCTTGGCAGTTTTCAAATGATTGCCTACAATTGCAGATGGCAGGTTGTCCTGGAGAAGGAAACTCTCTACTGCTCTGCTCTTCTGCCCCACCCTATGCATTGGAGAGTAGAAGAGTTCCTGTGCTTTGGAGCAGTGCAGTGCTTTTACCTTGCAAAGAATGCTTAGCTACTGGTAAAGTCATGTGATGGATGGGCTCTGCATCTAGCTCTCTGCATAAAAGCTACCATATAGAAAGTTACATTCCACATGAAGGATTATATGTAGTAGTCAAATCCCATTGCGACAGCTTTCCAGTGCAATTCTGTGCCAAGACGGCACAAGTCCTAAATAAAGAATTTTAATATTTTCATCCATTACTTCAATAAAAAAAAAAATTGCATCAATCAAAAATTTTTTAACAAGCCAAATGACATGGTTTAGGACTAGCAGCATTTCATTAATAAAGATCAAGTATTTAAAACTTTTATCGTTTCATTTCATTCTTAACACTAGCATTTTTTCATACATTTTATACAAACCTTAAGTATGTTTTAACTTACTACAAAATGAGAAGAAATGTGTTACATTAAAGTGCGTGTCATTTGCTTGTGCATTTGGAGGTACCAGTCATTTTATAGCAATTTCGAGTTATTTTTCTGTCAGTTTGTATTCCTATTCAATGAGACATACAGAAACTCTCACTTAGAACAACTCCCTTAGGGCTCATTGCTGGATGTCGGTGGTGTGAGCAAGAGGTGGCGCGCACAAGAATAGGTCGTAAAAACGTAAACCTTCAGTCGCTTACATGTGTTGTGCTCTGTTTCTTTGAAGTCCTGGGTGTGTAATTAGGTGAGGTTTTTGATATTAGGTTTAGGACACAGGTATGAACATACTTTTTTTTTATTACTCACAGAATTGCTTTGGCAAGGAAAAATGCGTATCAGTTAGCAAGCAAATGACTTGTGGGTATCATGTTGATCTTGGCCACAATGCATTGTATGAACTGTTCAGCTGTGTGATTTTGCTTTTTTATCTTTATGTCTAACTGTACCACAAATACAGTCCTGCAGACTGTCATTGCCACTGCCGTTCCTGCTCTTGGGTCCTTGTTAAAAATAGCTTCGAAACAGTAAATTAGATAGAATGCTACGCCCATTAAAAAAGGATGTGATGTGACCTGGAGACTTTCATGTTTTGCCAGTATTCTTCGTTGTACAATATTTAAAATTATCTGTCTGAATTACAGATTAAGTGATCCAAAAAACAGTTACTGAGCTTATTTAATACAGAACCTTTTTTACTATTTTTTTTTAAACAAAACAGTATAGTCTACTTATTTCTTTTTCATACTGAGACCTTTCGTCGTTCTTGTTGCCCTTGTATGTTTTTCTGAGTCTACTATATACTTTTTTGAAAGGGTTGCTCAGAATTACATGTAGTTATCAAGATGTGAGCTCATTATGGGTTTATACAGTGACATAATGATACTCTATATTTTCTCTTCTCCTTTCCTAATAATTCTTTCTTTTCTCTTTGCTTATTTGGCTGCTACTCAGTGTTGTACTGACTCTTTCACAGAACTATCTATTTTAACCTCATGTTCTTGCAATGGCCAGCCCTGTGCCAATTGTTTATTTGTGAAGTTAGGACTGTTCTTGTTTTGTGGATTGCTTTACCTTTGTCTCCACTGTATTTTTGAATTTCATTTTAAAATACATTTATGTCTGTTTCATCAGTCCTCTCTAGTCATTCTGCTATTTTTCAGTTGGTCGTTGTGTTTCTGACAGTGAGTAACCTAGGTTCACCTGCATTTTCATCAACTTTTCCGGCATCTCAAAGCAGAGTCCTGAATTATTATATTGGTGACTTCCCTTTACTCTATAAACTGATGGTTTACTTAATTTTGTATTTTTTATCTTATAATATTTTTTATCCTTTGATATATGTGAGAACTGTAGCTCTTATTTCAGAGGTGTTATCAAATGTATTTTGAAAATGCAGGTAGGCTATATTAACTGAATCTCTCTTATTCCCAGGTTTGTTGTCTCCAATAGAGGTTTGTGAGGCAGGACTTCTCTTTGTAGAAGACTGCTAGTTCTTTCCTGGTATCCTATTTAGGCACATGTCCACACTACCAGTCCTTACATATAAAGACAGATTTAAGTGAAAGGTTACACACCATAGTTCAGCTATTTTGTCTTTGAATTCTTCCAGTATTCCTGGGTGAATACCATTTGATCCTGGGACTTGTTAGTGCTGGTGTTGCCTGTGTATTCTGCAACTACTTCATATGGGTTTTCCATATGGTCTTACATCCTTCTACTAGTGGTATTCTATACTGGTTATCTGTTGGTGTTGGAATCTCTTTACAAAGCTTCTGATATGTTAAAGTGTTTTGCTTTCCTTTTACAGTTTGTCCAAGAGAGGCATAGCCTACTTTATTATGCCTGTATAGCTGGTAGCCTGGTGTTAATGAGACCTATTGTCTTGTCTCACTACCATCATGTTTCCAATACACCTTTTATGTAAAACATTTTGAGAAGTGATATTTTTCAAGTTTTCAGTAAAACCTCTTAGGACTGCTTTTTCTTCTCAAAAAGAGAGTGCAGTTTCTCTTTTGTGGAAGAGTAATTCAGTTGCCCAAACAAATCGATCCTTCCCTGTTCTACAGCAATGCAGAACATCCCTTCTGCTTGTTCTCTTCAAGGCACCAATGCACAGCACAGTCAATTCTCAAAAAAAGTTTGTTTTTTGAGGATAAACATACACAGCTACTGAAAAGCAAGTATACCTTTTGTTATAAATCAATCATTTAAGACATTCAGTAATGCAAGCAAATAAGTTATCTATTTTATTATAGGTACAATGCTATTATCTTACCATGAAACTTTCTTTGGGATCCTGGTATTGCGAGAGTGACATGTTATCACTCTAGTGTTCTAAACCAGATAGAGCAATAAAACGTTACAGAAACGTTAATTGATGAATTTTCATATATTGTATGAATTTAAGGAGGTCTTGCTTTTGAATTTTTGCTATTGTGGAGATGTAGGTAACAAATGCGTTCAAATAAATTTGTACACCTGTATTAGCTACATCTAGAGTTAGGGTTTCATCTGTTTCTTCGTGTCAGTGCATATGTGTGTGTAAAAGAGAAAAGAAGTATCCCATGTTCTTTACAGGTCAAAGGTCCTAGCTTTTCTAGCAAGGTTATAAGAAAAAACACAACAATTTAAGAGTCCATTATGAGAAGAACATTCTTTTTCCTTTCTGTAGATTTTCTGTGTTTTTTCATAGGTTGTCTTTTTGTATTTTTCCTGTTATTTATGGCCAGTGATAAGGCAGAAACATTTTACTGTGATTTTGAGAGCAAGTTTTTGAAGTTACGTAACAATTCTTTGTAACAGATGGAAATGGAAAAAGGTACTGAGTGTATCATTATTTGTATTGGAAAGGTGCTGCCAGACCTCAGACAAAACCAAGAGTTACAGTGTAGGCTTTTATGTAATTTATACTATTTTTGTTCCATGAAATTTCCAGTATACTAGACTTTATTTTACTAAGTAGGAAGTATATGATTTTTGAATAAATGCAGGTAGAAAGTATTCAAAGCGCCTGCAATGTTGAGGGTTGGTGGTAGGAGGGCATTCTATCTGTTTATGCTATGTTTGATGACCATCCATAGCAGTTAAATATACAGTCTTTCCATACCCATACTAGAACAGGGAGCCTACCTACACAAACATTGAGGGTGTTTATGTGCAAGCAAAATGTTGAGCAGTTGGTCCACTGTGAGTTGTCTGATCATCCTAGAAAGTCATTATTGATCCTCAGTTTTGAGAGCTCGAAATTGTGCACAAAGGAAGTGCACAGAGGAAGGGAAGGCTCAGGTGAGCTAATGGTTGGTAGGTTAAGCATGTGGTGTACAAGTAGGCAGGTACTTCTTCTGGAGAGTCTACAGCAAAGCTTCTGTGGTTAAGAAAATCTGATCATACTTGGTAAAAGAAACAGTCAAAACCAGAAGCTCAGTTTGAAATCCTGTGATGGACAATCATCAGATCTTTCCAGTTGTCATGAGTTGAAGGTGTAATTCACATTGATGGAAGAATTGGCTTAAAAAATCAACAGCATGAAGACCGCTTGAGTTAGGTGGAGTGCGTTTGTCTGACTAAGCAGATATTTTGATTAATACTAGAGAGGTATCTGAGAGCTGTGTGTGAAGCATGAAGCCATCTTTGGGAGAAACCCTAAGGTATTTCATAGTCTGTGGTTCATTGCTATATTAAAGCTTTATGTCATGAGGATCTTGGTCTGCCTAGCCCTAACTCAGGTCCTTCTTGGATGCCAGTGGTAGCTTTTCATTGATAAAATTTATCACAAGTTCATACCCTTTATTTCTTATTTTCACCAGCTATGATGTATGTGAGGTTGTTTCCTCCTTTCTGATGATAAGTTAGCGTGTTTGATAAGGGCCCATGCTGGATGACTTTTGAAAGCCCAAATGGACTATGACTAGTCTCTTAAGAGAAGGAAGCTTCCGAAGAGAAATGGGGATAGAGTATTATATGAAGTACAACGGGGCACAACTCACTTTACTCCAGTCTCCTAGCTGTATGAGAATGAGCTGAAATAAATTTTGAGTAGACACTTGTGGCATCTGTCTGCAGATGGATGGAAGTTAATAAGAAAGTTGTGATGGTTACTTGTTGCATTGCTGGGTGATTTCTAGAGAAGTCAATGATGTTGCTTTCTTATCTCTTGTCTGAGGATCATGATTTTACATGTTGTTTACATGAATCAGTTGGCGGGAAAAGCAGAACAGAAATCTTCGTTTCAGTGCACCTTTTCTGAAGAATACTATTGTAATAGAGTACCTTAATCAACTAAAAAGAAAAGATATCTCTCATCACTTGCCTAGGAGTTAATAGAATTGTTGGGATTAATTTGATAATGAAAAGATTATGTTTGTCATAAAACAGTAACATAAATTATGCTAATTTGGTTTTAAAGTTATTTTTATTTTAATAATTCGTCTACATATACCAATTGATTTTTTTTGTTGTTTCTTTTTTATTTGTTTTTCTCTCAAACTTGGTCAAGGCATGCGTTTATTTTTATCACTTTTGAAATTTGTTATATACGAGTCTTCTGTATAGTCACTATATGACATACTTTGAAGAAATGATCCTGCTATTTTCAGAAATTCTTGAAAAACACCTTATAGTTGTTAAAGGTTATTTCTGGAATTACTGTTATGGTATGAGAAATACAGTTGAACACTAGTGCTTTAATTATAAACATTACTTATATTGATGATCTTGTGTTTAAAATAATCTTAAAAAAATACAGTGAGGTCCCTTTTCATAATCTCATAGACCTCAGTAAGTTGTGGATTTGTTTGGTTTTGTTGTGGTGTTGTTTTTTTTTTTCTTTTAACAGTAACATATAATATAGCAAAATTTAAGGGACTTCTATCCTCATGTGTCTGATTGGGTGTCATGGTTTGATGTGGAGGGGGTGGTGGTTCTGGTGGCAGGAGACGGGTTTTGGTCCCTGTGACCTCCCCGGTTTTGGTACTGGGTTAGGCTTAGTTCTGGCCACCAGATCAGACTGCCATGCCCCTCGGGGTTGAGCCAATAGGGCGCCTCTGCGAATTGCCCTATTTAAGTCAGGACAAAGGAACCGGAAAAGGTGCTTTGCCCAGGATCGAGGAGAGAAGGGAGGAGGGCACTGCCCCCGCTCCCTGGCTCCCGGCCGGGCAGCTGCCTGCGTCGGGCCGGCGCCGCCCACGGAGAATGGCGGCGGCGGAGCCAGCTGGGGAACTCGGGGGCACCCCACTCCCAGGGTGCCACTGGGCTGAGTTCACCTGGAGAGGACTGAGATCTGAGAGAAACAGCCGCATCGACAGCAGGTCAGTGAGGATGGAGCGGGAGGAGGTGTGCCGGAGCTGAGTTTCCCCTGCAGCTGGTGGTGAGATAGCAGGTGGCCCCCCTGCAACCAGGACGGCCTCGGTGGAGCAGCGACCCACTCGCAGCCCATGGGGAGAAGATGCCTGAGCCTGAGGATGGTCGTGTTGGGGTGCACGACAAGGCAGAGAGGCATCTGGAGTCTGCGTGACGACCCACGCCGGAGCGAGTGGCTACAGCTCCCTAAGTATCCGAGACTGTGGTGAAGCCCACACCGGAGCAATCTGTGGGGAAGGATTGTTTCCTGTGGGCTGGACTCACGCTGGAGAAGTTTGTGGATTTTTCCTCGTGGGTAGGGGATCCATTGGAGCAGGGGAAAAGGGTGTAAGGACTCCTTCTCCTTTAAGAAAGAAGCAGCAGTAACAGCACGGAATGAACTGACCTGCACTCCCCCAGTCCCTGCCCCCTGTGCTGCTGGGGGGAGGAGGTAGAGCCGGAAGGAAAAGGAAGGGGGAGGGGGGGAAGATGTCAGTTTTAAGATCTGGTTTTGTTTCTTTCTGTCCTCTCGAGTAATCGGTTTTTTGTTTCCCTTTGTCCTTCTAAGTAATCATTAATAAACTGTTTTGCTTTGAGAAAAGCCCTGTCTGTTTTGCCCAGGACCATGGTTGGTGGGTGCTCCCTCTGTTCTTGTCTCAACCCTCAGTCCCTTTGGGTTTTTTTTCCTCTCCTCTCTACTTTACTGGAGAAGGAGAGACTGTGTGAGTTTTAGTTGCTGGATCAGCCTAAAACCACGACATTGGGTTGTTTTATTTCTGATGTATAACACTTAGCCACCTCAAATATGAGGTATATGCTCAGATGAAATGTATCAAGTAAGTCTACACGGAGACTGTGCAAATGGGAATACAGTCTTAGAACACGTTCAGAAGACAAACCCAGAGGTTTTTTGAGTAGAACACTGAATGGGAATCCAAGTAGTGATATATATTTTACTTGGGGAAATTCTAACTGTTGTTAGCATTTTTGCTTTATTTAAGATAAACTTTTTATTATTGTTTGGAATATTTTTATATATAACTGTGCTATTTTTTCGTATGTGTGATAGTTTTATTGATAATATTACATGAATGAGTAAACTTTTAATAGTATTAAATAGTTAGGATGATTAAGTTGTCTAGGATTTAAATCAGCTGGCTGAAAGCTTGTGGGCATTCATGCCACATTATTAATCTGAATCAGATAAGCCAGTGGATATAATTGTTAAGCAATGAAGTATTTATCCTCCTTAGTGGGTGGGTTTCAAAGGAGCCTGGTGGTTCCAAGCCAAGTGAGCAACCAAAAGAGAAAACGGAGCCAAGAAAAAATTATGTGAATGTTACTAGTGGAAAAGATACACATGAAAACTCTTTATGATTGTCAGGGGGTGGGAGGGGAGTAATACAGAGGACTCTGATCTCAGCTTCTGAGATCAAAGTGAAATATAAATGAACCTTGGCTGTTGAACCTATTGAAGATTTGACAACTATCTGCATAATTCAGCAAGACCTTGCTTCTACTGCAAAAACTGAGTATTCTGAGTGTTCTCTTGACCCTGTGATGAACTGTTTCAGTTTAGTAATAGATCTCTGCGAGTTTAGTGAGTTGAATTGGATTATTGGCGAATAGCACTAGTTCAGATATAATGTTTGTATGCAGGAAAAAAAAAAGCTAACTTAAAAAGAAATCTTTTTCCTGAAAGGTAGCTTTTCCTTTTTTTTGCAATGATTTGTATAGTTCAATTAGCTGCCCTCTAGAGTAGATCTGATAATGCTTACCTACCTTGATGACAGTTGTGCAATTCTTTGTAAATTTTTTTCTTCATGAATAATGAATAAAATTTAAAAATATTTACTAAAATAATGTGCAATCATACAGTAAAAAAAGTTTACTATATTCTTCACGTGATCTAGTTGAGAGGTGTCCCTGCCCATGACAGGGAGGTTGGATTAGATGATCTCTAAGGTCCCTTCCAGCCCATGCTATTCTATGATTCTATAATTCCATGATTCCTATTCTGAAGATGACCTTTCCTCAGTGAAAATCAGAAATTCATGTGTCAATTTTACTTCTGATTCCCCACTGGCACACTGTATTCTAGTACACGAGAATAGCATTTTCGCACCGTTGCCCTGCAGCAGCCAGCGTGGACTTTGAGAGTTTACTGCAGGTACTGCACATTCCTGAGAATGTGGACTGCTGGGGTATTTTAGCTTTCTTTTGAACAGGTCCTCTTTTTCTGCTTAGGAGAGGTATTTTAGTAAAACCTGAGAATATCAAGCTTTTCCTGGAATTGCAAGGCATGTTCCTTCTGCCTGTTCTGACTGTTTAGCGTGCAGGCATAAAAAGTCCAACTTTTCTGAGAGGTGTTGGACCTCCTAATACACCACAGTCAATAGGGCAATTTTGCACAAATAGCTTAGGACAAATCCATCCAAGGGAAGCCAGGTTGTACCTCCTTTTGCCTGGCCAACAACTTATTTCCCAATGATAAGAGCAAGTTGCTGACTTTTTTCAGCCACTGTTAGCCTTGGTTGCAGTTCTGTGGGTTGAAGAATAAGTGCGGGCTGATTCTCCTTGACCTGATTTAATTGCTTTAGAGCCACATTCTTCGAGCTAGATGGTACAAATACGATACAAGAAAATTGATTCCTCTATGGTTGTTCTAAATATTTGAATACTTAGTCTTTAAATCTTACTTTTTCATGTTTTTGCAAGTGAAGCAGAGAGAAAAACGTTATTCAAAATACATGTACCTATGTTTAAGTAATTAAAAAGTTGTACAAAATGTGTTATAAAATAACATTGGGCTTTGGGTGATTAAAAGTACATTTTGTGTGACACAAACCTTTATTAAGTCACTTACACAGATTATTATCACCAGAAACTGTCCTGTTTTTACACTCTCTTTGACTGACAACCAATTGCAAGTATCACAAAACTGCTGTGGAGTGAGCGAAATGACATTATTTTATCTCTTACTGAAAACATGGCTGTAAATTGCACTGAAGGAAAGCTATATTATTTTCTCCAAAAACTCTTGGTCTGAAATTGTACTTCAGTTACTTCAATTGTACTCACTTAACATAAATGTATATTAGTTTACAGGTTTAATAGCATTTTCATAGGGGCTGAATTAGGAAAGCAGCATCTTAATCTGCAGAGGCATTTATTCCCGTAGTTAGAGCACTTGTGAAGTAATCCAGAATTATCTTCAAATCCCGAAGTATTTTAGAACTTTAGTTGTAAAAGGAAGAGCGTTCACCACAGTAATGTGATAGAAAATTAGGAATCTCATATTCTTGTTATACTTTAATACTGTGGGGCTATTAGGCTATCGTCTATTAAAATAGATTACTAAAGTAGATTTTAAAATACACAATGTGATGAATGTTATGTTGAGAAACTGTTCTGCAAAGTAATACTTGATCTTGCTTATATGATCTTTCTATTTGATCAAATATGTGGTTTTCTTCTATGTATTCTCCTCTTCCAATTTATCTTTAGTTGTACCGCTGTTTGCTGTTTCAGGGTTTTGGATATATCCAACAATTATTTAGAATTTTGACAAAATACAGAAATAGGGTGATTTTTTTTTAATACACTTTATATATATGGAGTCTTTGCCTTAAAATCAGGATTGCATTTGATTTTTAGGTCTCTAGTCATAAATCTGATTTACTGGCCAATTAATATATTTCTTATTTTTGTGTGACTATAATTAATTGATCCTGGTCATGTATTGATTTTTTGGGCACTGCTGCTGGTCTTCTTGGTAGCAGGTAGCAGATGTGTCCAAATTCAAAGTAGACACTAACATAAAGGCATACCCCCAGCAAAGATACACAGGTAATGAATTTTCATACTCAGTAAAATTCTTTTTTCTTCCTGAACAAAATTAGAATCCAAGTTGCTATCATTAAAGAAACCTGTTTGCTTTAGTTTTAGGAAAATTTCAGTGTCTTGTATTCAGTATTTGTAATGGTATTTTGGTATATAAGGTTTAGAAGGAAATCCAGGAGGTCTCACAAGGTATAGTAAGAAAGTGTATATTTTGACATAAGAACAGTTAAGTAGTTGAGTCCCTTTCCTAAAATGCCCAATTTCATTATTTCCTGACTTCTAGGTCCTTTATTTTCATTGATGTCCATGGTGTTTGCACATATGTATAAAAAACAAGTCGTCTCAGTTTTCCCAGCTGCTCTGTGTAGCATTTCTTTGTTTAGATTCCAGACATTGAAATAAATTTGTGTGTTGAGGAGACCTTTGCAAATATACTTTCACTGGTAAGATTAGAGTAATTTTTGTTCTTTTTGTAGAGAGGGGTGGGGATGGCAGGTTGGCGATAATATTAAGGCAGCTGATATGGCATTAGGAATATGAAATATTCTGTATTTCATGAGAAAGTGTTCTTGGTCATGTAGGTTAGTAATAGAATTCCCTCTGGTCTCTTACCACATATGCATAAGCAACTCATTCCTCATTAATTTATCAGGCAAGGTGCTGTACATATTTCTTTGTACCCTTTCTATCAGACAAATTGTCCTAAATATCTAACTGTTTTTTAGTGGCTGAAAGGCTTCATGGAGGCCTCTGTTGTTGTTTATATGTATATGGAGAAAATTACAATATGGAAGTAATTTGAGAAATTTCAACAGTTTCAGCAATAGTGATCTAGAAATTGAATGGGTTGGAAATACAGTATTGCAGTGCACTGCTGCATATATAATGTATGTGCAGCATATGCTGAGGTCTTTTTCAAAACATTTACATTAAACCTGTCAGGTATTTATGAATAGCAAAAATTAATTTCCCCTAGTTCTGTCATCAGTTAGAGAAATGGATTTCAGCACAGAAGACTGTCAGTGTTTCCTGCATACCAGAACAGCTCACTTCAATGTCATAGAATTACACCAGGTGGCCTGCTAAGAGTCAGCTTAATGTGATTCCAAATGATAGGGTAGAGAATGTGAGGGAAATTAAAATAGTATCATACTTATGATTTAAAAGGAAGTTAATTACAAGGGCTTGTTAATAAACAAAGAAAAATTCAGAATGTATTATCTGTTGTGTAGCGTATCAGTAGTGAATGTGATACCATAAAAAAATAAAATTTAACACTGCATAACTTTACATTGGCTATGAAATATTTAATTAAGTTGTTGACATGTTTTGCTTATTAATGGATTTTTGTATTTGGAAAGAATTATTAAAATGGTGGGTTTAGCTTTTATATTTTTGAACGTTGTCTGACAACACAAACACAGTTGTAGCCTCTTTATTTCTTGTTTGCTTCTCTCATGCAAATACAAAACCGTCTGAATGTGGCCAGTGTTTAGAAATAAAAATATTTATTCTGTCAATATAACAGTAGTTGGACACCAGAGAGTATAGAGGAAATATTCATTATTGCCTAGTTTTCCGTTATCTGAAAATTGATCATGTAAAATTGCTGTTAAATGTTACTTTGCAAGTTAGACCTGAATAAGGCTTTTTTACTGCACTACTTTTTACACAGTGTACTTACTTGTACTACTCCATGACTGCCAGAGATCAGAATTAAGAGAATATGAAAATATTTTTCAAATTTTCTTAAAAGTAGTTCTTATAACTAGGACAAGAAATGGTGTATTTTGCCTTCATAGAGTAAAGAGTAAATATGTATTACCTTTTTTTTTTCTGCTTCTAAATAAAAAACCCCCACAAACTATAGGCAAACTTACTCATATTTTACATACTGTCTGGATAGAATGAACAAAAGACATGCCTGAGTTTATAAAGCAGTTAAAGGGCTTTCAATGTATTACAGAATTTCTTATTATTTTAATTATTTCACAAATAAGAGTCCATTGAACAAAATACCTTCCTTTTTGAACTTTGGTCATACTTAATTCTTAAAAAATGTTAATGTAGGTGTTCTGTATGAATTAAAGCTTGGCAACTATATCTTCATGTCAAAATTCAGCCTGTGTGATTTAACTTACACATTCTTTGAGCCACTTAGAAGGAAAAAATGGTTTGGATACCTTTCTTCTCTGGGATGTTGCATGCAACTTGAATATATCCAAGAAACTGGAAAACGCATGAACCAGTGTCAAAGAATATGCCAGAGCAGATTGTATGTCTTCCATCATATTCACAGAGTATAAAAATAACTCCCAAAAACACTTATGGGAAAGATGGAAAGTGCAGAATTCTTTTATGATTATGAGAATCATTAAATAAAAAATCTGCTTATGAAAAAAATAATTTTAAAAAGCAATTGTGAATAAATTATTTGATGGGAAACATCAATTTGAATTAATATTGCAAGTGTATAAAATAAGTCTAAATCAATATATGATTTTTTGGTAGACATCTATTTTTGCAGACCTTCAAAGTTAAATATCCGTTACATGCTTTAATAGCCATGCATGCTTTATTAAGCGTATCGATTTTTAATCTTAAATAAAAAATAGGCTGAATATGAGGTAAATATTAAATGTGCAAATATTTCAAATGAATTGTTAAATATTTTGCTAATTGGAATAATATGGATTTCTCCCTGTTGAATCAGATCCATGATAAAATGAGTATAAGCATACTTTTGTTTCTGTTTACCATTTTCACAAATATTGGCTTCTGAAAGTTCAAGCTCTGTCAGGATGAGAGTCATGCTTTTAAGATAAATCAGCAGGTAATGCTGATGAACAACTTCACATCAGTATATTTCACCTCAGTTTGTAAGATTTGCTTCAAGCCCAGTACATCATCATTATTATTATTGTTGCTGTTTTATACAGTTGAAGGGATGGATTAATTAAGCGGCTGCAATCTATCTACAGATTTCTGTTTTTTAAATGATAATGTCTTCAAGGTAGTGCTTCCAAAAAGCTTGCTTACTCAACTGAAAACAAGTAAGATTTCCTGACTGTTCCTGGAAACAACTTGGAAATTTACTTTTAGAGAACACTTCTGAGCTCAAAGAGAGAAACAGAGTTTAATTCAGAAAACTATAGTTTCTAGAGAGAAATTATGGAGTTTAATGTGCTGAAATACAGACCAGGGACTTTTGCCTCGTCCATATTTATGCTTGATCTACTTGGGTGCACAACAGAGGCAGGTCCTTTGCTCCTGAGAGTTATTGCATAGCTGCTTATGCTTACTCGAACTGTGTCAGTATGACACTGCCAAGTACAGCCATAAGGAGCTGCTTGCTAAGTAAGCCCCCAGATATGTCCAGGTCTTCAGTAGGATTTCTGTCCTGTCCTACGTGGCTAATACTGGAGTAATCTGAGACTGTGGTTCCTTGAAAATCGATCCGATCTAAGGCTTTGCCACCTCCTGCTTTTCCGCACCCTGCTCCTCTTCAGTAGTCCTTCGTCTATGCCATCTCTGTTCTGGCTGGATCCTTGTGTGAGGCAATTAAATTACCTGCCAGAAAAATTGTTTGCTTTTTGTTTGTGAGTTGAGTTGGTTTATAGTGGAAGGAACAGGATGAGCTCCAAAGCCAGCATAAGGTAATGGCAAGTGGGAGCACGGAAGGAGAAAAGCTGAAGGGTGGCTTAGGAGTAGAGAGGACCTCCCATCATAAGTAGTAGTGATCTACTACTACTCACCTGCTTTGGCCAAGTGCATGTAAAAAGTCTGACTTTTAGCCCTAAAAAGGTCTTTTGTGGGCCTGCAGCTTCGGTTGTCCTTGTCATATACATCCCAACCTTTAAAACTTGTTTCCAATGGTCAACATTTTTGTGTGATGCTTCTCTTCTGAGATACACATCGTGCTAGGCTCAGCCTCATTCTGCCATGACCATTTCCATCATCACAAGTACTTGATCTGTTTCACGTTTTATGGAATCGATAAATCTCATCCCTAAAGAGTCCAGCAGCCTTTTGATTCCTGACCTGACATTTGCTAATGCTATTCCTGATGACCTGCCAGTACGGATCTTCAGAACTGCAGTCTGTGTTTGACAACACTCATAATATGAATCAATATTTAGCATTCAGTAAGTGAGCTGGGGAGTCATTTTATTGCTGCAAAAGGCTACATTGCCCCTGGGCAGCTGTCAGAAATGGGTAGTTATTAATAGCCCTCTCTTTTCGCTTAGCATAGTCAGTAGGGGTCAGCCATGAAATGATTTAATCAGTTTATGATATCTGTGACAAAGAGCACTTAAAATGTAATCACGAAATTTAAGAAGTGTCCCTGGGCTGTTGTAATGTTTTCCTCATTTATTTTTCTCGGAAGTTGATATGGTACACTAGAAGGCTGACCAAGTAAAAGATCTGTGTTTAAAGTCATTTTTGCTCTTCTGTCTTATTCCCCTTGTGTCTGAGTGTAGGGTTTTTATAGGAGGCGAATGTGGTGATATTAAAGAAGAAAATGGTATTCCAAAATTTCATTGTCTCAAGACACCTTCCACTTCACTATGGTGACTGTATTGCTATGAGGACATTGTGCGGGGATGAGACATTTCCAGGTATTTGAAAAGGAGGAGGAACTGTCCCAGACCACCTCTTCTAATCTTTTAGAAACATTGAAAATATGGATGTGGTAAATAGGATCTGTCTGTGGGCAGCTTAGTTTTCTGTGACTGCTTTACCAGAAGAGTCCTCCACAGGTCTTGCTGAACTTGACAGCATTGCAGCTCTGGCATTTTCATGTTGGTAGGTGATCTGGTCTGGAAAAATGTCTTCAGTGTGTGAAGTACAAACAAGCTTGCTTTGATATGAAATTTCCCTTTTCTCTTTCACTTTTATCTGCAAGTATTGTGAACGATTGGCAGAAAATTTCACTGTGTTTATCTCTGAGTTTCCCTGTGTCCATCTTGCAATATCATGAGGCATTTCATAGTATAAGAGTTTGCATCGCCATCCTGTCCTTTTCTGAAGGCTGCTTCTCCAGTAGCACTTTCTAGTCAGCCTTTGCAGTGCAAAGGAGCAAAACTAATGTTCTTTTCTGTTTTATAGTAGTTGTTTCCTCAATTGCAATAGTGAGACTGAGGCTTTGAGTTTCGGAATGTTTGTATGAAGTTTATTTATAATATAGCTCCAAGATGTGCACTGATTCTGTTAGTAATTTAAGATGAAGAAAGCTGTTTTATGAGCAGCTTTCTCGTGGGATATGTTAAAGCACATTTACAAGCCTCTTTCCCATATATCTGGATAGATTTTTTGCATTCCCCTTATGTAGAATATCTGCTCCTCTATGGTAGATTGTCTTTGTATGGTGTGTTTCCAAATGTTACATTCAGTATTGCATGCAAATTTGCGACTAGCAGTAACAATCATCAGGATCAGAGTCCTGGTAGAGAGATAGGAGATTGCAATTTGGATTAAAAAAAGTTTCAGAATCAATACATTGCAGAAAAACTTAATGTTGATGAATCTGACCACCTGACTAATGCATCTTGTGATGGGGAAAAGCCTTTTCAGGCAATTCCAATTAACTTGCTCATCACTCTGGCATTAATCATAACAAAGAATTTTTTTTAGATGTCTATCAGTGTGAAGTTGCTTCTATTAGTAGCAATAAGTTAACAGTAGCAATTTATTTTTTACTTTCTCTAGATGAGTAAAGTACTACATTTAACATTATGACACATAAAGTACTCTCTTTAAACACATTAAGTTGGGCAAACTCAAGTGGAAAAAGAGAGTGTACAGCTCATGAAAGGAGGGGCAGGCCACTTGGGAGGAATATAGGTCTGCTGTCAGAGGATGTAGGGAGGCAACTAGGAAAGCTAAGACCTCCTTGGAATTAAACCTTGCAAGAAAGGTCAATGACAACAGAAAGGGCTTCTTCAAATACATTGCAGATAAAACTAACACTAGAGGCAATGTAGGCCCACTGGTGAATGAGGAGGGTGCCCTGGTGACAGAGGATAAGAAGAAGGCAGAGTTACTGAATGCCTTCTTTGCCTCAGTCTATACTGCTGGAGGCTATCCTGATGAGTCCCAGAACCCTGAGGCTCCTGAGGAAGTCAGGATAGAGGAGGAGTCTACCCTGGTTGATGAGGACTTGGTTAGGGACCAGTTAAGCAACCTGGCCATCCATAAATCCATGGGTCCTGATGGGATGCACCCGTGGGTGCTGAGGGAGCAGGTGGATGTCATGGCAAGTGGCCTGGCAATCATCTTTGTTAAATCATGTGGAATGGGAGAGGTGCCCGAGGACAGGAGGAAAGCAAATGTCACTCCAGCCTTCAAAAAGGGAAGAAGGAAGGACCAGGTAACTATAGACTGGTCAGCCTCACCTCCATCCCTGGAAAGATAATGGAACAAATCCTTGGTGCTGTCTCTAGGCATAAGGATAAGAGGGTCATTAGGGGCAGTCAACATGGCTTCACTAAGGGGAAGTCGTGCTTGACAAACCTGATAGCCTTTTATGAGGACATCACCCAGTGGGTGGATGATGGTAGAGCAGTGGATGTGGTCTATCTTGACTTCAGTAAAGCATTTGACACAGTATCCCACGGCATCCTCACAGCTAAACTGAGGAAGTGTGTTCTGGATGATCAGGTAGTGAGGTAGATTGTGAATTGGCTGAAGGATAGAAGCCAGAGAGTAGTGGTCAATGGGACAGAGTCCAGTTGGAGGCCTGTATCCAGTGGAGTCCCTCAAGGGTCAGTACTGGGACCAGTATTGTTCAACATATTCATCGATGACTTGGATGAGGGAATAGAGTGCATGGTCAGCAAGTCTGCTGATGACACTAAACTGGGAGGAGTGGCTGACACACCTGAAGGCTGTGCTGCCATTCAGAGAGACCTGGACAGGCTGGAGAGTTGGGCAGGGAGAAATTTAATGAAATACAACAAGGGCAAGTGTAGAGTCTTGCATCTGGGTAAGAACAACCCCATGTACCAGTACAAGTTGGGGACTGAACTGTTGGGGAACAGCACAGGGGAAAGGGACTTGGGGATCCTGGTGGACAGCAGGATGACCATGAGCCAGCAATGTGCTCTTGTGGCCAAGAAGGCCAATGGCATCCTGGGGTGTATTAGAAGGGGTGTGGTTAGTAGATTGAGAGAGGTTCTCCTCCCCCTTCACTCTGCACTGGTGAGGCCGCATCTGGAATATTGTGTCCAGTTCTGGGCCCCTCAGTTCAAGAAGGACAAGGAACTGCTTGAGAGAGTCCAGTGCAGGGCCACAAAGATGGTTAAGGGAGTGGAGCATCTCCCTTATGAGGAAAGGCTGAAGGAGCTGGGTCTCTTTAGCTTGGAGGAGACTGAGGAGGGACCTCATTAATGTTTATAAATATGTAAAGGGTGATTGTCATGAGGATGGAGCCAGGCTCTTCTCAGTGGCATCCAATGATAGGACAAGGGGAAATGGATATAAGCTGGAACATAGGAGGTTCCGCTTAAACATGAGGAAGAACTTCTTCCCAGTAAGGGTAACAGAACTCTGGAACAGGCTGCCCAGAGAGGTTGTGGAGTCTCCTTCTCTGGAGATGTTCAAAACCCGCCTGGACGTGTTCTTGTGTGATCTGATCTAGGTGGTCCTGCTCTGGCAGGGGGATTGGACTAAATGATCCTTTGAGGTCCCTTCCAATCCCTAACATTCTGTGATTCTCTGCCTGTTCCCTTCTTGAGAACTGATCACTGGAAACAGCCCCTCTCAGATGAATACACTGCATTTACCAGAGCATTCTTTAGAGAACACTGTAAATCTACTGAATGTTATTTATAAGGTAATTCTTCTGCCAGTTAGTGTTACATGTCACACTCATCTCATCTTCTGGAGATGCAAATGCTGGGTTTAAGAAGATGTGGTTAAGTAGTGCGCTTTTACATGTGCCCTTGTACATACTCAGTGTCTATTTGATTGTATTTTGAATTTTCTTGCTAGTAATGCCAAATACTGTGATTTACTGCTAATTCTATTTCACAGGAAACATTTTTGGAATTATGTTCATCACTATCTGGTGCATGTAATTTCTTTTTGGCACATCATAACTTTTTTCATTAAACATTTCCTGCTAAAAGTAGACGTTCAGTAGCCCAGGAACTTAGACTAGGGATTTGCTTATCTCCAGGACAGTTCTAGTCATTCAGTGATCAAGTATCTTTAGCAATTTAAAACATTTTCTTTGTGTGCTTTATCTATGTGAGTACAGCATTCTTCGTAGGTATGTTCTTATGGCTTTGCCAGCATTGTGGTATGTATCACGTGTGCATCTGCTTGCAAGAACAGGCAGATATCTTGCACTGTGTTGCCAAAAAATCAAACTTAAAAACTACTTCCTGTTCCCAGTAAGAGTTCTTGCTAATGCAACCCAACATTCTTCTTTTTTTTTGTCCCATGAAAAAACTCTGTATAGTACTCTCTCTAAAGAAGCGTTGAACATTATGTATAGTCCTTGTGGCAAGTCAGTCAAATGAAGATGTAAATTTAAACTACATTAGATATAGTGTACTAAATTTCGTTGTACTTATTTGTATTAAGAAATGGACTAGTTGTAGTTTGCTTTAGTAAGTTAAAGTCATTCAGCCTCTTAGGAAGAGTGTCTGCAAAGAGGCTTGAATGTGTTTTAAGTAGTGTACCTTAATTTCCTATCTTCAGTTTGTTTAAATTAAGTTCTTATACAGACACGTCCTTATCTAGATTGACTGGAATCTTATGGTTCAGGAAAGCTATATTCATTTCATCACTCATTTGGTGGGAAAATCTGAGTATTCAATAATGTATTCAATTTTACATACTATCTTTAGAATTACAGACTTCCTTAACTTATTGTATCATAGCAGAGTAAGATGTTTGTAGTTATAATATCTACTGTCAAAGACAAACATAAGTGGACATCAGTGCATGGTTTCATGTGATATTTTAAGTTTAGCATCATACAGCCATAGAAATCATTTGCCCAGCAAATATTGCAAGGGTTTCATGGTAAAACAATGAGCCCTAAAAGTTCCCTTCTGATTTCAAACCTTTCAATAATGTAATAAAACATTGCACTTTTTTTTGCAAGTATAATATTCTTTTATATTTTTCTTTATGACAAGATTGGATTTTTTAATAGTACATGTTTAATAATAGGATTTTATTTGTCTATTTAACAGAGAAAACAGGAATCTTTTCCCTTAAGTCTGTGAGTATCATTAGTTATTATCACAATGTTGTCATAGATATTTTTTAGTTCCAAGTTTATTTTGAGCAGATGGGAGGAAGATATCATGTCAACTCCCAAATATTTATGAATTTTTTTGAAAACTAGTTATGTTTGAGAATAAGATATACTAGAATGAGAATGAACAGAATTGCAAGCAGAATTATTGAGCGTGGATTATTCATCTGGCATTTATGATAATATTTTCCCATTGATTTCAGACAGAGGCTGTCTGAATAAGAGCCAAGTGAAAACAAAATAAATTCTTAAATTGCGTGATAATATCCACTGTTTTCAGTTGGTAGCCACTTTAGGTTTTGCATTTTTTGTTTCTCCTCGCTATTTTTGTGAGGTGATATCTACCTCTTCATAGACCTTACTCAGGCCTTTTGATCAGTTCATTCTTCATAATAATTTATTTTATAGTTACTCTTAACAAAAAGCTTATTCAGTAGTTTCACCTTTTTTACATATGCTTACACAATTTCTATAAGAATGCAAATTTTTTAAACATAGTAAGAAAATCAGTCACATGAAATTCGCACAGAGGACATACAGAAATTGCAAGTTGTAATCTCTGAAGAGGGTCTTTGTGAACCCTTCCCACTGTTACGAAAGTAATACTAGAGGAACAATGTGGACTGTGAGGTTCTTGTGTTTTGGCCTAATCATTTGTCTGAACTCTTTCACTTAGCAAAGTAATTGAAGTATACCATGACTGTTAATTTAGGATAATGCCGCATTTGCTACTTGTGCAGCTAAACAAAAAATCTAGCTTCACAAGAAACGTTGGCAGGAAGCGTCATTTTTGTGGCAATTTTCATGGAAGGAAAACATTGTGAAACCTTACACATTTCTGAAAGGAATTCAGAATGTGTTAGAGAGGTGGGAAAAGCTCACTTGAAAGAGAAGTTATAAAGACTTAATCTGTAGGAGTTTCCTTGATTCTGAGAGTCCTGAGAAGTTAAATCAGAGATTATACGCTGTTACTAGTACCAAGAGACCAGAGGATGTCAGTGCTGCCCATCATGACTGAGAAAGGGAGATTGAATGGGCTTGGAGAGGAAGACTCAGGTCTTTGTCTAGGCTGTATGGGATTGCAGCCATAGCAAGATACTGGAATGGCTGACCAAAAAAAGATTTGTAATGGCTGTGACATGAAATTATTCTATGTATAACTGACTGCTCAAGAAAGACAAATCCAGAAATCTGCTTGGAAAGAAGGGAGGCAAGTAGACAAATAGGTGTGTGGTATAGCTGCAGAGGGATGATAATTAAGTTTGTGTCAGTGAATGTTGGCCATGTTCTAAACACATAGGAGTAAAATGGGCTGACATGGACTACAGTTAAATTCGTCCAGAAGTTAGGAGGACACTGAGGAGTATACTTGACAAAATAAAAGAGTGATTAGTGTGGTAAGAAAAGGAGTGGTAGAGAGCAAACTTGCAAAAGCTGACAGGAAAAAAAAGATTTTTAAGGGATTGTGGTGTTTGATGTTGAGTGTGACTGGCAAGTTAAAAAGGTTGAGAAAAGTGTTGGGTTTAAACATTGGCAGGAAGGTTGCTGGAAACTAGTGTGAATCACTTCAGTGTGGTCAAGATGGAAGACTGTAATTTGGAAAGTGTCAGAGGAAGGAAATCCTAGGCAATAATTTTGCCCAATATGTTCACTGATTTTAGATACGAAATAGAGAGACGAGATGGAGCAGTCATGGAAAAGGCAAGTGGGGTCAAGTGTTAAAATCCTATAGCACAAACAAGGTGGTGAAAATTATAAAAATTAAAATTAAACATACATTTTCAAGAAGATATTGTTCCTTCATCCTTACTTTATCTGGAAAGGTTTTACGGTTTCATCTCATTATCGCTTTGAGCACCTTTCTTTTAAAAAATAATCAAGTATACTCTCCTTGTTAATTTAGCATAATGTAACATCCATTCTTAGAGCAGCTAAAACCCATGTGTCACTTATCAAGAAATCTTTGTAAAGAAAGAGTATCTTTGTGTGTGATAATTTTCGTGGAAAGAAAATGTTAGATATATGCTGAAATGGTGAACTTTGTGACATTCTGAAGTCTCTGAGAATTCAGACATCTTCAGCAAGTGGCAGACACGATATTCAAGTGCCTGTAATTGACCAATGCAGCAGTTGACATATGACACGCAGTTGACTGAGTGACCTGGAAGGTTACATGGGTAGGTAGTACATGAAATACTTATTTAAAGCTTTCTCCAGTAACTGGAATGGCTGTGACATGAGGCTAAACCACAGATAACTGACTTCTTAAAAAATACATCCAGAAATCTAACCCTCTAGAAAGGTCTGTATCGTATACAGTATTACCCATTAACTTCGAGCTGTATCTTGCTTTTGTTCAGAGTATTGCATGATTAGATTTTTTTTTAAGTTACAAATACATGATTAGAATTGTATTTCACAGCTACGTCTTGCTACATGGATGAATGACAAGATGGGTTGAACCTTTGTCTTTGTCTTTTTTTTTTTTCCATTTTTCCTTCTGGATTGAGATGATGCATTGCTATACAGAATGCCTCCCTGAATGCCACCCTGCAGTTATAACATGAAATAGAACTGCTAATAGAAGTATGAGAAATTAGAGGTAGAAAAAACATATTACTTCATCAGCTCTGTACACCTGACAGTACATCAGGGTTCTGAATTGTTCAGGAAGAAAGTTATTCTGAAAGGATTAGATATGATGTAATAAATTATATTAAAATGGGTGAACAAGGTTTTTGTAGCTTAAAATTATAGGAAGCCTGCATCTAACTTTAATAGTGATACAGGAAAAGATAGCTTACATCAGCTATGTGAATAATCTTAGTATTTCATTAGCAGTTTTGCTCGTATTTATTACATAAGTTATATTGGCAATATTTCAATAAATTAACTTTAAAGAATAATAACATTACTAAATAACGAAATATTATTAATTTCTTGCCTTTTACTAGGAAGTATTTCTAAGCTGACATCCAGGCCACTGGCTTTGTAAACATTTAGAATTGCACCATGTATAACAAAACCGTAAATAACCTCAAATATTTTAATCCCTTGGAAGTTTACAATTTATGATAGCATAATTTTGCTTAAGATTGGCTCCTTTGAAGCTGTATCTTCTTACATGCTAAAAAGTTAAAAGGTATTAAAGAATTAATTTTGTGAAGAATGCTTCAAATTCATTTTCTCCCCATGCCTGTGAATTCACCATGCTAGAATTAGTAACTATCTTCATAGGCTGCAACTCTTCCTTAGTATTTTGTGTTTTGGATTTATTCTAGTCCATACAGGACAATAGCATCTGTGTAGGGATCTGTTGCAACGTATGACCCAGACTTTGTGAAGAATTAAAATTTGTTCATTTTGGTTGATTTCTTAAATTGATGAAATTTCAATATAATTTGGGGAGTCAGTACCAATCTACCTTTCTTTTGATCTTACTTTTAATTTACAGTAGAATTGAAATCAGACTAGGGCTAATGTTAATACTTCTTTTTTAAGAGAAAAAGAGCAAAAAGACTTGTACAGCTCTAACAGCCTTAATCTTTTTTTTTTTTGTAATGTTTTTCAGTCAGTTAAGTTCAAGTTTCATTTTAATGTAAATCCAAACCTCCAAATTTCATTATTAAAGGCTGTTTATTCAAGTTCTGAAAAAAAAAAAAAAAAGTCTTATTGCTGTCACCATAATATGAATGATCAAAGAAGAGTAATTGTAACATTTCTTTTAGGAATCCTGCCCTCAGTAAGCCCATAGGATTTGTTTACCCTCTCTTACCAACCAACATTTGTACCCATATGTTGAGATGGCAGCATGCCTCCCTCACTAGGTACTATGCCAGTTTCAATAGGATATAGATGCCAAACAATATTTAAATAAGGAACTAGCATAATGCTGAAAATACCATCTGTTCTGTAAATTTTCCCTTATTCTGTGACAGGATTGCCACACTGAACTTCCATGTGTTAATCACATTTTTGATACACAATAATGAAATGTGAATACCTGAACAGCTGAAATGTCTGAGCATCCATGATACCTACAGTTTTATCAAGAAATGCGCGAGTTTTACATTGTATGTTTGAAAGCCTTTTTTTAAAACATGGGACATCAAAATGCATTAGTGTATATAGAATTATGAAGAAACTCAGGGATGATAGTGGCTGTGAAATATATTAATCAGCCTTCAAAGATAAGTATTTACTATTATCATGCCTCTTCTCATGTGCAGATCTACAGAGACTGTTATGTTGAAAACTTCTATAATGATTCCTTCAGTGAGTTTCATACCTGTCAGCTTTATGAGCAAGATCTGTTCTTTCTGGATTCCTTACTTATGGATTGCATTAATCTTACATTTGTCAGGTGGTTAAGGTTCAATTCCAGTGCAAGTTACTGATTAGGAATCTTCCTAATCAATCAACCAATTGATTTGAAATCTCCATTTCTCACTCCTCTGTTAAAGTGTCTGTGTACTAAGTCCCCAACGACTTCTGTTTATTTGGCCATATTCATGAACAGGTTTGGTTTTTTTAATGCCATAATTCCATTTGGTGATATCTGAAAAATTACACATTTCCCAACAAGCAAGTGTCTGTGTGTATATAGGTATAAAAACATGCATGAATACAGCAATATGGCATTTTCTAGAAAATACTGACTTCTGTGAATGGTGGCAGCTGTCTATATTAAAACAGATTGAATGTGATTGATCCCAAACTGAAAATAGTTGCTCTGACAAATGTGTATTTCTTCTAAAGAGCATTATGTCAAAGAACATTTCTTGTAACTTTCTTGGGTGTGAGAGACTTTGATCATCTTCATTTCAGAAAGGGCAGTACAATACTTGGTATAAAATAATTTGGCATGAAGTTCAATGTTGGTTTTTTTTTCTGATAAGTATGAATCCCATTGAAAATTTAGCTTTCTGAGAGACCTATTAGTTTATTCTTGTTCAGTTTAATGAATGGTATAATGCGATGTACCTTTACTGGAACTGTTTTTGAAAATATTAAAATATTCTGTTTTAAAATCCTTAAAAAATAATGAATTTTAGAAGCTATTTTAAATTACTTAAAATGAGCCAAACAATAAGAAAATCAGATTAAATACAAATGGAGCGTATTATAATGTATCTTTTCTGTTCCACTTGAATCAATTCTCATCTCTGCTTTCAGTTTGAAAAAGTTCTTTGTTTATGTTATTTATTCCCTGCTTCTTTGATGTTTGCTAAATTCCATCACTAGATTTTTATCCAAGAAAACAGGTTTGCATGTGTAGTCACATGGAGTTTTCACTGTTCATAGTACTTGAGGTGGGGCCACACCAGTGCAGTGCAGAGTGGGACAATTACCTCCCTCAACTGGCTGGCTATGCTGTGCTTGATGCACTCCAGGATACAGTTGGCCCTTTTGGCTGCCAGAGCACGCTGTTGACTCATATTCAGCTTGCCATCAACCCAAACCCCTATATCTCTTTCCACAGGGCTGCTTTCCAGCCTTTTGTCTACCAATTTGTATGTATAATCAAGACTACCCCACCCCAGGTGGAGAATCTGGCACTTGCTCTTATTAAATTTCATGTGATTGGTGACTGACCAGCTCTCTAGTCTATCCAAGTCTCTCTGTAAGGCCTCTCTACCCTTGAAGGAGTCCACAGCTCCTCCTATTTTAGTATCATTGGCAAACTTACTTAATATGTGTTTGATTCCTGCATCCAGATCATTTGTAAAAACATGAAAGAGCACTGGCCCTAGAATTGGGCCCTGGGGATCCTCACTGGTGACTGGCCACCTAGAGCCAGTTGCCCAGGACCATGACTGGATGGCTTTTGAAGGTCTCTGAAGATGGAGACTCCACAACCTCCCTGGCAACCTGTTACAGTGCTTGGTCTCCCTCACAGTAAAACAGTGTTTTCTGATGTTCAGGAGGAACCTCCTGTGTTTCATTTTGCACCTATTGCCTCTTGTACTGTTACTAGGCACCACAGAAAAGAGCCTGGTTTCATCTTCTTTGTGGTATCCCTTTGGATATTTGTATACATTCATGAGATTTCCCCCCGAGCCTTTTCTTCTCCAGGCTAAACAGTCCTACGTCTCTCAGCCTTTCCTCATAGGAGAGATGCTCCAGTCCCTTAATGGTCCTAGTGTCCTTTTGCTGGACTCTGTCCAGTATGTTCGTGTCTCTGTTGTAAGGGGGAGCCCAGAACAGTACTCCAGGTGGACACAGTAGTCCAGGTGTGGCCTCACCAGTGCTGAGTAGAGGAGAAGGATCACCTCCCTTGACCTGCTGACAACAGTGCTCTTAAGCAGCCCAGGAGTGTCCGTTAACCACCTTTGCTGCAAGGGCAGGTTGCTGGCTTGTGTTCTGTATTATAGAAGTTGTTGAGAAATCTTTTCCAACTGAATGTTTCAAACAAAACTGGTTTTATGAAGAAGTTGAACATGAAAAGTTGCACTCTTAAAGACAGTGGAAGTTTTGTCTGACATACTGGTTCAAGCTCACAGGCATATAATCAAGGCTTCCCACCTCCCTTCCAAGCATTACAGGACAGTGACAATTCAAGTAGAATAAGACGTCTCCTCCTATTGGTAGGTCTGCTTCTTTTGGAACCTGTCAAACATCTTGAGCACCTGCCTAATTGGCTTGACTGTTTGGTAAGAGTAAACCTAAAATTTAGCATTACCATAATTGTTTTGTCTATAATTTGTGTTAGAAGTTCGGCTGCTCTAGTTTTCGTGTAGCACTATAAAGATAACAGGGACTGTTACAGTTTGAGTTGTTGTCTACGTGATTTGCAAATACTGTTCAGCTTTCATTCTGCACACTCACATATGTTACTAGCAAGGAACTACTATTGAAAGAAAGGAAGTAATTTTTTTTAAAAAGTTAAATTTTAATAAAAAGATAAATTAATAAAATATCCTAATTCATAGCTATACCAGCCTATCAAATAATTGATAATTTTTGTCTTTACCCACTGAGTTTCTCTGGGTAATGAAAAGTTTTTCTTTTTTATTATAGGTCAGTGTTTATCTGGGGATTTTAGTTTGTTCAGGATTATTCCTTTATAAAGTATTAATTCTGATGGATTGTGCTGTGAAATCAAGATCACAGAGATGCTTCATGGTTATTTTTTTAACTGGATTACTCTCATATCAGGTATTTCATGGAACTCAATGTATTTAGAAACAAGTATCAGCCTTATAAGTAATGTTTGTTTCCCCAGTATAATAAAGCCCACTTAAATAAATACCTGATATAAAAATAATCCTGTTAAAACTGAACAAATGAACTCTACGCCAGTCTCTGACTTCTATAAGACCCTGACTGATAAATACTTGATTAATGAATAATCCTGTTAAATGAAAAAAATTTGTGTGCCAAATAGAGAAGTAAATTACAATCATGGTGAGACATGTTATAGGAAAGTTACAGATTAATAAATCTTCTGGGCTGATAATTTATGACAAAGCATGATGACATTCTCTTTTCTTTGATAACAATAAGCCTTTTATAGGAATATTTTCAATGAATTTTTTTTCCAAAGATATATTAAAAGGATTTATAGCCATGTCATGTAATAATGGAAATATTCATAAGAAATAAGTGGACATACTTGTATGCTAGTAAAGTACTAATATTTTAAAATGGAATGTTTTCTTGCCTGCATACTGTTGTGTCTGACTTGTTAAAATTTTAACACCTTTTTTGTTTTATGTCATACCAAAAAAAAAATTATCCTAGCGATTAACCTTTTACCCAATATAGATCACATGAAGTGAAATAATTTAAATTGAAATTCTTTAAACAAACATAGGTATTTTAAAGCACATTAGAAATTTTATTCACTCGTTAAAGGACATTTTATAGTGTGTTTTATCATTTAGGGATTTAGTCTGGGAGTTTTTCCTATCAAAACTGAAAGCAAAATAGTTATTTTTTAAAAAATCTATTTCGTATGTATGAAAGAGTCCATGAAAAAGCTAACAGATCGTTAGTTGTGAAAGCTCATTAAAATAGATCAAACCAAAATAAACTAGTAAAAGAAGAGCTGTGCCAATAAGAACATATGAGTGTAAATAGCTTTTGCCACAATACTCCTACTGGACTGAGCCAAGTGTCTTGCTGACATAACATTCCTTACGTGGCAGTTGTTCACAAAAAGGCTCCAAATGAACGCAGACAAAATGAATAAAATGTAATGCTGTGGTCAGGTTGTGTTTGATACTGAGGGTTGAGAAGGGATGAGAAGGTTTTGGATGCCTCCAGACTATCTTTGAGCTCCTTTATTGGGGAAGCAATTAGACTATCAGCCTCTAGAAATCTAGAGCTGGCAAGGGCCCATGTGACTCCAGACTTAAGAACAGAAAAAAGGTTAAAGCTTTAGTTGCATCTTCCTTGTGTTACTTGACCGCATTAGAATGACCATATTGTCCTTTCCTGAAGACTAGTTTTAAGATTTAAAATAATTAGTCTATTTTACATATGTAAAGATACTTAAGAGATAAAATCTGAATGAGTAGAACTGTGGATTTGCATAATGATCTAGAACTGCCACTTGATTTACTTTTAAAGGTGTCTTCATTAACAAGGCTTTTTAAAGTAGAAAAAAGTGCAAAGAAAAGTGGTTTTATCTGCAGAGAAGTGATCAAAATATGCCTTGTATTCAGATGGAAATGCAGTTTATAGTTAGGCTTATTATAATCATAGTTTTAACATGTGAATCATTTTTGCCTCTCCCATAAAGATTTTTCTTTCTTTTGTTTTTAAAAAATGTTTCAACTTTACTTTAAAAAAAAAAACAAAAAACAAACAAACTACAACAACAACAAAAACCAAAAAAATTCATGCTGGATAACATAGAGTATAATTTCATCTCTTTCTCCATCAATATGTTAATACAATGTGTTTTATCTCAGCTTTTTCTTCTGTTTGGACTATTTGATGTCTTCCAGTTCATGCATGATTACAGTAAACAAGGATGGCTTGGATTATTGACAATCTTCTACTGGTTGTTGTATGAATGGAGAAAATACAAGCAAGGAAATTAATGTGATTGTGCATAGGAATAGAGGAAGAAACTATTTCTGGTTTTTTCCACTCCATTTCTAGAATTACTTGGACTAGATTTGTGATTATCACCAATTTTCCACTGTCCACTTTGATACTTGCGGTTCAAACCTGATACCAGATCAATACGGTGTACCAGGTATTTGTTACATTACCTGCCTATGGTCTTACATCATCTTCTGTTTTATTGTAAAAATAACTTCTGTAGTAAAGTGGGAATTATGATAAAGAAATTATAATTTTAAAACCTAGGGAGCAATGTGATTATTTAAGGGAATGAACGTACTCACAACTCTAGTAACTGGAACTGGAATTTTTAAGAGAGCTTGAAGAAATACTGATGTTTTTCACCTTGGGCTTCTTCTGAAAAACTTGGCGTAAGTAATTTAACCTAGTCATCTTCAATAATCTTGTTGGAATTCTCCTTTCATTATTAATGGAGGAGTTAGAAGATAATATTAGTTTATCTTATAAATTAATTATCAAAAAGCTTGTCCCATCAGATATAAACTCAGACTGTTACTGTAATTAAGGAGTAAAGATGAAAGTATCTTAATGATCATAGTCATTTAGCAAGAAAGCCGGAGGCTATTAATACATTAACTAGGCCTGCTGAAACTATTTTCTTTTAATTTTTTTTTTTTAATTTTTATATGCACAGCTGTTTCTGACTTTGTCTACTCACTCGTTTTATGTACTCAGTCATTGAGACTATTGCTTTTTGGTTTTCTAAGTTTATTTTGCAGAGTCTGTGTCGTTTATTTTAGCGATGGAGAAATTCACTGACTTGATTTACATTCTGAGTGATGACCAAAAAATCACAGATCATAGAAAGCAGTGCTGAAAGGGATAGGAAAGAGATCATGTCAGGATGAACCAAAGAAGATTTAACTTTGTGTGAGCTATTCCTGACAGATATTTTTCTGGACTTTTCTTGGAGTTCTTGATGGAGATTCTGCAGCTAACATATTCAAGTCCTTCCTTATCATCAACACTAGAAATGCTTTCCTGATCTCTGTTTAATTCTCCCTTGCACCAGTTTAAGGCCACTCGGTGTCCAGTTCCCAGTGAACAAATGTGCACAGATCTGTTGGACTTTGCTATGATTTTTTTAATGTGTTTGTATATCATAATCTCCACCCTCACCTGACTTCTGTGGAAAAGACATTACCAAATCAGTCAGCCATTCCCCATAGATCATGTGAAAGCCTGGGCTCTTGCAAATCTAGGTCAGGATTTAGGGGGAAATGTTCTTGGCTGAGAATTCACTTCTGCTTTAGAGACTCTTTAACTGTCTTAATGAATTCACTTTTATTCATTCCTGGTGATGTAACCAACCAGTTGATGTTTAAATGCTTCCTGCATAGTGATTGAGACTTCTGACTGGGAGTCGTGTAGTAGAGTTTCTAGCATTTCTGTGCTGTAAGTCACAGTGTAGCCCCTAAAAACAGCTCACATTGCAGACCTAAAATTGCAACTGGTTGAACTGCGCAATTGCATTTACTCCAAGGATTAAACACTCACTCATTCCTTACTGCTTCCATTGTTTTCTGTACCTCATACTGGTCAGTCTGACTATATAAATTATTTTTTTGAAGTAAAGTTTTTAAAAGTAAGGGTTTTTGAAACAGCATGATTTGAAGGGTTCACAATACTTCAGAATTGCTGCAATTTTAATTTTTAGAAAATCTGAGTAAAGACGTTTCCACATAAAAGTTAAGGCTTAATCTTAAACAAATTTAATGTGTTGGTAATTTAAGTTTAAAGTGTTTGAGAATTTTTAATTGCTTCACAAGTAAGCAGTGGAAATTCTGGAAAACTGCACCTGAATTTTAAATTATTCTGCACATATCATGTAATTTGTTTCAAACACCATGGACTGGTATTGTAAGGAAAGAAAGGGAAACGATCCAATGTGTCTCTAAAAATTAGTTTTCACCTGAATTGTGAGAATAATAATGAAAAGGAACGTGTCATCTCTAGAGATGTTAATACAATTCATTCAGATAATTGTCTTGTTAAAGGGAAAAATGTGAAACATCATTTTCTCGTCTGTTTTCACCCTTTGCTCCCTTGCTTTCTCGTCCCTGAATGGATTCATTATGATAGTCCACCCAAGTGGTTCTAGCTGAAGAAAGAGGTATTCATAAGGTTGACAGACATGAAGAATGACACCTCATGAAGTCAACTGATACATTTTCACTTGCAGTTTTAAAAATAATTTCTAACAGTGAAGTTCAAGTTGTTTACCTGGATTCATAAAGTATTACGAACTTTGAAAAGAAAGTAGTTTATATATATATTCCATACTCTCATCTAGTAATGAGGCTACTGAGTTCAAGCACAAATTATATCACAGTTGTTTCGCATGGAATTTGTATCAGCAGATGAGAGTCCTGACCCCTTCTCAGCCTCTCTCCATCTTGTGTTAGCAGGAAGGTTTGACTGTAAAGTATTATACTGTTAGCTGGCATGGTTAGAGAGCAGACCTTGTGTCCTAAACTCAAGATGAGGGACTGCTGCACATCTCACTAAGAAGCTGAGTTTTCATTTCTGGCATGGTGGTGCTGTATATGCATTGGGCAAATCACAGTGCACAGGAAAGACTTTTTTACCAGCTGGAAGTAAGGCACTGTGATGGCAACAGCTACCGGAAAAAGACTGAAAAACTTATTGAGAAAGCAAGCAAAATATGGTATTTGGGTATGCTTCTATGATGGAAGACCAAGGGATACAGAGAAGAGTAGTCGTCCATGTTTACATGAGTGGTAGGTGAAACAAACTTCCTTTTTCATTCTGCAAATCAAATTGAGAAAGTGATGGATGAAAGCAGATCTGAGGTTGAGGTAGGACAGAAGGAATAACAGTATTAATGAACTAACTAAAAAGATCAAGCATGAGGACTATAAACTCTTTGATGCCAGAGTTTGCCAACACTTGTTTGTCAGCAGCTGTGTTATATCAGATAAAGAAGGCTTATGGCAATTTTTATACATTTTTTTCCCTAACAGAAGTAAAATTAAATTTGGTATCATGTCTGAAGAGATTCAGAAATTGAAATGACACTGAAGGCTGTAATGTTAAAACTAAATCTCTCTTCTTCAGAGTGATATTTCTCTGCTGTCGCTGCTGCCTTTTTTTTTTTTTTAACAATATCAGCTACTATTTATACACTTAGAATTTCTGGCCAGATTACTGTGGAAGGTTGTGGTACCCATATATACAAAATAGTATAATAATGTTCTATTCTTTTTGGAACAAATTTGTTACACAGAATGTCAGATGAGTCATTTTGTTCATGTCAGATATCTGAAAATAATGGAAAGATGCCAAAGTAAAAGCCCAGTAATCCATGCACTGGTGTAATGGAGCAAATGAAATGCAAAGCTCTTGTACAGGTCCAATTTCAGCACCAAATGCTTACCTGTCAGTCAGCAAAATTGTCCCTGAATAAAAATGAGCCCATCTGAGTGGGAAAGGATTTTAATATACATCAAATTCTTTGAATCTCTTGTGCAGTAGAAGATGTTCTGAGGAGGAAATGCTGAAAGGGAAATCTTAGTTCAAGCTAGTTCAAATCACACATGTATTGCTGACTGTGAAAGGTTTGGATTTATCCATATTGTTTGGTATCTCTAGCTACCTGGATAGACAGGTGATTTCCCTTAGGCTATGGCAGATCTGGCCAATCACTGATTTAAAAGTTTTAGACAGGTAACTTGCAGACTTTTGGAGGCATCCGTGTTTTGTCTGTGAAAGACCTGATTAAAGCTTTAGTTCATGAAATGCCAACATCAGAGATATCTTTGCAGATATCACAGTTATGATTTGCTCTGACTGAAACGTTTTTGAAGAGCTACGCAGGTGAGTGTGCTTCTACTTTTGAAGTGGCCATTGGGAGAACGTGTTTTGCTACTGACGTGTCTTCTTGGAGTCTTAAACATAAAATATTAAACATAGTCTTTATCTTATGTAGCTTCAGAGTCGAGGCTGCCACAGCTCTACATGCTCTTGTTTTATGAAGTGCCGATTTCCTTCTCGTTTCAGTAGCACATCCCAGTAGTGTTTCTCTGTGCTGAGGGTGCGAGAGGCTAACCAGAGTCAGTATAGCCATTGACAGTCGGTCAGGACTAGCTCTCTTAAAAGTTAATGTATTGAGAAAGATCAGCACTTCAGAAATGAATGGAGAAAAAAAAAAAAAAAAGAAATATGCAGTATCAAAAGTGATAATAAATAAATTGAGCAAAACAGAGTATACTTTTGGGTTATGACTAGTCGAAGTGCAATTTAAAAGCTCTGAACCGATGCATGTGAAACAAAGAGCACAATGCTGAATTCATTTTAATCCTCTGGTTTAAGTGGGTGTGCCTTCTACTTCTGGGTCTAGAAATAATCATACTGGTATCAATCTATATTGTATGACTTTTGTAAGCTGTGAAAATAGTATTTTTCACTAAATTGTCACTTATTATTGTTCATTTGTGGCCACTAACATAGAAAAATGTTGCAGCTACAATGTCAGAAGAATAGGGACAATTTGATGTTTTCTTTTGATGCTGTTTGTTGATATCTAGACCACTGCAGCTTGATTGCCTAACATTAAACCTATAATAACAGTGCAATCATAGCAGTATCATCATGAATGTCGTTACAATAGAAACAACATTTACACGGCTTCAGAATGGTAATTATCAAACTTTTTGTCATGAAGCGCTTATTTGCTAGCATTGATCTGCCCCGGTCAGTTGTTAGCTCTTCTCATCTGAGGTGTATTGATTGTATAATCAGTAGATAGAGGCTGCGGGCAGATGAAATTCAGTGTTGTTGGGCAAATTATTGTCTGCTTGCCTGTTGACCTGGACCCTGCTGGTTGTACCTTAGACAGTGGTGGGATTATTACTCATTTCAGTGACCCTACGCTGACAGAGAACTCCATATTATTACAAAAGATAAATGGCATCCTTCTTTGCTCTGGATATGGTTGAAGGCAGGTGTCAGTGTGTAGTGAAACCACAAATCTTGTGCAGTGGTGTTCCTTGACTTTCCTTCAGGTTTTTTTCCTTTTTAAAAATACGTAAAAATATTGTAGAGTTGCAACACATTTCTTATCGTACACGACATACCTTGAAATGCTTTTAAACCTCAGGCAAATAGCCCACTCTTTGTGTTGAGTAATTTTGCAAACTCTTCTCTCATTTGTTTTGTTTTCTTTCCCTCTAGCATCACTATGAAGAAACTGAGTAATAATGTGTATAAATGTGAGTGAGAGAGACACAGGTTATTAGTCCATAGAACTTTGTGAGGTATCAGTTTATTAAATCTCCTGTGCGGTATTCCTATTAGGACTTTTGTAACATTAAAGGTTATTAGTGTACACAGCATTTAAGGAGATTTGCATTACAGTTATTACCAGAGGGAAAGTCCTTCTGACTCAAATGACAAGAAGTAATGCAGAAACCGTGAATACTTTTACATCCCTCAGTAAAGCCAGCTGTGTTTGGCTAATGTACTCTGCTCTCTGGTGGTGACTGCACCATTGTGCTGTAAAGGTCAGTCATTACCTGTGCATTGTATTTAAACCACCTGCTCACAGCAAGTAATCGTATTTGGATGACCAGCAGTTTTATAGTATTAATTGCCCTGAATCCTGCTGAAGCCATGATAGGAATACTGAGCACTTACACAGCAATTTACAATTTCAAAGTGCTGTAAAAACATTAGCTAATTGTTGTTATGCTGGAAAATCTATAGATGGTTCTATATAGCTCTGAATATATGTTGCATGACCTTAATTTAATTGCCGGAAACAATGGATCTACCTTTAAAAAAAATGAAAGAATGCAAATGGCTTGGTGGAAGTGTACAGTGATGGTACTACTGTAATCTCTAGAATAATTACCCGTGAAAAGGAGCCTTTGCAAAGCGGCATTATATTTAAACTAGATGAATAATGTTTTTGAAGTTAAAATATAAGAAAAAAAGACAATGTGAAACTCGTGTGACTTGCTCTGTAGATGTATATAAAATATAAATATATTGTGGACAGATAAATTAAATCATATGCCAGATGAGAAATAAAGCGAAACATAAAAGGAAAAAAGTAAGCATCTCTGAGGAAGAAAGGTTTGTCTCGTAAAGACAAAATCTGTATTTCAGAAACTACTTTAAAATAGTTATAAGCTATTGTATGGAGTGAAGAAATTAAGTATGATTGTCATCAACACATAGAGATTTATCTATGTTTTTGCCCAGCATTTTCGGTAAATATACGGTTCTTTCAAGAAAATAAAAACATACATTAATTGCAAGATTAATAATAGTAGCTGGTGGCTTATTAGGGAAAATGAAGTTTATTTTTCAAGATGTGACTATTATAAATCTTTGTACAAGAAAAGGACATTACTTAGCTGTTTACTTAGCAGGCTAATTAGAGGAGAGGGTAGCAGTCTTGTAAATTTATTCATTCTCTTTAGCAAAGTTGTGGACTAAGATATAATTCTGCAGCATATTCTTGTAACTCTTCTGCCAGGGGTTCATCTTGCTGTGACCGAAGGCGTATTTTGATACAGCACAGCTCTGTCGCATTGGCTCGTACTTATGTGAAAACTAAGTTGTGAGAAGGAGCTTTGAGAAAATCTGTGGAATCATGAGATATATAAAGTTAAATTGGAGACAGGTAAAATCACTGAAACAGCTGAAGGATTCAAGAGGAAGAGAAGATGACTCAGTACCTTCAAGGATTCAAGGAGCAGTGAAGGTTTCCTGCCAGACTTGGTGTTTGCCTGACTAGCAAAGGTTTAGCAGGTGTCTCAAAAAGAGTGGTGAGCAAATTAATTCATATAATGGTAGCTCGTAAGTCCTTGTTATCTTTTGTATATATTAGCCAATAAATAATTGGTTTGTGCTTTTAGTTGTGTATATCCTGTTTGCAGTCTGTTGTAAATGGTAAAAATTGCCTGAACAAAGTGATCCAGAAAGGGACATTTCCAGGCATTCTATGTGTAAAGGCAGTGGTGGTGTCACTGTGATTTCAATAGGATCCAGTCCTTTCCAAGATTGTCTGCCAGATTTAACCACTGTTTGCTACTCTGGAAGGCAGGTAGCCAAAACCCTGATTTTTGAATTCTTACTGTATTCAGTCTTCAAATTGAGATCTGGTCTGCTTCGTTCCATGAAGATTGCTTTTGAACATGAAAAAATATTTTTATGTTTCACAAGAATCTTCAGAGTCCAAAGTAACATGAGTTAGCTGTATTCGGTGCAAAAGCATCATAATTTTTGTCTCATTTTTGCAATAGGTAGAAATCCTCTCAGAAGATACTTTCCAAGAATTTGGAACATGGAAAAGTTACAGTATTTTTGTAGAATATTTTAGGAGCCTCTATAATCTCATACAGATTCACTCATCTAAATTACATTGGTTTTGATATGTTGATATCTCAGCTGTTTCTAGATTTACAAATCCAAATAATCTTGTAGAAAAGTCTTATTTGCAGACCTGGCAGTAGAACTGCAGTAAGATTTTGAGTGAGGCTCTTCAGATGTGATAGCACTGAAAAAAAAATAATCTTAATATGGTGATTCTTATTGCAAAGCTATTTTTCATCTCTCTTGTATGTTTGTGAAGATAAGCAGTTTGGAAAGGATGATTAGATGTTTCCACTCTGGAGAAAATTAATGAAATAGTCGCAAAAGATGTAACTAAAATATTTGCTTTTAACAGACCATAAAAAATGTGAAGAAGCTACTGTTTAACTATCACCAGTATGACACCAAGCAAAACGGAACATCAGCCTGTTTTACTGTGTTGTTTTTCTTCTCCATATGGGAATAAATGTCAAATTTCTTAAGCAAGTGCAACAAAATATTATCACAGGTTGATTGATATGCTAAACAATCTGCTAGGAAAATTCTCTTAGCAAAAAGAATCAAAGCAAAGGTGACCACCACCTCTTCATTGCTAGGGAAGTATTAGGAAACTCAATACCCTCTAAAGATGTATGGTAGAATGAAAGCAGTACTAGAGTTCAGGCATCTCAATTTGAATATTAAAAGTTACAAATTTGAATACACTCTAATCTTTTTTCAATTATATTGTCTAATTTCTCTAACATCAACATACTTAACAAAAAAATGATGATGTCATAAAAACCAATAAATTCCTCTTTAGTTCAGAATTTCATCATTTGACTTTTTGATGGTCTGCAGGTTCTTCTTCAAAGTAACAGTTGTTGCCATTGCAGCCCTTAGTGAAAGAATACTGTAACTGTTGAGTGAATCAGTTCAGCTCATTTCTTTTCCCTTCGCCTTTGAAATTTAAATTATTTTATATTGCATTAACAGGCTCATTGGTTTCATCCTGTGGCTGCCTGGTTGCTTTATTTAATGCACGGAGGCAGGACAAGTAGAGAAGAGCAGAACAGGATGCAACTTTCACAGTACCTCACAATTACTCTTAATAAGGTTTAGCATGAAGCCATGATCTCAGTTCTTTGTGTAAATCCAGTATATCTGGGATAGAAATAATAAAGAAATAATCGATGGGATCATGTGCTACATTTATATTATTCAAAGCTTTGTTACCTTTCTTGTACTGTAAAGTTTTTATCTCGACTAATTATGATAAAACCCAGATTTTTTACTAGCTCTTTTTCTACTAGTTTCTATTAGTTCTAGTTTCTACTAGTTCTTACTGGGTCATTTTATCCAGGAGATCATTCACTGTGACATTAACATGATGTGTATCAAGAAAAGTTGAGGGGAAAAAAAAAAAGGTGGTGGTGAAAGTACAATGAAAAAAGTCTTTAGCCTGAGTTGTGCATTTTGTTGGCACCAGTTAAAATATTATTGAAGTGAGTTGCTCCTATTGATCTATTAGACTACTTTTTTTGATGGATGTAAAGTAAGTAGAATGTTCTCTTATATTTTGATGGAGTCCACTGTCAAATATTTTTATTTCAAAAGCCTATTTAAAGGTTTTAGGTTTGAAAAGATGTAAGTTGCATAACTATCTCCTGATAGTACTGAAATTGGGGGGAAAAAAACCGCAAATCCTCTCAGAGTACTTGTGAAATTTTTGTAATCATTATTTGTATGCCTTCTGACATATTCCCAAGTTCTGCTGTATTTTTAACTCTTAACATATTGTCTTACAAAGATATCTTTAGCCGTGGCTATTGCAGCTTATCACAATATTAAATCAAGACTTTCGTAGCCCTATGACATGACAAAAAGTTAAATCTGCTCTGGATAGTCAGTCTGAACAGATTGACTTAGACACTTATTATTCAATTAACTAACAAAATTAATCATACAAAATTGAGGTTTTTTGTTTGGTTTGGGGTTTTTTTTGTTTGAGGTTTTTTTCCCACTTAGTAATAATTCCACCTGTACTGCATCCTGGTTACCTTTACAAAAAAGGGCACTTTGTAAATAAAAAGAGTCAATAAAAGGCATCATGATAAGACAGCACAGCTGTTTCAGGAGCTTGCTGCGCTGTGTTTTGATGGAGGTTGGAGTTATGTTTTGGGAAATGCCTGCTTTTGTCTTGTATTCTTCTCCTGGGATTTATTTTTTTGCCAATACTGGAAATAAGCTGCTAGTCTAGATGGACCTTTGGTCTGACCTCAAGTGACTACTGGATCAGAGAGAACCAGAAGCTGACATGATGAAAGTATGCAAAATAATTAATCAGTAAGTACACTATGGTAGCTTTTTTGCTTTTTTTTTCTCAGTGTTTTCTTTCAAATCAATGTAATTTCTCGAGGTAAAATGTTACGGTGAAACACAGACCCTGGGCATCTTTAGAGGTTCCTTCTGTTTCAATCTAACAATGCCGTAAGAATTTAACATGACTTAAAAAAGCTTCTCTGTAGTATATAAGACCACTGTAGTTATAAGAAAATACAAACAGATACTTGTTATATGTGTGTAACAAAACATATAAGTATATCACTATGTTATTTATTCACGGGCTTGCTTTATGAGCATAAGTGTTTAGAGAGAGAGGAATAAACAAGAGGACAATAATATGCTTATGCTGGAACATGAACTATCTGCTTAAATATATGACTCTAGTGAGTGACATACTGGTATTATTTGTGGAGAGTTTTATGGGTTTGGTTTTTGTTTTTCTGTGAGCATCCTTTTTCACTTTCCATAGGATATTTGGATCTTTTGCTGGACAGGCCAGTTTGGTTTTGATGTACTTTTACAGTTCCATATTCATCACAACATTTACTTCTGGTATGAGACAGATAAGTTCCATCTAATTGGAGAGACCACAGTAGTACTTGGGAAGATAATTGGCATTTGTGAGAAAAAAAAAAAAAGCTTCATAAAGAATTTCTAAATTATAGCTGAAATGTAAGCTGTGAAGTCTCGAGTATGACCTACTCTCTTTCATTGTCTTATATAGGAAGAACCCAAACACTGAATCCTTTGTAACAGAAGAACATAAGTAGTTTTGTAACTGTTTTTCCCACTTTGCACAAGAAGACCTGTTGTACTGAGTTTTTTATTGGCATGGCAGCAAAAAGATGACAATGGCAGCACTCCGTCTGACCTGTAAACAATGTGACCAGTGGCACTATTCTAAAGCCTTTTAAATGTGGCTGATGCCTTTCTTTATGATACCCTATGAGCAAAAATTTTACTATTATGAGAGCTAATTATTTTTATGAATTCCAACTTAAAGGTTTTCTAAGACTGTCACTTCCCATTTGAAACATTTCAGCTTTACTCATCTTTTCACCTATCTGTACATCATACCAACTGAAAGCTGAAGGATCATTTTTCGCTTTTTCCATGGCTGCTTAATCCTTCCTATGATTCCAGAGAGCACCACTGTGAAAGCTCTTTATTGTACATCGTGGCAATGAGCTGCACACCAGAAAGGGTCAGGGCTCTAGCAGAGGCTGACAGGACCTGGTCAAGACTCCACGTTAGGCTAAATTGACAGACTTGTTTGGATCCACAGACTTTTTTACATAAGGTCTTGAAAGGAATGGAAGAGAGTCCTAGACATCACATCTAAGCAGCAGCTATTATGTTCTTGATAGAGTAGATAAAAGCTGCTTAAATGAAGCTGGGAAGACACGATGCTGAGCTTGTTTGATTTTCAGTGGATTTATTTCAGTCCACTGAACAGGAGAATGAAGTATGATGAGGTAGCGAAGTCTTGGAGGCATGAGAAGAGCTTAGAATGTTCTGCAAGTCTGTAAAACTCAGCTTTTGGAAAAATGAGGATGTTTTTTTCAATGGACAGAGCCCACTTGATTGTCTGGAACAATCTCCTTTTACACTTGAGGTTACAAATAAGGAAGACCTTCGGACAGTGAAATGGGGAAAGTGGGTGGTGGGGGCTTATGAAGTCTCCATGATGGATTTTAAACACTGAAAGAGCACACAAGTTCATCTAGGTGATATACAGAAATGGATATAATATCTTTGAAGAATAGACAGGAGAATGTTATAACAGTGGTAACGTGGACAATGTAGTTAGTTAAAAGACTAAAAGGTGAATTGCCATGATGAAAGTTAGCTGATGTAGAATCATATGTTTTACAAGCACCTTTAATATATATTCTTGTCTTTTTCATGTATGATGATGCAAATCCTCCTCCTGAAAATTCTGCATTTTACAGAAATAGAGAGACAGAGTGTGTACTTGCAAAAACCTGTTTTAGCCAAATAAATTTTGGGAAAAATGGTAAAAGAAGTTCTATTCAGGTAGCACTGTAAATCTACTGTATAATGACTTCCTATGTAATTTGTGAGTATGGATATGATTGGAGAGCTTGGCTTTGCTGTTGCTATGGATCTTGCCTTCCCTTTTATCAGGATCCCTAGTGTTTGTTCTCTCTGTGTCCAAATGTGATAGTTAAGAGACTTCATCGTGCTGTCACTGGGTCAGCAAGAGCTGATGCTGTTTGAGACTTGTTTACTGTAAGTCTGTCAAGGAAGAGCTGATTATGGAAAATAATCTCATTCATTCAGTTCAGATTAAATGGAGAGATAAAAGTAATTCAGTTCCTAAGTCATTGATGTAAAAATGCAAACTTAGGTAAACAGAGCTGTTTAATGAAGTCAGTGTGAATTGAGAGTAAAGGAGTTGTGGAGTTTTTCTAGGTTGAACTTGCAAAGCTTTTTGGAGTACAAATCAACATGGAAAGAGGAGAAGTTTGATGCATTTTTCAGCAATACAATGCTACTGAATATGAGGGGAAAAAACCCAACGGAGATAACGAATATAATGATAAGTTGCAGGTCCAAACGTTTGCCAAAATGAAATTCAAAGACCTCTGTTATTCAAGGCTGGATGTTTTCCATCACAGAACTCTTGAAAGAAGTGACACATGAAGTTGGAGGCCTGACCAGTATGTTAAACAAATCCACAAAGTTACTAGGTAGTACTTTATGATCAGAGAGTAGCAAATACGATGTTTAATTTGTGAAGGATCTAAAGAATTACAGGCCCATTAGCCAATTTACCATGATGTAAAAAAGAAGGTCTTTTGAATTCATAACCGATAAAGAGATAGGAAGCAAAGGACCAGAATAAAGTGATCAGTTTTCACAGTGAGTGGGAATACTACCAGAATCCACTAGAGATCAGTACTAAGAGCTACACTGTTGTGAGTGGGAACTCATAGTGCCAAATGACTGTTTGATAAAATTGTGGATTGGATTAAGTTATCTGTTAATACAAAGGAACATCCATGGAAAATACAGCCCAGAATGTGTACGTGTATTTTATACGGCTCTAAAATAATTTTAAACAGTTAAAATTAACGTGGGGAAAGCATCAGCAGAGTGCTTGGTGGTTTTGGAAAGAGCAGACAACACTAGGAATCAAGTTTTTGCTGTCCACGATAAGCATGTCTCAAGTGCTTCATACAGTCTGATTCTCTCATCTCACAAGGGGCATAACAGAATGAGAAAAAGCACAGAGAGGGAAAATGTGGATGACCAGAGTAACAGAACAGTTTCCATTTGGTGTGAGAGTAGTTAGTGTAAGGATCCCATGGTTCAGAAAACAGCTGAATGGGAGCATGTGGCGTAGGAATGTAAATCATGGATGAGAAGGAGAACAGGAAGCACTTTTGGTTTTTGTAAATCAACAGTAGGAAGACATCCCTAGTGAAGCCAGCAGTCAGCACAAATGAGGCCTTGAAATTTATTGACAGAAGCTATTTTTGAAGCCTGAAAATGTGTATCAATTCAAAATATGATGGGTAAATCCATAGAAGAAAAGAAAAAATCACTAGTTAAAGATGTGAATACAAGCTATGGATCAGGAAGACCCTATACCAGTTTATTGCAATTTTGGCCTTATACAAGATGAATATAGGAGGTAATTCTGCCCCTTTGCTCTCATGAGACCTCACCTGGAGTACTGCGTTCAGCTCTGGAGTCCCCAACACAAGAAGGACATGGAGCTGCTGGAACGAGTCCAGAGGAGGGCCACGAAGATGATCCGAGGGCTGGAACACCTCTGCTATGAAGACAGGCTGAGAGAGTTGGGGCTGTTCAGCCTGGAGAAGAGAAGACTCTGGAGTGATCCTATTGCAGCTTTCCAGTACTTAAAGGGGGCCTACAGGAAAGCTGGAGAGGGACTTTTTCCAAGGGCATGTAGTGATAGGACAAGGGGCAATGGCTTTAAACTGAAAGAGGGTAGATTTAGATTGGATATAAGGAAGAAATTTTTCAGTCTGAGGGTAGTGAGGCACTGGCACAGGTTGCCCAGAGAAGTTGTGGATACCCCATCCCTGGAAGTGTTCAAGGCCGGGTTGGATGAGGCTTTGAGCAACCTGATGTAGTGGAGGGTGTCCCTGCCCATGGCAAGGGGTTTGGAACTAGATGATCTTTGAGGTCCCTTCCAACCCAATCTGTCCTATGATTCTATCAGTGTGTACTTGTTCTGGTTTTATTCTATGTCACTAATGCCTAGTATTGGGTAGTATAACAGACTAGATAGCCTAGATGAGTCTTTGGTCTGACCCATTCTAGATGTTCTTTTGTATGCTTTATGTTATTTATAACAATGGTCTGGAACAACTTGGAAGGCTTCATTCTGTCCCATAAACCTGTATTTCATATAACAATTGCATGATTTGTTTGGTGTGTTTTTTTTTTTCTTCCTAGAAATGTGTTCCTTTGATATCAGATTAAAATTTTATTATCTCTCAATTTCATTGCACATCCTTTTGTTCTGGTATTACTAGAAATGATGAATAGAAATTTATGATAAAATTATCTATATAATTCATTATGTTGTGCACTTTTATCAAGTCCCCACTTGTTTCTCTCATCTCTCAAATACGCACTCTCAGTCTCTTTGCTCTCTCTTCATGAGAGGTTTTTGTGTTTCTGATATTTCTTATTGTCACATCCTAACCTCTTTTAATTAGTTAAATTAAATGTTTACAAATACAAACTTCACAGAAGGAAACTTTGAAAATATTACTAGGATAGTTAACCTTGATCAAAGAAGGTAAAAGAACAAATATATAATATTAAAATATGATAAACTGTGAAGGACATTTGAAATTATACTGCCTTAAGAATACATGGCTCAGAAGGAATTATTTATGATGCTGAAATCAAAGTAGATCACAAAAATATCAGCCACAGCACTGTGTGAATTATTGTGTCCATATTATATTAAAAGAAAAAGAAAACTCAGTTCTAGACCAAAGTCTTCTCAATAGGGAGGCATCTACGGAGGTGGAATAGAGAGCTTGTGCAAATAAGAACCCTGACCTCCATGTACCAAACTGGGTGTATTGAGAGTGTTAAAAAATTAGAACAGTTTTGTGACTGAACATCTTCTTAAAGCAGGATATGAGGAGTTTTTTGTCATTTTACTGCAATCATAACAGGTAACATCAGGACAATAGCCATATTAAGTCATATTAAAGAAGTCCAGACCCTAAGGTGTTTGCTTCAGCGTGTCTAGGTCTTGGCTGCAACCAAACATACCCATTTTGAAAATATTGTTTAGTCTTTAATAGCTTTTCAGTGAATCAAATAAGGCCAAATTCTGCTTCCAGTTGCTGCTAAAAATCTTCCTGTGTAATGAATTATCTACTATGGAGATACTCCACCTCTGCACTGGCATAACTGATTGCACAAGTTAGCCTCATAGTAGTTTGTTTGGAATTCAAAGCATGTATTAATCTGCAAAATAATTTCTAATATTTTATCATGGAAGCTACATGGAAGCTTTATTTAAATCTATCTATATGTGCTGCTATGTAGAACCATCTTTCCAGTGAGATGAGGGAGCTCTGATGTCTTTCTTTGACTCTGCCCTACACTGAGATGGAGTCAGTTAGACAGTTGTGGACACATTGTGTCACTCCACAGGATCAAGCTTTGCATGCTGCAGGTTAGGGCCTTGTTCCTGACTTTTTTTCCCCATTCCCAATGTCAGCCTGAATCACGTGTGGCAGGACCATTTAAGGAATAATTGCCCAACTGCCTGTGTTCTGCTGAGAGAATTTGCTCACTGCTGGAATTTGGACTTGGAGAGCCCTTTAAATTTAAAATACCAAGAAAATAGAAACAGGACAAGGATTTAATCTCAAAAACAATTTTAAGTGGTGTACTTCACTACATAGTGATTGTTTCCTCTGGCATTTTTCATAGCGTGTGACTACCAGAGGGCAATGGGTTTTGGAAGTTTTATCTTGGCTGAGTTTTTCTGGAATGATTTAAAGGAAAACCTGTGTTGGTTTTGAGGGTAGGGTGGGTTTTTTTGCCTACTAGATGGTTTTGGATTATTGTTCCCCAGTCATTTCATTGAAGAGTTGTAGTATTTCTGTGCTGTGAAGGGAGACTTCTCTAGCTGTTTGTGGAAAGGCCACTTGCTCAAATAAGGACCTGGGTATTAGAACTAACCAAAATGCAGGATGAAGAGCCTTGTTAGAAAAAAGGGAAAGTTTTGAGTCCTTGGAAGGAAAGCTTAATTAATTGTTTGAGTGAGACACTGGAAAAGATTGTACTAAGTTCCAAAATCTACCTAGTCATATACTAGCTACTAAAGAGAGTAAGAGTCTGAGATGGAGACAAGAGCTTTCCATGGAGGGCAACTGCTGGGCTGCTGTCCTCTCAGAAGATCAAGCAGAACTTTTGGTGCCTGCGTGTCGGCATTCCTCTGCTCTCAGCAAATGTCTGAAATCCACTGGCTAGCCCAGAACATACTACAGCTGTGAGATTTTATGTTGCAGAGGCAGTAGTCTAGGTTGTGAAACAAAAAAAAAATTACCTTTCAGTGGTTTTACATTTGCTCTTTTTTTTTTTGAATTTAAGTGTTTACAGATATAGTGTTTAAAAGCTGAGAAATGAGATGATTCCTTGTGCATGTTAGATATCATCTCAGCATTTCAGGTTTATTTATTAGTGTTCTATTTTTATTAACCTACACATATATTATGTTTTTTACCACAGGATCTCTCTCTCATTCAGTGTACATACTAAGAGAGATCAGTGAATGAGCAGCTATTCATGTTTTCTGTTATTCTTATTGGCCAATATGTGACCCACATGTGGTGTTCACATTCAATCATTACATTGAATTCAAAACTATTAATTTCTCCATAGGCTTTCTTTCCATTGTAGCTATCATTAGCATCTGAATGCCTCACAAACCGTAATTAATTAATTTTCACAAAGCCCCTGTGAGGTGAGATGACATTATTAAAAGAGGCATAAGCCACAGAGAAAAGTGCCAGCCTATATTTTGAATGCCCAAGCTGACATGTGTAAGGTGTGTTTTTTTAAGCTACTTAGCGTTCCACAACACTTGCTTGTTCTTTGTCTAGCTTCCTCTTATTTAGCTACAAGTGCCAAGCAACTTCACAAATCAGGCCACAGATAGGTACTCTATGAATAACAGTTATTCATTGTGAAGCAGAACATGAAGTAATATCGTTTACCAACTATCACGCAGGCACTGATACCATCCAGTGTTCAAAAGTGGCATCTAGCTATGTAAACCTTCCATTTTCTTATTATACTTTCCTTCATCAATAACTACACACCATCAAACTTCTTCAGAAAGAGATCCCGTGGACATTAGTGATCCTCTGCACAGACCCTTGATTAGTCCCCAGGGCACAAATAAGTTCCCCAGTGTTGTGATATGTTAGAAGCCTAACACAATTATGGCTTTCCAACGTGGAAAAGAAAACATCGATTAATTAACAGCATGAAAATACTATGTGTTTAGCTGATAAATATCAACAGTTTCTCAAAGACAAGAGCCAGGCTGGCCACTTCTGGCCTCTAGAAATAGATGTGTGGGATGGAAAACCTTTGTGCAACAGGAACAGTTCTACAGATCTTTTATTTCTTTCCCATATCAGTCTCCAGATGCCTCTTAAGTCCTTCCCTCTCAGATGATTAAAGGTTCTTTCAGAAGTAGTGTGATTTTTGGTGTAGGTTGCTCACAATGTGGGTAGTTGGAAAAGGTGAAGAGATTCTCTGGTGTCTCCTGCTGAAAGCCCACCAGACCAAGTCCAGTTGAGTGCACCCACAAAATTGGCATGTAATGGGCAGGAGTTACTGAGCTGTACTTTCTGTGCAGTACTTTTTAGAGTATAATACATGTGTTTTTTCAAATATTCTGTAGAAAATGCATACGTTTTATCATGTATAATAAAAGCACTTGTTTTATTAATCTCCTGTAGAACTCATAATAGCAAGATGTGAACATATTTCAAACATTCTTTTTGTACAAGAGACTTCACAACTGAAGTGATGAAGAAATTTTTTGATTGTCACTTGCCTTTATCTAGGATTTAGGGTTTGGGGTTTGGTGTTTTGGGTTGGGTTTGTTGGGATTTTGCTACTCAAAAAAACTTAGTCTGTGTAGTTGACACTTTTTTAAGGCATCGTGGTATGGCCATCCTCTACGCACACCCCAGGCACTGTCCTTATTAGAGTGTTTCGGGACAGGCAAGCCTGACAGCACAGAGCCTGCAGCCTCATTGTTACAAAAAGTGGCTTAACTGTCAGCAAAGCACCATTCGGCACGATACCTACCTGTTGGGCCTCTTCAGGAGGAGGGAGGAGAGAAACCTTGCAGAACTGCAGAAGCACTTTACTCTTCACAGATAGTCATTACTGAGTCTCTCTGATGTTCCCAGAAGGGGATTTATTTATGGTAATTGTTTGGTGTCTGATAGTGTAAGTTAGTAAATTCAGACTTCTTTTCAGATACTGCAGTAGCTTCACCTAACATGTAATTCTTGTTTTATATTCGTCTGGCCTCAGGATCCATAGACTAGTATTTTACTTTCTTAAAGTAATAACTAATGATAGTGTAAACCCCATCCAAATCATCTCCAGAATTGCTGTCTTGGTTTTTTTAAACAATTCAGACAATTTAGGGACTTACTTTTATTTAATTTTAGTTGAAGATACAGATCCTTATCTCCTAGCTGCTTTGAAATGTCATGTCATCCTCTAGCTTCTTTTTTAATTCTTTAAATGGATGCATGAAGGACACTAGGTTAAACAAAGCATGACAATGAAGGGATATACCTCATGTATCTTGAATTTACTGCTTTGAGCGGCTCCATGATTTTCTGGGACATTGATAACCCGTTCCAAACAGGCAATGATGATTCAGTCAATCAAGTTTACTTGCATGTTATTTCTCTTTCAGTATTTTAATAATAAGTACTACACTAAGTCACATGCTTTGTTTACCGGTATCCTTCTCTCTTTTTTTGTAGAACATCTAGGTAAGGTATCTCAACTCATACTTGATCATTTAGAATAAATCTAACATAGAAAAACAGCCGGTTCTAGGTGACCTAATCTGAAAGTTCTGTGCAGTTTGGAAAACAGCAAGGATATCTACTCTTTACTCCAGTACTCCCTATAGAATAAAGAAAAAAGACATTTATCAAAATGTACGATTATCAAATGTTTCTAAATGTATACAGTTTGTTTTAAAATACTTGCAGTAGCTCTGCCTTACAAGTGATTTTTAAATGAAATATTTTAAATGAACATCTGAATAAAGGTACACTCATGGGTCTTTTCCCAATGCAGTTCAATTTGCCTGTGGTTTTTCCTTCTGGGGCTTTGTAAAGCACTCATTGGTCGTAGCCTCTGGTAAAGTGGATCTGCAGTTCAGGAAAATTTCTCAGAGGGGAAGATGTTTATACTTCAAATTTTAATTGCATTTCCTAGCAACATGAATGTTTGTGTTCTGACATAAGCAAATAGGCAGAAACAAATCAGGTTACTGGACTGTCACTAAAGCAGAGCTGTGTGCTATTAGCAGGCAGAAAATTTAAAAAAAGGTAGACTGTACAGAGAAGACTAAAGTAAAAGTTACATGTGGGTGGTGAAAGGCCTTCCTGGATAAGGCCTTTCTGATTCTAAGAAAAGCAATGACTCAAATTTAAATTTAACAAAAGCACCATACTATAGGTGAAATGTTTCTTTTAATCTTATTTTAGCTTTCTGGCATGTAATATTTATATATAGTTGTAGCAGTTAAACTCATTTTAATGGATGAATTTTTATTTAAAAGTAAAAAAAGATGTTCTGTGCTGCAAGCAGCAGGTGTGTTTTTAATCTTTAATAGGTCACCTTCCCCAGTGCAAGCAGGCAAGCTGTTATTGATCAAAGAGGTTTTGTTGGGTAGCTCTCAGATTATTGAGTGACAAACTTTATTGAATTTGACTTAACAGAAGTCAGAAGACAGCTGAAGCATAAGAGCTTGCACTACCATCAGAGTCATTTTACGACAGCCAGGGAGCAAAGCTCAGAGATGGATACTGAGCTCTTTGCTGGCCCTCGGAGATTAACTGAACAGCCTTCCTACCAATTCCCAAGCCTGTCAGCAGAACCAATTAGATTTTCAACCAGTAGACAAGAAGGGTGGCACTTGGGGACCTTTTTGCTTTAGGTCGAAGGCTTTTCAGACTGCAATGAGATGACATTGATGATGACACGTTGAGCATTGGTTGGTTTTAAGACAAGTTAAATTAGCAGTCTTGAAATGATTCCAACTGTCTCCTGACTTCTCACTGTTGCCATATTCAGTGGATCCTGTCAGGAGCAGGTTGATGACTTAATAGTCTTTCTTGAGTGGATTTGAGCACTTTGGCTGTGTGTTTATGTGTAGTTGTCATGCTTAAAATATTCATATAAAGGTTTGAAATATTTATTTGAAGGAGCGTTCTGCAGAGTTCAGCGGTACGGCTTCCAGTGATTCTGCCTACTTTTTCTCTCTCTGTTTTTTTTGCTGCTCTAAGCAGTTGTTGCTAAAAGATGTTTTTAACTAAGTTTGATCTGTATGAAGTGACATTGTTTCTTGTGGCTATTGATAACACAAAGCACTTAGGAAGTTTAAGAATTTATTCAGCGTTTGATTTCCATAGCTCCGGATGGCAAGTTCCAATCCCACCTGTACAAACACTACAATGGTTTTGAGACCATTTCAGATTAGGAGAGGTGTATTCAGCTTGTACTGTCTTGTAAACACTTTGTAGTCTTTGATTCTAATCCAAATAGGTTGTGATAGATGTGGAAGAAGGGGAAGAGGAGAAAGGGATAGGAATTAAGGTGAAGTCTGCCATAATTAAATTGCCCTAGGCTATTGAAGCAAGTGAGCAGGATATCATGATGAGGCTTTTAAAACTATGTGATACTTTAAAGACATTTTACTGGAGTGGATTGACTGCTAGTCTGTTGGAAAAGGAGCTAAAGAAATAAAAGTGAAGTAAGCTAGCTGACTTTAAATTTGTACCTTAATGTAAACAAAATCCTAACTGTTACTAGAAATAAATTGAAGCTGTCAACATGTAAGTGTTAAGATTAGCATGCTTGTAACTTTTAATATTTGTTAATACTAAATACTCAGCATTTATTTAAAGGTTCTGGATAGAATTTTTTCTTCTGAATACCTAAGGTTAAACTCCTACATCTAAATCCATGTTTATTCACCAGATTAGGTACGTGACATGTATTTAGAACCTGATGTCAAGCACTCATTTTGAAAATGTTGGTGCTATTTCTTTGAATTTTAAATTCTCAACTACTGTTTTCTCTCAATAAGAATTCTTCATCTTTTTTAAGGATGGTGATTTATAAAAAAACAATTGATCAGTTGCCTACAGTTTTTAGACATTATTCTAAGAACCACAAGCAGGATAACACAGAGGAGACTTACTGCAATTTAAAGTGTATCAATTAATACTCGAAGCAACAATGTAATTTTTCAATAGGAAATATTTCTATTTGTCATAGCAGCAAAAAGTGATCATACCCAGCTCGGAAAAAAAAAAGCCAAGAAAGGATTTGGAACATTCATCTACCATGGTAAAATTAGATTTTTAAGTGTCACATGTTTCTAAGCAATAGTATTTACAGTTAGTATCATCCATTCTTTGTCCTAATCTGAAATTTGAAATATTTTATGCCATGCTCTAACTGATATGACCATAGTCAGAGGCAGGCAGCCCCTGATTGTACAGTTTTGAAGATCAGTGACTTGCAGAATTGTCATGGGGCAAAGTATGTGCCTTAGTTTTCCTGTTTTAAACAGATGTGAATGAGTTATAAATATTTAAAATGAAAGATGATATAAAGATCATTTATCTAATATGCAGTAAGAGTTCTCTATATGTAAGGTATTTCCCAGTTTAGTGGATAAATATCAGATATTACTGAAAAAAATACAAATGTTTAGTGGTGATTTTGGCCACTAGAGAAAGAGCAACAAATAATCTTTTGAGTTGCTTCGGTCACTTCCATAAAATACTCTAAAGATTTATTTCTAGGGACTGGGTATAAACATGCATTCCCTCTCAGACCATTTTAATAGGAGCATGTTATTTTTAATAGAAGAATTGGTTTTGTGGAGAGGAGATACTGCATTTTGGACCAATTCAAGTATTTATGTGAGGCCAGAATATTAGTTATAAATAAGAAAATTGTACATATATAACATTTTACAGGCACTGTTGTCTCCAAATTATGAAGGGAAATGTGAGAGCCAGAGGACTGAATTGACTCGGACACAAAAAGAAGGCCTATAGAGGGTGGAAGCAAGGACAGGTAGCTTGGGAAGAATACAGAGCGATTGTCCGAGCAACCAGAGATCAGGCTAGGAAAGCTAAAGCCCTGATAGAGTTAAATCTGGCCAGAGACATCAAGGGCAACAAGAAAAACTTCTATAGATATGTCAGTGATAGAAAGAGATCTAGGGAAAATGTAGGCCCTCTCCAGAAGGAAACGGGGGACCTGGCTACCAGGGATATGGAGAAGGCTGAGGTTCTCAATGACTTCTTTGCCTCAGTCTTCACTGGCAGGAGCTCCAGCTGCACAGCCCAAGTCACAGAAGGCAAAGGCAGGGACTGGGAGAATGAAGAACCGCCCACTGTAGGAGAAGATCAGGTTCGAGACCATCTAAAGAACCTGAAGGTGGACAAGTCCATGGCACCTGATGAGGTGCATCCGCGGGTCCTGAGGGAACTGACAGATGTAGTTGCTAAGCCACTATCCATCATATTTCAGAAGTCGTGGCAGTCTGGTGAAGTTCCCACTGACTCGAAAAGGGGGAACATAGCCCCCATCTTTAAAAAGGGAAAAAAAGAAGACCCAGGGAACTACAGGCCAGTCAGTCTCACCTCTGTGCCCAGCAAGATCATGGAGCAGATCCTCCTGGTGACTATGCTAAGGCACATAGAAAATAAGGACGTGATTGGTGACAGCCAGCATGGCTTCACTAAGGGCAAATCCTGCCTGACTAATTTGGTAGCCTTCTATGATGAGGCTACAGCATTGATGGATAGGAGAAGAGCAACTGACATCATCTACCTGGACTTATCCAAAGCATTTGATACTGTCCCACAAAACATCCTTGTCTCTAAACTGGAAAGACATGGTTTTGATGGATGGACCACTCAGTGGATAAGGAATTGGCTGGATGGTCGCACTCAAAGAGTTGTGGTCAATGGTTCAATGTTCAAGTGGAGGCCAGTGACAAGTGGTGTTCCTCAGGGGTCCGTACTGGGGCCAGTGCTATTTAACAGCTTTGTTGGTGACATGGACAATGGGATTGAGTGCACCCTCAGCAAGTTTGCAGATGACACCAAGTTTTGTGGTGTTGTGGACACACTGGAGGGAAGGGATGCCATCCAGAGGGACCTTGACAGGCTGGAGAGATGGGCCTGTGAGAACCTCATGAAGTTCAACAAGGCCAAGTGCAAGGTCCTGCACGTGGGTCAGGGCAATCCCAAGCACAAGTACAGGCTGGGCAGAGAATGGATTGAGAGCAGCCCTGAGGAAAAGGACTTGGGAGTGCTGGTGGATGAGAAGCTCAACATGAGCCGGCAATGTGCACTGGCAGCCCAGAAAGGCAACCGTATCCTGGGCTGTATCAAAAGGAGCGTGGCCAGCAGGTCGAGGGAAGTGATTCTGCCCCTCTACTCAGCTCTCATGAGACCCCACCTGAAATACTGTGTTCAGCTCTGGAGTCCCCAACACAAGAAGGACATGGAGCTACTGGAGTGTGTCCAGAGGAGGGCCACGAAGATGATCCAAGGGCCGGAACACCTCTGCTATGAAGACAGGCTGAGAGAGTTGGGGCTGTTCAGCCTAGAGAAGAGAAGGCTCCAGGGTGATCTTATTGCAGCCTTCCAGTACTTAAGGGAGCCTACAGGAAAGCTGGAGAGGGACTTTTTCCAAGGGCATGTAGTGATAGGACAAGGGGCGATGGCTTTAAACTGAAAGAGGGCAGATTTAGAGTAGATATAAGGAAGAAATTTTTCACTCAGAGGGTGGTGAGGTACTGGCACAGGTTGCCCAGAGAAGTTGTAGGTGCCCCATCCCTGGAAGTGTTCAAGGCCAGGTTGGATGAGGCTTTGGGCAACCTGGTGTAGTGGTGGGTGTCCCTGCCCATGGCAGCGGGGTTGGAACTAGATGATCTTTGAGGTCCCTTCCAACCCTAACCATTCTATGATTCTGTGACTGAGCCAATGCCACCTATCAGGGACAGTGCGAAGTGCAGTGGTTTGTTCTGTCAATCTGGGGCTCTGCTTTCTGGATCATGCTGCCTTCCACTGTGTTCACATTTTCATGGAACTTTTTTGGTTAGTCAGTTCAACTCCCTGTTTAAACCTCTAAGACTGACAATTTCCTGAGTTTCCTTTACAGAAAATCAAAGCATCTTAAAAAATGTTAATGAAATTTTCAATTATATAAAAGCCACTAAAATAATCGGCAGTTACTGTCTCATTATTGACAAATTCATGTTTGATTTTTTTGTTTGTTAGTTAGTTTCAGCTTGCAGCCAATGAATCTTGGTAAGACTTTACCTTTCTAATTAGAGACCTCTGTTAGCAGTTTTTTCTCCATGTAGGTGCTTGTATATTCTCAGTGGGCTCCCCCCCTTACCTTCTGTTTTATAAGCAAAATTAATAGATCTCCTTTTATGTCTTCCTTTAAACAGTTCTTTAATAAATTTCGTAATTCTTCTCTGAAACCTCTTGAACTGCAGACATCAGCCCTGAAGCTAGTATTTACTAGCAGCCATTTAGCTGGGATGGAAATGTAATGCCTTTTTTGTGGGCAATATTCTCTGCCCACAAATAGGAATGTATTAACCCTTTAGAGAGCTGAGTCTCCCATCACAGAAGCATTTACAGAATTCTTTTTTTCCTAGATGTGTGAGTTTACATTTGGTGGTGTTGAACCACAAATTGCTTGCGTGCATCCAGTTTATCAAGAAATCCAGACCACACTGTACCATTGACTTGTCGTCTTCATGATTATCCTCTACATCAGTTTTTATGCTATCTGCAAATTTTATCTGTAATGATTTTATGCTTCCGGATGAAGATGTTAAATGACATAAGGCAAAAAATACGCCACCCCAGGATCTCAGGAGAAATATATGCTCTCAATAGTAACTTCCATTTTGAGACCGTGTTTGTACCGTGCTGAGTTTTTGTCAGTGTAATTTTAGAATCCACATATTTATTGCTTTACAGAAGCTTCAACAGCACATGCTTTATCAGCCATAAACCTGTATTGACTGACATTAATTATATTGTCCCCCTTTAACTTCTTATTAATCAAAATCTCGTAGTGGCCGTTTCATTACTGCATCCAGAATCAATGTCGAGTTGTCAGAGCTACCTGTGTTATTTCATTTGCCATTTGTTGAATACTGCTATAGTACTGGTTTTCATCCAGTCTTCTGGAACTTCTCTGTAGTTCTGAGATATGTTAAAAATCAGCATTAATTGTGCCATTAATTAACTGCTAGGCTATCATAAAACTCTTAGTTACAAGTTTGCCATATATATTCTGATTAAAAAATATCTGACTGTAGTAGCTGTTGTTTAATATCTTCCTGAGATACTATTGAAAAGGAACTATATCCTGATCACTTGATCAGAGCAGGTTATCCTGCTTTACTTCCCAAGTGCAGAAAATAATTATTTATTGAACTTTTCAACCTCTTCTGCATGATTTGTGATGGATACGATTTATAGATCCTCTTTTTTTCCTATTATGTCTTGAAATTCATTTAAATTATCCTTAAATCTTGCAACAATTGATTTCTTTTTGCATCTGTTTGCTTCTCACATAAACTTGATACATTTCCTAGCTTCCATATCTTCTTTAAATATCAGATTTTTAAAGCATTTTTATTATCTAGTGTAGATTTTTCTTAGATTTGGAAAATGGTTTTATAGGCATTAGAAACAAGAATTCTAAACAGCTTGCATTTCCTGTGAGCATTTCTGTGTTCGAATTCTTTTCTCACTTTGAGTAAGCTTAGAATTTTCACGTTGAGAAATCAGTCCCTTAAAAATATCGAATCCGTATTAGAGTTTGGATTGTATGCCATCTTTTTTGTAACAAATCTGTTGATTGATGATAGCTTGACTCTAACCCTCTGATTTTCAGTTCCACAATCAATCTCTGTCTTTCAAGATGAGATTTAATATGTCACTTCTCTATGTTGGTTCTCTTAATGATTTGTCAATTAAGACATTTTAGTATGGTTTTAGAAGTGCCATGAATTTTTAGAACTAGCAGTTTCATGTTGTTGACATATATCACATGATGTCATTTCCTAATGAGAAGACAGAAATTTTTCTCCCCTTCACCTTGGTGTTAGGAGCTTGCAGGGGTTAGTCAGCCTGTTCTCCAGCGTGACTTGGTTGTGTCTTGCAGACAACAGTAAGGAACCCATTAGGACTGTGATCCATGCTGCTTACTATCCCTGACTACTTAATAAGGATCATTTACTTCCAGCTTGGCAGTGACATAGATAATGCCGGGTTTTATTTCAAAGAAAACCCCATACATCTTATTCATGGAATATCACTAATCTAAAAACTGACCATAAACTATAGAACAGCAGTGTAGTAGCACGTTGGAAATCACAGTTTTCTCACTGTGGATCTGTATGTAAACAGGTAACAGTGGTTCAGAGTGGGAACACGCTCGAGCACCTTTACTCCAAGACAGTGGTCCATCACTATCAGATTTAAACACTGGTAACAATGGACCCTTAGGACTGTAAAACCCTGGTTTCAGCAGACAGGTTTGCTCAGTTCTGGGAGGCTATCGTAAAAGAGAGGACTGTAAGGAAAAGAAATGAACATGCTATCAGAAAAACGTTAAAAGTTCAAAGATCATAGTCCTCATCAACTGTACATTAAGACTAATAATTCTTTCATTTAGGGTGAGTGCTGAGGTTGTGTACCTTCTGCCTAGACATTCCTGTCTATTTAAAGTTTTCCTTAATTGTTTGTAGCAGTTTATGTGTATTGGAGGAAAGAGGTTAATTGATATTAAATAAGTGCATTTCTTAAAGTGGAGGATGTAATGGTATCCTCTTGCATATTAACCTTTTAAAGCTTGAGCTATGTTATGAAGGGATGAAGTAAAGACCAGTATTTGGTTCACTTCAATTGCAAATATGACCTTTCAACAACTTTTAATCTGCTTCAACACTTGTGACTAGTAACCAAAGCGTTAGACAGCCACTTGAGTTCTACTTGTTTTATCGCTGTACTACAGTAGCAATCAAGAAGATAGAACTGACACATTTATGGCCTGTGGCAAAAGCTAAGCAATTAGGAGAATCAGTTCTGGATTACATCATCTTAAAGCAGATTTGTTGTGAGTGAACTAAGTTAACTTTCACACCCTGGATATCACAACAGTTTTAATCTTTTAGTAACATCTTGTGTAAAAATTAATCATAAGCTTGACTGGATTATTTTGACATCCAGGAAAACATCACGAAAAGCCATTCTTGTGCAGTTTTTTGATACGTGGAGGATATGTCGTAAATCTGAAACAATATACTTCCATTCTGCTTCACTGTTTGCACAGTGTAATGACAGTGGCCTCAGTAAGTAAGCATAGAAATAAAATTCTCTGTATAACATTAAAATATCTGTTACTTAAAAACAGAACTATGATTTTGGCATCACTTTTCAAATAGGAAAAAGCCCTGCTCCTTAGCTCCAGGAGCGTTTGGCTTCAGGAGACAGAGGAAGGGGTTACATTATATAGAAAATTATTGATGTCCCTCATTATGCAGAAATTTTGTTTTATTTTGAAAGTTAAAAACACTGGCTTGTGGTTTTTCTCTTCTACTTTTGTTAATTTGTACTGCATAGCTGTATGAAATGCAGCATAGATAATTGGCAGAGGGAATGTCGTTGACAGGGAAGTTCTTTACCAGACTAAAGGTGATGCATGTCATCGAGGCGCCCTTTCTGTCACCTCATATGCTCATATCAGGGACATTAGTAGTTTGGCAGGCAAAACTCTTCCACATCTATCCCTCTTTGAGTCTGGATGGTTGCCCTGAATTCCTGTCTGTGTGAGTTGGCATTAGCTTGGACTAACTACTGAGCTTACGTCAGTGTTATCTAAGCCTGGCAATACACTGTTAAATCTGTGAGCATGAAGAAATCACTTTTAAATTGCTATTAAATATACACTTTTAGTATGCATTTATAGAAGATTTCTTGGTATCGGTCAAGTTTATATAGCATTTCAGAAAAATGGCTAAGCTAAATTGAGAGATTTGTATGTACGTTTTTAGCATATGTACGCAAAATAACGTGCAATATATAGATATATTACAATGTGGGTGTTATTTTGATTAAAATGCTATTTTCTGATCACTGATAAAATATGGGCTATATGCCAGAACAACACCTTAAGGTAAGACCCAATGGGAGATGATTAAAGCTATGAGCTCGTACTGGTGTGGCCTTCCATTCAGTGCTTTGAAAAGTTCTTGACCTAAATGGATTTTTGTTTATGGGCAACTAGCTTTCTCTGAAAAGTTCAATAAATATCTGAAGATTATCCACAAATAGATAAATCTAGCATGTTATCTAGAGATGTTTTATTCTGTTTTCATGTTAACAGTAACTGTAAAGAAGTTGTCAATACTTGTCACAAATGCTAAAAATACCATCTAAATTGCCAAAAAGGACAGATTTTTAACACAATAAATTGTTTATAGAATCATAGAATGATTTGGATTAGAAGGGACCTTAAAGATCATCTAATTTCAACCCCCCCTGCCATGGGCACAGACACCTTCCCCGATATCAGGTTGTTCAAAGCCTCATCCAACCTGACCTTGAACACTTCCAGTGATGGGGCAGCCAGTGCTTCCCTGGACAACCTGTTCCAGTACCTCACCACCCTGAGAGTGAAGAATTTCTTCCTTAGATCTAATCTAAATCTGCCCTCTTTCAGTTTAAATCCTTTACCCCTTGTCCTGTCACTACACACCCTTGTAAAAATTCTTTCTCCAGCTTTCCTGTAGGCCCCCTTTAAGTACTGGACAGCTGCAATAAGATCACCCCAGAGCCTTCTCTTCTCCAGGCTGAACAACCCGAACTCTCTCAGCCTGTCTTCACAGGAGAGGTCCTCCAGCCCTCGGATCATCTTTGCGGCCCTCCTCCGGACTCACTTCAACAGGTCCATATCCTTCTTATGTTGTTGTTCCCACTTTTCTTCCCCCCCAAAAAGGGGTATGCATGCACTAGAATATGTTTGCTGGAAGAAAAGTAGAAAACTTGTTGGACTTGTGTTAGGCTTACCTGAAACAGTTTACCAGAAGATAACATAGCTAAGCAAATCTTCACACATACCAAAGATTTTTTTCAGTAGGGTTATTAATGTCAGATAAAGGCTTCATCTTAGCAGATATGAGTTTAAGTAACTTGTAGACTGGGTTTAAGTCTCTCATTCCTGTATGCTTAGTCCAAAGTGTTGTGGAATACAACAGTAAAATGATAAAGCGGCTTTTGGAAAAAGGGCAAGGAATTAAGACTCTGATCCCTACTTAAAAGTTATAAATTACGAAGATTACATTTATGAGACAAAAATTTGCAACCTGTTAACGTTGTTTTAAAAAAGATTAAAAACAAAGATAAAGATATGAAATTGTATTAGAGGAGCTACATAGTTGCATATTTGTAGGGAAGCAAGTATGGCAATGTGTAATTATGAACAGATGATTTAGGATCATGGAAACTGCCATTTCTTCATGAGACGGATGGAAGTAAATGGTTGAAAATAGCCATGGAGTGATGAAAGATGTGCTGTGTTTACATGAAGTTGTCCAACATATGTATGGGAAGAGTATTTTCTGTTGGGGCTTGGCGTGAACTTGGAAGAGTTATAATAGAGGAAACGGGCAGGTGTTTTTTTCCCTGGAAGCAATAGTGAAAGAATAAGTACTAGAAGTTTATTTGTCTGGCTGAGAATAAGTAAGATAACAAGGTAGTTTCAGAGTTTAAAGATCATAACTTAAAAATATCAGGGTGTGGTGATACTTGCAATGAATAGAGTCCTGCCGCCTGTGGGTGAGGAATATAAGTGCACATCCAAGGTCTGTAGTAGGAGTAGCGAAACAAAAGAAGATCAGGGAAATGGACTGCACAACAGACAGCAGCATGAAGACCTGAAGACTGGAAATCGATCTAGTTCTGAAGAGTTAGGTTCAAACACGTGGAGTCTACGTTACTTTTGTATAGGCAATAGCATGCATTGCAAACTAAAACCATTGCACAGCAGCTCCTTGCTTCAATTCATAACATTCCTCCTCATCAGTCTGCCTTTGCATCAGGCTGGCCGGTGTATTTGCTCTAAACCAGGGTGTTTCATGAGCTTTCTGCCCTGAGTAATCTTCCACCTGTCCCCTTACTTTTATATCAAGATGGTTTTAGCTACGTCCTTCAGTATTACTGGAGAAGGTTCTACTTTGATCACGGCAGTTCACAGTTAATGTGTGGACAACCATACCCTGTAAATGCTTCACACAGAAGACACCAGTCTTTATTTCATGCTGTATTTATTTTGCACTTTTTAACGTCTTAAGTGAAGTTATGATATGGTCATGATTCACTGAAAGTGATAAATTCATGAATAAATTTTCTTTAGTGTACATGCATTTATCTGGCAATCGTTGTGAGCAATCAGGTCACCTTTTAGAAAGTTTGATGTACTAATAAAACATCTATATAATAGTAAAATATGTGATATGGTCACTGATGGCCTCAGCAGCATGCTGAGTTATTAGCCACAAAAACAAGCAAGCTACATTTCTGGCAATGGCTGGTGCTACTGTGCTGGAATGGGCAGAAATGGTATTTGTCTTTACTGCCATACAAAGGCCTTATCACTATTTGCAGTTTTCTATCATACTGTATTAATATCAGTACAATGCAGAGATGTTAGCTTATCTACTCAGGCTTATATAAAAAGGTGTTACCATTAAAGTGTCATAAAGCTGTTCAAAACCACAAATATTTCTGAGCCATATCAATCTTATGAATGGCTAATGCAAAATTGCTAAACAGAAAATATAATACATTTTCCAGTGAACAAACTTCAGCGAGAACAACTTAAATCTTTTGGAGCAATGTAACTTTTCCATATTCAGTTGTGATTTAAATAAGGAACGGTTAAATTGCCTACAGGCTTCCCACTTTAAGAACAGTTTCAGAGGTATATAAATTCAATTGCATTGCCTCTTCATAAAAGTGACAGCCTCTGGAGCTATTTTCCATGCCTGGCCACACCTTCACAAGGACTCTCTAGTACCAGGAGGAGAAAGTCATTCCAATTTGGGTAAGACTGATGTATCAGCCTGGAGAGAGAAAATATGTCTTCAAAGAGAATTACGTTCAAGTAAGTTTCCAGGATCAGGGGTTTTGAAGACAAGGGACTGTAAGCAGTGTCCAGAGAATGGCTAGGTGAAGTAGATCGCTGAACTCTGTTAAACTTCTAAAGACAGACATAATACTTCTTTCACTCCATAGACAAAATGCTTCCACAGCAACCTTGGGAGGGAGATTATACAGAGTCCACAACATCACTGGGGATATATTGGTCACGTACCCTATGTCCACTGTACTGGAACAAGTAATTGTTCTGTTTGGTAAAATGTGTACTTTTCCAAGCCTCTTCAATAGTCTTGGTGCATCTGAAAATTAAGACACTGAAAAGTTAAAAAACCCACATCATTCTCTCAGCCAAAAAGTTAATAACCAATAATATTTAAGCAACTTGAATGCAACTCAAATTTCAGGTATTCATACTGACATCACTCGATACTTGCTATTACTCTCTGAAATGCCTTGCTTAGGCTTTTGTGTCTCCCTTGAAATGTCAGTACTTTTGTTATGGGGAATGATATATCCATTTATTCTTGCAGCAATTCTGTTGTGGTTGTACTCTAACTAATACCTTCCCAAAGAAATCAGCTCTTATCTGCCTTCTCTCTGGAACTTGGTGAAGATATCATAGTCTGTAGGAAATAAGGTTAGAAGTGAGCTCCAAAGGTCATCTAATCTATCCCCATTACCTCAATATCACCTCCAGGGAATATGGCAGTGGCATCTACTCCTTTTTTATATTGTAATTCTTCTCTGCTTCATGACTTACTGCTGACAGAAAGAGCATTTTTTGAAGAATGCAGGTGTTGTTATTCCTGGAACAACTGCGGGTTTTTTTAAGGGAAAATCAAAAATGTTCCTTGTTTTCTATCTGTGGCACAAAGAAGGATTTCTGGATCATGTGCTCATTTGACCAGTCTAGTATATTCTCAGTAGCATTTCTGAAGAAGAGCAATCTAAATGGGAAGGAAGCCCTAAATGTAGTACTCAGGATTTTTTCATCAAAATATTCTGTATTGGAAATTAAAGGAATGACACAGATGGAATTCTCTGTGGAAAGCATTAGTTTTGATGCATTTTCTGGTTTGGAGGAAAGAAAAATATTTGGGTTTACATCAAATAGTGTTGGAAAATGTTTGAAATTTCAAAATGTGGTCTTCAAAACCAACCTTTACTTAGAAATTTAACTTTATAAACAAAAAATAAAGATTAAAATCACTGTTACACGTTTTAGAATATTTAAGTAAAGTATTTCCTTTAGATGAATTGCTTCAGTTTTGTTTTCTTGCTTTAGATTGTCAGTGTGTGACAGTTTTAGACCAGGATCTAGATTGGAATGTTTTCCATAATTTTGAAAGATATCGAAAGGCTGACAGATAATTTAAAGTGGAAAAGATCATTGACACACTAGAGAACGTGAAGAAAATGTTTCCTGATGGTTCTGTCCAGATATTAATCTGTCAAAATCAGTTGTCATACCTGCTATAATACAGGTCTAAGTCTCTATGTGCTTTGATTTAGATGTCTTACACCAGATGTGTGTGACTTGAGATACCTTAGATTTGATTTTGAGCTTTATTGGGTAGACATTCATAAAGAAATACCTACATTTATGTGTATCGAGATATAGGCAGCTAACAATTGAGATACTTCTGAAAATGTAGTTCTTAAAAAGAAGATAAATAAGCAAAACATGCTTCCGTATGTAGAAGCAAATTTTTCATTCTCAAATATGTGTTTGGATGCTCTTTTCTTCTGTCTTCGTAGCTGCTACAGGCTTTAAAAGATTGTTAAGATAGTTGACAATCCATCTCAAGAAGAGATAAACATCCACAAAGCTTTGAAAGTCTGATCCTGTAGAGCCATGGTGTATCCTTCTCTCATCTCCCTTTCTGATCTATTGAAAAACCACCCTTGAGTGAATCTGAAGTGAGGATATTATAATTCTTCAGATGCTCCTGAGAAATTAATTTGATCCACGATCCATAATGCGTTTTTGTTTGAAAATTTGCAAAAGAAGTGAATTTTAGTAACTGTAACAGGAAAGTGTAATTGACCTCCCTTTCTAGATCAATCTGAAGCCAGTATATCACAACTCAAAAGGCTTCTTATAATAGCTAAATGGGTTTTTTTGCACACTGAAAAGCACAGGGTATGAAAATTGCATGTTTTATTTTGTTGGTGTTTTGAATTAGAGCTTGATGGCCTTTCTTTTGAAGTAGTTAAAATATTATCTTGCTATAATTCCATATTCAGTAAGATTGAATGAGGAAGTTGTGTGGTGTCACTTTATACAATTGCCTTTTAATCTTATTTCTTTCACGGCAAGTAAATACAATTTCTAAATGTAATTGGTGTAATTATATGCACTGAACAACTTTACGTTGAGCTTCATGTTATATCACGTTTTCCCTTTATATAGTTGATATTAATTGCATATTGTAGTCTTAAAAAATCATTGCTTGATTCCTTCTCTGATAGAAGAGGTTGACTGTTGTTGAACTCTCAGCCGTATCTCCTAATATAGTCAGAAAACACTTTTTTTCTACACTAGTATTCTTTTATCTGCTTTGTATTAAAAGGAATATGAGTTTATTTATTGTTCACACATCTGAAAAGATAACTTAATCAAAATTTTGCACATATTTCTAATAAATGCACATGATTATTGTTAGCATGCAATTGCTTAACTTAAGAGACCTGTCCTAGGATTAAAAAACACCCCACCAAACATTGACACTTCTGGTGTTTCTCTAATAATTGATGTAAAGGGCTTGTAAGGAGTACCTGGTTCCTAGTTAGGGGAGGGAGGTGTGTTTACACGACCCCACCAGTGTGATCCCACTAGATCCTAGGCAGATGGAGAAAAGGCAGCTGTCATCAGCTTCTGTCACAGAAGTTGTTCAGTAGGGTTGTCTTCCTTTATTTTTCTTTTGGAGACTATGGAAAATACTAAGGTAAAATACTGTTATGGAAATTTTGGTATTTAACATAAGCTGTTCATCTGCATGTTCCTCAGAGAATTCTCTTTTATTTGAGATGATGTATAATTAACTTCTGAAATTTTCAACAGAATTTATGCTAATCATTTGTATTCCACTGACTATTTGTGACTATTTTATTTATCGTTATGCAAAATATTTAATAAAATGTAAAATTGGTAGGTCAGAAAACTTTTTCAAGTGCATTAACTTTAAACCCCTCTCTTTTTAAATAGTACTCAGGGTGTTTTGTATTCTGTCTTCTTATCTCCAGCTTCAGGTGTGCAGTTTCTGTTAGAAATGTTCCTTATGAACTCTACGTGTCTTTCCAAAACACACTGTGGATTCTGAAGTGAGGGAACATTTTTACATCATTAAAATTATATGTAGATGAAATTGTGCATCACTGTTGCTTCTTTAAAGTCTTCACAGTGCACAGATGCTATTCAGATACAATTGTCCTCCAGGATCTGTATATCTAATGATTGTGCCAAGACAGAAGAAGGAAAAAAAAAAACCAAACCCACTCTCTTGCCTAAAGTTAGTATTTTCTTGAACAAAGAGCAAAGAAGATACTGAAACATGGAGTCAGTATTCCACTATAGCATATTAGTGAAAGAGCTTCTGCAGGTAATTCTTTTCAAGAGTGAAGTGTGTGTGCAGTGCTGCTAGTGATATTTTGCTGTGTGAACTATTGGAAATAATAATGTACCGCATGTGATATAGAAAAATGAGAACACTTTGTAAGTGCTTTCTTGGTTTTTCTGGTGACAACTTTTGGTCAGGGTTACATGGATTCATTAGGTTCCATTAAAACAACTGCAAATCTGAAATTTCAGCGATTTTGACTTAAATTTTTTTTAATTAACTCAGGACTCTTTTCATACGCTGAATCAGGAATGTTTGAAAATTATCTTAGTCAGCAAAATTGTTGAAAAATTATGTACATATGAATTTTTAAAAGAATGAGGGCCGTGCCTTTACTTAGGTCAGTCTGTTAAATCAATATTCTGTCTTCTGGTTCTTCAACAATTAGCAACAGCTGAAGGATTTTCTCTTTTTTTTTCTGATGGTTTGTCTGCAGCAGCAGGAGTGAGTGATCTGAAAACAATGGCAGGAGGAGGTGGAACTACCAGTGATAATTCAATCTAATATAATTTATTTAAAACATTTTACATTAACCTCACTTAGGTTATTAATTGCAGATATATTAAGTAGATTTTAAAGCAGATGATAGCATCATTTTAAGAACATCATTTTCACCTATAGTTTTGCAGGATTCTTCACTCACTGTTTGCTTTAGGAAGCGCTACCTAGAGAACAAACAAAACAAACCACCCTAAAATTTCCACATGTAGTTTGGGACACAAAAATAGTTGTTCCATATTTCCAATGAATAAATTTTAAGCAGTTTGACTTAATGTAAGTGTAAAGATTTATCTTTTAGGAATTCCAGTACATTACTAAAAGATATGATTTCTTTACCTGAGTATTTGCTGAAGATCTTATTAACAGGATAATACCTATTCCCTACACTTCATACTAAAATCCAGTGTATAAAATATTTTTAAAGGCTTAAAGATTTTCTTTTGCTGTTATTCTTCAGATCTGAAATTTTCTCATTCAGCAAGAGCTGATGAATAATGTTCTCCTACAGAGTATTCCATGGAAGACATCCTTCTTCCAAAATTGCTACTACCTCCTGTTGCTCTTGATGGGATTGAAGCTGCAGTTGCCCTCAGCAAAGATGCACTTCTGCAAAATGACTAATGCTTCCCATCGTTTCCAATATGAGTGGAACTGCTCTTAGATAGAATAATTGTCCCTGAAGCACAGGAAACAGCAAAAAACTTTAGCCAGATTAACAGTGACTATCTCAGAGATGTAGGATTAAGATGTTAATTTGCGTTTAAAAATTAGTTTTATTTAACCTAAAATTGCAAATACTGTTATATGATAATTGTATGGACTTGCAAGATGGGTAAAACTAAAAAGTTGTGAGAGATGTAGCTGAGTGCAGTGATACATTTAATTCTGACAATTTCTTGGGTTTATAATTTTCATTCTTTAATTTTCTATTTTCTGTGGCTGTAACAGACTTGTACTGTTTTTACCTTTCATCATCATTTTACCTTACCTTTTCTGTTGTCTTTCATTTAATATAATACTTGTTGAAAGAGTCATTAAAAAAATTAATAGAGAGAGCAAATGTTCAGGACAGCAAATTAACTGCCAGTCTTAATTGTTCAGAAATGTAAGGACAAATTATTATGTTCTACTAATATGTACTATACTCATTACAATTATCATCAAATAAAACCAAAATGTAGCTCACTGACATGAATTAGTTATTATAAATAAAATAGGGAGAACTTAACCCACGTTTTGTTTTATTAATAGATATTTAGTATATTTGACTGTGTTTTGAGTCAGTAATATCCATAGTTCAGGGATGTTTCAGTTACTGCTGTGGAAGTTAAGAGTGTTTAGGGACTTAAAGGGATCCTTCTCATTTTAGTTACTGACAGTAGCTTTTTCTTTTTTAACTTTTTTCAAGATTTACTGTACATCTGACAAATTGTAAGAACATAAAGAAAAGTAATTATTACTGAAAATCATTAAGAAGTAGTTAATAGCAATGCTTATGAAGGGGGAAAATGCAATACAGAGTAGAATATTACACTTTTTTTTAATATATTTATTACTACTTTCCAATATCTGAAAATAGAGTGTTTACTACTGTTTGATCTCTTGACGTCAAACTGGTTCTTGCTGGAGGCAACAGTGCCAGTAGAGCGTTTTGACCTTGTTTTCTCCTGTTTCGCCCTTTTTCATGTCATTTGTTAGCATAAACAGGGAATACACATATTTTTAGAAGACAATTACAAAACTGAGGCCATATATTATTTTTAAAGAGCAAAACAGAAGAGGTTTTTTTTCTTTTAGTAGGATATTTTGCTAGTGAAACTTGCATTGATAACTTCAATGCATATACAGTAATTTCAAAAAAAGGACTATGACATATGATCACAAAAGAAGAAAAGTAAGAGTTGTAAAAACGAGGAATAAAGAAGGAATGCTTGTATTCCCTGTCATTCTTATTAGTGCAACTTAATGGACTTCAGGGAACTCTTCCCTGGTTTTTAGTGATGAACGATCAGAATTATCTCCCGTCTGTTCAATTTCTTTGTTCACAATGGTGATTTTTATGATTCTATTAACATAGCAGCATTAAGATCTCATAGCCATAAAATAGCTCTCCATTTTTTTGACCATAGAATTTGTCACATAGAATTTGTGACCTCTTTTTGTATAATTACAGTGAAAAAATAGCCATGAAATTTCAAAATTACTTCACCAAGGATATTTAAATCCTTGGTTTATAGATTGGAAGGGAAAGGGATGTCCGAGGCCAAGAAGTGTGTTGTCTTTCCGGTGCTGGGGTGATCTAACAATCAGCCCAAAGAAAGAACGGCGAGCCAAAGGGTAGAACACTGGTTTGTTCTACAATACAAGCTCTTTCAAAAAGATGATAATATTTACTGACCATAGCATAATTAAATTTAGCATTTGTTTGTTCGACAAAAAAAAAAAAAAGAAAAATTCAATGGATACTAAACTTCAACAATAAATAGGACTGCTTAGGCAAAAAGATTTTAAGATTAAATGGAGTAAGAACCTTAGAGATAGCTCAGATTTTTATCTAAAAATAAAAATAATTTGTTGATTTCCATAAAACATTCAAACCACTCAGCAGAATGGAACCAGAAAGAAAGAATAAGCAAATGCTATTAAATGGCAAGGAAGCTATTTCAAGTGTAAAGAAGCCCTTCAAACTTGTGAAGCTGATCCTGCTAAAACTAGTAGCTAGAAACAGAAAGTGTACAGCAGGATGAAAGTAAAAGGGGAACTGAAAAATCAGAGTAAGTTTCTAAGGCGAAACATAGGTAAAATCAGTGCGTGGGATATAGGATATTTCATAGAATCATAAAATGATTTGGATTGAAAGGGACCTTAAAGATCATCTACTTCCAACCTCCCTGCCATGGACACGGACGCCTTCCAGTAGATTGGGTTGCTCAAAGCCCCATCCAACCTGGCCTTGAACACTGCCAGGGATGGGGCATCCACAACTTCTCTGGGCAACCTGGTCCAGTGCCTCACCACCCTCAATGTAAAAAATGTCTTCCTTAGATCTGATCAAAATCTACCTCTTTCAGTTTAAAGCCATTATCCATTGTCCTATCACTACATGATGTTGTAAAAAGTCCCTCTCAATCTTTCTTGTAGGTCCCCTTTAGATACTGGAAGGCTGCTAGAAGGTCTACCTGGAGCCTTCTCTTCTTCAGACTGAACAGCCCCAACTCTTTCAGCCTGTCTTCATAGGAGAGGTGTTCCAGCTCTCTGATTATCTTCTTGGCCCTCCTCTGGACTTGCTCCAACAGATCCATGTCCTTCTTACGTTGGGGGCCCCAGAGCTGAATACAGCATTCCAGCCGGGGTCTCACGAGAGCAGAGTAGAGCGGTAGAATCACCTCCCTGGTCCTGCTGGCCACACTTCTTTTGATGCAGCCCAGGATACAGTCTTTCTGGGCTACCAGTCCACATTGCTGGCTCATGTTGAGCTTGTCATCAACCCACATTCCCAAGTCCTTCTCCTCAGGGCTGCTCTCAATTTTTGAAAGAGTAAATCAATCTAATGGATTATCAGTAATAATGGAGAGTAATTAAGACAGAAAATAATGTTGCTGAGAGACTGAACAAAGATGAAGGTATTAAGAAAGCACTAAGTCATTAAGCCTAGGTGGTACATCTTCAGGAATTTTGAGACAGGTTATCTAGGAACAAATTAAGCTCCCAAAAAGAAAACTCATCTTCAAAGTAGTCATAGCAGACTGATGGGTAGAAAGTGTTTTACCTTAATTTAACCAATTTCTCAGGCTTCTTGAAATGATCAGGAGAATTTCAGACAGAGGGTTTTACCTTTGTCTCTACTCAGCTGGATAAAGCAGTAAGCAAAACAGAAGACACCTGGAAGATCACATTGTGATAGAGTCAAAACTTGCATGAGCTCTTGCAAGGAAAAGTGTATTCCACTAGCCTCTTAGATATATTTGAAAGTGACAGTACAGGGCCAGATGAAGTAGTGTTTGAGTACTCTTTGTAAAAAGCCTTCTTTAAAATAGATAGTTTTGAAAAACTGTATAAATTCTACATGTGGATTTCTCCTGGATAAGTGTGTGTTCCTGATAATTCGATCAGAATAATGTTAAGAAAGAATAATGTTTTAAAACTTCGCATATGTGACCATCAGGTGTGTTGATTCATGGACTCTGAAGGCATAACTGTCTCTCGTGACAGCATGATCTTTTTATACAAGGCTTTGCTAGAGAAAAGAACAAGTATTTCTGGGCTAGGAAGTGAACCATACAACACAAAAGTGGAATCTCTCAGTAAAGGCACAGTTTTCAATGTAGGGCAGCTGCCATACAGTGATAAACTACAGACCCATTAAGTAAGTAATTTCAAACTAAGAGAACACACGCAGGATGTTTTTTATGCACACCTAAAGAAAGGATAGTCTAGTAGGATGATGATGTCCCAAAATAACATTGTGTTCACAGGGTCCAAATTCTAAGTAGTTAGAAGGATAAATTGAATCCAAACAGTTTGTGGTTATCTCTTTGAATTGTAAGAGTTTGTAGAGACCTCCACTGTTAAAACTTAGGTGTGGAGGTTAGAGGTCTAATGAACTTTGGATATCCATTATAGTCAGTGGAAAAGGTAGCCATTTCCAGAGAGTAATTAAGAAAACTTGTCTTAGATCTCTGCTCTGATGAGCCCCTTCTTTCTTCATGGATTACCTAGGAAGCCAAGGCTAAAAAACTTTCCAACCATTACTGCTTAAGTAATGTGGCTAAACTTAGGGTGTAAAAACACTCTCCAATACTTAAGGATATAGCAAGAGATATTACCATGAAGAGCAGTAAGTGAAAAAGAGAAAGGGGAGGTGAGGCAGAATCCACCACAAAGCAATGAAATTGGTTTTGAAGGCAATGCAGAACGTCCATATTTATTCTGGGAATAGAATGTAGATTCACACTTTGAATTGCCTGAAAATAATTGAGTATGACAGGCTCTACCTTTCATATAGATGAAAATGAGGATGGTAAGGTGCAAGTGACTTTCTCATGGTAACATGGCCAGTGTCTAGCGGATTCAGGAGTTACACTAGATTTTCTCACATTCCCAGGTTGTATTTGCCATCCTACTTTTGACTTCAGTGCAACTTTATCTAAGACTTAGGTTTTACTCTTGCTCTATTGACAGTTTTCTGACAGATCTAAAGTTGTTAACTGCTAAATAGGAATCACAGAATTTGACTGTATGCTTTTTTGTAAAACAACAAAATTTGTCATACTCCATCAGAAAGAACATGTCAAATTCAGTAGTGGCCATTGCTTATGTTGCAGAAAAGTAGGAATCTCTTCTGTATATTCTGTCCCTTCATGCAGTACTTACTGTGAAGACAATCTTTTTTCTGAACCTGCAGAAGTCAGTGCATGTGTGACACAGGATACGGAATGATTTTATTTAAATGCATAATTATGAATTATGGGTCAAAAGACCTCTTTGTCTTGCATGTTTTAGATGGTTTAGATTTTTTTGATGTATATATATATATATGTAAATTTAGATTAGCATTTTCTAATTCTAAACAATGTCTACTTGATCATGAGTGTGTGTATGTAATTTCAAAACTGAGCTACAGTGTTGAATTTAATGAAGTAAAGTCACATGTGGTTTCACTGGAAATAGTGCTCTCTTACGTATGTGTATGTGAGGATCCTTTTACTATTTAATAACACTATAGACTGTTGCCTTGTTATTTTTCCAGGTCTTCACAGAGAATTCTATGTAGTATTTACTTTATTTTTCAGGTGCATTCCTTTCTAAAATTACTAATTGTTATTTCAGTTTGAGCTTTTTCAGGCAAGTGATAGTATTGAAATAATGCATACCATTCTGTGTTCCATTACTGTGGAGTATCAAATACCAAAAATAAAAGAGGTGCAGGGAGAAAGAAAGAAAAATTATTTTGTTTCCTGCCTTTGAAATCTTTTCTGATAATTTTAGCCATTATTTTTATTTGCATTTTTCTTGTTATATCGTCTTCATTACTTTCAGCGTAGATGAATAGAGTAAAGTAAAATGATTTACTTAGGTTTTTCCATGAAGTGGATCATAATGAAGGGTGGGCGACTCATCTAATTTGCACAGTGACACAGGATTCAGAACAGGTTGCTTTGTTATAACAGCACATCTTTATTTTTATCTTTACATTAGCATAAGGAACTCTTATCTAGACAGTTGTAAAGAAATACTGTATTTCCTTTCATATATGGGTATGTGTGTGAGCACGTAGTATGAAACCCTGACTCATACTGATTTTTATTTTCATTTAAGTAATGTTAAAAATTCTGCCTTTCTATTTAGGAAATGCACAACTCAGAAACAGAATGAATTTAAGCCAACTAATATACTTTAAAATATATTGTATTGTCATAATGTGTCCTTAAATTTAATATTGACTTCATTCTTTTTAGGGTTTTTTTTTCACTTTTTTACTGTACTTACTTAGCCAAAGACATAAGTAATAGGAAAAAATGAAAGTACATAGTCAAGATTCATGGCCAGATCAGCAACATTTTGCTGGCATATTAGTGAAACTGTTCAATTGTGTTCATTCCATTAGTGCTTGATGCAATCATGTGTCAAGACACACACAGTTTTCTGAATGTTGTATTAGAATTTCTTATTGTATAAACATAGGAGAAGTTATATATCTAAGTAATCCATTTTTCTGTCAATAATTAATATCTTTGTCATTAAAGCTGTCTATTATGTCATTGATATTTAGGATTACATAATGTCAATAATTTTTTTTACAAAATAACTTTTTTAAGAATACTTCTGTGAAGACTTTGGAAGGAACCACTCTTATGTTTCTTCCAGCAACCAACTTTGTTCTGGCAAGACGCTATTTTGGCACTCTATTGCAGTTACTGGATATTCCAAGAAGTGATAGTAAGGCCTCTGAAAATAATTTTTGGATTATGTGAGTTACCCAGAATTTTTAGTTTGAGAACATTCTCCTCAAGAGGGGACTGTTCTGCAAAAAATCACCCTCAGGACGCTGTGTTTTGAGAATGCCACTGCATGAATTACGTTTTTAAACTGCTGCTAATACAAAGTGCAGAAATCCATAATCCTTAATTAATGTACCTTGTCAAGAGCACCTCTTGGATGCTTGAGCCTCTCAGGTTTGTTATATGCTGCTTCTCCCTTACTATTTATAAGCAGATACTTTTACACTATATGAATTTCCCTGATGATCTGTTAAATTATATTTTTTTGTAAATTTTGCACAGTAAGATCTATCCAGACTTTTATTACTATACCAACTTGTAGAATTCTTATTTGGCAAAGTCCACACATGTTAGTAATTCTAGGGAAATAGAATGCATACTAAGGAAATACGCTATGAAAAATCCTATGAATTTGCCCTTTTTGGCTGATTGCAATGAACTGAGTCACATTTGTAATTTCTGTTTTATATCAGGTAACCCGGTTTCATGTGAATTTTTCAAAAGTACAATGTAATCTGTTCCTACTGTCACTACTGCCTTTATGAACAGTGTCAGTAAAAGTGAGGTAAAATTGATGTATTAAGAAGTTAAAAGTCTGCTTTATATTGTGTACTACCTCTATGAAGAACAGAAAATAACAGTATTATAATGCATTGTGTTCAGCTTGAGTAATGATATTTGATTTTAGTGTGATGAAATAAACACTCTGGGTCTAGCTTCTTTTGAATTTTGGGAGAAGTCAGGTTTGTATACAGATTTAAGCCTAGAGCCAAACTTTTCCCATTAAAGCAATCATCAATTTGATCATAAAATTAGTAAAAACAGCTGCTTTTCTGTCATTACTTGCGCCAAGATTTTTCTTTCATGGTGTCTAAAGACATTATATGCGTAATAAGTTAGTAAAACTCAGGTTTGCTCATGCGTATTTTAGAAGCTATTTTATATCTTAGAATCTAATTAACTGAACTCTGAAGTTCTTTCAAGGAATATAATTTGAGTACCAGTAAGATCATTCACTTTGCAATGGAGAGGACCAAAAGGATCCCAAGCATGCTTATGCTTGACAAATTTTCTTTATTTTTATGTGAACAATGAGGTTCAGTTTTAATTAATGGAGTTTAATGTTGCAGTCACTTAAAAATAAGACTTACAGTTTATCCTATAAAATTTTGTAGATAGATGAGGAAATCAGTCATCATGTAGTAAAACATGGTTTGCAAGCAATGCAGCAATGTTGTCTTAATTACAATCCAGTCTTTGTAAATAGGCAAATCTGTATAAAGTTAATAGAGAATGCTTCCTGTAATCTTTAAAATGGTTCTTCTGTAGTACCTAAGTGACTACTGAAATGATAGTGATCTTTGAGATAATCTTAGCAAAATATTTTCTCTTAATGACTCTATTCATAAACAGTTATCTAGTCAGATATTTTATGGCAGCCATCCACTTTAATCGTTTGTGTTTCCATGCTAATGTTTTTATGCCAGCATCCACATTATATTTCACACCTTGAAACAAGATTTTGCTTGTAATTTTAAAAATATCTGCAGAACTCTTAATTTTACATTTCTACATGATAAATCTTGAGAACTGGGTATTCAATTCAACTTTGATGTATTTTCTCTTGAGTTGTCTGGTAGCTGTGATTGAAAAATTGAACTTAGAGAAGCTGGTAGACATCCAAAGGATCAGCTTGTAGAATCTGCACAGCGGATACAACTCTCCAATCCACAGACGTGCCAAAGGCACAAGGCTTGTATGTTATTTAAGATGCTAAAGAAAGGGCACACCCAAGATATTCCTGTGGCTGATGATCTTGCATTTGAAAGAGAAGCTCTTTCAAACTCAGCTCTCTGAAAGACTCAAGAGCTATGCAAAACACTGTAGGAATTTTCTCCTTGGCTCTGAGGAACAGGCTCTAGGGCTAGCCATACGCTCTGACACACAGATTCCATGGACTTCAGCAACAGGCTGTTGGTCAGGTCTGCAGAAATACTAGCATTTCCATGGGTTTCAACCCTCTAGCACACCTAACCCATCAAGTTTGAAGATATGTAATCAAGAACTGCAATATATTCTCCTTCTTACGTCATTGTATTCTTCCTTTCTCTTCTTTTCTGCATTTTAACCCAACCAGGACCACTGTTGTGATCGATCAGTTGATATTCAAGGCATGACCCATAAACACGGTCATCTATCCCATTTCCTTTCTCCTCTAAAACCTTTCCTTCTGCTGTCCCTTTCCCGGTCTCCCTCCCACTTTAGTTCAAGGGATAATGTTGGTCAGAAGAATGCTGAACCATTTAGACACACTCTGTGGGACTTCGCTGGGCTGTGCCCCTCGTTACCTGCACGGGCTCCAACGCTTTATGTTAGGAGGCGAGGGATCAAAAGACAAAGCAGATGTTTGCTAGTCAGCGTGCGCCACAGCAGAGCAGAGTCTGTATCTCTGACTTCACTTACAGGCGTCTTCACCCTGGACACATGCACTGTTTCCCATACGTATTTTTTTCCAAATGTTAAACCATCCGGGAAAGCATCCAGGAACTCTGCTGCGTTTAGTGCAGCAGACCTAGAATTGTTCATTTGGAATTTTTTCAGACCTGTCTCCTGGCATCTGTCACCATGTTTACAGTACCGCCTGGGGTCAGTTTGACAGGGAACGTGCACCTAGGCTGCCGCGCGGGGAAGAGGCGGTAGTTACTTACCAGCAACTCTCCAGGTACATTTTGAAATCGTTCCTGGTCTGCCGAGTTTGGTTGTAGTTCTGTGGCTGAGGGCAGCCTCATGGACAGGAAATGTGCTATCTTACATATCCTTCAACTGAGCAGGAGGTTAGGTGGGGCTGTATGTGCTCTCTGTGGTTGTGGAAGGGGGAAACCATCTCTAGCCTTGAGCGACTCTCTATGAGAATATATGTAGAGACAACTCATCTTGAAGAGACCTGGTTGCTGGAAACAATTGTTTTTGCCATTTTAAAGAAAGATTAACTAATTTGTTGCTTGTCTAAGAAACGTAGCTTTAATTACCAAGTAATTATAATTTATTACCAAATAATTTCTCTAATGTGCATCAGAAGTAAGCAAGATACAGCAGTGCAGTTCTCTTAATATTTCTTCCAATTCCATGGCAGACCTGGTGGGGGGCATATCTACTGCACAGATTTTTTTGATACACAATTTTATGGCATGATATGCTTTTATTGGCCCCTCCCAAGGACACTGGCTGCATCTCCCTTGTTTCCTTGTGTGAGTGTGAATGGGAGATGCAAACATAGTGTTGCAGTCAGTCATGATATTCTGCAGTTACAATGTTAGCTGCTCTGAAGCATGTACGAAAGAAAACCCAGCTATTTTGGAAAACGTGCAATAAAACCAGGCCTTGGTAGAGCACTAGTCTATTCTGTATTGGAGCTCTCAGGGGTATTTAGCTTATTTTTGACCGGAGAAGATACATACTATTCTTGCATCTAAATTGTCTGTTCTCTGCTGCATCCTTTGCTCCATACAACTCAGTGGAGTTACGCAAAGGTTAAATCGAGGCGAGGTTCAAATCAGAATTTTCAAAGTGCAAAATTGCATATACAAAATTAATGTTAGGTTACGAAAAAGCACATTAAATAAAGCATTGAACCTTATTACACATTTAAGTTACATGTGAGTATTATAAGGATGTGTGTATATGTATATATGAACCATTAGATACTACGGAAAGCCTTCAGCATAGGTTTACTTTGTTTTGCAGTTTATGTGGATTAACAAGATAGTGAACATGAGTTTTAGTCATGGTGACTTGTATATGGTTTCATGATATGACCATCTGTTTAATACAGCAGACATTACCTACAATTCTCTTAAAATGATCCAGTGCCTATCGTAAAAAGTGAGGTTGTTTGCTTTTTAAAGGAACAGCATGATAGCACTTGGCGGTATGCTCCAGTATACTAGCTAATAGGTCAGACAGGCTAAGACGGCTCTTCTGTCCAAACAGAAGGGTTGAATGCGTTGCTTCTCTCTTATTTCTGAAGTGTTTAATCTAGTTCCACAGACCATCTGCTTGGTTGCTCTAATATTTCTCCTCTTTTATCATGCCTAACAAAACTAAGGTGTGCAACAATACCCAGGGGATAATTGGAATGGTTCCTTTAAGTGGCATTTGTGTATTTTTTCCTATTTTCATGTTCAGCCATTTTAGCAATAGAAATATAGATACAGTTGTTTGCCTTTCATATGTTTTCATCTTTAATCTTTCTTTCCTAAAAGAAAGAAAAGTTTTGTCGCCCTAATAAGCAATATTGCAGCAATGTTCGTATATTCTCTGGCACATATGTTGCCAAATTTGTGGTCAGTAATAGCTTTTTGTTGGAATGGATTGTTTCAACAGTTTACAGCTCAGTTAAAAAAAGTGTGATATTGAAATGTGATATTGCTGCTTGCTGAGATTAAATACTTGTATTAGTCTTCATTTTGAATTAAAAAATCTCAACGTTATGTAGAAGCTATCATAACGTATTGCCCCTCTATAGGATAGGACAGTTTGAAATTCCTATAGTGTGCATGTCCATTCAGTAGAAAGAATCGTTTATATTTAATAAAGATTAAAAAAAAAAAAAAAGGATAAAACCCAAGCTGAACCTTTGGAATTGTTACTAGATAAAAAGAACACTTTTATACAGACAAGCTGGGCTGGTTTCCCAGAATGTGAGTTCCAGAATGTTGTTAAAAAAAGGATGGCATAAAAACATTCTGTCATCAGTCGAAACTTAGGTCTGACGGCAAGTCTGTAAATAGCCGTGCTGTGTTCATTCGTGTGCTGTGACTATGAGGTGAAGTGAAGGTACCTGGTGCTGCAGCGGTCAGGACGGCGTAACACTTTTTAGCCACTCTTGTGGAAGGAGAATCTGGAGAGGACAGAAGGTGAGCAGTGATTGCATTGGTCTTGTCAGGCTGATCCTGGGCATTTTGGTACTGGCAGACTTGTCAGAGCAATGACTGCCCCCAAGGAGGTTTAATGAGGCAAATTCCGCTGGATGCTTTGGAAGTTACTTTGGAGGTATAGTTGTTGAAAGTAACAGTTCTGCAAACCGTAGCTTCCTATAAGAACTCTAGGATGGACACAAATACATGCATACGTTGATGGTTTTATATATGTAAAACCTGAGCTTCCCGGGAGTACTTGTAGGTGATAAAGAGAAAGCATTCAAGATAAGCATCTGAAAAACCGTTATCCCAGTGCCACGTTTTCATTGTTAATCATTTTACTCAAGTCAGTGGAGCCTTGACTCTATCAAATCTGCCACCTTTGTTTGGTTTACTGTGTTATTCTGTTATTCTGTGTTTGGAAAGTGGGGAAGTAGCATGCTATTAGGTGCAAAATTTCTGACAGAGGATATCAGAGGAGTGTCACTGTAAGTCTCCATGTCTCAAACAGTTACCAGTCTTGTCATGTTACTGAAGGCTCCCATATCCTATTCAAACTTTTCTTAGAAAAATTTTAATTTTTTTGACTAGTTTTGAGATGTTGAAGTGGGCGTGACTAAATGGGAAATGAGAGGATCCTCTAGACAATGGGGAGTATCACTTTTGCTTGTGTTTTGTCACTCACGTTTCTTGACAAACTCTGCAATAATAATTCTAGTTGTTTAGGGTACAAAACATGGTAATCTTAAGTGCATATCTACAAATGTCTATTTGGTCCAGATATGTTTACAGTGACACTAATGTACAATATCACTGAAAACAGGGTACTTTCTGCTTTTCTGTGGGTGTTAAGATTTCAAGGTCCAATTAAGTCTGAAACTAAGAAAGAAAAAAAAAAAGACAGACATATGTCATACCTATTTCAACCATTTTTACTGTGCAAGTCTTTTTTTTGGGGGGGTGGGGTGGGGCACGGAATAAAAGGAAAAGAAAGATGACTCTATTCTAATTTTTTTTCTGCTACTCTTTTGGGGAAAATATGCCAAGCACTTCAGATTTAACTTTACAGTGGATCTGTCTTCCTTACCAAAGGGATTGTAATTTTCTGAAACAACCTTTCCACTTGAGGCTAATCCTTTTGGGAAGAGGTAATTTTCCTGTTTATCTTAATTGTCGTGTTCCCTAAATTTCAAGCTGTACATTAACTTGACCTTAATTTTGTGGCCTCATTGATAAAATGGAGGTTGCTGAGGCAAGCTCCATGCATGATTAGTATTTTTTCCTGTGTTTGTAAAGATTAAAAATCTGAACCCTCTTCCTAATCTTTATCTTCAATCATTCTAAAAATAAGTGTAAAGAATATTTATGGTGTTTGTTGGTGCTTGTTTAGGTTCTTAAAAAATGAATATTTTATGTGAGATAGACACTTTGTTGTAAATCTGTGTATTTCTGTGTCTGTCTTTCCATAAGAAAAGTATGCTTTTATATTCTAAATGCCATAATTTAGTCTTGGCAGGTTTCTCTTGCTTATTTTTTCATTTTTTGATTATTTTTCTCTGGTCAAACATGAATTACATACAGTAATAGGTTGTTGAAAGTCTTCTAGCGCTGTCTGGACTTAGCAAACCTTGGTATGTGGAGCAGTGTAAAACCATCATAAAAAAATAGACTGATTTAATGCAAAGCCAAATTTTATTCTTAGAAAGGACAACTTGCAAAACTTGAACCTAAAACTGATGTTCAGATAGACTGAGTCAATCTTAAAATTTGAGCCACAGAGTCATAGCTTATAATCAACATTTACTTGAAGAAAATCAGAAGAAATACTTTCAGTTTCAGCTATTTGATTTAAATATACAGCAAACAGTAAATGCCTGAAATTCATGTATTAGAAATTAATTCTCACAGTCACAGAAGGTTGAGCAGTCTTGCAAGTAGGAGAGGACTTCATGCTCCAGGCGTTTTTGTCCTGTACAATTAAGTTGTTAGAAAGAGACTACAGTACTTTGGGAAAATCTAGCACTGCCGTTGTTCACAGTTGGTTTGTAGTAAAACGCAAGTCACTCTAGTCTGTGAATAAATATCTTTCTGACTGCACAGGATCATAATTGCTCTGCCTGCACTTTCTTTGGCACCTACTTATCTCAGCTGAAATGATTGATAAAAATATTTTTGTACCGATGTTGAACACTTCTAAATTATATAATGATTTTTGTATTATTTCACATTTACTCTGAAGAAAGTTCACGCTAAATTGAGTTTCACTGCTGTCAGTATCTTTATTAATCAGAATAGGAAAAGTATGGTGTGTTTCCCACCTTTTTGCACAAGATTGATTTTTAAAGCAAGACTTCCTCTTTCTTTTTCGGAACGATACGGAGAGTTATGTACGAGGATATCAAGTAACTGACTTCAAACAGAAGACAAATTCACTAAAGTGAAAATGATTGTGATAGTTCTCTAATTTCCCCCACAGTGTATGTAAAACTGACTTTTAAAGTGTTTAGTGGATAATGGATCATGTAAGGTCAGTACTAGCCGTAGCTGTTATGGCTATTATTTTCTCCTTTCATGGGAGGGTGCTCAGCAAAATGAGATTGTCACGCTCTTTTTTTTTTGAGAGGACAGCGACAGACAGTTAAAAGCCTCTTCATGTAAGGATGTTATTTCATAAAGACACCAGCACTGGATTATCCCCTTCACTTTAAACTTCTGCCAGCTTGTACAAAGAGATAAAACAAAATAGCCCCAATCCCAGGGGTGCAGAAGTGCTGGCCAGATCTGCCCATGTCCACAGCTTTCATTTTGATTAGTCACATGTGAGGAAAATTCACTTAGGCTGAGAGGTAAATTTAATACCAGTTATGCCCATGCTGTTCATATCACAACCATTTTCACATGATGCCACTTAATTCCCTAAGAAGCAGAAAGGTAAATCGGTGGCTGGCCAGCTAAGGTGTCATAATGCATTAGGACCAGGGCTCGCTGCAGGGGATAATGGTTCTGATTGCTGTTGACTCATGTCTCCACCAACTGCCTCATGTAAAATAAGTGACATTTAAAAGGCATCAAGATGTGAGAAGAGGTAAAAAAAAAAAAATGAAGAGAAAAAAAAAAAAGGGAAGAAGGAAAAGCAGAGTACCAAACTTGCCACTTGAACATAAAGTCCCTTTTTCACCCTAAGTGGTATAAAAATGATAACTCGACATGCCATAGGTGACCTGCACTGCGCTTTGAACTTCCTGTCTTGTGTTTTTAGAGAAAATCTGTAAAATTGCTTCTGGGAACTGCTCCAACATGTTATCGTTTATTTCCCATTTAATTTTTTTTTACTTTTATTTTTTTGCCCTTGGATATCATTCTATTCATCTTTTAAAAAGCTTAAGGCTGAATCAAGTTAGGCAATGGTATACAACAAGAGGCAGCCTAGTCTCTGAAGGCCCATTTAAGTCTATTTTTATAAAGAGAATCAAATTCCAGTTTACAGTAAGCATATGCTTCAGTTGACATCTGTTTCTAAGACTTGGATGCTTTGTTTGCATAACAGGCACCAATAAATGGCCTTGTTTTAAGTCTGCTCACTCAGTTGTATTTGGGTTGTTCAGCTGGGGATTTGAGTTGCAGCTGATCCCCTACCGCTCATAACAGATACGAAAGGGAAGAAAAAAAAATCTGAGAAACCCAGTCTTATTTATTAATACAGTTTTCAACATTCTCAGTGAGCCACTTTCCTTTTGTTACATGACTACTAAATTCTTGTTTGTCCAAGTAGAGAAGTGTTTCAAAGTATCAAATTAAAGATAATAAAAAGTTTGTTTGTTTTTTTAATGTTTATTTAATAGCATTTGTATCTTTCTCAACTGACAAAGCTCGGTATTACGACGAGCATGTAATGCTGGGAATTAAATGGATGATAGGTGTAAGAAATGCACTTGTTTTGGCAACATATAATTACATAGTAGAGTAATTTTTAAAAATACTGTGTTTTCTGTATGTCTCCGTGCCCTACTGAGGATGCAGTCTAAAATATTTTGTAAATAAAATTTAATTCCATCTGCTTTCTTGGGAAAACAAATTCTGGTTTTCTTAAGGAAAAATATGAAAGTATATACATTGCTTCTCTAGCTTGCAGAATGTAAGCCTTTCTTTGTGAGATGATGCATTCTGTTGCAATTCTATGATATTTCTCTGATATCTATAAAATAATTTAAATACATTTCTAAGAAACCTATAAAATGCTTGTAAAGAGGACAAAAATGTATTAGTAGTATCACAACTGTATAATTACTTTGCTTAATAACTTCTGTAGTTTTTTTGAAGCAATAATATCAGCACTGGTTCCTGTTAGTATTTTGAACTTCCCCCCTCCCCTTCTAAATTACTCTAAAGTGCTCTCTAGTAGCATACAGAATATGTAACATATTTCAAGTGGATTTACTTATCAACTTTTTCTAGTGGTACCAACAGCAGTAGTGTGAAATATATCTACTCCATTTACTCTTATCCATTGCACCTACTTTCTTTTTCCCTTTAATTTTTATATATGGTAAAAATTTCATTGAAGAGAGATTTTAGATGACAGGACTGTAATTTTAAACCCAATAGAAGAGGTGTAAGCAATTTGAGCTTAGCTGAAGCATAATCTTAGGTTGTCAAGAAGAAACCCATTCTCCCTATGCTAATCAATCAGTATATCAACCGACCAATCATCTCCTCAGCTTAGCATATATCCTAAGGTTTGATATATCTATTAACTGCCCATCATGCAGCTGGTCTCCGGTTGATGAGATTCCCCCTATCTTGGCATTTGGAGGCAGACAACTGAGCTATCACAGCCTCAGATAAATACTAAAGTGGAGATTTCAATCCTGCTCCTGATAGCAAAGACAATCCAGGAATATAGAATATATTTTCAGAAAAGAACACATAGAGAATTACATTTTCAACAGTGTGTTATATGTGAAAATTGCATATATTTCACAATCCCTTTTTCCTCTACCCTCCTCCCTTCCCCAAAAGTAACAAGAAATTATTCTTTTATTGTGACTCAAACTCTTAACAGGGAAAGAGAACAGTGAGAAGGTGCTAAAATTTGTTGTTAACTGCTAATTACTATAATGGTGGCATACTACTACTTTTTTAAAAAGTGTTTTTCCTCGTTGTTACAGTGTTACTACTTTATTGATGGAGAGCTATATGAAAATAGTGTCACAACACATTTAATCCTTAAGGAAAAAGTTTGAAAATCAGAAGATTATACACCTGCCTCTCCATTTTTAAAGTCTGAGCTCAAAACTCATTAAGAAAAAATGTTATCTAGCTATTGAAGAGTCTACCTCCTAATATGGGAGTTTGACATGCGGATTTAACATAGTGTTTCAAGGTCTATCTGTGCAAGAAATGCTGTAGAAACTGATGACTTACCGTGTTGGCTTTGCCATTAGTAAAAATCTGCCTCAAAGAATAAAGCGGCCTAGATTAGATTAGATATTGTAAAGCCTTGCTACTCCCTAGGGAGGATCCTAGGGTCACCCAAGGGTCTGTGGTCACCATGGAATGGAGCACACAACGAAATGTCTCCTACTCTAATTGCAGCATCAAAAGATGGGGTCCAATTTCTTTGCTGGTGTATGACTGAGCAATTCCTGAAGTCAGAGAATGTGTGCTTGCTTTAATTAAGAATTTGATCAACTTTCTTACAAGACCTACCAATGATAAACATGTTGTTGTGAGGTTAGCTCATAGGCTCTTTCATGCTTTCTTTTAATTAAATTGGGTGTGTAATGATTTGCTTTGGTTTTGTTCCTTTGTTTTTGAGACTCAATCCACTGGATGTTCTGAAATACATTCTTTCAACAGTGAAAAATGGCATAAACCCCTAAGCTATATATCTTAGTCGAAGCACATTATTCTTGACCTAAGAGCACTTCTGTGTCAGAGCATAAAAGAGTAAGTGTTTATACAGCTCTACAACATTTTTCAGAAGAATTCTGGTAGCACCTGTGTTGCTCTGTTGCATTATTTATGCCTTGTGAAATAAGAATGTGGTCGGTTAGGTCTTAGTTTATTACAGTAACATAGGAAATGTGAAAGTAATCAAGGAAAATTGGTTGTTAATATTTCAGGCCACTTTGGAGACTAAATTGTAGTCCTACCACCTTTATATCCTCCCTTAACATAACCCACTGAAACATTCATTTCCTGGGAAGCATACCCTTGGATTTCACTCAACAAAATGATCCAAAGCAGTATTACTACCGTATACTAATATAATAAAGGCTACTTAGTTTCTCAGAAAGACCATGCGTATTTCAAATTCATGGCTGGTTCATTAGCTGGAATACACTAGCAAAATACCACATAATACCTGCTGAAGATCTGGCCCATTATATTTAGTACTCATGAAAAGTGCCAGATCAACAGCTATGGTTCTTGAAACCTATTTGAGCAAAAGGCAGCCGTGAGCAATGGTAGTATAAGTTCTCTTGTGTTCCCCTATGAATGTATGTTAAACCTGACATGGAAGGATCTGAAGGATCTTTGCACTTATTTAATCCTTGGCCTTTCAGAAAGAACTTCCTTCACTATGAATGATTGCATTTGCCTTAACTCTTACAGTCTAAATTCATATGGAACATAGATACATGTGGATCTATAAATAGGTGAGATGTCTGAAAGTGATTCGTCCTGGTGCAGTGTTCCCACTTACAGAACTCGTTACAAATCTAATCACGTGAGAGATGAAAACAAGGTTTAGTAATGTAAGGAGATTTTGGGCACCTGCTGCAGGATGGTTGCCAATAGCATAAACTTTTTAAAATTGCACACTTAGCACCAGTTGAAGATATCTCTAGAGAAAGAATCAAGGCACATTGAATATGGTGACCTAACAGTTTCATTTAAGAATACGTAGGACACATGGTCGCCTTTTGCCATTATCTGAAGTTCCAAGAACTGAGATACACTGTTTTGTTAGAGAGAGGTAGTCCAAAGGCTTCGATTTGAACTGTGCATACAATTATTATTTTCACTTGCACACAATGAATATCTCCTGGCAGCACAGAGCAGATGCTTTTCTAATACTTTGGTAAACTATGTAGAATGTTAGAGTTTGATAAAGGAGAAAAACACTAAATCAGAAGGTACTAAAACCAAAAAAGTATCATATTTGTTTAGTTAATTTGATGGAGGGGAAAAAAAAAACCACAAATATGAGAAATACAAGCTCTAGATACCGCCTCTGAACACAATCAAAAACTTCCAAAAATTCTACTTTATTTATCTTGGCACTACATAAGGATGCATAGATCAGTTACCCATACTTCCATGTTCGATATCAAATATTTGAGGAATATAAGCAATATTGGTAACTATGGTTAATCTACAGGTTTGTTACCTTCTCTACTCATTATATATCTGTTAAAAAAAAAAAAAAAACCAACCAAAAAACCCCACAAAAAAACAAACAAACAAACAAACCACAAAAAAAAACAAGCCAACTAGATTCCTCTTGCAATCTATAGACAAAAATGAAATTAGGATATTGGAATTGGGTAGATACAGATACAAGGCTATAGCTGAGATATGGTTGATTATATCAATAAGCTATTCTGAATACTGATCAAAAAAGCAGTTATTTAATTGAACTATATATTTGTCTGGACATGATTCTTTAAAATCTTCCTTTCTGTACAGCTGTTTGTTTGTGAAGCAAATAAATGTGCATGCACTCAGAATTTATTGTTACATACTTAAATGGTACAGTTCAAATATCATTGAATATTCTTGTTCTACACTTCCCAGAATGAGTGCTCATTTAAATCAGATATTATGAAAACCCAATGACTAATCCTAAATTCAGGTGTACTACCACTCAGGCTAGGCAGATTGCTAGTTGATCATGCTAAGATGCTCCCTTATCCATTATTGGATCTGAAAAAGAGGAGGATTAAGAATTATCTGACTTCTCAGTTAATGTGCAAATCATCTAAAAGCTCAGCTTAGAAAGGTCTTAGAAAGCCGAACAGCACTAAAATAATAATAATGTCTTAAGAATTTTTAATAATATAGATGTGCCATATCACATTTTTAGAGTGAAAAGAGTTTTATGGTTTATATCTCAGACGGTCTTTTATCTTTCTCTTCCTCTTTTTGTAATTATATATGAAAGTCCTTTAACTCTATTTTTAATTAAAAATTTTTATTGCAATTAGAAGTTGTCACTAGGGACAAACTCACACTGCTGAAACTTAGTGAAAAATTATATTACTTTCAGGCAATAGCAGAAAACAATTTGATAAGTATCTCTGGAAATGAGCATTAATGTTAATCTATCTGCTTCTAACAACGCATGAGGGAGGGAAAGAAAAGTATGTCTCAGGAAATATAGTTGTATAATGTATCTATGATCTTTTCTCTGATACTTATTTCTAGTATCTTTCTCTGTTCTTGGTTATGGTGAAAAAACCCTTCATTGAAAAGACTAAAATACTGTTTTTCTATATTTTCATGGGACAGGAGAGTCTGTGAACTAGAAGGCATCTCTTAATGTTCCATCATTACGTTTTTAGGCTAGTTCTGCTGTTTGCTATAGCAATATTTGTTTTATCATTTTTATCATTCCAATATGTATACTTGCCTTTCAAAATCTGTGAAAAGTATTTAAAAAGAAAAGAGAAAATGCTAGTATTTCAAAACCCTATTATAATGCATTTTCAAATATGTCAGACACATCTTTGTTAAAATTAAACCAAGGATTGGTTTTGAGCGAATAGCCCTATATCCTTACAGATGCTGTGGATGGATGCATCTAAGCTGCTTATTATATTGATGGGTTTTGCTGCTCTGCAGCAAATGAAAACAGGCAGCTGCTTCCTCCATCAAAGCAAAAAGCAGCCTGAGTTTTTATTAAACGAGTGTTCATTTCTTCTATTGCCAAAATTCTTACACAAAACAAAAGAGCAGTTTTAGCACATTATTGCTTAACTAGACATGAACAACTGACAGCAAGTGATAAGCCTGTCTGCTTTTCACAACTGGTAATCATTTTTGGAATAGATGTTTTAATATAGTTGAATATAAAATTTTGTAATTTACATCTACAATGGTACATAAATTTATAGATCCAGTTTTTTGCAGGAGAATGAAGGCTATAATCACAAAAGGTTTGTTCCAGTGTTGTTTAATTTTTAATAACTATTTGAAAACTAGGTGTTGAAAAAAAAAAACCACAACACAATCAAACTCACTCATTTGAAAAAAGGATGTTAAAGACAATCATACAAGTAGATTTGTACAGTTTGCCGATTTTTCTTACGGAAGAAATATGCGTACATTTACAGCTTTGACTTGTTACTGTATTTCCACATCAGTTCCGCCGAGCCTCTTAAGTTTGTGCTCTAAAAGAAATTTGCAGATTGCAGACCATCATGTTTCCCTCCTAGTCATGAATAATAATGAGAATGAAAGTGAGAGATACAGTGCTGAGGCCATTTTGCCTAGGCTGAAGATCTCAGCCGGTGCTTATACATATTTTTCAATGATCTGAATATCATGAATTCTGCTTGAGATGGAAAGAGAGACAAGAGTTTCTGTAAAATGTATGTGCATAGGGAAAAATGGTGAGATGTCTTTCTCTTTATATCTTCTATTTCTTCTGGTGTTCTCGTACCTTTTCAAACTCACTTACAGCATTCCTGCTGTGGAAAAGTAAGCTAGCCATTCTCCCTGCCTCAAATTACTTCTCTTCACTGGACTTAAAGGTGGTTTGCCATGTGCAAAAGTCAGGTGCAGTAAGGCTCGGGTGTAAGGTGCTACTGTAAAGGCTATCAAATACTTCTCTTTTTTCACACTGTGTGCATTTATTGCTGAAGTTGCTCGCCTGCAAATTTCAGAATTTGGGTAAATTTCAGAAAGCAGAGCCTCAGATTAGACAATTAGACTTCCAAAACAGGTTAGTTCTTACGTTGACACTTGAGGCGATCAAGTGTCCGGAAGGGCACAGTACTCTGTAGCTATTCTGCTTTTGAAAATCTGCTCCCAAATTAAATTTTGTAGGAAAATAGTTGTACCATTCCAGGCACACTATCTGCAACTGACTTGGTGATGATGACCCCTCTTTTGTCTGCTCTTGTTGTAGATGGGTGTAAACTTAAACTTGAGGATCCAAGATTGAAAATGGGGGGTTTGTGTACTGCAAACAGAATTAAATCACAAGTTTTTCCGAATTTTTTTTTACCTCACTGGGCAATTCCTTCTATTTCTTCATTTTATTAAAGTGACCAGACTTGTCTTTAGATTATTATGAAAGTCGTTTTCTATGGAAGGTTTCCACTCTTCTATACAGGCATTTTATGGCAGCTAAAAATCTGAGTATTTGTGGTAATAGTGCCTTATTACGTATGTTTATGGTTTTTAGATTCAATACACCTTAGGTGGGATTTTAGGTAACCTGGATTACCGATTATCTTTTCATCTGTGTCACATTTTGCATGTTATGTGAACAAGTGAATAGAAATAAAATCTTTACTTTGTGACTACACTAAGCAACATTTTTAATGATAAAATTGTACTGAAAAGGGGTTTGAAGAAAGTTGAGAGCTAGAAGCATTTTAGAGAGCTATCCATGCAAGCTAACTAACTACAGCAGTGCAATTAAATACAAATAGTCTTTTCTCAAGCAATTACTAAAATTAGAACAACCATGTTATATGTTACTAACAAAGTGTATTTGGCAGACGTACGCTGTGCATCCACTTTGTAGTTAGTCTTAATGGTGCTATTCATAATTTCATATTTTTACTTTGACTTGCAAGTGAATTTTTGTGCTACAGTAACAGAAGGACTCATAATACTGGTTAGAGCCTCATTTGGAAATTTACTCCAAATTACTGTACTGTTGAATTTTGGTTTTGACCTTCTCTCTTGCTTCTCCAGGATCTCTGGCAGGTGTACCGTGCTTCTTGCTGTGCACAGCGTTGGTGATCTGCACAAAAACTAAACGGCATAAAATCTTCAAACTTACCTTCCCTTGTGACTTGAATATGAGACAGTCCGTAGAAAACAAGATTTCATACTGTAAAATTAGGATTGTAACCATGCAACAGTAAGAGTGGAAGGACCTTATTTTAAATTCCTCTAATTCTCTGTTCCGGTAGATATCTTAGTTTTGAGGATTTTCCATCCACTCTGCGGTCTTTTAGGAGGAGATGGGAATAGTTGCCTGTTCAGATAGGTACTTAACATTGTGGTGCCCAAGGTTTTTCTGCACTTCACCAACAATGTGCCTTGGTGTCAGGAAGGATAAAAAATACTTTTCTTAGGATCAGAAAACATTCATCATTGCTCAGTGCAATTGTTGGTACTTCATCTCTTTGCCCATAATGCTTTTTTCCTCCCACTTTGATGAGTATTAAAGCAAATAAGGTGATTTCATGTAGTCCACAATCAGGTCTTACTAGAAAAAAAGGTCTTTTTGAGTATATTGATCTGGGGAAAATGGCTGACTTCTCAAATTTAAATTGTCTTTGCTTTTGAGGGTTAAGATAGGATTTGTGCCAAATTTACTTGAAACTTCAAATGAATAGGAAGACATCTTGTAGTTTAATAATGCAATAAAAGACAAAATTTGAATTTTGAGATCAGACATCTGAACACGTGAAGTGCTGGGGAAAAGTGACAAAACTTTCCATTTGGCTTAGCTTGAAAAGGAACTTCTTAATCTAATGTTAAGTGAAGCAGTTGTTGGACAGCTTTATACCTCCTACTCAGAGCTTCACGGGACGGTTCACCTGTCGCCTCCAGTTGTGCCTTTATTTCCTGTGTGTAGTGTTGGCAGACAGTAGAGCAGAGTTCTACTAATCTCACACTATTCCAATTAATCAGTAGCTACTGTGACTTCTTTGTACCTATGGAGCAGTGTGGAGACATAATGGCTCCAATAATCAAATGTCTTCTTTAAAAAAACAAGTCTCGAAATTCTCAGCACTTTTTCTTGAGGATTTTCTAATAACATGCAGTTCTTTAAGAACTTCACATCAGATCTCAGGATTTGTTATGTTTGTTACCTAAATGTGTGACAGCATTCTTTAAAATACATGGTAAAGAGCCATAGAGAAAAAACTAATTTTTTTTTTTACCTTTCTTTTTTTTTAATACTGGATAATTTATTTCTGGTTGAAAATTTTCTGTAATTTCATACAGGATTCAGGATTTTTAGATTCAACACAGAAGAAACATAGGTTTTATGTTGCTTTGGACTAGTGGTACTCCACCTGATGGTTAAAACAAAGCATCCTCAGAAGGCTGTCTGCACAGGATTTAGTCCACACGAGTTGAAGGTCACTTTAAAGAACTGTTGTGCCATGGCGAGTGCAGAAGAACCTGACGCTTTCCATTAGCAAGCACTATGAGAATAATAACAACAACTTTTACATTTGTGTTCATAGCATTATTGTGGTTTTTGTTAGTTTCGTTCTTCTGTAGGAGAAGTTTGGGTGTCTTTGGTTAAATCGTACGTCAAGGTGTTAGGATGATTCAGAGTTTTTTCTTGGCCTTCCCGTAATTTCATTCTGTGTATTTAAGAAACTTAATCTACCTCTGTCTTCTGGTGTTGTTCCTGATGAGCAACATTTAGACAGTAGAAATTAATGATGTCATCAAGTTCTGGTGAAGTAGACTCCATTATTGTGGTGAGATTTTATGATACGGTGATGAGTGCTGTAAAAATGCCTGTATTTTGTATGTCTCTGCATATATAGCATCTCTCTGTCATCAGTTATTTACTGATAATGTTTTTGTACCTCTACTACTGTAGTGAGTATCATGAAGCTGTCTGGAAGTAGACGTCATTGCTTTTATGGCACATTTGCAGTGGATCTCCTACTCCATCCTAATGATGAAAGGATACCTGCCAAGAGCTGAAAAGCTGGCAGGCATCGTTCTATGAGCACTGTCTCTCTCATGTCTTCAGACATGCCAAATCGCAGTCCTTCTTGAGGTGCTCCTTTAAACACCAACACAAGTTAATTTTTTTGTTTGTTTCAATGAGGATTCCGATGTTTTCTGGCAACTATTCTCTTTTTTCGCATTCTAGTTATCAAGGTGATAGTTTTAAAACCTCCAGTTACTCTTGCAAAATATTTATTTTTGCAAAAACAAACTCTTGTTTCTCTCTGTTTCCTTGTACAGTGAGATTTTTAGCCTGTCCTCCCAGTACTTCTAGTATATTTAAAGCCTTTTAAATATAAGCACTATTTGAGGGCCTTTTGATACTCTTTTGCCTATATATGTGTAAATAATTGACTGTCGTGTGTAAGTAATTGCACATGCAAATAGGTACCCATCCAACGTTATGTATTTCGAATCAAATTCGTAATATAAAATGAGAATAATTTTATTTTAAATATGAAAGAATTATTTTAAGCATGTTCACAGGAAACTTAATCCATATCCATATGTATGTGTTTTCAGGAAATAAATTATGCTTTTCACAACCTTGTGGTGGTAGTTGTGAACTCATCGGAATTGCTGCATGTCTGCATTACAGCTGTGTGTAACAGCTAACAGAAGCAGAACTACCTTATACTTGCCACTTCAAAATGTAGGTCATTGTGTTGGAGAATGTAGGTCAGAGTGAAGGGGAAGAAGGCAGAATGCAAACTCTTCCACGTGGGTCTTTAAGCTTATCCCTGTTTTGAAGGTAAAGAGGCTTACCTACCTGTTCAAGCAAGAGAAGCTTTTCCTTTTACTGAAATTAATGCAGGTATTCTGGCTTCTTGGCTTAGCTGGAAGCACTGGGTGCTTCCACACTCAAGACCTGTGTCATGAAAGACCTCCTGACTTCTACTTCGTTAGCTGCCAGCCACTTATATCCTTGCTGAGGTGATGCTTCCTTCCCTATGGGGGAAGGGAGCAGGAAAAAGAGTCGTGCGCATCGCTAGCGTCTGCCTAAAGAAGAGCTTTGTCTTTCCAAAGGTGCTTTACCCTTCTCTCAGCACAGAGCTATCTGATACACCTGCAGTTTCAGCCCGTATCAACACTGTCATAGTAGCAGGGGAAAGAACGGTGACCCCTCATAAAAGATTTAGAGACACCGTTCAAAGTGCTCTTTCAATAGTAACCATAGAAAAGTGAGAGACAGATGTTAAAGGATTTTGCTACAATTGACAATAATTTTTAAACTCGCTCAGGCTAAAAGTATGCTATAAAAGGGTTTAGGGATTTTCTGTTTGTGGGTGTGGGGTTTTTTTTTTGTAATGTGAGATATAAGTATTATAAAAGGTATTAAATTAGCTGTATCTTCACTAAATATTAAAAAAGCACTTTTATTGCTTGAGTATAGACCAGTCACTGCAAACTGAAACATTCTTTATATTATACACTAAAATATTTAAACAGTTATTATATTTATTGCAAAATCTGTCATTTTAGGGTATTTCAGTACTCAAAAGCATTGAAATGCGCAAAAGGGGATGGAAAACCCTGTACAATTCTTAGTGTATGTTTCACTGAAGAATGGGTAGTCGTGTGTGAATATTTTATTTTAACCCTTAGCAAGTCTGAGCAAAATAGCGCATTTGCAAACACCTAATCAGCCTAAGCTGTCATAAGCAAGACAGATACCAATATTGCTTTAGTGTTTTTGTCATACCTATAAGCTGGCACTCTATTTTTTTTACCTTAAAGATCTTTGCCATGCCAAAGTTATATGCTAAGTTTTGGCCAAATCTAGTCTAGGCTTTTGCTTGATCTGCATGCAGGCAACACATTCATAAATTTTCATTATTTATCACTATAAGTAAGGCTAGTTCAGATAACTTAATGGATGGACAGGAAGAATTATGTATTTGATGGTTACAATCAGGTTCCAAGTGGTTTAAAAGGAAGACAGTTTTCCTCCCAAACTTTTACTTGCATTAAATACATTGTAAAGTTTTTAAAGTGTGGAGAATAAAAAATTATAAAAGATGATGTAAAGGATGCCCATAGTAATAAGCTGCATGGAATTCAGTTTACTTGTCTAGAAATATCTAAAGGATGCTCCCACAGTCTGTTCTGTATCCTGACATGCAGGATTTTTGCTGCCCTCTCCGTGGGCCATGGTGCTTCAATTAGATGTTGAAGTGACGTGGGAAACGGATCTGACGAAACAGCGAGTTTCATGAGTGAATGGTGTTGAATGGGTAAATTTGAATGGATGCCTCCAAGTATTTGCCAAGGTTGACAATGACCAGTGTTAAGTTTTATGATGGAAGCTTAGAAAGTCGTGAATAATATGGATTAAGTGAAAAAAGCGTGATTGCTCTTGTCTGTTCCCATTTGAGAACTAGGGGGCCTCAAGTAAAAATGACAGGGAGCCAAGTAGAAAACCAGAGAGAAGAGATGTTTCTTTATACAGCATGGTAAAACTGTGGTGCGTCCTGCCACTGGATGTCACAGCTGTGGAAAGTTTACACACATCCAGAGAACAACTAGAAAAATCCTTTAGTGACTGTTGACTTGGGGCTCAAGAAGTTCCTGAGGAGGAGGAGAGACAACTAGAAATCCTTAGATTTGTTGTGAGATGAATGTTGACAGTGCACTGATGTTTATAGTTGGCACTGAGACATCAAGGACCTTTCAGCTTCCCATGTTTTGCCAATGTGCAGGAACACAACAGGCTGGGGGGGAATGGAGTGGGGACAAAGGACAACTTTGTATTATCAACTCCCTTTATCATTTGAATTTATACCTAGGATTGAGGGCCAAATTGGTGAATGGAGTATTCCATAACATGCAACATCATGCCCAGTATGTAGATTAGAGTTTACCAGGAAGTTGAGAACTGTTCTTCGAAGGGCTCTCTCGGACTCTTGGAGTTCTGTCTCTCTCTTGCTGTCTTTTTGGGCCTGTCACTCGTCCAGGATTGCGGTGTCAGGACGTATCTGTTTCAAGATTGCTTGCTGGGACAGGACAGGGGTTGGTCACCGGGTGGTGAGCAATTATGCTGTGCATCACTTGTTTGTATGTATTACTATCATATTATATATTTTTTCATTTATTATTATTGTTGTTGTTGATGTTATTATCTTATCTCAATTAGTCTTGTTCCCTTTTCCCCTTTAATTGTATTCCCCATTCCGCAGGGGTGGGGCAGGGTGAGCAAGCAGATTCATGACGTTTTGTTGCTGGCCAGGTTAAACCACGACACCCACCTAACAAAACCTAAGACCCTCCCTGAGAAAAGGAGCTATATAAAAAGAAACTGGAAAGAAGTGGGATGACTGTAGGCAACAGCTAATGTAAAAGGGGGGGGGCGGGGGGGCCTGTCTACAGTTAGACACAAGCTACAAGGCAAGGTGGACCTCACATCTGGCCTGGTACAGACATCTGATGTTTGTATGAATGCCCAAATGTCAGAAGTTTTGTAGGATTAAATTATATGTAACTTATAATGTCTTGACAATTCTATGTGTATGTATGGATATATGTTTATGTTTATGTGTGTGCCTGTGTCTATAAAGTAAATGTCCGATCATTAGTGAGGATGGAATCTATGAAATATTCATAAGTTTGCCATTAAAAGTCTTATTTGTTTCTTTATTCCATGGTATTGTGGCAAATTTAGAAAATGAAACAGTTGGTAGAGATCTTCAAATGGTAATATGTATTCAAATATTGTTTTAGACAAAAAAAAATCATCTATTCTAAGACTTATATCTTTGTTTTATAGGTCTTTGGCCATCTGAAGAAGTGCTGGCTTACTACTGCCTAAAGCACAATGAAATATTCAGGTACAGAGTTAAACATAAAAAGATACTTTCCAATCTGTGAGTTTTATTGTATCTGCATGGTAAAGATTGCTATGATTTAAGTCTTCAGTTTAAATTTAAAATGTTCAAGGTGAAAGCATGTTGCTCTTAACAAAGAATTCTGAGCTGCCTTTGGGTACTAATATTGCACAGCAAGCTTTCTGCTATATGTCAAAGACTTTTGATTTCCACTCAAGGCGTTTTATTTCACTTTGATTTTTGGGAAACAAAAGTGAAGCTCCAATCGATCAGTACTGATTGTGAAGGTCAGGAATAATAAAAGACATTCTTTAAACTGACATCTGTTGCAAAAGCAAGCAAAATATTACCTGATAAAATGCATAATAATCACTGCATATAGCGATGCAGGAATTTGCGTCTGTATTTTAGTGTTGTGAAACAATTTTGAGACATTCTGCACTTTTTGGGTTTTTTTTTTTTCACATTTTCTAAACTTGTAGAAGACAGTTTTCAAGGGTCCCATAAGAACACCTAAAATTAAAATCCGTCCTACATCCTCTCTCATTCCTCTTGAGTATACAGAGCCTTGTACTTGGAAATCTTTGAAGCTTCATTGTCCAGAGGATGAATGGGTGCAAGAAAAAGCCATTATAACAATGCATTTGCAGGCATAAACTGTGTTCTGAGTGAGAGTGCAAGGCTAATACCAAGTAAACCAGCTTGGAGCATACAAAATCCCTCAGTCCATGTACATATGGTGTTGGTAAAATAGGGAGGACCAAGCTGTACGTCACTGCCCCTTGTACCAAAGCCGAAAGTGTATCAGCTGTGAGCTGGTCCCTGCAGCTTGCTCGAACTCCTATCTGAAATCAAAGATATGGCACTAAAGCATGCTCTGATTTGTAAAAGTTCGCTTCTACTCCGGCCACCTCCTGAAGGAAGCCCACCCCATCAGAGGAGGCAGCTAACACACCTAATCTGGTGGCCGCTGCTCCTTCCTCTGAGTTCAGCTGGGCACTGCATTGTGTGACTTTAGCTGGTGTCATGGTGTCCCTGTAGCACTTTGCCGTCCAGCCCCATGCTGCGGCTCATGCACTCTGCTTGTTCTCAGAGGCTCTTCACAGCAAACCTCCCTGTGCTGCTCACTAAAAGAGAATTTTCCTAGTTTGAATATGCAAGGCTGGATACTTGGAGGCAGCGATCAGTCAAATTTCCATGGGGGAAATGGGCAGTTTCACGTCCTGATTTCTCAGGATTATGCCCTCTCAACATTGCACTCAGAGTAGAGTTTCTTGTTTTAATTTTCATTGATAAATGTCACTAAATACTGCCTGAGAGACAGAAATGGTTTTTAAAATTTGCTGATAAGGGAACTTTGCACTGAAACAAATTATTTATATGCATAAATACGTGCGTAATTATATACATGTGTATTGTGTACATACAAATTTGGTTCAAAATGCACAAAAAACCCCACACTGGATACTTTCTCTGTTTATTTCAATAAACATGACTTTTATAAGGGATTAAGTGTCTTGTAAATCTTGTATATATAGCCATATGTATATACTTTTAATATAGATGACATATGGTTTAGAAAAATAAAAATGTACGTGAGTAAAAACCTATAATCGTTCTGTTTAAACCACAAACTGCGAATTTCCCACATCTGTTTTGTATTCTCATTGGGTTTATGTACAGCTTGTTCCTCCAAACTATGTCTGCCTTTTGTCTCATTTCCATTAAATAAGACAACTAGACTTTTTTCAAATAAAATTTGTGGAGTTTAAGAAAAATAAATCTATCCCATCCGGACAGCGAGCATTAGTATACGGTCACACAGCCTAGTCCGGTGGCCTCAATGATCAAAATATCAGCATCTGTATGCTGTATGCTCATGTGGCATCCCAGCTCCTCTTCCAAAGTATCCGTGTCGAGTGAGTAGGGAGGTAATACTTTCACATAAAAACAGATTTTCAAATGTTGGTGTTTTAGGGAAGAAGAAAAGGTGCACCAAGAAAAAAAAACAAATCTGAAATTTAGCTGAAATTCCATTTTCTGCCTGTCAAAAGTGTCTCAATGGGAGCGTTTCTGCCAGCCGTAACAGTTGCCATAGATTTAGCTATAAAGCAGCGTGTTCCTAAACCGAAGCTCTGCCTTGCCCTAGACGCCGCCGCTTCACGCGGTTTCGGCGCGGGGTCAGCATCCCTCCCTCCTCCCCTCCCGGGGCAGGCCGTGGCTCTGGAGGACATTCTTTATGGCTCCCCCTGCAAGCTCCCATCAGGCACGCTCTCTGCGCCAAATTATATTTCACACGCACGCCTTAATAACAGCGCAGTATGGTTTGCGTTGAAAGCAGCCTTTTAGACCATGTATTCACCCCTCGGCTCGGGCTGGGTTTAGGCTCTTGACACTAACTTCGTTTAGGTTTCTGTGGCTTAACTGTTTGCCGTTCCCATCGTTGTTCGGAACAGCATTGTTTGTAGGTCACTTGCAGTTTTAAGTGCTAATTGAAGGATCGGATTTCTTCATGTGTGATTGTTTTGTGGTATGTGGCTTGTTTTAAAACTTCGCTCTCTTTAATGTAAAAAGCCTTTTAGGCATAACTATATGGAGAGATATATAAATAATATTAATTTCCCCGTTTACTTCTCTAACTGTTTTTGCAAGAATGAATGTGGATTAACATTGTTATCCTTTCCTAACAATTATCTTTCGCTACTCTAGCTAGTTTAGTTCTAAAAGACAGAGCCATTGACAAGGGAAAAAAGGGAACCTTCTCAGATTTTTCAGCTCAGCGGTGGTAATGTTGCACTGAACACTAATGAGGGAACCCCCACTGATTTGCCTGCTTTGTGACTTTTCTATTTCATAATTATTTTTAAAACGCAAAACGACATGAGGTAGCCTAGTCATGTCTCTACAACTTCCTGGTAGCTCAGTTCTTACTGCAGATGGCAATTTGTTCTTGTAACATATATGTCTCTCTGACCATTTTCATCTAATTTGTATGGGTTCTACCATTTCCTTTCTCTCTTTCAGGGACCTTGCTGTGTGTGAGCTAGGGGGTGGCATGACATGCTTGGCTGGGCTCATGGTAGGTCTTTTCTCAATTCCAATCCCATTCAGAGGAAGAAACAAAAGGAAAAATGTTCCAGTGCCTCCAACTGCTGGGTCAGAGAACTGTCAACAGCCTCAGCTGCGGTCAAGCTGCAGAGTCTTGAGAGACCTTCTAGATTGACTTGCTTTCGTATCATATTGATTTTATGGTTGCCTCGATGAGCAGAAACATTTTACCTCCGTGTAGTCAATATCTCTTGTTGTGACATTCCAGGCCACGTACGGTCTGTCTTTCATTGCCATAGCCGAAGCTTTTTTTTTTTTTTTCAGATTATAGTCCCATTTGCTAAGATACAGGAATAGCCTGGCGAATCACAGTTGGAGCACCATGATATAGCTGCTAATGTTTTGCCTGCATTATTACACCAACAAACATGATCCAGAGCTCTCGGTAATTAGATTCTTTTGAATTAGATTGGCCATTCAGGAGAGTCGTTCACCATTCTCTGGGTTCTGAGTCATGTATTCAGGAGATATTATGTAGCAGTGCAGTGCATTAGACAAGTTTTTATGTCTCTACAAATAAAAGCATATTGTTACACTGATTGGCATTTGACAAACCTGTCGCTCTTATACAATGTGTCGAGGTTACAGCCCAATGTGCGAGCATGTCAAAGCTCACAAAAAAATTACCCTTACAAAGCCATCTGCCTGCAATGCAAAGTTATATGAAGGGCATCAGGCAGTCAGACAGAAGCAAGCTGAAAGGCAGAGTGACAGCCTTGTATGATGGCTCTACTAGATAAACAGAAGCCCGCAAATGAAAGCCTCTCAGAATACCATCATCCGCTGTCACAATGCAATTACGGAACAGAATGATAGCAAGATAGAGGCTCCCGCAAATGGAATGATAAAAGTATTGACTGATTTGATTGAATGATTAAAATAATGCAGACATAAAATGAAAAAAGATTGAAGATTGTTACAGAGAAATAGGTGAGGAAGCATGATACTGAAGGCTTGTCACTCCTGTCTTCACTTCCACACAGACAAGCATATTTGCTCATTGTTTGCTGTGCTCTTTTTTTCAGGTTGCTATTTCTGCAGATGTCAAAGAAGTTCTGTTAACTGATGGAAATGAAAAGGCCATCAAAAGTATCCTTATTCAGATAGAAAACTGGTTTGTTGTGCTCGTTCCTTTTTACTGGCTGAGTAACAATCGATATAAAGACAGACAGCATGGGGTATATTAAGAAAAAGTCCCCACATAAGTAATTAAAAAATAGATGTAGAATATCTTGAACTGAGCTACAGCTTCCCCCACAATAAATGCCACATTTTCTTCTTTAATTAAAAGTGCACATGTTGATATAGAGCAAGTACAGTAGTAAATATTTGTCTTATGGTTGAGCGCTGAAAAATTCCTTGTGTGTGCGTTGCACGTTACAAGAGGTGAAGCATTGAATCAAATCGTTAGCTCCTCTTCACATATTCGTTTTGCAGAACTAGATTATTTTTTTTTTTTTTTACTTTCAGATACTAGCCTCTTAAAACATACCTAGTATTTGTATATTGCCATAGCTTTTCCGGTGTATGTTGAAACGCACAGTTTCATTGTTGCTGCTAAGTTATAACTGCCTACAAATTACCCATTTAGTGTGCTTAATCAATTATCAATTTATCATTATTTCTCTTGATGTAAGATTGCAAAACTCCTCTGTCTCTTGTAAAAGTATTTTATTATATTTCTTATATTAGAATAAATTGCTATTATGCCCTTCTAATATGAACACATAGTTCAGAAAATTGAACTGTACTTTGGCTAAGCGAGAGAATGAGTGAGCATAATTTGTGGCCACATTAAATATCAGCACAGAACAAGAACAGATATATACAGTGAATACTAATAGCCCTTAGAAATTGAGAGGGAAAAAAGGAAGATATCTATTTGCTTTTGTTCCTTGGTAATCTTTTCATTTGCATTTTAAGGCAGACTAGTTTTTCAGGGTTTGGCCACTGCATTATCAGAATTATTTAGATTTGAGTTTTGTATATATTTGAGAGCTAACATAATGAGTACTTAGTGAAAAAAATGAGTTAAACTAATCTGTGGTTTTAAAAAATGGCAGTTGCTGATGACTGTTAAAACAGGAAACATTGCAGTGCAATAATATTAGCTACTACCTTTATAAAGACTTTCTCAGAGGTAACTACAATTTCTTACAAGACTTTAAGAATTTCATGGAAACAAACAGCTAGTCCTAGATCATATCTTTTAAAACTTGAAGGAAGACTTTTTCTTGAAAATGCAAGGTCTCAGTTGTGTTCCAGTGATTCTTATATTGTTAAATTCTAGTTTGTTATGCTCATGTCCTGAGGAGAACAGGAATAATTCATTATTGTGTGTATTTTAATCAGCATCACCCCTTCCAATCTTTCTTGTATGTCATTATGAAGATAAAAAATGGGGAAGAAAAAAAGTGTTTCAACTAGCGTAATAAAACAAACTGATGTTTTATAGAAGCGTAGGTATTTAACAAAAGATCATTTTACCCACAGAAAGCTTCAGGTGAGCTCAGTAATCATCAAGTCAGGAAATATCTTGCATAGCAGATTCTATAAACATACCTGAACTTTTTTGAAATTTAGAGGTCTTCTGTAGCAAGGAAAATTGGCGAGTGCTAAAAGTATTCTCTCGGTCTTTGGAATTAAACAAGTTAAACTGCTTTTATTCCTGAAAAAGATACAGTTAATGTCATCTAATTAGCACACCTTAGTTTTTCACTATATGCTTTAGAAATATATTTTATTTCCAAAAATCTTACAAGACGTCTTCATCTGTATTCGCTCAGTGAATCTCTTTCAGAGAAGAGATTGGTGGAAGGCTCTAACAGGAATTTATTTATCTTTTTTAACATTTGGTGCTCTGAAGGCTCAGCATTCAAAGTGCTTTTATTGTGTTGGATTTTACAATGGGCTTAATATTAGCAGGGTGCCAAAGTGCAGCAGACTAAGAACTTTACAGTGTAGGTGGAATATATTCTTAAAAGTGCACATAATAAAATTTATGTTGCATTTTATGGGCTTTATGGACTTCAGTAGTAATTTTATGATCTGTCTTATGGTGATTTTCTTTTTCATTCTTTTCTATAGTGACTAGCTATAACAGAAGTTTAGGCTAAATTTAGTTCTGTTTCAGCCACACTAGACTCACTGAAATCAGTAAGAATTTTTAGAGTAATTTGAAATAGTATTTGGCCCCAAGTGCCACAGACTACAAATGATGTATTTCTACTAATTTTTATTATTGCTGATGGTATTTTTTAATTGTTTAGCATACCAAATTAAATTAATGTGGGATAAAATACTGTTTTCTTTTCTAGACTCAGCTCTTCAGGAATAGTTAATGCCTAGTATTATGCTTTTTATGTAGGTATTATAGATTAAAATAATCTTGTTTAAAAATTACTGTTTACATCTTCCCTTTAAATTTCTTAGGAAGCTTAAATTACATGCCAGTCATACTATAATATCCAAAAATTACTTTCCAAAAAGTAAAAGTGGTTGTCAACAAAAAAGAAAAAAAATCACTGTCAGAAGCCAGGAAATCACCAAGCAAGCCTGCTAATTATTCTTAATGGGCAAGATGAGCACATTAAGAAACAAATGAATACATCAGTGAAATGTAATTGAAAATCGACCTGGCAATAGTGCATTGCATCTGAGAATCTGCCTTTGTATTATCATCATCATCATAATTATTGTTGTTTTTGTTGTTGTTATCGCTATTCAGTGAGCGTAACTAACAGCTTTGCTTTGTGAAGTCTCAAGCTTTTGAGGATTTGATTTTTCTTTTAATTTTTGACATTCCTCATATTATTCTCCATTTCATACTGCTACATGAAATATTCACTACGTGTGTTTTCAATATCTATATTAAGATATGTTATTGAAATGTTACAAGTTAAAACAATTTATGAATATGTTAATTTCAAAGCATTGTTGTGGGTTTAACCATTTCACTGTGAAATACATAGCTATATTTTATATTAATCAATGGTCTTATCCATGAGGTCTGTGGAGATTTTTAAAAGGATATTATGATTTGAGTTACTAGTCCATTTAAAAGACTTCACTCTAACTCACTCCTTTTCCTTATCATGGGTAGATTTTAATTGATTAACAGGTCATTTATATTGCGAAATCAATAAAATAAAGACAGATGTTATTGCTTCTGCAGCTTAGTTCAAAGCTTTATGGTTGGTTTAGTTCTTTCAGGATCATTTAAATAAAGTATTAAAAATAAAAATACAGATATTTCAAGTGAATAATAAAGATATACTTAAGCAAAGTTATCCGATTCATTCCCCTCTGTAATTTTGGGTGATACACATTCAGGTAAAAATTTTCCAACTTAGATAGTATCTATGACATGGTCAGTCATGAACATCAAATTCTGTTTCCCCAGAACACTGGAAGCATCTGTACTCGGTTCGACATGTCCAAATCCAAAGATGAGGTTCATTTTTAGTAAAAACTGTCTCCTATTTCAGAGAGGGTGCGTACCTTCTGCCTCAGCTCTGTTTCACACCATGCACTAGTGACTTGAGCTACTGTCTGAAAGCATCAATAATACAAAACATTGTTGCAGTGCGCTATAATGGCCATTAAAATATATTGTATGGATCTTTAAACAGTCCTGGGAAATTTAGGTTAGAAAGGTCATGTTCAGCCTGAATGCCTGAAGATATGGGCTCATAAATTATTTAAAAAAGCTGGTGTTAACATGTTTACAACGATTATTAATAATTTTGCTCAGTTATATCATTTAAGTGCAGTGTAGCTAATTTATCAACAATATTACTTGCTTCTACTTAAAAATGCATACTTTGCTCATGGAATTATTTGGGCCGTCCTTTTGTTTCACAGATATAGACCATTCATTACTACTCCTCATTGCGTCTTGTGGAAAAGATTTAGAAGGCACGTCCAAACTACAGAGATATGTTTAAACTAGTCTTCTGTCATTCCATTTCTAGTTTTTGGCTTCACAAGGTATCAGTTGTCTTTTCTTTTACATTGTTTGAGTAGAGGCTTTCCTAAAATAACTCTTCTTAAATAGTCAACTGTTTTAGGAAGGCCAATTATGTGATTTCAGCAAAGCAAATAAAAAGATACATTAGTGATATTTTAAATTAGGCTGACACTAGTGTTCAATTTTCTTATAAAAGCTCTTGCAAAGAATTCAACATATTTTGTGCACCTAGAAACGTCCTCCTAATTAGCATGAGGTTTCCTGTGCCTTAAATATGAAAGAGTGATTGTAGACATCTTTATCAAAAATATCCATTTAAGATGATTTTTTATGTTTCAGAGTGAATCGTTCAAATATGTATGGATTCACACTGGATGACATTTAATATTCTCATAGTTTTCGGTTACTTGCTATGCCTTTTGCTTCCAATGGCTTCTCACTAACCACAAATGACTGATTATGAAGGTTGTCTTTCTAGGCATAGATGACTGGGCACAGCTTCCCTTGAAACTTTTCATTGCCTTGCTTTAGCCTGCCTGAATGGCTACCCAAATCTGTGACCTGATCTTCCAGACTGAAAGAAGCTGAAACATGCAGCTGAGGCATTGAGGCACGAGGCTGAGGCACTCTTGCAGTGCCTGTGGGGAAGAAAAGGCATTTATTGCTTTGTACTATCTTTTATGGTGGTTCCAAACCATTCTCAAGAAAGCAAATGGACTAGAAACTCCCTTGCCTATAGGTTAAGGTGCTCCCATTGTGTGTTGGGTTTCATCCAGACAGAGCCAGCAACAAAGGTATGTGTCTTGTGGCAGGGCAGGTACGCAAAACCCAGAAAGCTCCAAAACGTCGGCACTGTGATCTAGTGATGCAGTCGAAAGCAGCCCAAACTAAATTGGACATTAAGCAACCATGCTACAACATTTCTGTTCATCATGATTGTAATTCTTATGTTTGTAAACAATAGTTGCCTTTAAATGTATAGAAGATATGGGAAGTCTTTTTCAGTTCCCTCTGTAGCTACAGGGCTAGCAATTCCATAAATGAAACAGTAAATAGAGGTCAGCAACAAGAGCATGTTGCTGCATAGATGCATATATGGCTGATGTGCTGGAGCAGCAATCTAAAATTTATGTTTCTGAAAAAAGACTGACTCAGCACAGATTAAAAACGACCAAACTGATAAAAGACATTATGAAGGTATTAATGGAAAAAAAGTATTTTTCATTGTTTATATTGCTGCTTTCTAGATATTACTGTTTGTAGATAATTCTTAACGGATCTGATACAGATGTAAGTGAGATCATCACAAGAAACCAAAATGCAGGAGTATTTAAGGCTCAGAAAGTGTCAAGCCGGTAAGATTCTACTAAACTGGTTTACTGATTCTTGCATGTAATTGTGTATTTAATGTAAATGTGAAATGTATGCAAAAGTGTGAAAGTGTGACCTATATTACTGATGCTGGCACAGATGTGTATACAATGTAGGTAGGTAAGTGATGAAAGACAGAAATTTGGAAGTATTAAAAAAAAATGTAGCTGCTTTTTAACATTGCAAATACAGTATGGTTAATCTTGGTGACATAACCTCTCTTTCCTTTTTATTTTTTTTAACGTACACTGTGTCTCTTCAAGCTGTGGTTTAGTGCATGGTTGAAATTTGACTGCTTCAGAGTCAATATTGCCCATTGTACTAAATATGAGGCTTGGAATGAATGAATGTACCTAAATCACTGGCAGGTTTCATTTTAAATAGCTCTGAGAATTCAGGGTGGCAACAAATCTCACTTGCCCCCAAGACAGATGTTATTGAAGCATCCATGGGAGGTTTTTTGGTCATCCTACCTGGGCAATCAGTATCATGTTGTTTTGCTGCAAGGACAGATGGAGAGCATGGGAGCCAGGTGCAGCGTGCTGGGGCCCTTCTCTCATTGACTATGTCCCAAGGTTCAGGGTGCACCCAGCATCTTTCTCAGTGCACCAGGTCTGTTGTCTCCAAATTAGCCCCAAAAGCATGCTCTAGAGGGTAAGCGTTGTAGAGGTTCAGAGGATTTGGTTTCAGATTATCTCCAGAGCCCTTCCTGACTCATCCTGTGATAGGAGGTGCCACTGAGGTTAGCTGTTGATCTATTTCACTGAATCATCTCCGGGTACAGTAGAGATTGGAAGCAGCTGTAAATTTTAAGTGTGTTTGTCTCATAGTATTTTAAAAGTAAATTATGAAGTACTTCATATTTGTTGTATAGGGTTAAGAATTAGATTACTGCAGAACAAGCTTATGAACATAGAGGGTTAAACCCATCCAATTTTAATGGTTATCATTCACATCATTTATCTCTATGCTTATGTAGCCATTCTGTGTAGAGAAGTTCTTCTAAGTGAACACTTAGGGTTAGAAGAATTCTGCATTCATTAGGGTGTATGTGCATATAAGTTAGAGATATATCTCTGCGTCCTAGTAAGTGCCTGCTAAGTAGACAAAGACCACACGGGCCCCAGGAATAGTCCCTCAGGTTCTATGTGCTGAACACTTCTTGTGAGCAGCCTCAGACACTCATCCCTGCTGAGGAGGATCTGTGTGGTACGTCCATCCAGAAGCTTAGATTTGGTAGACTTCCAATTGCCATCTACTTTGTATGAGATTTCAGATTTCATCCCTTGTCAAGACTTCAAACCTGGTCTTTTAGATATCAATCAAAAGCACATTTTCTACCCTTTCCTCATTTACATTTATCTAATACTTAAGGTCATTTGTGATCATTTGAGTGTATTTCAGCATATGGAATCAGTGAATAATAGATTTCAGCCTCATGCTGTGAAGAAAGATTGTGTTTTTACAAGAAATGATGTTGTTTACTGGGTGTTAATAATCACTAATTAATAAACATATCTAGACATCATAAAATGCTGCATTTTAAGGAGTGAAAATGTCAAGTGTTTAACTTATTGAGTGCAATAGCATTTGGGGCCATATTTGCATAAATAAAATAATTAAATTACAAAATAGAGTGAAGTACTGTATCAAAACATAAGGCTCATTATAATAAACACATAATTTGATATTTAGTTCTACATTCTTAAGACTTCTGCTGATTTGTTGTACAGTGTAAAGTTTTATAAAATAGGTATGCAAATGATGCCCTAATCCCCAAAATAATGGTCATCTGTCATTTCTCTGTCTTATACACATTAATAGTTGATTTCTCCTGTCAAAATTAAGGTTATGCTTTGGTTAGTTTTTGAGAAGTCCTAACAGATGGATCAGTCCTTCCGATGCAGTAATGACATGTGATAAAGACAGTAACAAAGTTATTTGATCACTTCTCAAGGCCTTGAAGAAACTAAAACACTGATGTAAAATCTGAAATATTACCCTAACCCTGATTCGCTTTTCCTAGACCTGAAAACCTTGGTTGTACAATGATAATGGCGGGAAAAAAAAAAAAAAACAACAAAAAAAAAAAACACAAGAAGATGTAGTGTTTTGTAGGGAAGAACGCAATACTGACATCCAAAGTGACATTAGGTGACTTCTTTTTCATTGGTCGGAGCTTGCAGGCAAATGAATATAGGAATGTATTGAAGTGACTTACTGCAACATTAATCCAATCTGGAGAAGGCATGCTGCTCCTCAATCTAATGTATCTTTTAAACAGTGTCCAGTCTTGCAACTTTGCACAGTGTCCAGTGCAAAGTGACGAGATTCTTTCCATATAAAAGACCATTCAGAACAGACCCTTCTCATTGCACCTTCCTCTCACCTTGGGATCTTGTACTCTTTTCTTTGCACGTGGAGCAGAAATTAGCAATATGAGAGTCAGTTTGTGACTATTCCAGAGATTTAAGTCTAGACTTTGAAAATATGCCAAAAAACGTATGGCACAAAAAGGAACAATCCAGTATCAGCCAAGAGAAGTTAGATTAGGACAACCTGCCATACATTTGTTTATTTAGATTTATACAAAATGCAGTAAATGAGCACTTATCTAGCTCTCTGCCAACTCTTGATTATTGTTTAAAAGTACAGTAATGTAAGCCAAACTGGCAGTTTGTCATATTATGTGTTATAATGTAATAATAGATGTTTAGTAAACAGTTTACTTCAGCAGTGGATATACAATTCAATTTTATTTTTAGCTTCCATGCGTATGTTCAGAATGTCTTGCTTACGCTTAACTGGAAATAGGGACAGTAATGCCACCAAGTTACTAACAATGACTTGCCATAGTAAGGTGAATCATTAATACTATGTATGAGTTTGACAAATTCTTTTTTCACAGTTCTAAAATTATCCATGAATCACATTGGTTACCCCATAACTTAGTATACCACAGAATCATAGAATGGTATGGGTTGTGAGAGACCTTAAAGACTATCCAGTTCCAACTCCCCTGCCATGGGCAAGGGACACCTTCCACTAGACCAGGTTGCTCAAAGCCTCATCTAACCTGGCCTTGAACATCTCCAGGGATGGGGCATCCACAACTTCTCTGGCCAACCTATTCCAGTGTCTCACCACTCTCAGAGGGAAGAATTTCTTCCTTAGATCTAATCTAAATCTACCCTCTTTCTGTTTAAAGCCGTTGCCCCTTGTCCTATCACTACATGCCCTTGTAAAAAGTCCCTCTCCAGCTTTCTTGTAGGACCCCTTTAGGTACTGGAAGGCTGCTAGAAGGTCTCCTCAGAACCCTCTCTTCTCCAGCCTGAACAACCCCAACTCTCTCAGCTTGTCTTCACAGGAGAGGTGCTCCAGCCTTCTGAGTTATTCTGATAGCAGTCTTTGTATCACCATTATTTGTTTGACGTGCATTATATCATTGTTCTGAACATGTCCACCAATGATTAAATTACCAATAACAAAGTCAAGGAATCTCTGCTGGTTTTCTTCTCTTTATTTTAATGTGGAAATTGTCTGGAAGCAGAGAATTGAGTAGTAGAATTTCGAAAAATTGTTGTTACAAATGTCATGATGGAAAATCTTTATCAATGAGGAAGGCTTGCAGTGTATTCTAAAGGTTAACAGAGTCTGTATGTCTTAACCTACTAACAAATTTGCTCTTCCATCAAATTCCCTTGTCTGAAAATTCCAAATCTGTTAAGAACAAAATTTTTGTACTTATTGCTGATAATGGGACCTGTGAGTTTTAACTGTGCACAAGTCTACTGTTTTGCCAAGAGTTGCCTCAGAGAGATTACGTTCCACAAAAGAGTGTAAACAAGTACATATAACATCAAGTCAGTGAGAAAAATACTTGTGGTGTGATGCGCCCTTTGATTTGATTTGTATTAATGTATCATATACTCTTTGTTCATTCTGTAGTCAACATTAGAACTCACATCAAGAATGTATAATCATGTGACCAAAAGTGACTATTCCTTCTCCTTAAAGGTTAAGATACAGGTGATAATCTTCTCTGAGATTTTAGTGTTCCTTACAAATGTAATGAATTTACAAGCTTCCAGAATTAAAAGAAAAAAAGTCTTTCTAAAGACTAAATGGCTTCCGGTATAATAGTGGATGAGGTCTCGATGATAGAGCGCTGATCTATATCATCCTGATTCCATTCTTATATTACCTCTTTCTCTGTAACTGCCAACATGTGAATATTTTGCCTTACTGCAATGTTCTTCAAATATGCCAACTTTCTAACCTTCTCGATTTCAACTGGTCATGTAACAGGTTCCATCAACATAGGACAGCCTTAGTAAAGACTTTCTCTCTGTTTTCATTCATCAAAATTACCTGAGTGTTGCTAAATTCAAACTTTTTGAAAACATATTTATTGAACTTGTGTTTATCAGCTTAGCAACCCCAATGGAATCCCTTTCTTCCAACTACTTTTCCAGTCTCCTCATGTAACACTTTTGCGTGACAGCATCTATTAGCAAAGAGGAAGCTGCCAAAAGGAACATTTCCTGCTCTTTGGTTAGAAAGAAAAAGGGTCCTGGTTCTTGCTTTCTTAATTTTATCACTTTATATATGCGTGGCAAGAAACCAGGAATGGTCTGTCTGTTTATGTCCATTGTGAATTTGTAATGCTCTGTCACAGAAAACTCAACTCGGGGGGAAACCAGTCCATACCTCTGATCATACTTACCCTGCTCTCTATCTTTTACATTTTCAATCTACTGATTTTCAGATGAGGATGATCAGTACTACATTCAAAATGTGCATAAATGATAGATATATGTAGTGGAATAATTATGCTTTCTGTTCCTCTTGTAAAAATGCCTAACAGTGATTTGGTTGTTTGACTGCATTTGAGCACTGACCTAATATTTTCATGACACTGTCTGTCACAACATCAAGAGCTTTCCAGTGATGGTCAGTTTGGAGACCTTCATTCTCTTTATCAAGCCAGAATTATTTTTCCCATTGTGCACTTTGCATTTATCCGCACTGAATTTCATCTGTCATTTTATTGTCCAGTTACTCAGTTTCATCCTTCTGCAATTTTCACAATCTCTTTTCCTTACTATCTTGAATAACTTCCTAACATCCACAAACTTTGGCACCTCAGTGTTTATCTCTTGTAAACATGTTGAATAGAATAGGTGCCATAGGATCTCCACTGATTATCCCCCTTTGGACTCTTCCGCAGTGGCTGTCTACTTTCCTTAAATGTTGTTGATGAAGGTGTTTGCCAATAGCCATTTGGAATCAGAAGCAACTGTGTTACCCATATCACTCTTGTCTGAGTACCTTCAAAGAGCTCAAGGTTTGATATATTTTCCTTTTACAGAAGATATATCAAAGAAGGCTTCTGTGGTGAAATTGTATTCAGTTTCTTCTACAGTGAACACTAATGCAAAGAATTAATTTCACCTCTCTGAAATGTTGTTGTCCTCTGTGAGTGCTCATTGTATATCCAGATTATTAGCTGGCAGGAAGATTTAGAAGAAAAGAAAGAGTGCACTCATTTTTGGCTTGCCGTATTTCATTTTCCAAGTTTGTGATCCTTTCTTCATTCAGGTGTGACTTCAACTTTTGGAGGAATGACATCGTGTTTCTAATAACCTTCTTTACCACTTTTCACCAACTTCCAAGCCTCTCCTATTTGTGTATTTCACCCAATTGTATCGAATTACTAAAGTTGCATATTTTTTTTAATTGCATTGTCTGACTTCTTTATGTGACCAGATAAAGAGAAAATATATTATGTGACCATATAAAGAGAAAAAAAATGAAAAGTTAGCAAGCTTTGTAGAGAAATTTCTATGTGTTCGGAAGAACAGGGAGAAAAGCTAAGTGCTATCAAAATGTATAGTATTGCATTATTTTAGATAATTCTTGCTCAAATCCTTGGCTATTTTATGATGGTCTCCTTTTAGCTTAAAAAAAAAAAGCTTTTGGTAAAACTATTCCTCTTATACTCTCTTGGACTGGACAGAAAGACTAGGTGGAGACCACTGATATGAGAAAACTTACATCTTTCTTCCCAGCACTTTAAAGGAAAATGTCTGAGATGTAAGAATCAAAGATTATTTGTTTTATTGCTATGCTCTTTTGCGAATCCATCTTTTTAGCCAACTTTTACATTGCTTCCTAGTTCATGCTGTTACCATTGTACCTTTGTCTACCCTTCCCTGTGTAGCTTGGCTCTACCTTAATACTAGTCATCAGGTATATTTTACACACTTTCAATAGGCTCTCTCCTTTACAGGCCACAGACAGGAAAGTTGGGATAATCTTTAAATTTTGGTGAAATTATGCTTACAGTGTTATCTTTGTTTATTTCCTTAATATTCAATTAATATCAGTTATTCAAACATTAACCAAGGATAATGAAAGTGAACGGAGTTCAGGAAAGAAACAGAAGAGTGAATCAGGGTCTGGAAACGAGAGAGTTAAAGAGCTCTGTTTACTTAACTTGTCAAAGAGGTGACTTGATTGTTAAGAAATGAATTGATTTTGATCTGAAAGTCTCATGTGGGAGAAAAATACTTTAATAAAAGATCGCTCTTTAATCTAGCTTACAAGTACGTAACAAGACATACATAGAAATTGAAGCTAGATCAATTCAGTGTAGAAAAAAATGAGATTTGACAGAGAGAATGATAATACATTAGAACATCTTTCCATGAGAAGTGGTAGTTCCTTAAGCAGTGAATGTATTTAAATCAGGTTGGATATCTTTCTGAAACATCTTTATTAATTTCCTGAGATATATGGACTTGATACAGAAATTTGAAGTCTTGAATGTTTGTTGTGGTCCCTTCTGCCCTCAGAATTTAAGCACCTGTGTATTACATCTTCTCTGCTGCTTTTAACTTTTCCTCCCATTCAGTCCTTCTGAACCTGCCTGATTCACTTCATATTCTTAATTTTTTCTTCTTACTCTCTTGATTATCCTCCTCGTATTCATGGCTAGGCTATTTTCCGTAGAGCAAGAAACTGTCTCCTTTCCTTCATATTTTTACACAAAACTAACTTTTACAAAGCTTTCTATTCACAGATCCTACCAGTACAGTTGCGCCACATGTGCTTGTGCTGTCTTGGGTTTTGAAATGATATGTTTTTTTATACCATATCAGCCTGAATTAGAATGTGAGAATCACCTATTTTGTGTATAATGTACTACATGAACCTTGCTAAAAACAGTAGTCAATTTCCTAAGTAAAGACTGATTTAGGATGTATTGATGTAGAGGGGGAATGCAAAAAGGCAAATTCACAAACACCAGTGGTATTTTTATTTAATAACATTTTTATAGAAGATATTCTCACTTCTTCTAAAAATTAGTCACACTTGTACTGAATGTTGAGCTGTGGTGTGTCTACAAAATGGAAAACTTTATTCTGCAACAGTTATATTTACATGCAGTGTATTTATTATGTCCTAAAAATTTTGTAGCTTTTGATATGCAGCAGATGTGTAAGTGTTAGGACTGTTATTTTTGAAGACAAAACTGTGATGTTCCCATCTGAATTTTAGCAAAATATGTTGTACAGAACAAGAGAGCAAAAATATGTTCTCAGAATAAGGAATAAGGAATAAGGAATAAGGGAAGCATATAGCTTTATCTTACACTTTTAAAAAGGAACTCTTAGGCAGGAAAACATAGATAGTTTGTTTTGGTGTTTTTTCTTGTTTTGTCCTCATCACATTAATGTGATGAGACTTCATCATGATTTGTTGTACCAAGCATTGTATAAACACACAGCAAAAAGGCAGTTTGTGTTAGAGAATCTATCGTCTGAGACCAGAGATGGATACGGTGAGGAAGGATAACGAGGAGAACTGTAGTGAACATGATAGACAGGGCTGGAGGCACAAGAGCAACCTAGCCTCTTTTCACTTTTTATAGGCACTATTTTAAAGGTGAGTTTCAAGGATAATGGGGTAAGTTTGTGAATGTTCATGGATAGTATAGTGGAAGAAAATTGTAAAGGTGCTTACTTGTAAAGTTAAGTGGAAGATATAGACTGACATTAGGGCTGATTAAAAGAGAGACTTGTCCTTTCAATTCCGAATGAGAGATTAAAAAAAAAATAAGGAAGTGAACTGTCGTGAACCATTTGGAAAAGATGATTTGCAACTTACCTGGAGAAGTACAAAGAGAAAGGTGACAAGATCAGGGTCGTAGGCAAGAAGAACAATCTTTGCACTGAGTAAACATTAATAGGACAAGACTGCCTTTTCCAAGAGTAAAGAGAACAATATTGTGATGTTAAGATCTAAGTGATGATGACATGGTCAAGAGTTTAAGTTGAGTGAGTAGATAAGAAACTTCTTAGAGATCCTATGCAGAGACAATAAGCAAAATCTGAACGGAGCTGAGGTACGCAAATGTAGAGGAAGGTCTAAGCTGAGATTACAGACGAATTAATGTTTGTGTCCCAAGGGATCAAGAAAAGATAGTAACAACAATGCCTTGTTGTACTTGAGAGGTGATGAGCTTCTCACTCACTGAGGCTGTGAAAAATACTGAGTTGTGAGTCTGGATAGACATAGTGTCAAGTAGAGAAGTGGGTAGTTGGGTTTCCTTTTATGGATGAGATAGCCCAGACATAGAACTCAGAGGAAGAAAAGGCTGAGACGGAACACTGTGAATTTATTAGAAATGTGGGAAAAAGGTTTGAAGATAATCTTTAGAAGAATACATTGAAGAAACGGGCATAGACTACCTCAGGAGGGGATACTTCAGGGACCCAAAAGGGTACCGGCGGGCTTTTGGTGTAGCTGCTGTGGAGAAGGAGGAAATTGAACAGTTGTCTGCCTTGCCTGGTCTCTCGGAGGACCCTTCTGTTGTGGGGTTGCTGAGAGTTAAAGAACAACAAGTGCCAATTGCTACCACGACAGTGCATCGGCGGCAATACCGCACCAACCGAGACTCTCTGGTTCAATTTAAAAAAAAAAATATTTAAATTTAATTTTTTTTTAGTCAATTAAAAAAAAAAAGTGGAAATAGTGGAATAAAAGATTCTAATGAATAGCAATATTTTACTGGGCTGAAGAGAGAAGAAAGGTCCAGGAGAATGAGGATAAAGTGTAGATTTTGAGCCTAGCTGAGAAAAATCATTCGGTATACTTTGACAAGAGTAGATAAATGACGTAGAAGTTGCTGAAACTTGCAAGGGGATTGTTAGAAGGAAATTCCCATCAGCAATTGTAAATATCCCAATCAAACTGCTTAGAAATATGAAAGGAAAGGGAGAATGGTTAATGTTGGGTACCTGTGGTTCAAAATTTAACCCTGATCTCTTCAGGTATGCACTGTAGGGAATGAGATAGTGGATAAGAATATAGAGCAAAGTGAAGAAGTGAAGATAAGAAAGGCAGAAGGTGGAGAAGTAAGTGCAACCTAATGAGAATATAATGAAAAAGATGAGGAAATGATAGCAGGCAAACTTGCAAGACTCCTCGGAGGAGTTGTAATGATAGGTGTACACATCGCATCTGTCGCTAAATTAAAATCCAGCTTTTTGATCTTTATACAGAACTGAGGAATCTCAGACAAAAATCAAGGTGTGGAGAAACATCCTGATGATGTCTTTTGTTAATGTGTTAATGAACTTGCTTGGTTGATGTCATAGAAAAAGTCATATAAGCCCCCAGACAAAATCTTTTACCTGAACCTGTATACTTACCAATGATAATGCTTTTCAAAGACTGAAGCTTAAATTAAAATATGAAAAGAAGAGGTGGGTAGATAGGGATTGTTGGTAGCTGTTCATCTGCTAATTGGGACAAATTTTTTTTATCATTATTAAAACTACTAATATATTTGAGGCAAGGAATGCTTTTGTGTCTTTTGTCCTTTCTTCTAATTTTGATTTTTGTGTCTTTATCTGCACAACTACTCTTCTGCTAACTTGAGAGCTACTCTGGCCTATGCCATTCAACACAAGAACATCTCAGAGAGACTTGGAAATGTTTCAAGTTTTAAGGATCAGGGACTTAACCTGTTTTTTTCTCATGTAAGTTACCTGCCTAGGCACACTAGGAAGACAAACACTGAATAACAGAAGTTGAATAATAATAGTAATGAGGAATTTTGCATGAGAAATAAAAACCTGGTAAAATCAGGTTTTTTGTCATAGATTGCTGAGATACTTTACCAGTGTAAGAAAAAGAGTGTCGACGTTTGTCAGGCTATCCTCCATAAATTAGAATTACTGTACAGAGGGAGTGCATCCTTGACTGCTGCAACTATCCCTGCGACATTTGCTATTTTGTTTGTTGGGTTTTTTTCTTTGAAATACAAGGGGATTTTTGGCAATATCTTGGTATTGCTTAAAGTGTCTATTTTCTTAGTTTATCTTTTTGTTCTATTATCATTACAATTCTTTTTATCTTGACTCTAATCACATTTTCTGGCTTGCTTGTCAATTTAAAAGATAAATCTTGGAAAAAAAAAAGAAAATGTTTTGATTGTTTGTGGGGTGCTTTTTAAAATTAATTTATTGCTTTAGAATGGTGTAAGATTCACGGCCTGGGAAACTAAAGCATCAGCACATATTTTCTCTGACTATTTCAGTAGTAAGCTTTATCCCTGACCTGGAAAAGCCGCCTCTGCATGTGAGAGGATAGTTCATTCACCGTAGCTCATTCAGTCCTTGTCCTTTTTGCTGGAACTGCCATCAGGATTGCTAATTATAGTAATAGATTTGTGACGTGGGTACTTTTCCTCTGAAAACTGGTGAAATTCGTTTGATACAGGCCATAAAGCAGCCATTAGCGGGTACCAAGTTTCAGCCACCATCAGTTTCACGTAAGTAGTAGCTGAACAGCACAGCACAGTAGTGTTTTTCCCTCGCATCCTATTTCATTTTTTAATGTTCTTGTTGTAGCCAAAAAAAGCTCCCAAATTGTTTTATATTTCCAGTGGGTTTCAGACCCTTTTCTGATGAAGTTGAGTTACCTGTTTTCAATTGCAAGAAACTAAACCTGCATGAGGTAAATAAGCCAGCACAAAATAAGGTCAAGAGTGAGATTTGCACAGCCTTAAATATGTTGGGGTGGAGGGAGTGGGGTGCAGTTTAAACAAAAAGGCCATTGAAGGTACGGCTTGAACAGAAATACAGAGTAAAGTGCATTTTTCAAATTTACAAAATAGTTTCAGCTGTCCGTACTGTAGCATCTTTCCCGAAAAGGAGCATAAAATATTATAGCTTTAAAACGTCTCATTTTGCTGGAAGCAAAGGAGGAAAAAGTGGTTTATGTCCACTTATTTAGCATCATTGGAAAGGGAACAAGAGGAAAATATTAAGAAGGCTTGCATTTTTTTCATGTTGGCACTCAACATGATACTGGCAATTTAAAAGACTTTTTGCAGTATGGTATTTTACACTTATGTCTTTTTTAAAAGGAAACTTCATAAAGACTGAGATTTTCAGATCTCTGTTGCTAGCACTTTTCTGGGTTTCCTAGCAGTGCTTTTCTTTAAATGGAAATGCAATCAGTCCTTACTTCATGGTGCCTTTGGTATTTCTTTCAAGTCTGACCACTAACTCTAAGAGTCACGTCCTCAGTAATCCCTGAAAAAAGTGTTATTCCTCACCCCCTTACTACGTATAGATACGTGCACTTAGATACACATACACACCTTCACCTTTCTCAGAGTTGTTTTGCAATATTGGTGGTTTTTTTCTATGCTTCACACTCAGGAATTGTGTTTGGATTATGAGAATTTGTATGGCTGGTTGATGGTATTTATATACATCCTGACTCTGAGTCACTATTTTCATTCGCACTCGAATTCAAAATAGCTGATTCTGACATCAGCGTTAATGATGTAATAATGCTGACTCTGAGCAGAGTTGTTTCTGGTTCCCTGATATGCAGGGACACATCAGCTTTACAGGTACAGGTGTAGATGTCTGATTGCAGTTCATGCAAATTTATGGAAGCATTAAACAGATAATGGTGTAGATATGGTAGCCCAGAGTTAGCTACTGAAACAGTTTTGGAGGTTGCAGCCAGTATGGAGCTTCACATACCATTGCTGTGCTTCTCTTACTAGTCATACTTGCACTTGGCTAAAGATAGCGTGGATAAATATATACAGCTTGTAGTTGCATCTCTCCCACCAGTGTGGATACATCGTGCATGAGATCAGAATGAGTCCTGTTGGTAGTTATTTTATAGAAATTCTCTTTAGTTTACATGATTATTTCCCTACAGGAATAAAGATTTTCCTGTACCTTTTGAAAATTTATGGCAAAGTTGATTTTGAAAATCTTGTGTGCGAATTTATCGTTGGCTTTTGTGTAATTATCATGTCTTCAAGAATGCAGCTGTACTGAAGCTAGAGATGAATTGCAGCCCTGGTGCTAGATGAGGAAAGTGGAGGAAGACTGGCTTACGGCTGGATGCGGGGCCCGTAGCTCACTCCTAACGCATGCCGCTGGCACACATGCCAGTCACGTTGCACCACTGCTCATGCTCCTGGCAACTTGTCGATTCCATGTTTTGCTCAGCATTGTGGTTTCTGAGCTTTTACCTACCCGCATAAACCCCTTTGTGCCTACAGTAGGTGTGCACAGAAAATGCTGTATTTTGGATGCTCAGTGGGAGCCTGACAGTAACGTGAGAGAAGTGGGTTTTCTTTTTCCGGGAGGAGGCACCTGTGCTGCCTTCCAAACTGCATGTGTGAAGTATAGTAAATATATGGGTTAAAAAAAAAATCATCATTCAAATCCCTATAGTGGTACTGATCAGATCTCTGTTTCTGTAGCAATGAGAACCAAAGGTGGCCTTTTAAGGCTCACAGTTCATCTACCAATTTCCAGTTCTGCTTCAGGATTCTTAAAGTATTAGAGTGCGTGCTTTAAACCCACAAAACTTACCTTTACCTAATTTTCACCATTCTAACCTAAGTTTCCACGGAAACAGGGTTGAAAAAGCCGCTGGTAGCCAGCAGGCAGCCAGCAGCTGAGAGTGAGAACTCTCCTTTGTCACTTTCCACTACTGGATGCCTGCTGCGTGCCAGTGTGCAAAGCTACCTAGGCTTCTAAAATCTGGAATACTTTCAATTTGAGGGGGAAAAATTAAATTAATCTACTCTTTTCTCTCTTTGGATTGTCACAGTAAATTCCAGGAGGGCAAATGGGCTAATGAGTCCTGATCTGTTCAGTTACACTGAGTCTCACATAATCAAAGCTTTCCCAACCAACTGGACATCTCCTTTCATAATTTCCATGTTTTAAAAACATCCTCTCTCGAATTTTGTGTCTGTGCACATGTACATGCGTATAACGGTACTTTAATTCTTTGTGGCTCTGTAATGATCTGTCTACATATTTACAAGCCTTTTTTGCATATAGTATACTTGATGAATAAAATTTCCTTTTTTCCTGTATACTTAGGGAACATTTCTGAATGAACACATTATAACTGATCCTCAGTTAAATATTAGGAGTAGAATGTGAATGGAGATGGCTTTTAACCAGAAGTAGATTATAGCTGCGGGAAGACTAAAGGGTCTATTTGGTCAAGACTCATACAAAACTGAGATAAGCATGCACAACCTGACAAGATCAGATTAGACCCTTCCCCCACAAGTGCTTTTCCCATAAATATTTATCTACTTTCTATTATAAATAACCAGGAAATGAAAAAGAAGGATAGATTCTTTTTTTTAAAAAAAATAGGCTAGAAATAGAAATGCAGCTTCAAATCTTCGGGGTAATGATATTTTAAGTATGCAGTAAATTCCAGTACTAGTTGCTGTTTTTAAATGAGAGCAAAGTACTGAAATCCTTCATGACAGCTACATAAATTGGCAGCATTTATAAACAAAGAAGAATTTTGCACATATGTGCATTTTTGCCTACTATTGGGTACCTTAGAGTTAAATAGCTTATCACCTGTGAGAGAATAGGTGTTGACAGAGTCCGCACTGCTATATTTTTAAGCTTGCCTGAGGCAACATAGCTGGCATTGAAGTTAAGCTTGGCATTCTTTCACCCTGTCCCTCCTCCCTCCAGCCCAAGTGAATGCTCACTTCATCAATGAGAAACATAACTGACTTGCCTGCCAGATGTAATGGAGATTCATGAATTCGCATCTCTTGTGCAAATTTGTGTTTCCTTCAGATTGTCGATACTTTGACTTCACTTCCTCGTGCAGTAGTGTTAAGGGGTAAAAATCCGAAGACATACCTGTGCCAGTAATTCAGAAATGCATATTTTCTGGTGATCCACCCATCAGAACCTGTGCGGATTGCCTTTCTGTTATAATAAAAAGATAGCTCTTTAGCGTTGAGATTTAAAACCTTAAAAATGTACAGAATAATATTTTTACATTCATCTTGGAGAGTAATGAGTGTATACTTTTAAAAACACTTCTGTGTCACATAAGAATAATATTAACACTTTAAAAATCTCAAGATGAAAAATGTAAGTGCTTTTTTCTTTTCTCTTTTTTTAAAAAAATCTTTTTTTCCTCTAGCATTTTACGATGGGATAATGAGACAGATGTCTCTCAACTGGAAGGACATTTTGACATTGTTATGTGTGCTGACTGGTAAGTACATAAAAATCATAAAACTCATGTTAGAAAAATAGCTTTGCTGGAGTAATTGTACTGTGCTGCTTGCTGATGGCTAAGCAAAGTCAACAAATGAAGCACAAAGCCACCTTAACCTCAACAAATTAATATTCATCTCCATGTGACAGTTATAAGGTAGTCTTCTATCACACAGTAACTTCTACCACATTATTTCCCAAAGATTGATTTTGAGAAGCATTTCCATTTTCTGGAATTGCCTCTGTTTCATGCTTGACGTATCAGTAAATGGACGACTTAGGCAAATTGCAAATAATTATGGCTCAGTGAGGAACAGTCTGGAGAAAAGGGAGTTTATCAACACAAACAGCTCAATTAGCTTACTTCTTAGGAAAGATCTGACTATTGATATAAGGGGATATATTTTTTGCTCCCCAGAAAATCTTTCTGAGGAAAAAAAGATTTTCAAAACCTTTTTTTCCCCATCACATTCTGTTTCTTAAATTAATTTGACAGCACTATTTGTAGACAGAGGCTTTATATTATTTACACAGGCAAATGTTAATTGTAAAAGAATTCTTGGTAAAAAAATGAGTACAGCACTTAATTTATGAAAAGGTAGATACATGTTACAATATGGTATATTGTTTAATAATTTATGCAAATATATTTGATTATTGACACAACCCTTTTCTGATACTGGATTTGCAGAATTGTGCTGTGCTATATTTGCTGCATGCTAACATTAAAAATCATACATTATTAATTATTTGTATAATGTAAATGGAGACAGTGTAAAAAGAGATGTGGAAATTTCATTTAGGAGAGTAGATATTTTTAAATGAATCTCTCTTTCCTTCATGAATATTTGCTCTTGACCCTTTAAATGTCCAAAACAGAAAAAGCTGGTTATGTTTTGTTGCACATAACTGTTGTGAGAAACCGAATTCTGAAAACAAGGGCTTCCTAGGACAGCTCAGTTCAGCACATTTCTGTACCTTACTAAAAAATAGTTAAAGGAAAAAGGCCAAAGGAAGTACGAAGCTGTCTATTGTCTTTTTAAACAATGTTCTTTTTAAGTGGCTTCTGATAAAATATTCCTCTAAAGCTTTTGTTTGTTTGTTTGGTATTTTGATATTTTGCTATTTAAGCAAACTCTTCTTATTTCAGAAAAGTTACCGGCTTTGTATAGCACTGAAGAAAGTGTATTGAGTCGTCTTTATTCCTTTTTCTAATACCTATTTGTTGACAGAATGCAACAGTGCTTCATTTCTCTTAGCATTTAATTTCAGAAAAGTTCTTTGTTCCCAAAAAGGACAGAGAAGGGTTTCTAACTAATCGCTGATAATGTGCCTCAGAGATGCATCATCTGATTAAAATAAGGAGCTAAACAACACCATATGATTTCAGCAAGTAATTTAGTAAATGCCTTCCTCACCAAATATTAGAATGGATACTCCAGGTTTCATTGCACAGATGAAGTTAATGCTGGACAGGATTAGATCAGATTAAGTATGAAAGTCAGATCAGAGTGCTGGCGGACATGAGCAGGAGGGCAGCAGTCTTCTCGGAGGCTTAGACAAGGCTCACATATGGATGTTCTCCAGATTATGTGGGTGAAGCAAGGTCTTGCCAAGAGATTTAGAGTTAAATTTGTTCTTCACACAAATATCAAAACAACCTGGCTGTGCCATCTCTTGTATTCTTGATACTCATACCATGTCATCCTATTTGTGCTGGGAGTACAGCAGAGCGGAGCAAGACTTAAGTTGGTTTTTTCTGTAATATTCTTGCCTAATACTCCTCCCAGTCTGTTTGGAAATAGTGTAGTTTCTTTAGGAAACAAAGAATCAAACATGACAGGTAAAATACATAATGCATTTGCAATCCTTGCATTTTGTACATTTGTTTTGAAGCACTTAAGATGCAGGTAAGTGTATAAATATTTATAAATTTCTAAAAAATAAATAGAAATATGCACGTTAGTTTAAAGTGCGTGATTTTATTCACAAATTGTCTCTATTATCTTATTGAAAGTGCCCACATGTATAGTTTAATAAGCATGAAAATCCTTTTATTTGTTTCCTTTAGAAATTATTCTTTTACTTAATGGACACTACATTTTCTGGTACATGAAAAAACTCAGGGAAAAAAAATGTTCCATGCTTTATCAAACTCGAATCTTCTTTTCGTTTTCATGTATTTCTCTTTCGAGATATAGAATTGGCTTGAGAACTGTTGGCAGGATTTTTGCTCTCTGAATTTTTTGGGCTGCCACTGAAGAGGAAAAAAAAAAAATCTCTTTTCTTACAGCTCTTCAGCTGAAACCTGAAGTATGCAGCGATAAAAACAGATAGAATAGATTGCATTTAGTTTAACACCATCATATACTTCATTGTCAGTCAATAAATCTGGGATTAGAACAGAGAACTAGAAAGCAAAAAATCTGAGTTCAAATATTAGGTACATGGATAAATTTTTATTGAAGTATTTCCAGCAACGGTGATATTGTCTGATTCTCTGAATAGCTAACCAGTGGTACTGCTTGATCCCATTTACATGAAAACAAGCTCTATTCATAAACATATTCCAAGTCCACATGGAGGTTCAAGTAAAAATGTACATGATTACAACAAGCAGCGATATGTTTATATTCATATATTTACAGTCAGACTTTCATAAACCTTGTGTGCAGGGGTGGAAAATAAGTTATTTCCCAGAACAGACAGTCTATTAGTTAACAGCTAAATTTAGTAGCTCAACTAGATTATAAAATAAATAAGAGGCAAACTGTGAAAGCAGGTCATTATTTAACCATTCAGGATTTTGACAATAAAAATAGTTTCATGGTTCAGCAGTTCCAAATAACTAATAAATTGTCAACTATGAGATAAAAATAAGGAATAAAAAAATCTTGGAGAGGCCACACCTGCAAGAAGGATACACTGGAAAAATACTGAAATAATGGAATTTTTAAAGCATATCCACTCACCTCGTGTTTTTAAGGGGGAATTTTAAGGCCAGGTGAGGGCTGCCAGAATTTTAGACTTTCGTTTGACTTACATTTGTGAATATAAAGCCATGCAGATGCTGGAACTGTAAGAGTGATTATGAATAGAAGAGGAGAAATAACAGGTGTCTGTATGGACAGGCCAAAAACAAGATCTTCCAAAACTCTCAAGAACCTCAGATTTCTGATTATTTAAAAGGAAGCATATATCCTTTTCTCTATTAAGAAAAGAGTTGCTGAGATTTTTTACTCCAAGAGGGTCAAGGCTGATAGGACTGAGCCAATAGAAAAATCTTTGTCTTTCATGTTCTTGTGAAACAAGTTGCACAAATAATTTTAATGTAGAGACAGTATAAGGTCTAGATCACCATATCATTTTGGAAATGCGTAACATCCCATTTTACTTAGTTAGATGGATTATATTCTTGAAGTTTGGCACATGCATAGGTATTTGGATAACAGAGGCCAAGGAGGGCTATCCCACATTACTTTTACTGCTGAGATTTTTGCTGAAGTCATGGGGACCTGTGGATTCACCAGGAATGTAGAACCAAACTGAAAGTATTCTTCAAATATCTTAAAATACGCCAATTTTGTCTCTGTTAGTATTTCATTTAATACAAGGAAATCTTTTTGCAGGAATGCAGTAACATCTCTGTCCTCCTTCAGTTTAAATTTGTTATTAGTTTTAAGCCTTATTTCTTGCACACACTTTCAAGTGTAGTGGAATCTGACGACATGGAAGTAAGGATTTTTTCAATTTATGTCAGCTATGTAGTTGGAGGTGAACAAAAAGATAAATGGCTCTATATACTAGGCACTATACATGAATATAATAATGTCTGAAGTACACTTGTAAACTAAGCTCTTTTACCAATTGAAAAGGATGCAAAAAGAAAAATAAGCTCACATCATAGCCTATAAAATATTAGTATATGCCCTTTGTTGTGAGGCACAAGATAAAAAGATATCAGCATGAAGCGAACTGAGAATCTACTTGTTTTTTTAATTTGTTTCCTTATGGCTTCCTGTTAGTTCCATACAATGTTAGCATAAACTTTCATTTTAGTTTTAAAAGTAATTTAAAATTAAAACAAACAAACACAAGAAGGAAAGGTGACAAGATGATCTAGCAACCTGATCTAGTTGGAGATATCCCTGTTCCTTGCAGGGGGGTTGGACTAGACGACCTTTGAAGGTCCCTTCCAGCCCTAACGATTCTATGATTCTAAGATTGCCTGCCTGTTTATCCAGATTTCACAGGTGAAGAGCACTGCCAAAACAAAGGCCGAATCCTAGACTGTGTTCTTGCCTCTCCTGCTGCTGTGCTCCAAAACTTCCATGCTGACCTGAGAAACCCTTGCTATTTCTGTACTGAGCTTCTGCTTTCAGAGCGTCCTTACTGCATAAACATGAGTTATTACCACTGAAGTAATGGTGAGCTAAGCCAAATTTGAATTGAGGTATGAGAACTGGGCGAGAATGGTTTAGAACAATACATTATTTAATTTCACTGAGCTGTTGTGAGCTTTAACGGATTCTCTCGGGTACATTTGCAGGATGCTGTGATAATATTTAGTCATACAAATTCTACTGGTAAGAGAAATTGCGTGACTAAATCTTCTTGCGTGGGCCAAATCCTGTGCTGGCCCTGTCTGCAGCACAGATTATCTAACGACTTCTTCAGGATTTTCCTCATTCAAGGCGTCCTTCGACTCAGGGAGGATAGAGATGTTCCTTGTAGTCACTGCATTGCATTAGCATTGCTTCCAGCCTTCTCTGCTCCCTCTGGTCAGAATATGTGGCTCACAGAGCAACAGACTGGAAATTGCAATATTGGAGACTATTTTCAATTGAAGTAGGTCCTGTTCCCAGGGACAGGCTTTTTGGAGGGCAGGGACATCTTGGGAGGGGCAGGGCAACTGTGCCAGGTTATCTGGATTTCCTAAGCTAACAGGGCTAAAAGTCTACCTCCCATACCACCAAAATATCAAGTGGGAGTCAGACAGAAAAGGTATTATTGAAATTGTCTAATCTCTTGGCAGGTCATGTAACCATTTTAAGTTCTCAGACACTCAGTTTCTGGCGAACAAAGGCCTGTAGTTCTCTCATTGTAAAGGAACAAGATTGGTAGCAGCAGTTGTGCCCCCGTCTCATTGTAAAAAGAGAGAATGGTATGCAGGTCCATGAAAAAGGAATTTTAGCACTGGTAAGCTGCCCCTAAATTGTATTTCCACTACATCGCTTTCAAAAATAAATATATTAAAAGTGCATTTTTCATTTGGAATGTACTTCTATCGACACAGGATCTCAGCAAGTCTTAAATATGTGCATGCTTGTGATGTTTCATGTTGAAGAAAAATAATCATTTTTAGCGATTTTTTGGGGAAAGGACTCATGCACTATATTCCACCTCTTCTGCAGGTGGCTAAGTTCCCAGTGAAGTAGTGTCTTATGGTATCTATCTGCATAGGGACCTACCTGAGGTGAATGTGATTAAAACTCCCAGGAGACAGTAGAGCTATCAGCTGCTGTTTCAATGAATTAAATTTAAACAAACATTTTTTTCAGTAAGGTTCTTCCAGTAACATTAATCAAGGATGAGGGGCAGCCATCATTCCAATAGCTAAAGTTTAAATTTTCTTGTGAGCAGGCTATCAGAGAAATTGTTAGCTAGTACTTCAATATCATAAGAAGAAATTCAGAAGGTCATAATTCTATATGAAATGTTCAAGAAATTTATGGATACCAAGTCTACCATATTTTCTCAACAACGTGAGGTTCTGCCAGTTTTTACTGATGAACTTTGGCAAGTTTTCTGATAGGCTTTTTTCCTTTTCCTGAGTAGCAAAAATTCACAGCTCTTACACAGCTGCTTGACCCTATGATATGTAATATTGTATTATCCTTGGCAGCTGTGGAGTGTTCTTAACTAAATATCCACGCATATTTTATTCTTGATGACTGGCATGTGGTCGGCAGACCACTTTTTCTCTCCAGTGTTTTCATATATTCTTTATATTCTTTTAGAAATTTCAAGCCTGGAAAAAAATTACCCACATCTCTTCGGAATGAGATGTCTGAGAATAAGGGAAAGGGGAGTATAGAAAAAAGTCATAAAGAATGGACAAAATGCCGTGTAGTGTGGGACTTGAGCTTAACACAGGCTGGGAAGCACTTTTATTATAGAGAAAGCATGAAAAATAACGAAGAGAGAATCACATTATTTGTGGCCTGCTTGATAGAGTTTCTTATCTGAATCGACAACATAAATGCAACCCGTGGTAGTAAGGACTGAAAGGCATCAGTTGCTATCCGATGGTTGTTCACTAACCATTGTAAATGCACTCTCATCCACAGTAACTACATGTCCACAAATATCTAGTCAAGAGTGATTGGCACCCTGGTTGCCACTATTAGTATATACATTAAGGTACTGAGGGGCATGAAGAATGAATTATCCCCTCAAATCATGAGGTAATCACGCCAAAATAGGGCTGAGCATGTTGGCAACATTGCATGGGAAAATTGACTCTGCTGCTATCCTTGCGGGACCCATGCTGGAGATGAAGGATTTCACTCTTGAGAGAGGACAACTCTGTACAATCTGGGTCATTGTATTTGAACGGCATTTGAGGAAGAGAGGAGGTAGGGGCTTGTAAATCTTTATAGGGATAGATAGAAATATGTATATAAATAGAACAAACACGCATACTAGATAATAATGAATTAATGCCACAACCATGAAGGTAAAAGGAAAAAAACACCCTGAATAATAACACCAGAAATAAAATAGAAAACAATTTTTTAAAACTCCACCTCACCTTGTATAAAATAACATGTAAAATGTTAACTTTATATATTGATCCTGATTTCTGATATAGTAGTATTTTAATAGCTAGCATATGTGATCTGTGAATCTCAGCTATATAAAGATGCATTCATGCTGATATTTTAGCTTTTATTTCGATTATATTTGACTTTATGTATTTTTTAGTCTTTAAAAGTACCTGAACTGGACAGAAATGTAAACTGCAGTTTCTCTTTTACAGCATTGTGTAAACATATGTAATTAGCCTGGTACTTATCTGCATTAGTATCATTAGAATTGAAAACCCATTTTAATCTGGAATCTGTTCTCTTCTCAATGTCAGCCTGTTTCTGGACCAGTACAGAGCTAGCCTTGTTGATGCAATAAAGAGATTACTCCAACCCAGTGTAAGTATGTTTCTATTTTCTCCTGAACACTGGCTTCAGAATAATTAGTCTGTGCACAATGATTGAGAGAGTAATGGAATGGCAGGATTAATGTCATGTAATACTTTAATACTTATTATGTCCAACTTCAATTGAGTCTTCTAATCTATCAGATTCTTTCCTAATCATAAACTAGGAAACTTCTTATACTTGGCCTTCTGATAAGGAACACAGTGGGTAGTAAAATAAATGAAACCGCTTCAAAGATAGCGTGAGATTATTTTTATCAAAGCGTTTCTCGAGTATTTTCCTTTGATAATAATGTCTTCATATTAAAGTAAAAGTACGATATTGAAAGTTTTTGTGTTGGCTTCTGTCATTTGTAATCCCTTCAATTGTAACCTTTGTCATTATGTATTTATTTATTATGAAAGAATATTTTTTTCTTTTCATTTCTGTTTATATAAAATGAACAAAACCTTTATGCATATATTGTAGCCTAAAACTTTTTTCCATTAAGCCCTGTGTTCACGTTTTATATCTTAGAACATAATGAAATTAAGCTCTTCATAAAATGCTTACATGTTCTACATAAGTGTCACTGAGAAAATATCTTACCATGCTCAATTGATGAAGCTGTTAAATCAGAAACCTACAGGCAAAAAAAAAAAAAAAGCTGTTATATGCATATACTTACACCCAACAAATAATAATCTTGACTCTAAAAAAAAAAATAAAAAGGAGATAACAAAATGTGAATATGAGAAAACATATGAATAATTGCTCTAAGTAGGATTTTGAAACAGGAATTTTACTTTTTCATGCTCACCATGCAAATCTTCCAGTAAGGTAAACTTTCCATTCATGTTAGCAATGCATTCTCCAAACTTTATTTGCGTTGTATGGTACTTTTTGTACAAGCGATTTCTTTGTAAAAGGAATAGAAGAATCAAACGTGGAAAGGCTTAAGAAACCAAGTCGTTTTAGTCATGTAAGTAATCCCATTCTTTGCTAAGAGTGATCAGGTTTCTATTCTTGGTTCTATCATAGCCTTTCCTGAGTGACCTAAGGCAAGTTACTTAAGACTGAATTATTTTAATGAGCCTGTGGGGCAAGGCTGCTAGGAAGACAGGAGAAACGTAGCCACGCTGAGGAAAAGGTTACCCAGATATTTCTGTCAGTGGCAGCAAGGGGAGGTTAAGCAGCTCGTCCCCAGAATGATGCATTCTGACTTTCCTGATGTGCCATCAGTTGTCAGGATGCAACAATTTTTAGGGCCACAAGCAGTCTGGAACACAAAGCTGATCCCAGTTTTAAAAAATGCAGAAATATTTTTTTTTCAGCCCAGATCAATGTCCACATGTGGTTCTTCAGGTAGCCCCATAGACTGCTGTACTGGGTCCGTTAAAGTGCACTGTGGGAGAGGAGTATGAGTGGCAGGAAGGGAAGTCTTTAAGAGGTGTGCTGGTAACTGTGACCTGGATAAAGCCTCTAGATGGAGTGAAAGAACAACTGTTAGTTGCTTTGTCTCCTGCTCATGGCTAATCATAGTCTGGTGGTCTATATTGCCAAAAAATGTGGGTACACACAGGCATTTTTATATCCACACACACATACATACAGTTTTGACCTGGTCTGATTAGCCCAACCAGAGAATGATTAAAAAAAACAGTGAGGGTAAGGCAGCCTCAATTTTAAGTAGTGTTCACAGCTCAAGTTCCCTTCTGTAGACAACTTAGGAATTGTCAACCTGACTTTAAACCAAAACCAGCCTGACTTTGTTGCTTTTTAACTCCAGTCAGCTAATTCAAATTCAGAATATGCCTTTGTTTTTCAGAGCAGATGAACTACAGTCCTTTGTGAATGTGGATGGAGTAAAGGAAGATGGCTTTTTGTTCCCTGTCTTCCTAGTCTGGCTTGCTTCTGCATATTGTGATTAATAGCATAGCCTGTACTTATTTGCTCTGCATTTTAGGCCATGGTTCCTATCTCCTGTCAGCAAAGGTAGCTTAAGAAATTCTTGCTCCTATTGCAGAGTTTTGGACCAATCTGTATTTTTCAACCAGTCATTTGTCTAATCCACTTTATGGATGGCCATATGGATAGATATCCAGTTATGGCATGGCCTTGCAAATTTTTATAATTCATAACTAAAAGGACAGCAAACTATTGTGTGGGCTGGAAGCTGGGAGTACAGACACCTTAAATGAGCTTTCTTATCCAAAAAGAGATAGAAATGCCTTCAAGCGTATGCTTTCATGGTTTGAAAGACCCAAATAAAATCATATACTCATTTGAGATCGCAAGACAAGATGCAATCACAAGTACCTAATAGTCATTATTTTTACTGTTCTTGTTAACTGGTATAAATCTAAAGAAAATATCAGAGGAAACTTTACTAAATGGCACTATACTTTGGCCTTTAAAGGAAAAATAAATTAATACTGAACTCATTTGCCAGTTGCAATACTTAAGAATAGTTTATGGGCGTTAGTTTATGCCCAAGCTGAGGCATAAACTACTTTGATTAAGTTCATTCTTCTACATGAATTATTTTGTCTCAAATTTAGAAGTTACATTTGCTTATTGGTAATAATTTGCCAAATCAATAGAGGAATGATCTGAAATGGAAGACACATCTAGGTGTAAGACCTTTCAAGTGTAACCAGGATAGAAGAGTTCAGGGAAAATAACAGCCAGCAAAACCAAAAGGAAACGTGGAGTAAACAGAAAATCACGGGTATCTTTACAAAGCTGTCTTGAAGGAGAAATTCAGAACAGGCAATCTATTCTTACTGTTAGTTTAAAAGAGATAAATTATCTGTAGTATTTCCTTTTTCATTGAGGATGTTATTCGTGGCTATTAGAATCCATATGACACAGTGTTTTGGGTAACTTTTTGTTTTCCTGGGAACAGGACTCTGGTCATTTCAGTCATCTGATTCATAGTATGGCCCCATGGAATGACATTTTCCTCTGTGTTTTCTTCACGAGTTTACTGGAATTATTTTCCCAGCTGAGGAAAGACCAGTCTGAACTTTAAACATCATCCTAAACTGGGAGGCACTCTTGAATTACAAACTTCAAATTAAACAACTTTAGGATAGTCCATCAAGTGTAGATCTAGCCTACTGGTCTAATTTTTACTATTGCAGAGCAACCAGGAAACAAAAAAAAAACATTTTAAAATTAGAAATATGAATGCAGCCCCACAACAGATAGCAGAATCACAGAGATCATGCAGTTAACAAGCAAGTGCTTCAAACTCAGATTGTGAAAGACCAGAATTGACCACAGCACCTCCACAAAATCTCCCACAGTTTTAGGGAGATTATTGTAGTGATAAACTCAGTCATGATTTCTTGGGTTTTTGTCAGCAAGAGCAAGACCCTCAGTTGTTTTAAGTGCACACTAAATTCAGTAGAGGAATGGGTTTTTACACGAACTGAGGAGCTGGACAAAAGTAGCTGTGTAGTCATTTCCATAAAAGGCCATTCCTCTTTTTTGAAGTTATTTCAAGATTTTCATTCTGATTTTAATTCATACCATGTTGCATTCTGTTTTACTGTATTTCTCTTTCAAATTAAGATTGAAGTAATTACTGTACAGAGAGTGTGAAAAGGAATGACCGCATGAACTTCTGACTCCAAATGGAAATTTGTAAGAGGATGCTGTTGTAAGAGCCATCGAAGCTGCTCGATCAGTGGCCAGTGTAGGGCATGCAGCCTCCAGCAGTCTGTTCACGAGGTTTAGCCATTCCTGAAGTCCCCTCATGAGTCGTGTCATCTGTAAGCCCGGGGTGGGGAACATGTTTCCCGTTACAGTGACTTCTCTGTGAAGCTGCCCGTGACGATGAAGGAATCCAGAGGAGTCTCATTCTTCTTATGCCAAGAAGGGTCTCTGCAGAACATTCTGGGGAGTGTGAGATGGCAGTAGGAGAAGGATCCTCATCTGAAGGCTCCCTTTGCTGCCCACTTCTGTCTGATGACATTAAAGCATGCCAAGGATGTGAGGGAACTGATTGTGGATTTCCTGTGTTTAATATTTTTCATCCTGAGCTGAGCCTATATTCAGATCTAACATTTACATAAGCAATTCCAGTGCCTTCGATGGGAGTTGCAGTCCTTTGCACCTCATATTTAGCCACAGAATTAAAGTTGTAGCTACACAAATTAGCAGAAGTGAGTTGCTTTGGATATTGCTCTCAATCTCCTTTATGCCTAAATTTCCCATGAGAAAGATGAGGATAACAGTATTTCCCTATCTCACAGAGGCATTGTGAGAATAAATACAGTGCTGTGGTATTAATGATTGAAGTCTTTTAAGTACACATGAGTACCATAGATACTGATGTAGTGTTTTTATTGCTGCCTCACTGCATGATGTCTGGGCATATGTGTCCATGAGCTGTAGTGCACAGATCTGTTCCCTATCTTCCTCTCTAAGTATCTGTGTCAGCGTTGTAACTTTCCAGAGTTCCCACTGAAATTCTCTCTTCTGATCACTTTTTTCCTCTGATATACAAGATTACATTTTGTCAAGCCAAATATTCTTCTGTAGCATCCCTAAAAATATTTTTGTCTCTTCGGTTGATTACAGCACCTTACAAATTAGTCTTAGCTCTCATTAATATAGAAGTTAAATACAAGAACTCACAGTAAACTTTGTGGCTCCCCTCGGTGTGATATGCTGTTGGCTGATATTAACCTTTGTTTACAGCTCTTCAACCAGTTTTCATTCCATGTGACAGAACACGGTATTCAGCCAATTAGAATTAATTTTGCAAATATGATTTCAAGAGATGCTGTGTCAAGTAGGTTAGGTTTGGGGCTAGTACTTTGCACAGGATGTCTAAAATCTATCAGTTCAAGGTACAGTCATTTTTGTTTTCTTAAATACAGAAGGATGAGCAAAAAATTAGCTAATGGACCATAATGTATTGCCTGGGCATCATAAATGGCCTGATCATCTTGAAAGATCCAGAATTACATGCAAGAACATTAAGTCCTGCTTTAAATGCAATTTAACAATTTAGGGTCAAATTTGGTTGCACTGCTCAGATTGTTTAAAATATCTAAAAAATTAATGATCGGCTCTGATTTGCCTCCCATTTTGCCTTGTTTTACACTGTTGTAATTCCACTGACAGCAAATGGGAGGTACTCTTCTATGTATGAAGTAAAAAAGAAAATCATTATTTACTGTCTTTGCATGGTCATGAGCTAACAAATGGATTTTGCATTGAGTGTATGTTTTGTATGCTTTTTCTGTGTTTTAATTTGGTAATTCATAGCCACCATTATTATATGAAAGGAGCAAATGTATGGCAGTCAGCAGTTTTCTAAAAAAAATATTTATTTATTACTTCCTAGTTTGCATTTGTTTGCTTACAGAAGTCTTCCCTATTTTGACAATTATTTATATTAACCTATCTTAGTGTTTTACCAGGAAAACGATTGACTTTTCCAGCTTGAGTATATTAAAAGCTTAGTCTGGTGTAGGTTATATCTGGTTCCCTTCCAGTTTTAAAAATGTATAAATTCTTTTTTT